>NC_088644.1:45045882-45653382 GCF_964019385.1 Sycon ciliatum
TGCGAACACGCCGAGAACTTTGAGGTCGGCAGAGCGCCTGGCCCCGCCAACACTTCTCGCACATATCGAGAATACACGGAACTTGAGTTGGGTGTGGTCCTCGAAAGAGTGCTCAATGTACCGGGGTGCAGAGCTTCATACAAAAAGAATGGGATACCGAGCTTGGGTTGGCTGTGACTCAGAGTTTCACGCCTGTCTCGATCATCAAGCAGCAATGATTACAAAAACTCAATGAATGTTTTTTGATAATATTATAGTGTGGTAAGGTGCTAGTGGTATCAGAGTATCCGGGTATATAGTGGACTTTCGTATAAAAAAATAAAAAAATCTTTGCTTTTTGCTGTAGCTCTATAAATTGCTCTATTTTGACATTTTTCCATTATTCCCTGTACTTACCCATGATGAGAAGGGAGCGAAAACGTTCGGTTCGGTTACGAAATTGGCTTACTTGACTGTGTGGATTGCGTCGGTGCTGTTACCTTTTCTTTCGAAATTGGATACGTCTCCAATTTTTTTCCTTGGTGAAATAAAAAAATTCCATTTCACTAAGTACCCATCCAAATAGCAAAGGGACATCCGACTACAGCCGACAATCACAGGTGATACGCAAAGAGGAAAGAGCCTGAAGGAAGAGCGCAATCAGATCCTACACAGAGAGGTTGCGTCTACCAGAGCCGTAACGAGCAACAGTTTGAAAGAAAGTCAGAGCCCATTGAGGGAATGGAACAAGATGTCCAGATGTCCAGAGTAGGAACTGGGTACTGTCAAAAGGTGAAACCCTAATCATTGGATGAAAAGTGTTACGTGCATGGGATACCCAGACGGCAGCGCACAGTAAATGGTGCAACAAAATTTCCCTTCATTTTCAGATCTGCCCTCAGTGCCTTATGCAAAATCATGTATCCCTCTATAACTTTCAAATGTTCTGAAGTTTTAGGAAGTGCAGAACGAAGATTATATGGCCTTTAGATCACTAATTGAAGCCATGAGTCATTCGCCCATTGCGGATAATTCTCCAAAACAATAACAGATTCTGTTCGAAAAGCATTGAAATTTCCAGAACTTTCAAACCTTACGCACGCACTTCCTCTATTTCTGCTTCATTTCTTCATCAATATAACAAAAAAGGGGAGGGGGTTGCAAACATAACAAAACATGAAACTTAACGAACCCAAACGAAGACCGAGGATTTTTGGACCCTTTCTAACTTGATGATCCGCCAAGGACTAGGAGTCCCTGGGGAAGTCCCTGTTTAGGTATACTGTTTAAAATATAAGTTTCCGTGCCATGGCACGGTAAGTGGAGTTAGCAACACACCAACATCCTTGCCATAAGCAACACTTGTACATGCATAACATGCACGCACTCCGAATTCCCGCGTTTCCGCACGGGACTGTGCGGAGCATGCGCATTACTCCAATTCGCCATGCTGTTGTTTCTTGCTCTTCGCTTTGCTGTGCTGACGGTCAAATTGTTTGACTATCGCGGCCAGTTTCTGATCAATATCCGATCAACCATGTCTCTGTCAGTGAGCGACTGTCCAGCCAAAACGCTCTTTGCTTTGCTGCGCTGACGGTCAAATTGTTTGACTATCGCGGCCAGTTTCTAATCAATATCCGATCAACCATGTCTCTGTCAGTGAGCGATGTCCAGCCAAAACACTCCGTTTGCTTTGCTGCGCTGACGCAGTGACGGTCAAATTGTTTGACAATCGCGGCCAGTTTCTGATCAATATCCGATCAACCATGTCTCTGTCAGTGAGCGATGTCCAGCCAAAACGCTCCGTTTGCTTTGCTGCGCTGACGCAGTGACGGTCAAATTGTTTGACAATCGCGGCCAGTTTCTGATCAATATCCGATCAACCATGTCTCTGTCAGTGAGCGATGTCCAGCCATAACGCTCTTTGCTTTGCTGCCTTGACGGTCAAATTGTTTGACAATCGCGGCCAGTTTCTGATCAATATCCGATCAACCATGTCTCTGTCAGTGAGCGATGTCCAGCCAAAATGCGCTCTGCTGAGCTGCGAAACGCACTGGCATCCCGCAATTATTTAGACCCGACAGGAACAAAACCTACTCCGCGGACTCACCTGCTCGAGTTGAAGTTGGCTCCAGACTACCGTACGCGAGGACTTGGCCGCTCCGGCAGCGGAGCAGAACCTAGCCGAGGCAACTGCAGCCCCATCCCTGGCCTGGGAGACTTTAGTCGGGAGGAGGTTCGCGACGCATGGAGCACGTATTGTGCGACTTACGCAGCAGCACACCCCTCCAGGGCCCCCGGAGCTGTTTTCGCACCAGCCCATAATCTTGAAGATGGCTCGGAAATTTAGGTCCCTGATGCTGAGCTCTCCTCTCTAAAGCTGACACGAAGTATGCCTGGCGGCTTTGGCCTGTTTCCCCTCATGTCTGGCCCCGGCTTGGCATTTTTGGGAAGGTTCGTACCATGTAGATAAGGCACCACCATTTGGCCTTAGATCCTCCCCCTTCCGTTCAACAGACCGGCTGATGTGGACTCTCAGCCCAACGGCGACTCTGCAATGATCCTGCTAAGTCTCTTACTCGTCTTCGAGTACAGCGCTTCCGGACTCTCAGCCCATCTACCGACGCAGTGCTGACACACCCTGCACAGTCCACCCTCCAGCAGTTGACGACGCAACCATGGACCTCATCCGCCAGGGCCTGGCGGCCAGTTCCAGCATAACTTGCGCTTCGCTGCCGCGCTCCGAACACTTGTCGCCCTGCGCCAGGGCAAGCCACACTCAGGGACTGATCAGTGCCGGCAGCATTGTTCCAGATCCTGTACTTTGAGTGCATTGCCCACTGTGCTAATGGCTAGCCGCATTGGACGGCACTCACATCAATTGCAGTGTAATAGTAATGCAGATAAATCCTGTTTGGGTCAGGTTGTCAGCGCTGCCGGACTCGCATCCCAACTGCCGAAGTGGTGCCGACACAACCAGCGCAGTCCACCCTCCAGCAGTTGACGACGCAACCATGGACCTCATCCGCCAGGGCCTGGCGGACAGCTCCAGCATGGCATGCGCTTCGCCGCAGCACTCCGAACGCTTGTCGCCCTGCGCCAGGGCAAGCCAACCTCAGGGACTGATCAGTGCCGGCAGCATTGTTCCAGATCCTGTACTTCGAGCACATCGCCCACTATGCTAATGGGCAGCCGCATTGGACGGCACTCACATAAATTGCAGTGTAATAGTAATGCAGATAAATCCTGTCTGGGTCCGGTTGTCAGCGCGTCTGGACTTGCAGCCCAACTGCCAAAGCGGTGCCGGCACAACCAGCGCAGTCCACCCTTCAGCAGTTGATGACGCAACCATGGACCTCATCCGCCAGGGCCTGGCGGGCAGCTCCAGCACAACATACGCTTCGCTGCAGCGCTCCGAACGCTTGTCACCCCGCACTAGGGCAAGCCATACCCAGTGACTGATCAGTGCCAGCAGCATTGTTCCATATCCGGTACGTTGAGCGCATTGCCCACTATGCTAATGGGCAGCCGCATTGGACGGCACTCACATCAATTGTAGTGTAATAGTAATGTAGATAAATCCTGTTTGGGTCAGGTTGTCGACGCTTCTGGACTCGCAGCCCAACTGCCGACGCAGTGCCGACACAACCAGCGCAGTTCACCCTTCAGCAGTTGACGACGCAACCATGTACTTCATCCGCCAGGGCCTGGCGGACAGCTCCAGCACGACATACGCTTCGCTGCAGCGCTCCGGACGCTTGTCGCCCCCGCGCCAGGGCAAGCTACAACCAGGGACTGATCAGTGCCAGCAGCGTTGTTCCAGATCTGGTACGTAGAGCGCATTGCCCACTATGCTAATGGGCAGCCGCATTGGACGGCGCTCGCATCTATTGCTGTAAATAGTAATGCCGATAAATCCTGTTTGGGTCATGTTGTATTTTTGGGAGAAC
The DNA here is from genome assembly GCF_964019385.1 of Sycon ciliatum. Taxonomy (NCBI): domain Eukaryota; kingdom Metazoa; phylum Porifera; class Calcarea; order Leucosolenida; family Sycettidae; genus Sycon; species Sycon ciliatum. The sequence continues at coordinate 45,049,812 of NC_088644.1, forward strand.
AGTAAGGATCGCGAGTCAGGCCGGCATTGAGCCAAGTGCGCCTATATTCGCTCACAAGTGCATCCTTTAAGCCATCCCGTAAGGGAGAACAGTAGGGATCGTGGGTCAGGCCGGCATTGAGCCAAGTGCGCCTACATTCGCCCACAAGTGCATCCCTACTGCATGCTCGTGTATTGACACATCTGAATTCAACAGTAGGGATCGTGGGTCAGGCCGGCATTGAGCCAAGTGCGCCTACATTCGCCCACAAGTGCATCCCTACTGCATGCTCGTGTATTGACACATCTGAATTCAACAGTAGGGATCGTGGGTCAGGCCGGCATTGAGCCAAGTGCGCCTACATTCGCCCACAAGTGCATCCCTACTGCATGCTCGTGTATTGACACATCTGAATTCAACAGTAGGGATCGTGGGCAGGCCGGCATTGAGCCAAGTGCGCCTACATTCGCCCACAAGTGTATCCCTACTGCATGCTCGTGTATTGACACGTCTGAATTCTCGCCGGGCAATTGTTGCCCCAGTTAGTGTCGGCATTGGCCATACTAACGCACAGCGGTGCTTGCAATACTAGCTCTGGCATTGGACCAGAATATTGCATATTGCATACGGCAATTGTTGCCTATCTCCTGGAAATACAACGCGTAATAGCTCCCAAACAGGTCGGCTTGTTGTGTGGTTGGTAAATATAAGTTTCCGTGCATGGCACGGTAAGTGGAGTTAGCAACACACCAACATCCTTGCCATAAGCAACACTTGTACATGCATAACATGCACGCACTCCGAATTCCCGCGTTTCCGCACGGGACTGTGCGGAGCATGCGCATTACTCCAATTCGCCATGCTGTTGTTTCTTGCTCTTCGCTTTGCTGTGCTGACGGTCAAATTGTTTGACTATCGCGGCCAGTTTCTGATCACCACCACCCACCCCATCATCTCTCACTAGCACTCCATTCGAAACCATCCCGAAAGGGAGAACAGTAAGGATCGCGAGTCAGGCCGGCATTGAGCCAAGTGCGCCTATATTCGCTCACAAGTGCATCCTTTAAGCCATCCCGTAAGGGAGAACAGTAGGGATCGTGGGTCAGGCCGGCATTGAGCCAAGTGCGCCTACATTCGCCCACAAGTGCATCCCTACTGCATGCTCGTGTATTGACACATCTGAATTCAACAGTAGGGATCGTGGGTCAGGCCGGCATTGAGCCAAGTGCGCCTACATTCGCCCACAAGTGCATCCCTACTGCATGCTCGTGTATTGACACATCTGAATTCAACCAGTAGGGATCGTGGGTCAGGCCGGCATTGAGCCAAGTGCGCCTACATTCGCCCACAAGTGCATCCCTACTGCATGCTCGTGTATTGACACATCTGAATTCAACAGTAGGGATCGTGGGCAGGCCGGCATTGAGCCAAGTGCGCCTACATTCGCCACAAGTGTATCCCTACTGCATGCTCTGTATATTACACGTCTGAATTCTCGCCGGGCATTGTTGCCCCAGTTAGTGTCGGCATTGGCCATACTAACGCACAGCGGTGCTTGCAATACTAGCTCTGGCATTGGACCAGAATATTGCATATTGCATACGGCAATTGGTTGCTATCTCCTGGGAAATACAACGCGTAATAGCTCCCAAACAGGTCGGCTTGTTGTGTGGTTGGTAAGGGGAAGTTAAGGCAAAAATTAAATTTTCACCAGTTGTAGTCTTCGGGGTGCCGAGTCGAATGGTCTTGGTCCGAGAAAGCTGAGACGCTCCCTTCCTACTTGAATCCCAATCGAACTCGCGCACTTCCACCGAAACTGGGTGACTGCGCCCTACTAGATGGGGATTTGTATGCAAAATGTCACTAAAAGCGCCATTTCGTTCTTATAAAGCACGGATGACCGCGATTGGCCCATATGTTGTAGTCTTTTGGACGCTGAGTCGACTGGGTTTTGGTCCGAAAAGGCTGCGATGCAGCGTTCCCCTTTATTCCCATCGAACATTGGTTGAACAAACGGTCACGTGCTCCTGGGTGCCCAAATCACCTGGTCACCACGCCAGCAGGCGACAACTTTCACACCAAGGTTCAACTCGAGTTCAACTCGAGTGACAGGACTGCACCCAAAAAAGGTCATACAGGCTAGTAAGTTGTACCCTGCAGGCACGGTGGCCAGGTGACTGGTGTACGCTGAGCACGTGACCGCTTCTTCAACCATGTTCGATTGGGAATAAAGGAGGAACGCTGCATCGCAGCCTTTTCGGACCAAAACCAGTCGACTCAGCGTCCAAAAGACTACAACATATGGGCCAATGGCGGTCATCCGTGCTTTTATAAGAACGAAATGGCGCTTTTAAGTAACATTTTGCATACAAATCCCCATCTAGTAGGGCGCAGTCACCCAGTTTCGGTGGAAGTGCGCGAGTTCGATTGGGATTCAAGTTGGAAGGGAGCGTCTCAGCTTTCTCGGACCAAGACCATTCGACTCAGCACCCCGAAGACTACAACTGGTGAAAATTTATTTTTTGCCTTAACTTCCCCTTTAATATCATATTCCGCTCTCACGCAATTTGTAGCAATTCAAACCAATATATTTTTCAAGCATCGGCGGCCAGTTATTTTTCTGCATTGTCAAACAATGAATCGTTAGAAAATTGGGTTTTCTTAGCTTTGCAACCAACCTTATGCTTGACATTAGAAGAAAAATGACGGAGACTATATTTTACTCGGATGGTGAGCCAATAAAATTATTGTGAAAAAAAGAAGGACAAAATGTTACGAGTTATGATTAATATAATTATGTATCGCCTTCTTAGTATTTGACCCCACTAATTTCCCTGATACCTAAGCGGTCAAATATAATCGCGTATTTGACTGCTTAGGCCACACGTTTTTATTTTCTATGGTTTCTCGTCACCCGCGCGCATACGATTCAGGAGTCTGGAAGAAAAAAAGAAAAAAAACTGTGCTGCCTTGACTGTGCATGTGGGGACCAGCACACTCATGCACATCTACATAATGTGTGCCTGGCCTGCGTGACACATGATGCGAGGTTGGCATTTTTTGTGGGCAATCTAGCTGCACATGCACAGATTGTGATAGAAGCTCCTACCACATACTAGTTGCTAACTATGGACGCTATTTTGCATGGTGTACTGGTGGATTTTAGTGTGAACAAAGGTCTAGTAAACTTTTTTTAAATTTTTGGTCATTTTTTATTTTTTTCCACCTCTCGCATATGTTTTTAGATTTTCAGGTGACGAGAAACGTAGAAATAAAAACGTGTGGCCCTAGGGCGCGTTTGGTTGGTACGAACTAGAACAGGATTCACCAGAACAGCGCGTTTGGTTGGGACTGCACCTGTTCTGGGTCGGCCAGAACATGTTCTGCTTGCTCCAACCTCGAGCCTGGAGCAGACCGAGCAGTTTCACTTTTTCACATGAAACCCTGCCGGGAACATCGTTTTTGTCCCAAATGATCACGTGCATACGCTCTTTGGGTTGGACTCGCCGTACCGTACACAGTGACCATGGTGACCCATACACATTTTGAAGAATGCACCACGTTTGGCACATTTTTCCACAAAAATGTGCTCTGTTTCTGGAGTACCGTTTGGTTGGCATGAGGCTGCTCCATGTGCAACCAGCTGTTCGATCTTGTTCTAGATTGTACCAAACCAAAGCACCCTTAGTCAAATACACAATATATTTGACTACGAGTACTTTGACTCCTTAGAATTTCCTTGGACATAGATATTTTTTTCTCCAACTTAGAAAAATAAATTTTTGAAGAAAGCAGAAATACACAAGATGGATTTGAACCCACAACCATGTGAATCTCAGTCACCTCTTCCTACCACCCAGCCACTGTGCTACCGATGCTGAACCTAGTTTAAACCCTTTGGAGTCCATGGTTCGATTTCGAACCATGGACATTTTTGTATGCATGTGGCGCAGTCAAATTTTCGGTTCTCGGGCAAATCTTGACCAAATTCAACAATCGCAGGGTCTAGATGGTAGAGAAAACTCTCAGCTATCGCCTCGAATAGGTCCAAAGTCTCTGTGATGAAGTTTGAGTGAGCGGCGAGCGATCAAACAGTTCGAAATTTCTGCGCTGCGTGCTGCGAGTCAGCCGTGCGTGAAAAAAGGGGATTTTCCCCAGCTTCATGACAGGCGGCACGTGCCAGGACCGGCGCGGCGCGAAGTTACGGCAAGGTAAGCTTCTACTCGAAAAAATTGAACAGTTCCGAGCTAGATTCAGTGAAATGGCTACAGGAGACCGATTTCGTCTCAGATCTGGAGCTGGACTCGGCGTTTGGGGGCGCGCTGTTGCGGACAATGAATAGTTCTCTTGCGACTTTGGGCTCATTGTATTTTTCTCATCAAGAGCTTTCCAACGAGCCCAAGATCTTCAAATCTGTGAAGTAGAACCAAAGTTATGTTGGAAATGGAGTGCGCATTTTCGTGACTGTCACAAATTCTGCGGAAGCAAAAAAGTTACGGACTCCAAAGGGTGAAATCAATGACCTTGATCCTGGCAATGCCGTCAATGCGGTATAGGCCTATAGTATAATACTAGAATTACAAGGATATGTCGTATATGAAGAGAAACTATTGCGTGGAGAACACGATAAATAGATTATAGACCTCAAAGTTGGTCTATACAGGATATATAGACTCGTAAAAGACCTCGGGGGACCTCGGTCTTTTATTTGGTCTATATATCCTGTATAGACCTCCTAACCGGTCTATAATCTATACATAACTCAGTAACAATACTCCCTTGTCAGTTCTGTGCCATTGTATCACACTCGCTGACTGTATAAGATCTGGGTACATTTTGTCCTTCTTCTGTTCACTATATTTTACAAATGACGGAGACTATAATTATGTTACAGTGGTGTAAAACAGAGAGGTTCCAGGCTGTCCAAGAGAGTGCTCAATACCGAGTGGTCGAGCTGGTTCAAACAATAGGAGGACAGAGAAAGTGTTTTTACTCCGAGTTTCACGCACTAAACGATCATCAGAAAACAGCTTCCGTCGAGACCGACCTGTTTTAGAAAATAGACAGAACCGTGACCCCACAGGGGGTTTGGAGGAGTTCTAATCTTAGTTCGTGAAGGTCTGTGTACTTCCATTGATCAGCTACCGGATTTTCAGCAACTGGGCTTGGAAGCGCTAGCACTTCGGCTTACACTCGCTGAACATAAGCTTGTCTCACCTTCTGACCTGCCAACAACCCACCTAACAGTAGCCTGTATCTACCGTGCTCCTTCCCCGTCGACGGATGACTTCTCGACTTTTCTCGACCGCCTCCAAATAGCCTGCAATCAACTCAAAGGAAGCCCGAAGCCCTTGTGATATCAGGCGACTTCAACTGTAGGTATTCCGGCTGGTGCTCAACTGACCAAACGGATGCACAGGGTCTGAGTCTTGACAACCTCTTCTCATGCTATAATTTGACCCAATCGGTAACCTTTCCCACCCACCTCCGCTCGAATGGACTTGGCAGCTGTCTAGACCTTATCGCGAGCAACATCCCTAACCAACTCAACCACATCAACACCTGGCTCCTCTTGGCACATCAGACCATGCCGTCCTGCTGCCTGAGTTCTCCTCCTCAAAGTCTTCCCCCACAGCAGCCAGCACCTGCCGTAGCCCACCATCTACTGACATCCTTGAAGGTGCCTTGGACCTATATATTAGGAAGATCCCACCTCCTCGTCGGAAATCACGCCACAAACCCTGCCCCTGGATGACTCCATCACTGAAATCAGCTATTAAAGTCAAGAGCGATCTCTACAGCATCTACCGGAAATTAGTGCTGAAACATTGCGTTTTTTTCCTTAGTGGCTTAGCTGATACCATAACGATCGGCTTATCGGCTAAATGATTATTATTGTAACTACATCAGTACATGAACATTCTGTGAATTTCCAAAAAAATACGAGTCCAACATCGCCAACGACGCAAAGCGGGCGCATAGGATCCGATGATCCCGCAACAAGTCTGTCAGCTGTTCGGACTGACCAGACGAATACAGACAAGACAGAGGCAACTCACTGGTTGCAACCCAAGAGCTGATGGTGCCCTTCGCCTGTGACTTCGCTAACTCCAACGATGAAGTCAGAGAAGCCGGCCAGGGGTGCAGATCGGCGGATTTCGACGGATGAGCTGACTTGAGGCGCACCAACAAGTAGCTACTACCTCCGACAAGCGAAACTTGACGCTTTTTTGAATTTTTTTGTGTTGGTACCGCAACTTCACAAGGCTGTGAGGCACTCATACGACCTACTTGTAGCTCCATGCAACCGGTTGCAGGAAGAAAAGCGACGAGCTGTGAGTGGCCCATGGCTCAGTCGTAGTCACAGGCAAGTCAGTCTCTCGTGTACCAGCAAAACAGTGCGCGCGTCTCTTCTGCGAAGGAGAATCGTCGTGCTTTCGCGTTGCAATGGAAAGCCAAGGAGTTCTCTCTCTCTCCACTTGGTCACTCGCAGCACAGAGTCCATACGTCCATGCCAAACAATCCTAGCGTCTTTCAAGTAGCCACCAGAGCGATGCGTCTCTGGTGGCTAAGGAAAATCGCCAGGAATTGCTGCAGGCAATTTTGGACAGTTGGCGAGAATACCCGGCAAAACAGTTCGAGTCCAGGCGCTTGTGAGGTGTTGCACAGTTCTTACCACGTCAACCTGGATAGTGGCGGCTGAAACGACTACCCTCGACAACCGTGGCTCGAGCACAGCACACAGGAGAGACATCGAGATTTTCAGAGCGATTACAACAGGGGTACTTGCTGCAACTGAATCAGCTTTAGACGCACTTTCGTCTCAAAACAGCAACAATTCCTCTCGAGACGAAACTGCGATCTCTGAATCAGAGGAGAGTGATTCAGCCTAACAGATGTCTCTAATGTTCTTGTTGAGCAATACAAAGCTGACTTTTGGTGAGTCAATCATTAGTTTTGATTGTAAAGTGAGAGTTATTTCTAGTAATTTGAAGTACAAAACGCGCCAAGTTTCGCTTGTCGGAGGTAGTAGTTGCTTTTCTGTTTATGCTCAAAATAGGCCCGACGCCAGGCCCTAGCTCGTCGTCGAGCAAACCTGGTTCGGGAACCGTCGACAGAACGGAAAACATGGAAACTGAAGACCACTTAAAAGTCTTTACTGTCTTCAGCTCAAGACTACTCGCAGTTGGAGGGAACTCCCGCCCCTGCATGCAGCTAGTGTAGACACATACTGAGCCTGCCAAACCTGCATGCTGTATGTAAGAAAAGTAGTCAGCTCAAAAGACGGCGACGTAACGGTGATTGCGTGGATGTTTCTCAGATCGCGCTTGTTCTTTACACGTACATCGATGTTGCAAGTGTACGGTCATGACTGTACATATTCGTGACGTACTCGCAACACTTTCGATGAATGCACGCTTTGTACGACCCCCAAAAGGGAGGAAATCCCGTACCGAGCGTAATAGAAGTACCATTCAGATTCTACTCGTTTAGCCGATAAAATCGAAATAACCGTTCGATCTATTTCTTATCGAGTAAGTAACGAGTAATCGATATAATCGTTTCAGCACTACTGGAAATACCCATCCCCTACAAATTTCAACAAATACAAACACCAACGTAACTACGTAAAATGCCTTTCCAGATCCTGCCATCGCTGCTACATCCGCAACCTCCGTGCCACGATATCTCCCACAAACCCTCGCCTCCCATCCCTCCCTGTGCTCATTCGTCAACTGCGAAATCCTACCAGCGCCCGGGTCAACCTTCGAAGATGGTGGGCCCCAATGGTCGAACAAGCACCTCTCTGGCATCCATTGGTAACTTATTGAACCGCCACCTCGTCAGTGCTGGCTTACAGGTTGACCCGGATGCTCCTATTCCCACTATTTCCTCCCTACCTCCACCAGCAACTACATTGCACTCCCTGATCATCACCTCATCGACTGTTCACAAGTATATTGCAAGACTGCCTCTGAACAAATCCCCCGGAGCTGATAGGATCACCAATGAGATCCTCAGGAAACTGAGCTACTCAATTGCCCGCCCACTCTCCATTCTTTTTAACCTTTCCCTCTCCTCCGGCACATTCCCGTCACGATGGAAGTCAGCCACTGTCATTCCAGTGTACGAAAAATAAAGGCGACAAGAACAACCCGTCTAATTACCGACCAATCTTCCTCCTGTCCTGCGTCTCCAAACTGCTAGAGAGAATAGTGTACGACCTCTTGTAAGACCATATCTCCCCTCTTCTTCACCCCGCACAATCTGGCTTCCGTCGTAAGGACAACACATCCCTGCAATTATCCCGCATAATCCAGGACCTCTGCTCCCTAAAAGACCAGCGGCAGGTCTCCTGCATCTGTTTCTTCGACCTCTCCAAGGCCTTCGACACCGTGTGGCACAAGGGCCTGATCGCCAAACTTCGTGCCCATGGTGTCTCCGGCTCCCTACTCGCCTGGATAACTAGCTACCTCTTGGACCGAAATCAGTGCGTCACAGTAAATGGAACCTTATCTGACCCCGAGTCTGTGACATCCGGAGTGCCCCAGGGCTCCATTTTAGGTCCCCTGCTCTTCCTCACATACGTTAATGACCTCCCCTATTCAATTCCCAATATCTCTTTGTTTGCAGATGATACCACTGTCCTTGCTTCCTCCCCATCTCACGCCACCCTGTACCCCAAAGTTCAGACCTGTATCAATGACATTGTTCACTGGATGAGCACTTGGTACCTTAAGCCAAATGTGACCAAAACCGAGCTCCTCCTTTTTCCCCCTCCCACAGATCCAGTGCCCATCTTCCACTTTCCCGATGATCCCGGTCACCCTATCTCTGTAGCGCCCCACCATAAACACCTTGGCATTGTCATAGATTCCGCCCTCTCCTGGCCTCACCATGCTGATCATGTGTCGTCCAAAGTATGCCGATCTGTCGGCATAATGTCAAGTCACTTGTCCCGTTTGCCCAAAAATTGCCGGATTAATTTTTATAAATCATACATTCTTCCCCTCTTCACGTACGGCTTCCCTGCCTTGTCCACCATTAACAAAACCCACATAGGTAAATTAGAAGTTCTCCATCGCCGTATACTGTGAATCATATTCCCGTACTGGTCGTTATATCTCAAATCTAGACTTGTATGCTGCTGCATCCACTACCACTCTGCAACATTACCTTGATGCTTCCAAGTGCACCCTGGCACATTCAATTTTCCTTGACCAGCACCCTGCTCATTTACAGTCCTTAATTGGTTCAATTCAGGTGGCACCACCCGAAGCTGCGTTCGTCTCCCCCTAGCTAGGTCTACCCCATTCGTAAATTCCCCTTTCTTTTCCTCCTACTCCACGTGGCCTCCACTGCCTCCCAGTGTTAGACAAGCTCCAGATATGCCCAAATTCCGTACCCTCGTCAGACAGCACTTCAGTATCTCCCAGTAAACAAAGTCACAGTCACCACTTCCGCTGCAATAGCTCGCTGAGCATCCCATTGCTTTGTAAGTTGCTAATCCCTTCCCACTTTGTGTACGTGCTCTTCATTTTCTTTTTCTCATCTTCCGTGGTTGGTCTCACCCTCTCCCTCAATTCAATTGGCTGTCTTGACATGCCACGAGGTGCAGAAATAAATAAATAAATAAATAAATAAAAATAGTAAATGAGAAATCTGGATCAGTATTGGTTTATATACTCACAAAGCAAAGTGGTAAATACAGTGGTGTGTGTGTGAACTGTGGCAACCTAACCCAGTTCGCATATGAATCATGTTGTGGTTAAAATTTAGGTTATTTCTGAAAACAAGGTCATGATTTGGCGTTTTAGATTAGATACAATCCTAAACTCGGTGTTTTGTTCACTACCCGGAACTAAGCAAGAACAACATTGTCCTTGTGGCTTGTCGTTTGTAGAGACTTGTATAATAATCACATCCAGAATTTAAGTGATGGTGTGTTCTCTGGTCTAACAAACCTCCGAGAACTCTAAGTATTCTCAATTGCACCACTGAACGCAGGGAACAGTTGCATAACGTAGGGAACAGTTGCATAACGCAGGGAACAGTTGCATAACGCAGGGAACAGTTGCACAACGCAGAGAACAGTTGCATAACGCAGGGAGCAGTTGCATAACGCAGGGAGCAGTTGCATAACGCAGGGAACAGTTGCATAACGCAGGGAACAGTTGCATAACGCAGGGAACAGTTGCATAACGCAGGGAACAGTTGCATAACGCAGGGAACAGTTGCATAACGCAGGGAACAGTTGCATAATGCAGGGAACCGTTGCATAACGAAGGGAACAGTTGCATAACGCAGGGAACAGTTGCATAACGCAGGGAACAGTTGCATAACGCAGGGAACAGTTGCATAACGCAGGGAACAGTTGCACAACTGTGTTTATATATAGTACTGCTTAATACGTAATGAACAAACCTGGAATATCTTTGAGTATTATTATCTGGAGAATGAAGTTGAAGACACCACTGCAGCTGTACTTATGGTTGATAAATATGGTGGTAAAGACACACCTGGCAATATGGCGTTAAACACACGCCTGCCCACACACGCTCTCTAGGCTGCAAAGTTCTAGCACAGAGCTCTCCTTCTCACCACCACCACCATCAGTTCCCGCCTGGTGCCTTGTCGATGCATGTGTAGGATTCCCTTTCCTAATAGTAATACCAGACTATTCCCAGGTTTCATCAGACACTCAAACTGTTCATATAGATAGTAAAACTAAGGTTACTTGTCACAGAGGAGAGGAGAGAAAGGCAAGAAACACGTGAGCATGCGCGCGGCTTACAAGGCCAGAGATTCGTCACGTGGACAGGAGCAGGAAATACGAAATACAAATGTAAGAAATAGCAATCATCAGTAATCATTGGCCTGTACTACACAATTCCCCTCCTCTCACCATTCACGACCTCGTGAATAATAGGCAAGCAGGGCAAAAACAATTAAATTTATAATAATTACGGGTATACAATGACCAAACTACAAAACATAGTCATCAAATCTCACAGGAGCAGTGCGGATCCGGCCTGATCGACGCACTAATACTGGAGTAGCAACAGGAGGAGGTAGGGGTGAGACAGCAACAGGCGGCGACAATGGAGGCGTACTCAGCACAGAGTCATCTGCATCATGTGGCACAACAGGAACAAAGTCATTAGCTGACAAACTCACAGGGCCGGGGAGATCATGGACAGACGACGGTAAGGAAACTGGGCACGATCAAGTACCTAGCTTCAAGCGATTGAAGTGAACAGTACGTTCAACTCCATTCAGCAATAACGTGTATGATGTCGGACCATGAACACGCACAATAGTATGTGGACAAGACCAGAAACGATGAAATTTACGGTGTTCGCCGGCACGGATAACTGGATCATGAAGATATACTTGCTGACCGACAACATAAGGCTCACCATGAACGCGACGGTTATAGTACCGTTCTTGAGACGCATGAGCAAGATACGCATTATGACGGGCTTCAATGTGAATATTGCGCAGAGAAGTGTCGAGACTACGGACATAGGTATGCATATCAGTGGAAGGTAGCGAAGGTAAATTGAACACAATATCAGCTGGTAACCGGACATCCGCACCATACTGAAGGCGCGCTGGACTGAATCCAGTGGACTTGTGCACTGCAGGACGATATGATGAGAGGGTACGTTGCATCCCACTCCGTACTGGTTGGAGTAATGCGGGCACGCAGCAGACCTAGAAGAGTGCGGTTGACGCGCTCCACCAGACCATCGCCGGAAGGATGATACGGCGTGGTTCGCGTCTTCCGGATACCAAGGAGACGGCAGATATCCGCAAATAGCCGAGATTCGAATGTGGCCCCTTGATCTGAATGAAGCTGTTCAGGTGCACCGAACCGACTGATCCAACCATTAACGACAGCTGCAGCGACCGAAACAGCAGTGATATCGCGCAAAGGGAACGCCTCGACCCATTGCGTAAAGTAATCTGCCATGACCAGGAGATACTTATGGCCCTGTGAAGTTTTAGGCAGAGGACCGACAATGTCAAAGGCAACAATTTCGAACGGATAACCGGCAATCATTGGCTGAAGTGGTGCACGGTTTGTGGGATTCTTCGCTCGAATCTGTGTACAGGTGTGGCAGCATTGAACAAATTCGGTGATGTCAGAAGCCATTCCAACCCAGTAGAAATGCAGACGAGCTTGAGACAGGGTTTTCTCCACACCAGGATGGTTAGCAGTAGGAAGAGAATGGCGCGCCTGGTTATGATGAAGCCGAGACCCAAGATCGGCAGAGCATCCCAGACCACACCACCACTCCCCTTATTCATGGCTCACAAATGACGGGTTCACGTGGCTCTAGTAAAAAAATGTACAGCGATCACGGCTCGCTCCTGAATTGAGCATTGTACAGTAGGTATCGTTTATAGCGTGGGTGTTTGAAAAACGACTTTCTATTCTTATTTCCGATATTTCTTACACACGATAAATCAAGTGTGGCATATCATATGCATGTGCGCAGGGGCAGGAAGATCATCGTTCAATGCCACGCAGTACTTCTGTCCATGTGGGTGGTCATAGTCCCATAAGCTTATATGTGGCTATGCAAAATGAGTTACATGGCCACAACAGTTGAATCTGCAGCACTACGACGCAAAGAGAGTCACATCAGAACGGAATTGGACAGATGTTATTACTACAGGCGATACACTTTGTACCAATCTGGCATGTTTCGCTACACAAAGTCCATTCTTAGGACCGATCTATTCTACTATGGGATAAAATTGCTTGTAAGAATAAATGTGCACTTGAAATCCATGTTATGATTATGAAAACATGAGGGTTCATTCTTGTAGGCAGTATATTCTTTTACACGACCACGCTATAACCGATACGCACTGTACGACCAGACGGGGTGACTTACCAACATGGTCATGATCCGCAAAAGGAGGCAGTGCATACAAGACGGAATCACGCAAAGACAACTGATAAATCTGTGACCAGATAATCTTGACAGTTCGACTAACACCAGAAATGTCATCTTCCGGAGAGCGAACGAACTTGCCACTAGCCGCGTCATACCATGACCAGACTGTGGATAGCTCCGGATCAGAGCCTTGAGCATCAGCTATGATGCTAGATCATCCAGCTCAACGGTGACAGCACTGGATGTAGCTGGTGCAGCATCTCGCGGCGGCGGAGCCGGGGCAGCATCTAATGGCATATAATGAACGGTCTTTTCCTGTTAGCTCTGTTTGTCAAATACATGAGATAAAACGTCTTTCTTGTTGTTTTTCCTTCTACATGTAGCTGCTGCCAGCATGGTAAACGACAGTACCATGGCCTTTTCAGATTTTCATTGTACCTACTTCGAAGTATTTGTAGTACCTCCCGGGATCAGTATTTCCACTTGAAATAATATTCACCCCAATGCCTCATTCTGAGCATTTTTTTATTCGCTTCCATGTTATTGGGCTTATTGCCCGTTTGGTATTGCGAATTCAAATAAAAAACAACAACAACAGATGTTGGCGACCTGGAGGGTGGACAACTCGGAATTCATATTCGGATAAACAGTCAAGCCAACGTTCTTTCCGTCCGCGGGGTTCCTTCAGGTTCCGGAGTGCAGTCAACGCAGTATTGTCCGTCTGGCACCAAATGGTCGTGCCAACAAGTATTGCCTAAAATACTCCGCAAAATAGACGAGCGCAAGGGCCTCACAATCGCTAGCATCGTAGTTGCGCTCAGCTTTCGTCAGTACACGGCTGCCATACGCGATTGGTCGCTCAGTTCCATCCTGGATCCAGCTGAGGACCGCACCAATCGACACATTGCTCGCATCGGTGTCCAGAATGAATGCACCCGCTGAATCTTCAAACTGGGGGAACGCCATCACCGGCGCACTGGCAAGCGACCGCTTCAGCGCCTTGAACGCCGCTTCGCAAGCTTTCGACCACGCAAAGCGAGCATTCTTGCCTGTCAGAGCAGTCAGCGGAGCAGCACGCTGGGCGAACCCACGGATGAAGCGGCGATAATATACAGCGAAGCCAAGAAACTCGCGGACAGCTGTGATCGATTTCGGAGTCTTCCAGTTCCTGACCGCGATGAGTTTGGCCTCATCCGGGCAGATGCCCTCCGCTGACACGCGGTGTCCTAAGAAAGTGACCTCCTCCTGGAAGAAGGAGCATTTCTTCAGATTAAACCGCAGCCCAGCAGACCGAACTCGCGCGAACACGGGCAGCAGAATCTGGAGTTGGCCAGACAGCGTTTCGCTGGCATTCAGGACATCATCAAAGAACGCACGGCAGAATGGCTGAGGCGGTGTGTAGCATAAGCCACACAGGACTGCTTCCATAACGCGCTGAAATGTCGCTGGGCCATTCCTGCAGCCCATCGGCACAACATTAAACTCAAACAAGCCCAGTGGCGTGGTAAATGCCGTCTTAGCCTTGTCGCTTCCTTCCATTGCTATTTGCCAGTACCCTGACGCTAAGTCAAGGGACGTGAAATACCGACGGCCAGACAGGAAATCAAGCATGTCATCTGCCCGGGGAATCGGGTAAGCATCAGGCTCGGTGACAGAGTTCAACTTCCTGTAGTCGATACAGAGTCGAAGAGAGCCATCCTTCTTTGGGACCAATACTATGGATGATCCCCACGGACTAATCGATTCTTGTATTATGCCTTGCTTCAACAGCGTTATCAGTAGATCTTGCAGAGCCTTCCGGCGGTGATATGGAATCCGCCTGGTAGGTTGTTTTATAGGGTTATTTTGTCCAGTGTTAATTTTATGAGGGAATATGTCACAGTAGCCATATTCATCATCATGCAAGATAAATAAATTGTGGTTATCATGAAGTAGTTCAGTGAGCTTGCGAGACGGTTCTGTGGAGAGATGATTTTGTGCGTTGATATATTCATCCATGACTTTCTTGCGTTGCTCAGTTAGCGGGATCATACTTGGTGAAACTGAGGAAACCATAGCTTCAGTGTCGTCAATATGTTCACAATCTGTAGGAATTTGATGAAGTTCGGCAACATTGGTATTTTTATGAATGAGTATAGGATGATTTGCATGATTTTTAACAGCCACAACCACACGTGTTTGGTTAGGGCCAACAGTGACAAGACTAGGAGTCACTGCCACATCTGGATGCTTCGCCATAAAGGACTCCAATGGATCTGCCACGCAATCCATCTCAACCGTGCACACATCAACAGCTGCACAAGGCACCAAGACAACATGTCCTGCAGGTACCGGCAACTCCATCTCAAACACCACACGAGATGAGTATACCACAGGGTCGGCCACACTTTCGGGCGCACACGCAGGGACAACGCCAGGCTGAGCCATGGGCTCAACAACCCGTGCAGACAATGAATCGTCAGACAGACCAGATGAGGATGATGCATGTAGATTTATATGATGAATATTTTGAGGATGATTGGATTTTGCATGATTGTTTTCATGATTTTTATGTTTCGGCTCAGTGTCGCTGGTGTCAGACAATGGCTTCGTAGCACACAGTGTCTGTGAGGGAACATGTCGTGGGCCACTAACGCACACAGACACAGACTCCTCGCCAAACGTCAACATTCCTTGGGCAACATCCAGCACACCACCATGCTCAAAGAGGAAATCTGATCCAAGAATGACATCTTTGTGGATGGCATCTGACAACACAAAGGAGTGCACAAATGAGCAGTTGCCCAGGCGGAATGCAAGCTCTACAGATCCCAACACAGGCAACTGTTCTTCGTTCACCGCACATAAACGCGGAGCAGACTCGAGTGTTTGCTCAGATTCAAACAACGAAGTGAACAAATTTGCGCGCAACAGCGATACACTTGAGCCCGAGTCGATTAATCCAGACATTGTTGCAGTCCGGAAACATACATCTACATGCAAGACAATGGGCGAAATAGCATTCACACAGACATCATGCAAATTAAGGGGCTCGTTCTCCTCGACTGGCTGCTGCCCCGCGTCACCAGTCAATCGTCGTTTTTTCGATTCATATGAGGACAATAAGCGAGGAAGTGGCCAACTTCTCCGCAGCCATAGCACGCGCAGTCGGGCTGCAGTGCTCCTCGCAAACCTCCGCGTCCGAAACGGCCACGACCACGGCCACCCCGCAGCCGTCCTTGCTGTTGTCTGACAAAACCGTTCGTGAAAGCGACATCAAAATTTTCAAGGATGCCGCCCAGGCGATCACGTTCCGTGCGTTCCTGGTCGCCATTTTGATTCTCCGTGGCAACGCGCGGCCGGATGGGGCTGTACTCCGAGTGCCTGGGTCGACTGGGCGCGGGAGTCGAATGTTGTTGGTGTTGCGGAGCTGTTGCAAACACTGGCTGAGCGTATCCCGATCGGGATTGTTCGTGGGCGTGGATGGCACCCACCTCAATCGCCTTTTGGACAGCTGCATCCAACGACGTAGGCCGTGGAGATGCAAGTGCCAGACGCAGGTCTTTCGTTGCCTGGCCGTCGATGAACAAGTGGAGCAGCATTGAGTCCAGGAGCGGCCCACTCTGCCCGGGTTAAGCCTGGCGTGCCAGACGTCGCAGCTCCTGCCCGAATGCATACTGGGTTTCAGTGGCCAACATCACTCTCGGTCGGAGCGTCGCCTCGTGCATAAGGGCCAGTTGCGGAGGTTCCAGTCTCGCGCGCAGCGCTTCGACTGCCTCGTGTAATAATCAATGTGACTGTCCTGAGGTGACATCTCAGTGTGCTGTGTGCTGTTGTTCCTCGCTGTGTGGACATTCTCATGCATGTTTACTTGTCTGTGTCATGAATGATCATTCGTTCATTACCTCCTAGCATGACGTTATTGCGCGCCAAATACGGTTTACCGTGCGCATGGGCGCGCTTGCGCGCGCGCCAATAATGTTGACAATGCTAAGCTTGCATGCGTGACAAGTGGTTCTAGTAGTTGCAGTTGGGAGAGACATGAGGTTCTTGATGGTTTGATCAAGGTGTTGCCGGTTGGCGTTTTTGCTCTTTACTCTAACTTCAGTCTAAGCCTTTATCGTAACTATTCATTACAACCCAGAGCCGTGTGTGTTGGCTGGTCTGCAACGGGGTTGTGTGCGGGGGTAGTTGGGAGAGAGATAGTGTGTGACTATTACAGCTTATGGTACCGAAACCCGGCTAGTGACTATCGTAGAGTTGTTCTGGTGTATGCCGCGACGACGACGACGTCGTGTTGTGGGACGTAATTCCGGTGGAGGTGCAGCGGCTACTGCTACATATTCCGGTATGTTGTTCAAAGGCGATAATTTCGTTCGTCCCTTTCCTGGCCAGGATAGTTGGGAGGTGTTCCACAACAAATTCTTGGTGCTCGCGAGTGTTCAGGGTTGGGACGATGAGACTAAACGCATGAAGCATCTGCCCTTGTTTCTGGATCAAGATGCGTTTCTTGTTTTCACCAAGATGTCGGACGCGGACAAAAAGTCGAAGATAAGGTGCGCGAGAAGATGTTATCGGCATTTGCAATGACACCGGCCCAAGCATACCAAAGTTTCGTGCGCCGTCGGTTGAGGATGGACGAGTCGCCGGACGCCTATGCTGCGGATTTGGAGCGCCTGCTTGCCATTTTGGGTCACCGCAGCGGCGGTAATGATGACCAGGATCCCGTGATTATTGAACAGTTTCTACTGGGCTTACCTGGTGGTGACCAATCTCGAGTTGGTGTGAGTAGCAGTGCCAGGTCAGTTGTCTGCTTTCACTGTAAAACTGTTGGACATGTGAAGCGCGAGTGTCCAAACCGCCGGCAGAAGGGTCAGCAATCGTCTGGTGTAAAGTGTCATTTCTGTGAGGAGAAGGGCCATATCATCATGGACTGCCCCATGAAGCGCAAATGGATTGACAGTCAGAAGAATGCTGTTGCTGCCGTGGGAGAGGCTAGTGTTCAGCCCACATCGCCCACTAGCAAAGCCACCCCAGACCGAGTGTTGTGTGCACCTGTGGCACAACCCATGCAGTTGCCGACGATTTATGTCGATGTCCATGCGGCTGATGGCGACTGGATGCGTTGCACGGCAGTTATTGACACTGGTGCCAGTCGTACATTTGTGTCTGCAGCATTTCTCAAGCAGCATAGATTGTCATTCTCCTCCGATCACTGTGCTGCTCCGTTGGCATTGGATGGCCAGCCCCTGGATGTGCTTGGCAGTATTGAACTTCAGCTACGACGCAATGATGGTCCTGTTCACTTGCCGGTCGTATCAGTAGTAGCATCCGTCGTCGCGACGCTGGATGTGGTCAATGCCCCACTTCTACTTGGTGCAGATGTCGTTGCCGCATCTGGTGGTGTTCAGTTGCAGTACAGTGATGGCCTACTTTCATCAGTAACATTTGGAAGCAACTCGGCAGGCGGTGTGCCAAAGAGTACGGGTGATGCTCCAGTTCACGATCCCCATCCATACCGGCATGTCAAGGTTACGCGTAGCGGTGATGACGTTACTCTGAGTTGTTCGGATGGATCAATACGCTGGGATGCTTCTCGTGGCCAGTGGTTTCTGTCATGGAAATGGGCATCAGGCACACCTCCGACATCGCCAGTTGGCCCACCCATTGGTGAGTACTCGCGTGCTCAATTGACTGCCCATCAGGAGAAGCTATTTTGCCAGGGGGTGGACCAGTGGATCACCAAGGGCTGGCTTCAGCCATATGATGAGTCTGTGCACGGCGACATGGCAGGTGTCTTGCCGGTTTTGGCGGTGGCTCAGGAGCACAAGGAGACTACTCCCGTCCAACCATGCTTAGACTACCGGCGCCTCAACGAGCTCATTGTCTCGGAGCCTG
Source organism: Sycon ciliatum (assembly GCF_964019385.1). Lineage (NCBI taxonomy): Eukaryota > Metazoa > Porifera > Calcarea > Leucosolenida > Sycettidae > Sycon > Sycon ciliatum. Next base: position 45,068,579 of record NC_088644.1, read on the forward strand.
GTCAGAACTCTCCGTCATGTCAGGAGACCTTGCGGAAGTGGCGCATGGTCAGCGACGAGTCATCTGTACTGCTGGATATTCGGAAGGCGTACATGCAGATTCATGTCGAGCCAGAGCTGGTGTGCTATCAGACAGTGATCTGGAAGAGCCAACTCTACACCGTCACACGTATGGCTTTTGGGTTAGCTATAGCGCCCAAATTTATGGACATCATTGTTCAGTGGATTCTGCGGCACCACTCCAACGTGGATAACTACATTGACGATATATTGACGCCGCAGGTTGAAGCAGATGATGTCGCCACCGACTTGCGTCGCTATGGGCTAGACACCAAGCCGTCTGAGCCTCTGCCGAGTGCCAGGGTCCTGGGTCTGCAGATGTCGTCATCGTCGGGCAGACTCCAGTGGTCAAGACGCAGTGGCGTTGATCTTGCTGTGCCTAAGCCACTGACCAAGCGTAGTCTGTTCAGCTGGTGTGGACATGCAACTGGTCACTATCCAGTGTGTTCCTGGCTTCGTCCGGCCTGCAGCGCGTTGAAGAGGATGTCATGCACAGGAGAGAACTGGGACGTGCCAGTTTCACCAGCAGTCGAGGCATGCTGTAAAGAGCTCGCAGCGAGGCTCGACACGGAGGATCCCGTCCGTGGTGCTTGGAAGGTATCTTCCTCTCCAGATAGCCAGTGGCCCGTGTGGTGTGATGCCTCAGACATAGTTCTCGGTGTCGTGTTGGAGATTGACGGTCAGGTGATTGAAGACGCATCGCGGTTGTGGCCCCGTACTGATCACAAGCACATCAATGTGGCGGAACTCGAGGCTGTCGTGAAGGGCCTCAATCTCGCTCATGACTGGGGTGCCACGCGAATTCAAGTCGCTACAGATTCGAAGACAGTGGCCAGCTGGTTGCAGCAGACTGTTCACGACCTGCAGCGCATCAAAACGAGTGGGTTGAATGCAACGCTGATTCAACGTCGGCTGGAAATCATCGACAATCTCCTTGCAACAACGGATATGACGGTGGACGTGCTGTGGGTTCCGTCGGCCAAGAACCTTGCAGATCGGTTGTCGCGGATCCCATCGTCCTGGGTAAAGCTGTTCAAAGGGACGGATGCTGTTTGTGTCGATGTTGCTGCTGCTGCTGCCACTACTGACCGGCAGGGCCTGGGTCCGCTCACGACGGAGCACATTCAAGAGGCTCAGCGTTCCTGCCAGGTCATCTCCACCGTGGTTGGAGAAATCAAGGCCGACCTGCCAGTGTCGCACCCGTCCTTTCGACAGGTGCGTGATCAGCTGCTGCTTCGGGATGACGTGCTGTGCCGGTCTGTGAAGTTGCCCGTGGAAGGTGAGGCGGTGGTTCCAGTTGTTTCACAGGATCTGGAGCCAGTCCTGCTCAGTTTGGTTCATGGGCTCAGCGGTCATGGCAACTCTAGTACCATGCATGCCATGCTGCGTAGCCGCTATTTCTTTATCTCCATGGCTGACAAGTGCCGCCGGTATTGTCGTGACTGTCCTCAATGCTGTGCTGCTAGTCATCGTGCTGGTGCGTCAGTTGCTTCTACCCGTCGCGACATTCCTGGGCGGCCCTGGAGCGTGGTGCATCTCGACACTCTGGAACTTGGGCCGGAGAAGAGTGGCCGCTTCCATTGTGTGTTGGTGTGTGTTGATGGCTTCACCAAATGGGCCGAAGTCGTACCGTTGCGATGCCATGATGCCCAATCCGTGGCCGACGCATTCTTGGCGATATGTTGTCGCTGGGGTCCTCCGGATGTCGTACGCGTCGACAATGGCACCGAATTTCAGAATACTGTGGTCAATGCCCTGTGGAGTCAGTTCCACGTGATAGCCAAGACTGGTGCGGTACGCCACCCACAGTCACAGGGTGCCGTGGAGCGGATGAACCGCACACTGCTCACGATGATGCGGAAGGTTCTGGACACTGCCGACGACTGGCGGTCGGAGCTCGACCTTCTCCTGTACTATTACAGGAATAGACCCCATTCAACCACCAGGCTGACACCGATGATGGCGAAGACAGCCTGGCAACCACGTGACCTAATTGTGGCAAAGGACCAACCTGCCTGCGAGATGAGCCAGTGGGTCAGTCGGCTCGGTGACAGCGCTGCTCGCATCCGTGACCTGATCGAGATGGAGCTATCTGTCCACGATGGTGTTGATGATGAGCATGATCAGCCTCAGCTCTACCACCCGGATGATGCCGTCATGCTTCGTCGTCCCGACCGCAGCCAGAAGTTGTTCTCTCCGTACGAGCCTGGCTGGGTGATCAAGAAAGTTATCAGGCCTTCTACGGTGGTCATTGCATCTGGGCAAAGGGAGAAAGTCGTCAATGTGGACCACATCAAGCCAGCTCCTCGGATCCCTGTAGGTGAAGCACTGGAGGAGCTCGATGTGGCAGATGACTCCGCTCGCCACCAATACACATTCCGTGACCGTGGGCGACTGGTCATGCCATCCCGTTATGCTGACTGAAATGTCACCTGGGGGAGGGGTGTAATAATCAATGTGACTGTCCTGAGGTGACATCTCAGTGTGCTGTGTGCTGTTGTTCCTCGCTGTGTGGACATTCTCATGCATGTTTACTTGTCTGTGTCATGAATGATCATTAGTTCATTACCTCCTAGCATGACGTTATTGCGCGCCAAATACGGTTTACCGTGCGCATGGGCGCGCTTGCGCGCGCGCCAATAATGTTGACAATGCTAAGCTTGCATGCGTGACAAGTGGTTCTAGTAGTTGCAGTTGGGAGAGACATGAGGTTCTTGATGGTTTGATCAAGGTGTTGCCGGTTGGCGTTTTTGCTCTTTACTCTAACTTTAGTCTAAGCCTTTATCGTAACTATTCATTACAACCCAGAGCCGTGTGTGTTGGCTGGTCTGCAACGAGGTTGTGTGCGGGGGTAGTTGGGAGAGAGATAGTGTGTGACTATTACACTCGCGATAGGTGATGTTGGGCGAGTTGGCGACGACGTCCGTCAACATCTCGTGTGGCACACCAACCAGACGCGCCGGCAACAGGCGCAAACATTGTTCATGGGTGTAGCCTGACAGGGCACATGCGTTATCAGAGTGGCTCATATAATTTACAAAATCTTGTCCAGGTTGACTGCCAAACGTGTCTGGGAGCAAGATCGGTTTGGGCAAGGAGGTGGTGGCGGCTTGAGCATGTGAGAATTTACTTGAACTTGCTCGTCCTGCTGGCGACTGTGGTGGTGAGGGTAGTCGTTCGTCGTGTGGTGTGCTGCTTGCTGCTGAATATCTGTTGATATCATGAAAACTCATCTCTTCTCTCTTTCGTGCCTTCCGAGCCTTTTTCATCGTTGAAAAAAATTCAAAAATTTGAATCCACCAAAAAAATTTCCAAGGCACAAAAAATGTTGAGCTAGCTAGCTGAGCCGCGCGGCCGCACGGGCACGAAACCGAAGGCGGTAAACACAGAGTACGCTTTTTTTTCAACAGCAAAAATGGAACGCCGCGTACGCACGCTGTTCCAAAGTTCACGTGGCAGACTGTACAAGTACACATGTACAACCTAGTTACGTACACGTATATTGATGTAGTGCATGCACGAACAGAAAACAAACAAAATGTAGACAGGCAGGCGCCGCGCGATGTTGCAAAGACAGGCAAACACTGAAGCAATCAACAAGCAGGCACTCTAATTGTCATGCACATAAAAGAGCGAACAGCAAGAGACGACAGTCATCATTGAAGTTACTAGTACTAGTAGTTTCAGAAAGAAGACACGTAAATCTACGACATCTCCGAGGTAGAATGGGTGACTTGCGTGGTCCAGAGTGTCAAGGCTTCTTCGGAGACGATCCACAGCTCAGGAAACGAGATCGAGAGCAGCGGTTTACCGCTGCCACCAATGTAGGATTCCCTTTCCTAATTTGAAGAAGGGCTGAGGCTTCCTGCAGCTTCATCTGTGAAAAGAATTCGGGTGGACACACCCATTCCCATAGCGCTGCATATCACATCCGAACCAGTTCCGTTATTTTTACAACGTTTCGGCACTTGGCCATCGTCAGGTAATAACAATGAATACCGTGGAAGCCACACAAGAGCAGTATATACGCAGAGTGTAGCGCCAAAAAAGATGCGAATTATGTCACCTAGTATGACAGAGAGAGAGAAAAGGCGCAACTAGCACATCACGGAGGAGAAGCAGCAGAAGGTAGCGCGCATTGTGCTCTGTGAATGGCGTTACGCAGAGTGTAGCGCCAAAAAATAAAATGATGCGAGTTATGTCACCTCTATACAGAGGGGGGGGGGGGGGGGGGAGAGAAGGTGCAACTGTGCACATCACGGAGAAGAAGAGCGCGCCGTTGTGCTCTACCAAGTGAGGTTACATGCCAAATAATTATGGTGTTAATTCTAGCACAGGAGGGGAGCACGGAGCCCCATGAGTCAATGCACTATGAGGTTAAACTTCCATGCCAAACTGTTACCACCAGGGACGCGACGAGGCATCAGGAATAGAATGGATTTGAGTGACCCGCCTCATATTATAATTATTCAGTGATATTGAAGTAGCAGCAGGGGAAGCTGAGAAAATTCACAACAAATCCCATCCGGTGCTTATGTTCACATGGGGCTTGGCATCACGAATCTCAATTGCCTCGCGCAGTTTGCGACGGGCTCGATCAGGCTCTCTTCCTATTACTTCAACTGCAGAGAATGCACTTTGCCCATAGTTAAGCTTACATCCAGGGTGAGTGGATGTAAGCTTAACTATGGGCAAAGTGCATTCTCTGCAGTTGAAGTAATAGGAAGAGAGCCTGATCGAGCCCGTCGCAAACTGCGCGAGGCAATTGAGATTCGTGATGCCAAGCCCCATGTGAACATAAGCACCGGATGGGATTTGTTGTGAATTTTCTCAGCTTCCCCTGCTGCTACTTCAATATCACTGAATAATTATAATATGAGGCGGGTCACTCAAATCCATTCTATTCCTGATGCCTCGTCGCGTCCCTGGTGGTTACAGTTTGGCATGGAAGTTTAACCTCATAGTGCATTGACTCATGGGGCTCCGTGCTCCCCTCCTGTGCTAGAATTAACACCATAATTATTTGGCATGTAACCTCACTTCGTAGAGCACAACGGCGCGCTCTTCTTCTCCGTGATGTGCACAGTTGCACCTTCTCTCCCCCCCCCCTCTGTATAGAGGTGACATAACTCGCATCATTTTATTTTTTGGCGCTACACTCTGCGTAACGCCATTCACAGAGCACAATGCGCGCTACCTTCTGCTGCTTCTCCACCGTGATGTGCTAGTTGCGCCTTTTCTCTCTCTCTGTCATACTAGGTGACATAATTCGCATCTTTTTTGGCGCTACACTCTGCGTATATACTGCTCTTGTGTGGCTTCCACGGTATTCATTGTTATTACCTGACGATGGCCAAGTGCCGAAACGTTGTAAAAATAACGGAACTGGTTCGGATGTGATATGCAGCGCTATGGGAATGGGTGTGTCCACCCGAATTCTTTTCCCTTTCCTAATACTTGAAGTAGTAATACCGTGATGCCAGTCTTACTGTACAACAGCGGCACCTGGGCACCCACTTCAGTGGCCGAGGCCCAACTGGATTCGTTTCACCGCAGGCAGTTGCGTAGTCTCATCGGTATTAGGTGGCCACAAACAATAAGCAATGCTGCTCTCTACAAGAGGTGCAAAGCACATCCGATATCTAACTTTGTTCGCCTAGCCAGATGGAGACTCTATGGCCATATACTGCGCATGCCAGACGGATGTCCTGCTGTGGCAGCTATGATTAACTATTACCAGGTGAAGGAAACAGTGTGGAGAGGACGGCCAAGAACGACTCTGCCTATCGTGCTATCCCGTGACCTGCAGAGGGTGGGGCGGAGAGGACTCAAGACGTTGTCTGATCTCCTCTTCCTCCGGGAGATTGCACAGGGCAGAGGGGAGTGGAAGGACCTTTGCAAGGACGTCTGCAAGTCCAATAGTGGCGTCTACGACTAAAACCAAATAATATTGCTCCGAAATATCACAGTACTGCTTTTCATAACTGCTGCGGTAATAATAATTTAAAAACATCTTTTTTAAATACCAACAAAATTCCTCTCTTAACGTAGTGCGTGGGTTTGCATCCACCTGCCACCATTTTACTGGATTATTCTCAAAACGGAGTCGACAATGCCCTTTATCCTGTGTCTGCGTCCTCTGTTCAATCTGAGCAATGCTGTCATGTGCCCCTTAGCAGGTACGTCTTGTATTGTATTTCTATTTCTGTTGTCGTTGCTCTTTTTATTTTTATTTTTCATTTCCCAATTCCCAAGTCCATTCAGCACGTGCGAATTTGTGGGCGGTTTACCACCGCTGACATTGACGCGTAAGTGCATAATAATAATAATAATAATAATTTGGAAAGGATTGGGAGAACTTCAAATTCAAAGGATCAGTCGGGGAAGTGAACTGCCTGAAAAGAGAAAAATCCGCCAGACCCACCAGGACTCGAACCCGGGACCCTGCTTGTCATGAGCAATGCTCTAACCACTGAGCTATGGGACCAGGCTGAACCTAGAAGGCGCTGACAATCCTTTCCAAATTTAATCACTTTCTTTCACCTCTGGTAGTTTCCAGAAACTGACCGTGGTTGGTCCCCTGGGGGAGGGAAAAAGACCCAAGTGCCATCAGTATGTGTGGCACGTGTTGTGAGCTGCCTTTGGAGTGAAAGACTTGTCAGCGCCTTCTAGGTTCAGCCTGGTCCCATAGCTCAGTGGTTAGAGCATTGCTCATGACAAGCAGGGTCCCGGGTTCGAGTCCTGGTGGGTCTGGCGGATTTTTCTCTTTTCAGGCAGTTCACTTCCCCGACTGATCCTTTGAATAATAATAATAATAATAATAATAATAGTTAAAAAGCTTCCGTGGAGATAAAAATGTAATCAACGCAATAAATAGAGTAAGCTGCGCACTCAGTACAAACACCATAAGCAAAACTTGTTTTCATGTAAATAAAGAAGCTTGTTCCTAAACGTTTTCGTCGCCATCTCATCAGAGGATTACTGGCAAATCAACAATAGCTCTTAACTCAATATATATACGCACAATGCAAGTAATAATTTAGACCCTAACTAGCGCGATAAAATGAGAGCTGAAAGAAACATTACACCATTCAACGATATCAGGTGACAACAGATGCGATAAATTCACCACTAGAAAGTTACCATGCAACCACAAACGAGAACTACTGATCTAAATTCACAAACAATTTCAACGTAAACAAATTCTTTTTCTGCCTGCACAAAATCGGCTTGGAGGTGAAAATGTAGATAGACTCCAATACACGCAAATACCTTTGACTACGTGAACGAGACCAAACAGAAAAGCAATCATCAGCATAACTAGAACGACAATCACTATTCTGAACAAGATGGTTGGCAACAGAAGATTCATACACCCTAACAACGCTACTAGAACCAGTACATACTTTGGAATTACGTGACAATGAAACCGACCTGACATTCCTTCAGCTGCTGCCAATCCAGACGAGGCCGATGTAGATGTCAGTACCAAAGGCACGTCCGTTACTGGCACTGCCTGCTGCGATGATGCTCCCTTTGACGTTCCAATGGCTGTTGATGTTGATGAAGAGGAGGAGGGAGATGAGGAAGACGCTGACGACGACGATGACGACTACGACGGAGACGATAAAGACTCTGCTAACCTCGCCCTAGAGCGAGTCACTGGTCCCGCAGACACACCATCCGGTGGTTTCTTCGGTGGCCGGCCACGCTTTTTGCCACCGGAGGTGGACACACCGGATGACGGTACCAAGGAAGTCAAAGAAGACGAAACCGCAGATACCCATTGCGCGAAATCGCGCATCTATGAGCGACATCCACATAAACTGCTGGGACCATGGTTGTGTACTCGAATCTCATTCTGAGCACCCTTTTTTCTTCCTTTTTTCAGCCGTTTTTTGCAAAAAGTCCTCGAGCTCGATTTTTTTGATCGATCGTTCTTCAAGGAAAGACGAGTGGACAATCGATCAGCAGGGCCGAGGACGAATGCGTCTGGTTGGAGTTCTTGCGTGGCACAGGATGACCAGACACACATATAGATACATTGCGACGATCTAATCTGCACAGTGTTTCCTAATACCGCACGCACGACGGTAAGTACAATTCATGTGATTTCAAATTGTTTGTGATCTACAACGTCGCGAGCAGGATGGAAATACAGCAACAGCACGGCAACCGTTATACCAGGCAGTAACCAACAGTCACCTCCATCACATTCTCCAGATCAGAAGGCAAGTGAGGCAGTGAACATGAAGAAATAAAGTATGAAAGAATGAAAAGTGAATAATTCAAAAATCTCAGAAACGTTGAACGTAAAAAACACTGAGAACAAGAAAAGTGACTTACTTCGATGGCGAAAGACAAAGCGAATGTTCCTCGTATGGACCTGGCTCTTGCGGAATCAGCCACACTGTGGAACCATGTGTTAGATTCTACAAGGGATGGCTACCTGCTCCTCACCAACCAGCCTCCACGACGGCGGTAAAGTCGCCAAAAATACGAAAGTTGAACATTTTGTGCATGCATGCAATAGAAAATTTGTGCTGAGTATGTCGAGTGGCCATTCGAACAGGACAAAGCCGTTGCGCAAGCTGTGACCCTGAAATTTCGTCCATTGGTAGCGAGGGTAACCCTGAGCTGGAAAGTGCAAGGGATGGCATGCTACACTCCCCCGCATACGCTTGACAGCACGATTTGAGGCGTGGAGTAGTAATATACCAGTATCTTACTACCCCCTGATACCTGATGCATGGACGTCGTCATCTTCATCCCGCAGATCGAAAATGTACAGGTGTCGCGTGATTTCGCGCAATGAACGATGATGACGGGATAGAAGGAAGAGACGGTAAAGACGAAGGCAATGACGAACAAGCCGATGACGACGAAGAAGACAACGACACCCCAGTTGGTTCCGTCCCCAGCGAGGGTGCACCTCCAGTCGCAGTACCAATCTTTGGGGGACGACCTCGTCTAGGCCTTGACGACCGTGCCGACGTGCTTGACGACCGATTTTGTGTAGGCAGAAAAAGAATTTGTTTACGTTGAAATTGTTTGTGAATTTAGATCAGTAGTTCTCGTTTGTGGTTGCATGGTAACTTTCTAGTGGTGAATTTATCGCATCTGTTGTCACCTGATATCGTTGAATGGTGTAATGTTTCTTTCAGCTCTCATTTTATCGCGCTAGTTAGGGTCTAAATTATTACTTGCATTGTGCGTATATATATTGAGTTAAGAGCTATTGTTGATTTGCCAGTAATCCTCTGATGAGATGGCGACGAAAACGTTTAGGAACAAGCTTCTTTATTTACATGAAAACAAGTTTTGCTTATGGTGTTTGTACTGAGTGCGCAGCTTACTCTATTTATTGCGTTGAATAATAATAGTAGAAAGGAAAAGGACATATGGAAACGAGTTAAGAGTAACTCTCCACCACTGTAACTAGATACTATATACAGTCAGAAAGTGCAATAACTAGGCACAAAACTGACAGAGTACTGAGACATTCGACGTCCTGACACCTAGCTTCAACACATTCCCGTAGCGCTAACCGACAGCCTTCCAACTTGGAAGGTTCAAGGTTATGGAAAGACCAAAGAGGGGAAGGCAAGCGCAACGAAAACGAGCACAAGCTACAGTCCCAAAGGAACAAAGAATGTCGATTGTCACTGGATTGTCACTGTATAGTATCTAGTTACAGTGGTGGAGAGTTACTCTTAACTCGTTTCCATATGTCCTTTTCCTTTCTACTTTTATTATTGGCTCAATACCCGAGTTTCAAATAATACTTCGAAGTAATAATAATCATAATAATATTATTAACTGGTTTGAGGGAAAGAGACGAACGGGAAAAGTCTGAAGAAAAAATCGACTACAGTCAACTTCGCTTATAACGACACTCGGCGGGGCATCAAAAAAGTGTCCTTATTCGCGAAGTGTCGTTATACCCGAAGTCTCATTATATGTACTACAGTTGGAAGGGACTTTGCTCTGGGCATGGAAATGCTGTCGTTATTCGCGAATTGTCGTTATATCCGCAGTCGTTATTAGCGAAGTTGACTGTATATGTATCTATTATTGCACGATTAAAGAGGTCAATATATGAAATATAGAACGAGTAAAAGACCGAGGTCCCCCGAGGTCTATATTTCATATATTGACCGATTATGAGGGCAATAATAGATTTATCACGACAATGCATACCTAAAACTGTTTTTGCTTTGCTATAGGAAGAAAGGAATACTATTGTAATAGTATAATAGTATGTACATATGCCGTTTACATTGGACATTACTTCTGTGTAAACCGAAGTTTTCAGTTGTCTCTTGTAGTATGTTCCCCAAGTTCTTTGACTGAGAATCTGACAGTTTGGGTTCAAATCCCAGCATTTGGCTTCAGATTTTTCTTCTTTCAGTTCTGATTTTTTTCTAAGTTGAGGAAAAAGTTCTAAGTCCTCGGGCTAAGTGGTCAATAATAAGTGGTCAATATAAGCAGTCAATATATGCTGATATTTGACCGCTTAGAGATCACAAGTTTCTGTGGGGGTCAATAATAAGAGAGTGATAAATAATAATACGAAGTAGTGGTTGCGACTTCGGCGATGATTTGGAAGAAAGGTTTGCGAGCTCCGGTGTGGGGAGCAAACCTTTCTTATATATAATAATAATAATAATAATAATTGCATTCCCAACTCATCACAACCACGCGCTCTTCAGCCGAACCATACAGACACCAGCAAGGACACTTCCGTTGAGAGATAATAATTATTGCTCCACGCCCCTAGACAGCTGTTTCGCTCCCTGTCGGAGCTCATCAGTAGAGGATGATAATGATGATAATGGAGGCATGATCATTCTTATACACCAGAAATGGCGCAAGTGCGCGCTTTCCACATAATTACATCAATGGCATATGCAAGCTGCTAAAATGGTAAAGTGTGAGAACAGCGATAAATAATCATAGTACGCGCTCATTGGTGGAGAAACACACCACACAAGCGACGAAAATCTTACTCGGAATACTGATGCCAATGGAAAGTACACGTATGTTGTTTATTATTATGATGTTGCAAAGTCCATGTATGCAGGCGAGGCGAGACTCACCGCCGAGATCCCCCAACGCGACAGGCTCGGTTGCCGTTCAGGATTCACCCCGACCTGTCCGCCCGTCAACAGGATCGACAGCGGGAGGCCCCACTGATGCCGATGTCGATGCACACCAGGAAACTTGTAGTCGTGAGTGTGATACTAACAGGTCTAGTAGCAACCACTGACAAACGAGAGGCCAGCTGGGGCATTCACTCCAGTCAGGGATGCTTGGTCGACGCTTCGTATCAGCAGCTCAGCTCAGTTTGATCAAAGATGTTGCAGATGTGTCTTGCTTTCCTCCTTCCTTCTTCACCGACTCGTCTTGTCATCTCTCCTTCTTTCTTCACCGACTCTTCGTGTCCACTCTGCTCTGCCACTAACGGCGCACTAAAACTTCAGAACTAAATATTGCGACAGAGCTTTCGGCCATATTTTCAATTCATTGCATTCCCAACTCATCACAACCACGCGCTCTTCAGCCGAACCATACAGACACCAGCAAGGACACTTCCGTTGAGAGATAATAATTATTGCTCCACGCCCCTAGACAGCTGTTTCGCTCCCTGTCGGAGCTCATCAGTAGAGGATGATAATGATGATAATGGAGGCATGATCATTCTTATACACCAGAAATGGCGCAAGTGCGCGCTTTCCACATAATTACATCAATGGCATATGCAAGCTGCTAAAATGGTAAAGTGTGAGAACAGCGATAAATAATCATAGTACGCGCTCATTGGTGGAGAAACACACCACACAAGCGACGAAAATCTTACTCGGAATACTGATGCCAATGGAAAGTACACGTATGTTGTTTATTATTATGATGTTGCAAAGTCCATGTATGCAGGCGAGGCGAGACTCACCGCCGAGATCCCCCAACGCGACAGGCTCGGTTGCCGTTCAGGATTCACCCCGACCTGTCCGCCCGTCAACAGGATCGACAGCGGGAGGCCCCACTGATGCCGATGTCGATGCACACCAGGAAACTTGTAGTCGTGAGTGTGATACTAACAGGTCTAGTAGCAACCACTGACAAACGAGAGGCCAGCTGGGGCATTCACTCCAGTCAGGGATGCTTGGTCGACGCTTCGTATCAGCAGCTCAGCTCAGTTTGATCAAAGATGTTGCAGATGTGTCTTGCTTTCCTCCTTCCTTCTTCACCGACTCGTCTTGTCATCTCTCCTTCTTTCTTCACCGACTCTTCGTGTCCACTCTGCTCTGCCACTAACGGCGCACTAAAACTTCAGAACTAAATATTGCGACAGAGCTTTCGGCCATATTTTCAATTCATTGCATTCCCAACTCATCACAACCACGCGCTCTTCAGCCGAACCATACAGACACCAGCAAGGACACTTCCGTTGAGAGATAATAATTATTGCTCCACGCCCCTAGACAGCTGTTTCGCTCCCTGTCGGAGCTCATCAGTAGAGGATGATAATGATGATAATGGAGGCATGATCATTCTTATACACCAGAAATGGCGCAAGTGCGCGCTTTCCACATAATTACATCAATGGCATATGCAAGCTGCTAAAATGGTAAAGTGTGAGAACAGCGATAAATAATCATAGTACGCGCTCATTGGTGGAGAAACACACCACACAAGCGACGAAAATCTTACTCGGAATACTGATGCCAATGGAAAGTACACGTATGTTGTTTATTATTATGATGTTGCAAAGTCCATGTATGCAGGCGAGGCGAGACTCACCGCCGAGATCCCCCAACGCGACAGGCTCGGTTGCCGTTCAGGATTCACCCCGACCTGTCCGCCCGTCAACAGGATCGACAGCGGGAGGCCCCACTGATGCCGATGTCGATGCACACCAGGAAACTTGTAGTCGTGAGTGTGATACTAACAGGTCTAGTAGCAACCACTGACAAACGAGAGGCCAGCTGGGGCATTCACTCCAGTCAGGGATGCTTGGTCGACGCTTCGTATCAGCAGCTCAGCTCAGTTTGATCAAAGATGTTGCAGATGTGTCTTGCTTTCCTCCTTCCTTCTTCACCGACTCGTCTTGTCATCTCTCCTTCTTTCTTCACCGACTCTTCGTGTCCACTCTGCTCTGCCACTAACGGCGCACTAAAACTTCAGAACTAAATATTGCGACAGAGCTTTCGGCCATATTTTCAATTCATTGCATTCCCAACTCATCACAACCACGCGCTCTTCAGCCGAACCATACAGACACCAGCAAGGACACTTCCGTTGAGAGATAATAATTATTGCTCCACGCCCCTAGACAGCTGTTTCGCTCCCTGTCGGAGCTCATCAGTAGAGGATGATAATGATGATAATGGAGGCATGATCATTCTTATACACCAGAAATGGCGCAAGTGCGCGCTTTCCACATAATTACATCAATGGCATATGCAAGCTGCTAAAATGGTAAAGTGTGAGAACAGCGATAAATAATCATAGTACGCGCTCATTGGTGGAGAAACACACCACACAAGCGACGAAAATCTTACTCGGAATACTGATGCCAATGGAAAGTACACGTATGTTGTTTATTATTATGATGTTGCAAAGTCCATGTATGCAGGCGAGGCGAGACTCACCGCCGAGATCCCCCAACGCGACAGGCTCGGTTGCCGTTCAGGATTCACCCCGACCTGTCCGCCCGTCAACAGGATCGACAGCGGGAGGCCCCACTGATGCCGATGTCGATGCACACCAGGAAACTTGTAGTCGTGAGTGTGATACTAACAGGTCTAGTAGCAACCACTGACAAACGAGAGGCCAGCTGGGGCATTCACTCCAGTCAGGGATGCTTGGTCGACGCTTCGTATCAGCAGCTCAGCTCAGTTTGATCAAAGATGTTGCAGATGTGTCTTGCTTTCCTCCTTCCTTCTTCACCGACTCGTCTTGTCATCTCTCCTTCTTTCTTCACCGACTCTTCGTGTCCACTCTGCTCTGCCACTAACGGCGCACTAAAACTTCAGAACTAAATATTGCGACAGAGCTTTCGGCCATATTTTCAATTCATTGCATTCCCAACTCATCACAACCACGCGCTCTTCAGCCGAACCATACAGACACCAGCAAGGACACTTCCGTTGAGAGATAATAATTATTGCTCCACGCCCCTAGACAGCTGTTTCGCTCCCTGTCGGAGCTCATCAGTAGAGGATGATAATGATGATAATGGAGGCATGATCATTCTTATACACCAGAAATGGCGCAAGTGCGCGCTTTCCACATAATTACATCAATGGCATATGCAAGCTGCTAAAATGGTAAAGTGTGAGAACAGCGATAAATAATCATAGTACGCGCTCATTGGTGGAGAAACACACCACACAAGCGACGAAAATCTTACTCGGAATACTGATGCCAATGGAAAGTACACGTATGTTGTTTATTATTATGATGTTGCAAAGTCCATGTATGCAGGCGAGGCGAGACTCACCGCCGAGATCCCCCAACGCGACAGGCTCGGTTGCCGTTCAGGATTCACCCCGACCTGTCCGCCCGTCAACAGGATCGACAGCGGGAGGCCCCACTGATGCCGATGTCGATGCACACCAGGAAACTTGTAGTCGTGAGTGTGATACTAACAGGTCTAGTAGCAACCACTGACAAACGAGAGGCCAGCTGGGGCATTCACTCCAGTCAGGGATGCTTGGTCGACGCTTCGTATCAGCAGCTCAGCTCAGTTTGATCAAAGATGTTGCAGATGTGTCTTGCTTTCCTCCTTCCTTCTTCACCGACTCGTCTTGTCATCTCTCCTTCTTTCTTCACCGACTCTTCGTGTCCACTCTGCTCTGCCACTAACGGCGCACTAAAACTTCAGAACTAAATATTGCGACAGAGCTTTCGGCCATATTTTCAATTCATTGCATTCCCAACTCATCACAACCACGCGCTCTTCAGCCGAACCATACAGACACCAGCAAGGACACTTCCGTTGAGAGATAATAATTATTGCTCCACGCCCCTAGACAGCTGTTTCGCTCCCTGTCGGAGCTCATCAGTAGAGGATGATAATGATGATAATGGAGGCATGATCATTCTTATACACCAGAAATGGCGCAAGTGCGCGCTTTCCACATAATTACATCAATGGCATATGCAAGCTGCTAAAATGGTAAAGTGTGAGAACAGCGATAAATAATCATAGTACGCGCTCATTGGTGGAGAAACACACCACACAAGCGACGAAAATCTTACTCGGAATACTGATGCCAATGGAAAGTACACGTATGTTGTTTATTATTATGATGTTGCAAAGTCCATGTATGCAGGCGAGGCGAGACTCACCGCCGAGATCCCCCAACGCGACAGGCTCGGTTGCCGTTCAGGATTCACCCCGACCTGTCCGCCCGTCAACAGGATCGACAGCGGGAGGCCCCACTGATGCCGATGTCGATGCACACCAGGAAACTTGTAGTCGTGAGTGTGATACTAACAGGTCTAGTAGCAACCACTGACAAACGAGAGGCCAGCTGGGGCATTCACTCCAGTCAGGGATGCTTGGTCGACGCTTCGTATCAGCAGCTCAGCTCAGTTTGATCAAAGATGTTGCAGATGTGTCTTGCTTTCCTCCTTCCTTCTTCACCGACTCGTCTTGTCATCTCTCCTTCTTTCTTCACCGACTCTTCGTGTCCACTCTGCTCTGCCACTAACGGCGCACTAAAACTTCAGAACTAAATATTGCGACAGAGCTTTCGGCCATATTTTCAATTCATTGCATTCCCAACTCATCACAACCACGCGCTCTTCAGCCGAACCATACAGACACCAGCAAGGACACTTCCGTTGAGAGATAATAATTATTGCTCCACGCCCCTAGACAGCTGTTTCGCTCCCTGTCGGAGCTCATCAGTAGAGGATGATAATGATGATAATGGAGGCATGATCATTCTTATACACCAGAAATGGCGCAAGTGCGCGCTTTCCACATAATTACATCAATGGCATATGCAAGCTGCTAAAATGGTAAAGTGTGAGAACAGCGATAAATAATCATAGTACGCGCTCATTGGTGGAGAAACACACCACACAAGCGACGAAAATCTTACTCGGAATACTGATGCCAATGGAAAGTACACGTATGTTGTTTATTATTATGATGTTGCAAAGTCCATGTATGCAGGCGAGGCGAGACTCACCGCCGAGATCCCCCAACGCGACAGGCTCGGTTGCCGTTCAGGATTCACCCCGACCTGTCCGCCCGTCAACAGGATCGACAGCGGGAGGCCCCACTGATGCCGATGTCGATGCACACCAGGAAACTTGTAGTCGTGAGTGTGATACTAACAGGTCTAGTAGCAACCACTGACAAACGAGAGGCCAGCTGGGGCATTCACTCCAGTCAGGGATGCTTGGTCGACGCTTCGTATCAGCAGCTCAGCTCAGTTTGATCAAAGATGTTGCAGATGTGTCTTGCTTTCCTCCTTCCTTCTTCACCGACTCGTCTTGTCATCTCTCCTTCTTTCTTCACCGACTCTTCGTGTCCACTCTGCTCTGCCACTAACGGCGCACTAAAACTTCAGAACTAAATATTGCGACAGAGCTTTCGGCCATATTTTCAATTCATTGCATTCCCAACTCATCACAACCACGCGCTCTTCAGCCGAACCATACAGACACCAGCAAGGACACTTCCGTTGAGAGATAATAATTATTGCTCCACGCCCCTAGACAGCTGTTTCGCTCCCTGTCGGAGCTCATCAGTAGAGGATGATAATGATGATAATGGAGGCATGATCATTCTTATACACCAGAAATGGCGCAAGTGCGCGCTTTCCACATAATTACATCAATGGCATATGCAAGCTGCTAAAATGGTAAAGTGTGAGAACAGCGATAAATAATCATAGTACGCGCTCATTGGTGGAGAAACACACCACACAAGCGACGAAAATCTTACTCGGAATACTGATGCCAATGGAAAGTACACGTATGTTGTTTATTATTATGATGTTGCAAAGTCCATGTATGCAGGCGAGGCGAGACTCACCGCCGAGATCCCCCAACGCGGCAGGCTCGGTTGCCGTTCAGGATTCACCCCGACCTGTCCGCCCGTCAACAGGATCGACAGCGGGAGGCCCCACTGATGCCGATGTCGATGCACACCAGGAAACTTGTAGTCGTGAGTGTGATACTAACAGGTCTAGTAGCAACCACTGACAAACGAGAGGCCAGCTGGGGCATTCACTCCAGTCAGGGATGCTTGGTCGACGCTTCGTATCAGCAGCTCAGCTCAGTTTGATCAAAGATGTTGCAGATGTGTCTTGCTTTCCTCCTTCCTTCTTCACCGACTCGTCTTGTCATCTCTCCTTCTTTCTTCACCGACTCTTCGTGTCCACTCTGCTCTGCCACTAACGGCGCACTAAAACTTCAGAACTAAATATTGCGACAGAGCTTTCGGCCATATTTTCAATTCATTGCATTCCCAACTCATCGACATCGGCATCAGTGGGGCCTCCCGCTGTCGATCCTGTTGACGGGCGGACAGGTCGGGGTGAATCCTGAACGGCAACCGAGCCTGTCGCGTTGGGGGATCTCGGCGGTGAGTCTCGCCTCGCCTGCATACATGGACTTTGCAACATCATAATAATAAACAACATACGTGTACTTTCCATTGGCATCAGTATTCCGAGTAAGATTTTCGTCGCTTGTGTGGTGTGTTTCTCCACCAATGAGCGCGTACTATGATTATTTATCGCTGTTCTCACACTTTACCATTTTAGCAGCTTGCATATGCCATTGATGTAATTATGTGGAAAGCGCGCACTTGCGCCATTTCTGGTGTATAAGAATGATCATGCCTCCATTATCATCATTATCATCCTCTACTGATGAGCTCCGACAGGGAGCGAAACAGCTGTCTAGGGGCGTGGAGCAATAATTATTATCTCTCAACGGAAGTGTCCTTGCTGGTGTCTGTATGGTTCGGCTGAAGAGCGCGTGGTTGTGATGAGTTGGGAATGCAATGAATTGAAAATATGGCCGAAAGCTCTGTCGCAATATTTAGTTCTGAATAATAATAATAATAATAATAATAATAATAATAATTTTAGAATTGCGATCAACAGAACGAGCTGAACCGACATTTTCACAAAGGCTTTTATTGTATTCAAAAAACGAGTGTATACGAAGGCAGTGAAGAACATGTAAGAAAGAAAAAATGTGATATGGAAGAAATGATGAACAAAAAATTGTACATCGAACTAGTTTTCGCACAACACTCCTCAGGAAGCTACGTTGTACTAATGAAAAACAATCCAGAAAGATACCAATAAAGAGAAATGGAGTGAGAAGAAACAACACCTATGAAAATGATAATCCTAGCACTAAGGTAATAACAGTTATTACCTTAGTGCTAGGATTATCATTTTCATAGGTGTTGTTTCTTCTCACTCCATTTCTCTTTATTAGTATCTTTCTGGATTGTTTTTCATTAGTACAACGTAGCTTCCTGAGGAGTGTTGTGCGAAAACTAGTTCGAAGTACAATTTTTTGTTCATCATTTCTTCCATATCACATTTTTTCTTTCTTACATGTTCTTCACTGCCTTCGTATACACTCGTTTTTTGAATACAATAAAAGCCTTTGTGAAAATGTCGGTTCAGCTCGTTCTGTTGATCGCAATTCTAAAACTATTGTCGCCTCGACGCCTATTTAAATAATAATAATAATAATAATAATAATTTGAAGAAGGGCTGAGGCTTCCTGCAGCTTCATCTGTGAAAAGAATTCGGGTGGACACACCCATTCCCATAGCGCTGCATATCACATCCGAACCAGTTCCGTTATTTTACAACGTTTCGGCACTTGGCCATCATCAGGTAATAACAATGAATACCGTGGAAGCCACACAAGAGCAGTATATACGCAGAGTGTAGCGCCAAAAAAGATGCGAATTATGTCACCTAGTATGACAGAGAGAGAGAAAAAGGCGCAACTAGCACATCACGGAGGAGAAGCAGCAAAAGGTAGCGCGCATTGTGCTCTGTGAATGGCGTTGCACAGAGTGTAGCGCCAAAAAATAAAATGATGCGAGTTATGTCACCTCTATACAGAGGGGGGGAGAGAGAAGGTGCAACTGTGCACATCACGGAGAAGAAGAGCGCGCCGTTGTGCTCTACGAAGTGAGGGCACATGCCAAATAATTATGGTGTTAATTCTAGCACAGGATCTAGGAGGGGAGCACGGAGCCCCATGAGTCAATGCACTATGAGGTTAAAACTTCCATGCCAAACTGTTACCACCAGGGACGCGACGAGGCATCAGGAATAGAATGGTTTTGAGTGACCCGCCTCATATTATAATTATTCAGTGATATTGAAGTAGCAGCAGGGGAAGCTGAGAAAATTCACAACAAATCCCATCCGGTGCTTATGTTCACATGGGGCTTGGCATCACGAATCTCAATTGCCTCGCGCAGTTTTCGACGGGCTCGATCAGGCTCTCTTCCTATTACTTCAACTGCAGAGAATGCACTTTGCCCATAGTTAAGCTTACATCCAGGGTGAGTGGTGCGACAATGTTGGCCCCATGGCTTGTCGAGTTCCTGGCGTCTTGCCTCACCATTATGTTCTTCCAGGCGAGTTTCCAGAAAGCGGCCAGTCTCACCAACATATTGTTCCGGACATTCTTTGCACTTCAGCTGATATACAACATTCTTCTGCATACATACATCCTGTCCCCCGGATATACACGAGATACATGGCCCCTTTGGGCGACCTCTCTTTTTCGGTTGTAGCGGATTTGCAGCCTTGACACATAGAGGAGGAACGAGGGCGGAGCGACACAATGTGCGCCTCAGGCTACCAGTGTGCCCATATACGACTCTAACCGGAATTTTATACTTAGTAAAAAACTCGTTGCTATGAGACAGGAGCTGTATTTGCAGAAAGCAGAAGACATATTATCGAACATGACCATGTATGAGAAAGTAGATTTGACCATAGAGTCCTACGAGACCAAGACACGAGAAGTAATACTGTCAGAGTGCAAGAACATGGATTCAAAACTCCTAAAGTCAATCCTACCAAGCAGTACGAAGTTCCCCGAGTGGTACGGTCTTCCAAAGGACCATAAGCAGAACTTACCATTGCGACCCGTGGTAGCAGCGTGCGACAGCCCAACGACTGGAGTATCTATTGTATTGGAGCGCATCCTACAGCAGCTCATTCAATTTGTCCCGGCCCACCTGGCTAACACGACGGAAGCAATAACCCACATCTGTGACGCATTTCCGGGATTGAACGCCCCCGATGGCACCATTGTTATGTCCATGGATGTAGTCGGGTTATATCCGAGCATACCTATTCGGGAGGGCGTTCAGGCAGTGGTGGATATGCTGCAGCAGTATTCCCAGCGGATCGACATGTTTGGGCTGAGTGTGAGCGGGGTACGGAATCTGCTGCTGTTTGTTCTCAGCCACAACTATTTCAGATTCGGCCATCAGATCTATCACCAAGTGGACGGGGTTGCAATGGGTAACAATCTTGCACCCCCATTTGCGATTCTATTCATGCATACGGTTGAGGCCAGGCTTCTGCAGGATTCTCCGTTAGTACCGCTCCTCTACAAACGCTACATCGACGATATCCTGCTGCTATGGACCCACGGCAGAGAGAGCTTGATGCGGTTTGTGCAGCATTTCAACTCTGCACACCCAAGTATCAACTTCACATATGAGCTCAGCGAGGTGAGTGGGTCCATAAATTATATGGATATCACAATTATGATCCAGGAAGGCAAGCTGGCATACAAGCTGTACCAGAAGGCATGTGCTAGTGGTCTACTCATTGATTATACTTCGGCAGTTCCCCACCATATCAAATTGGCAGTTGCTTCGTCACAATTCCTAAGAGCTCAGAGGCTCTCATCGAATACCAGAATGCGTGCAGAAAGTGAAGCGATGGTTCATGAGCAATTAAGATTGAACAATTACCCAGAGAAAATCATTGAAGAGGCACGCACTGCCTCCATAAGGCCAAAGCGTCGTCGCCATGCCAACCCATGCTGCGCATTTCTAAAGCTTCCATATAAGTCAGATAAAGTACATCAAGCAGTGAATAAAGCAATCAGAAAGTATAAAATTCCGGTTAGAGTCGTATATGGGCACACTGGTAGCCTGAGGCGCACATTGTGTCGCTCCGCCCTCGTTCCTCCTCTATGTGTCAAGGCTGCAAATCCGCTACAACCGAAAAAGAGAGGTCGCCCAAAGGGGCCATGTATCTCGTGTATATCCGGGGGACAGGATGTATGTATGCAGAAGAATGTTGTATATCAGCTGAAGTGCAAAGAATGTCCGGAACAATATGTTGGTGAGACTGGCCGCTTTCTGGAAACTCGCCTGGAAGAACATAATGGTGAGGCAAGACGCCAGGAACTCGACAAGCCATGGGGCCAACATTTTCGCACCACTCACCCTGGATGTAAGCTTAACTATGGGCAAAGTGCATTCTCTGCAGTTGAAGTAATAGGAAGAGAGCCTGATCGAGCCCGTCGAAAACTGCGCGAGGCAATTGAGATTCGTGATGCCAAGCCCCATGTGAACATAAGCACCGGATGGGATTTGTTGTGAATTTTCTCAGCTTCCCCTGCTGCTACTTCAATATCACTGAATAATTATAATATGAGGCGGGTCACTCAAAACCATTCTATTCCTGATGCCTCGTCGCGTCCCTGGTGGTAACAGTTTGGCATGGAAGTTTTAACCTCATAGTGCATTGACTCATGGGGCTCCGTGCTCCCCTCCTAGATCCTGTGCTAGAATTAACACCATAATTATTTGGCATGTGCCCTCACTTCGTAGAGCACAACGGCGCGCTCTTCTTCTCCGTGATGTGCACAGTTGCACCTTCTCTCTCCCCCCCCTCTGTATAGAGGTGACATAACTCGCATCATTTTATTTTTTGGCGCTACACTCTGTGCAACGCCATTCACAGAGCACAATGCGCGCTACCTTTTGCTGCTTCTCCTCCGTGATGTGCTAGTTGCGCCTTTTTCTCTCTCTCTGTCATACTAGGTGACATAATTCGCATCTTTTTTGGCGCTACACTCTGCGTATATACTGCTCTTGTGTGGCTTCCACGGTATTCATTGTTATTACCTGATGATGGCCAAGTGCCGAAACGTTGTAAAATAACGGAACTGGTTCGGATGTGATATGCAGCGCTATGGGAATGGGTGTGTCCACCCGAATTCTTTTCAATAATAATAATAATAATAATAATTTTAATATGGCAATAAGTAGGACGAGCTGAAGCGACATGTGGACTACTTTATTAACAATGTAAGCGATGGAGACGATGCAAGAAACAACCTAAAGGGTAAGGAAAAATACATGTAAGAAGAAAAAGGGCAATGGAAAAAAAAAAGATGATTCGAACAAGTTTTCGTACAACACTCTTCAGGAATCACCGTTGTACTATCACCGTTGTACTATCACCGTTGTACTAAAGATCCTGATACCACCATAATTAACATGACATCACTAGAGTTGACCACTCTTCAGAAAGAGCTCCTCTGTCGTGGAACCGATTTCGGGATTCCACCAAAATCAAACAAGAAGGAAGTAATCATGACCGAGTTTGAGCTCTTTTACCGCAAGTTATTACGCTTCAGACCGGTGTCCGAGTCACAACAGTCCATTTGCGCCGCAAAGATCCGGGCAGAGGCCGAGGAACACGCTGATGCATTACCGGATAGAAGAACGTTTTCATTGAAACGCGAACATCTCAAAGCCCTGCATGAGCTACGCAATAACAAAGACATTATTGTCACGCGCCCGGATAAGGGTCGTGCAACTGTTTTAATGAATAAAACTGACTACATCGAGAAGATGTCCGTTATCCTAAATGACACATCAAAGTTCCGTACACTTGGTCCGGTCAAGACCTGTGATCGAACTGAAAAAGTAGAAAAGGATCTTGTAACTTACCTTAAGAAGCTAAAGAATGAAGAACAAATATCAAAACATGAATTCGATCGCATCAAACCGACTGGTACCCTTCGTCCTAGACTCTATGGCCTTCCTAAAATTCATAAACCTACATGCCCTGTTAGACCAATAGTATCCATGACCGCCTCCCCTCAATACTCTATCTCGAAATGGCTGTGCATCTACCTACAGCCTGTTCAAGATTACTATTGCAAACGCACTGTGAAGGATAGCTTCGACTTTGTTGCGAGGCTTCGTGATAGTCCGGTCCCTCTCAATGCACACATGTGTTCCTTCGATGTTGTCAGTCTCTTTACGAATGTTCCTATTGATGAGACTGTTGACATCTGTATGGATGTATTGTACCGTAACGATGATGTTGATACTCCATGGGTATCGGAAGCGGCGTTTCGTCATTTGATGCTGTCAGTTACAACTGGTGTCGCATTTTCGTTCAACGATGTGATGTACAAGCAAGTAGATGGTGTGGCGATGGGATCTCCTCTTGGTCCCGTCCTCGCCAATATATTCGTTGGTTATTGTGAGTGCAAGATTGATGAGTCGCTTTGGCCCGCGTTCTACGTGCGTTTTGTTGACGATTCGTTCACGCATTTTGACAGTGTTGAGAGCAGTGAATTGTTTCTCGATGTGCTCAACAGCCTACATCCTTCCCTCCGCTTTACTTGTGAGCACGAGCAGTCTAGTAAGTTGTCATTTCTAGACGTGCTTGTAGAGAAGACTGGCTGTGAAATGTTGACTTCTGTGTATCGTAAGCCTACGTTCACCGGTCAGTACAGTGCCTTCGATTCATATTGTTCGTCTCAATACAAGGTCAACTTAGTTCGTAACCTCGTGGACCGTGCGGAACGTATTTGTTCGCCCAGTAAGCTGCAGGCCGAGCTCGATTTCCTTCGATCTGTTTTCTTGAAGAATGGCTATCCGGAATTCTTGTTGCGTAAGTTTCTGTCCATGGAGCAGAAACCGAAATCGGTGCTGATTGGTCCACCTCGCTGTCCCGTCTATCTATGTTTGCCATGGAAGGGGCAGGAATCGATCAAAGTGTGTCACGCAGTCAAGTCTATCGTCCGTCGTACTTATTATGCAGTACATTTTGTGCCAGTCTTCACAACAATGCGTGCGTTCACGGTGCGGAAGGACGTCCTACCAACCCTCCACCTCAGTCATGTTATCTACAACTTCGAATGCCGACATTGTGCTAGTCGGTATGTTGGTAGGACTGTTCAGCACCTGAACGCACGTATCAAACAACACACTCCACTTCACATCCTTCCACCCAGTGCGCAATCTGAGAGGCCCAAACGCGGGAGGCCTAGGAAAAACCCATCACCTAGACGGCAGGATAGTTCCCTGCCGCTGTCTGCCGCTCCCCCTCTGACATCTGTGTTGGACGGGCTGGAGCTTGGCAGCTCTTTGGAGGTGCGTGCGGAACCGCCATTGGTGCAGCCCTCGGGTGTGCCTAAGTCTGTGTCTCTGGGTGCTTTGCATGGGGCTGTGCCTCGAGTGGTGACAGCACCTCTGCCTCCCCCTGACCCTCCTCCTTCGAGGTCTGTGTTGGTGGGGAGCACCCGCGGCGGTCGATTTGTCCCACCGGAACCAGAGCTGGATCCAACAGAAAGACCAACAACCATGGCTGCAACAACAACACCAGCTGCACATCCAACAACAACACCAGGTTCACATCCAACAACAACAACAACTAATCCACAAAACAAAGCAGCAAATGACAGACCACGGAGATCTACAGCAGATTACAACCGGACCTATGAATTCACGGTAAAAATACAAAGGAAACAATCGGAAAGGACGACGACTGACGTGAAGGCAACGGCATTCAGGGTTGGCGTGGGTGGTGAAGGTGAGACGCAGGACGATGCAAGTGAGGAGGAGAGTCAAACCGCGGTGGATGACGGAGCAGGTTCTGATTCGGACAGTGAGGGAGAAGGTGAGCTGAGTGAGGGTGAGAGTGAGTGTGAGGGTGTGCGCGTGAGTCGAGATTGTGTGCGTCCGTCTCGTAATAACAAGTCTTCAGTATACAATCATTTGGTTTCTAGTACTGACTGTTGTCGTACTTATTCTGATTCCTGTTTTTCTGTTTTGTGCCGTGCTCGTCATGGTTATCTTTTGCAGTTACAAGTTTTGGAAGCTGTTTGTCAGCGCATTCATAAGCCGAATTTGTGTGTCCAGAAAGATAGTGTTATTACCTTAAAATTGTTCAAATAATGTTCTGTTGTGTAGTGTGGCAACGTTGTTGCCACTTGTGCCTAAATGTGTTTTGTCACTTTCTTGTTTATTATTGTTATTATTATCATTCGTTCTCACTTTTTTGTTTTTTTGTTGCTGATACACACTTGTCACGCTTAGTTCTTACTTGTATACCCTTGTTTTCTGCACACTTTTGTGAGAAATCGCACCTCGATATTCTAGTGCTGTCATTGTATCGTGTCACCCTACCTTGATTGCTATGTTATTTCCTTTGTTCTCATTTTGTTCTTTAGTACAACGGTGATTCCTGAAGAGTGTTGTACGAAAACTTGTTCGAATCATCTTTTTTTTTTCCATTGCCCTTTTTCTTCTTACATGTATTTTTCCTTACCCTTTAGGTTGTTTCTTGCATCGTCTCCATCGCTTACATTGTTAATAAAGTAGTCCACATGTCGCTTCAGCTCGTCCTACTTATTGCCATATTAAAATTATTGTCTCCTCGTCGAATTTTTAAATAATAATAATAATAATAATAATAATAATAATAATAATAATGGCATACCTGGACTTCAAAAAGGCATTTGATAGTGTGTCGCATGAATGGATTCTACATGCTTTGACGATGTATCGATTCCACCCGTCTTTGGTCACAACTATTGCTCGTAGCATGCGGAACTGGAGAACGACAATGCACATATGCGACCAGGGAAGATGCAGGGTCACTACCGGCAACATTTCAATAAGAAGAGGCATATTTCAAGGTGACACATTATCCCCGTTACTGTTTTGCCTGGCGCTAAACCCAATCAGTTTTGAGCTCAACCGATTGCCTTTGGGATACAGAGTCAGCTGCAGAGACGCCGAGTTGTCTATCAATCACTCTTGGTACATGGACGACATTAAACTCTATGGGAAAACTACAAAGGATGTGACTACCCTCGTGTCTACCGTGTGTGGCGTTGGTGATGACATCGGCATGAATCTCAACCCGGCCAAGTGTGCCGTGCTGCACGTCAGGAGAGGAAAACCAGATGAAGGATGCTCTATCCAGGTTGGCGATGAGACCATTGCAGAGTCGCTACGACTCAATGAAACATACAAGTACCTTGGAGTAGTGCAAGCAGCCATGATACCTCACCCGAAGCTCAAGACGCAACTCACTGCAGAATACAAAAAGAGATTGTATTTGCTTCTTAACAGTGGATTGAATGCGCGAAACATGATCAAGGCCATCAATACGTATGCTCTGCCGGTTATGACATATAGTTATGGAATCGTAAATTGGACCGAGGCTGAAATCAAGACCACAGATCGAGTGACAAGATCAGCCTTGACTGCGTCTGGATTTCACCACCCCAAAGCCTCAGTCAACAGGCTCTACATGAAGAGGGGAGATGGAGGCCGGGGCTTGGTCTCTTGTGAGGATATGCACGGCCGGAGCATGTGTGGCCTGGCCCGCTACATGAGTACCAGCCCAATAGACAGAATAAGCCTGCTTTATCAGTATCATCAACAAAAACCTACAACAAAAAGCCACTCAATAACTGCAAAGGCCGCTAAGTTCCTGTCGAGTTTGGATCTGCCAGCAGCTGGACCAGCTTTACCCAATAAGCATACCATTAAACAAGCGTGCGCTGAGCGAAAATCCAAAACACTTTCCACTATGCCGCTGCATGGGAGATATTGGAGCCGATTGGAGGAGAATCGCCTAGATAAGGAGCTTACCTTCATGTGGTTGAAATCAAGGACACTGAAACCTTCAACTGAAGGCATGATTATGGCAGCACAAGACCAATCCCTCAAAACGAAAAATTACCAATACGCCATAATGAAGTCAATTCCTCGAACTGATGCCAATTGCAGGCTTTGCAAGGGCAGCTTAGAAACAATTGACCACATTGTCAGTGCCTGCCCAGTTCTGGCTCGGACCAGTTACATTGAACGACATAACCGGATAGTAAAGTATGTGCACTTCGAAATGTGTAAAGCACGAGATCTACCTACTGGTGCTTCACGATTCGACCACCAGCTCAAGGCATTGGTCAAGAGTAATCAGTATCGCCTCTATTGGGAGTATTCGGTCCCAACTGACCTGAAACTATCAGCAAACAGGCCCGATCTGCTCCTTGTTGATGACAAGGAGCGCATCGCCTACATTATAGACATCAGCGTTCCTGGTGAGAACAACATCAATAAGAAAATGGCTGAAAAGCGCTCGAAATATTATGATTTGAAGCGGGAGATTTCGAGGATTTGGTCCCTCAACCAGGTTGACGTGGTCCCTGTGGTTGTCGGTGCCCTGGGAGGCTTGGTGGGGGAGACTCCTCAATGCCTTCGGACTGTGCAGGGAAGAGACCTGGCTATTGTGCAACAGGAGGCTATACAAGGTTCGATTAAAATACTGAGAACTATCCTTAACATGTAGATGCACCTCTGCTGCGTTTGCATGTTCAATAGCTAAGAGACTTGAATAACGACTGATAAAGACTGATATTTCCTTTGTTACTACTCCCTTCATTGGTTGATGTATTTTGCCTGTCGCTGCAAATTCTTTATTATTGTTTTGATGTTGGAGTTCGGATTGAGTTTCTTTCCTTTCTTCCTCTTCCTTCAACTAGTTCTTGTCCCTTTGGTTTTTAGGTTTTATTTATTTATTTATTTTTGTTTTTGTTTTTTCACTTTCTTTTTGCTGTCCCACCCATGGAAATATTTCCCGGTGGGTCTGGCTTATCGCCTTCGAAAGAAGTGAATAAAGGAGAAATAATAATAATAATAATAGGAACATCCGCCGAAAATCTGTGGAAAAGATACAGAAATATCAAGGCCTGAAGCGTGAGGTGGAGCAGATGTGGCAGGTGCGGGCCAAGATCGTGCCAGTAATTGTGGGGGCATTAGGTGGATTAACCCCCTCGACTGCTGACTTTGTGAGGGAACTGGATGCCGGAGCCAGTGTATCGATCTTGCAAAAGGAGGCGCTCCTTGGCACAGTTGACATCATCAGGTCAATAACTCAGATGAAATATAATTACACTCTAATAAGTTACATTGGTTTGCGAATGCCCATGGTTATGGTTGCTGCTATTAGTTGAAGCACCTTTTTGCAGAAAATAATAATATTATGATCGTAATATTAATCACTTGCCAATAACAAAGACAACAATAATACCATCAGCCCCCATTCACCGGTTTTGACGGTGCTTCACTGATGTTGAATGAGAAGAATTATATTGCTGCCTTCAGTGCTATTGTGTCGCTGAAGGGCTCGATTTCAGATTTGATGACGGTTACTTTTCAACGGATTTTGTTTTCTGATTTAGCTCTCTTGCTATTACTGTACCTGCTTGTGTTAAGTCTCATTCTCGCAGATTAGTTGTATAATAGATTGTACATGCATCATTGTAGATTTGCTGTTCACAGTATTTCTCTCTTTTTTCTTTCTTTTTTCTCAGTCTTCCTTATTACATTTTCTTCACATACAACAGCAGTACTCCCCATGGTCTTAAATGACCCGGGATGCTGCATAATACAAACACAAAACCAATAAAGCCACCCCCATAATAATAATAATAATAATACGAAGTCGGCGGAATAGCGCGAGCTCCGGTGTGGGGAGCAAACCTTTCTTACAAATAATAATAATAATAATAATAATAATAATAATCTCTCTAGTCTGAGGAAAATGTTGAACGGCCTCTGCTGGGATGACGACTACACCATAGCTCAGTGGTTAGAGCATCGCTGGCTACAAGCGAAGGTCCCTGGTTCGAGTCCTGGCGGTGACAGTCAATTTTTTCTTCAGACTTTTCCCGTTTGTCTCTTTCCCTCAAACCAGTTAATAATAATAATAGTAATACCAGACTATTCCCAGGTTTCATCAGACACTCAAATTGTTCATATCGATAGTAAACTAATGTTACTTGTCACAGAGGAGAGGAGAGAGAAAGGCAAGAAACACGTGAGCATGCGCGCGGCTTACAAGGCCAGAGATTCGTCACGTGGACAGGAGCACGAAATACGAAATACAAATGTAAGAAATAACAATCGTCAGTAATCATTGGCCTACACTACACATGGTTGGCGGTATCCGACATAGCAGGCTGGTACATCAAGTCCCGAGTCAAGCTCCGTATGAAGGCATCCAAGAAGAAGATTGCCTGATGAGTCCAGCGGGGACGAAACGTACGCCGCAATCGAACTATGTCTTTGCTGCGTCATCTTCTATGTGCCATGCAGGAAACAGTTGTAGACGCTGCGTGTAAAGGGAGGCTGGGCCCCTGACGCCTGGACAACATATGCGGGTGCACAACAGTTTTTTCGCCAACACTTCTTGCACATATCCGGGAATACACGGAAAGTTGGGTGTGGTCCTCGAAAGAGTGCTCAATGCACTGGGGTGCAGAGCTTCATACAAAAAGAATGGGATATGGAGCTTGGGTTGGCTGTGACTCAGAGTTTCACGCCTGTCTTGATCATCAGACAGCAATGATTACAAAAACTCAATCAATGTTCTTGATATAGTGTGGTAAGGTGCTAGTGGAATCAGAGTATCCGGGAATATAGTGGACTTTCGTAAAAAAAATATAAAAAATCTTTGCTTTTTGCTGTAGCTCTATAAATTGCTGTATTTTCGACATTTTCCATTATTCCCTGTACTCACCCATGATGAGAAGGGAGCGAAAACGTTCGCTTACGAAATTGGCGTACTTGACTGTGTGGATTGCGTCGGTGCTGTCACCTTTTCTTCCGAAATTGGATACGCCTCCAATTTTTTTCCTTGTGAAATAGAAAATTTCCATTTCACTAAGTACCCATCCAAATAGCAAAGGGACATTCGACTAGAGCCGACAATCACAGGTGATACGCAAAGAGGAAAGAGCCTGAAGGAAGAGCGCAATCAGATCCTACACAGAGAGGTTGCGTCTACCTGAGCCGTAACGAGCACGAGTTTGAAAGAAAGTCAGAGCCCATTGAGAGAATGGAAGACGATGTCCAGATTTCCAGAGTAGTAACTGGGTACCGTCAAAAGGTGAAAGCCTAATCCTTGGATGAAAAGTGTTACGTGCATGGGATACCCAGACGGCAGCGCACAGTAAATGGTGCAACAAAATTTCCCTTCATTTTCAGATCTGCCCTACAGTGCCTTATGCAAAATCATGTATCCCTCTTTAACTTTCAAATGTTTTGAAGTTTTAGGAAACGCAGAACGAAGATGATATGGCCTTTAGATCACTAATTGAAGCCATGAGTCATTCGCCCTTTGCGGATAATTCTCTAAAACAATGACAGATTCTGTTCGAAAAGCATCGAAATTTCCAGAACTTTCAAACCTTACCGCACGCTAGGCCTCGACCAAATATGCTTGCGCATATTTCCGCATATTTTGTGAAACAGTTCATTATGGCATATTGAGCGACAAAGGGAATACTGGAATAAAGCCGGCATATACTTCAAACATTCTGAAGAAAAGGAGGACAAATCATTCATATTATGGACAAAATGCGTTCAGAAATGCCTTTTATGGATGAATTTGGAATGGTTGAGGAGTTTGCTACATTTCCACATGGATGAACACTGTCGCTACGGTTGCTGGGAACACACCCCAGCCATACTATTCCGCATGTGTTTTGATTGGCACCATTAGCATGATAGCCGTGAAGCCAGTAAATATTCCAAGGTTGTAATTTTACTGAAATGATCTACACTTTCTGCTTATGTCGAGCATATTTTGGCATATCTTTTTGCATATCTTGCTAAGCCTTTGGCATATTATGGACGTTTTCCCTGATATGCGACGAGCATAATATGCTCTTTTTTTTAGCATATTTGGTCGAGGCCTACGGCAAGCCCTTCCTCTATTTCTGCTTCATTTTTCATCAATATAACAAAAGGGTTGCAAACATAACAAAACATTAACTAAACGAACCCTAATGAAGACCGAGGATTTTTGGACCCTTTCTAACTCGATGATCCGCCAAGGACTATGAGCCCCTGGGGAAGTCCCCGTTTAGGTATACTGTTTAATATCATATTCCGCTCTCATGCAATTTGTAACAATTCAAGCCAATATATTTTTCAAGCAGCGGCGGCCAGTTATTTTCTGCATTGTCAAACAATGAATCGTTAGAAATTGTGTCTCTTAGCTTTGCAACCAACCTTATGCTTGACAATAGAAGAAAAATTACGGAGACTATATTTTACTCGGATGGTGAGCCAATTTAAATGATTTTTGCGCACGCGCAAAAATATGTTAACACAGAAGGCGCATGCTCTGTTCCCAACAAACTCTCACACGCTCATTGTTCTCCGAAGTCCACTGTTCCTGACTTCAGTTTTTGCTTTGTCCGCATTGGCAGTGGATTTCTTTCTCAACCTCAACCTCAAGGTTTACCACAGCTCACGGAGATGCCCCGTGCACGTAAGCAGTCGGCTCCCGGGCCCAGGCGTTCCAGTCGCAGGCGCGCCTCGTCGTCCCCGTATGCCGACACTCCAAATCGAGCCCCTGCGGACCATGCGGCCGATCGTTCCGGCAATGCCCGTGCGGATCGTTCCGGCAATGCCCGTGCGAAGCAGGACGATATCCCGTCCGCCGTTCCCCAGCCGGCCAGCATACTCACAACTGGCCTAAATCCACGTTCCGTTACGGCGGCCGTGTCGACGGCCCTGCACCCCCTGCTGGCTCGAGTCGAGCGCCTTGAGGAGCGAATTTCAGCTCGCCAGGATCCGGACGGCCATGCTCAGGCGGCGGTCCCCTCAGTGGCAGATGTGGTCCAAACCGCGTCCAACACCGTCACCCATCACCCGCCGCAGGTCGACTCCGGCCCCATGGACATTTCCCTCATGCAACCCGCGCTGCCTCCGATCGCAGCGCCCATGGCGAACACTCGTGAGTCCAGCTCTATTGTTCCCACGGTCCCGCGTAAGTTGCTTGACAAAATCACACGCGGCGAATATATTGAGCTGGAGGATCTCCTCCCAGAGAATGTGGGCGCAGGGTCCGAGCCCTTGGAGCTCAGTACCGCCAACGGAGAGGGCCGGCGTGTGTCCCTCAATTTATGTGTGACTAAGAAGCGCTCCATTGTCGACTTCACTGCCTGGCTGGAAGCCTACACAATCTACATGGCCTGCGCACTGAAACATGTGCCATTCCGAGCACTGGAGCTGGTGACGTACCAGCACATTATCTGTACTGCCAACCAGCAGTTTGCGACCCCAGCTGTACTGGGGTATGACCGTGCCTTCCGTGCAGCGGTGGCAACAACCTCGGCTCGTTGGGACGCAATCGACCAAAGCCTCTGGAGCCTGCACCTGATCCGGGCACCCCGACCATCATGTCCGCGCTGCACAACGCACCACAGCCGTGACCGTTGCCCACAGTATTTGGCAGGGCCACATGCTCCAGCTGGCACCAACACCAGCCGTCCTACGCAGCCATTTCTGGCCGGGGCGGGCAGCACCCGCCAGATCTGCCTCAACTTCAACCGTGACCGCCCATGCCAACACCAGCCCTGTGAACGCTTGCACGTCTGCTCAACCTGCGGCGACCGAGGTCATCCCGCCGCTCGCTGCACCAACGACGGTCGCCGGGGACCCCGCCAGACGGACAAGCCCGTCGCATTGAAGAGGTCTCCCCACGCCTCTGTACATAGCCCGCCTAATGACTCTTTTGCCTCGTATTTCTAATCATGTCCTCTCTGACTTTATCCTTAATGGCTTGCAACACGGGTTCCCCATTGGCCACTCTGGTGCTTCTGTATCTATCATCTCTGGCAACCTCCCAACTGCCATTGAACATGCTCAGTTTGTACAACAACAAATTGCTGACCGGGTCCGACGTGACGAATCGGCCGGTCCTTTCTCGGTCCAGCCTTTCCACCCATTTGTATGCTCTCCGCTCGGCGTAGTGCCCAAGAACAACGGGAAATTCCGCCTCATTCACCACCTGTCTTACCCTGACCGTATGTCTGTCAATGATGGAATAAACAAGGATTCGTTCTCCCTACATTATGTCACAGTGGACGATGCCATTGAGCGTCTGCAACGTCAAGGTACATACGCAATGCATTTCGACTGGTCCCGGTCACACCCACTGCATACCATTTGTTGGGTTTCCAGTGGCAGGGCCAATTCTACTATGACAAAGTACTGCCATTCGGGCTGAGGTCCGCACCCTACTTGTTTAACTGCATTGCGGACGCACTTTGCCAGATAAGCTGTGAACTGTTCCAGGTTCCCCACCTCCTGCACCTTCTGGACGACTTCTGGCTCTGTGGCCCCACAAACTCAACGCTATGTGCGCAGCGTCTGAACGTAGTCCTCTCCGTATTCCGCTACCTGGGAGTTCCCATTGCCGACGAAAAGACAGTCGGCCCAACCTCCTGTCTCACCTTCCTGGGCATCGAACTGGACTCCGTCCGGAAAGTGGCTCGTCTCCCACAGGACAAGGTTGACGACATCCGCTCCAGACTGTTGGCCTTTCGCCAACGCCAATCCTGCCGTCTACGGGAGCTTGAACAGCTGTTGAGCAAGCTGAACTATGCCAGCCGCGTCATCACGCCGGGCCGTACATTCATGCGCCGACTGTATGATGCCACGCGCAACGTTTCCAAGCCCTTCCACCGCATCCGTCTCTCTCCAGAATGTCATCTGGACCTTCTTTGGTGGTCTCACCTACTCGATGGCTGGAATGGCAAGTCATTCTTCCTCGATCTCCTGGAGACGCTGGCCAGCGACATCCTGATAGAAACTGACGCATCTGGCGCCATTGGGCATGGCGCAGTTTACGGCACGCATTGGTTCGCCGACACCTGGTCACCACAACACACTCCGCTCTGCATTACGTTCAAGGAGCTGTACCCCATCTGCAATGCATGTGCTACGTGGGGCCACCAGTGGTGTCGCAAGCGTATCCGCTTCCATACCGACAACGAAGCTGTCGCCGCTGTTCTCAAGTCTGGCACCAGTCGCTGGCCTAATGTGATGTCACTACTACGGCAGCTCTTCTTCATCTGCGCCAAGGGTAACTTTATGGTCACCGCCCGTCACATACCGGGAACTACCAACATCCTTGCTGACGCTCTCTCCAGGCAAGATTTCAAGCGATTCCATTCGTGCCACCCTACCGCCGCTCACATGCCCACTCCCGTGCGTGCTCTTCCATCCATTCCTGGGGAGACTTCGGCCGTGCCGTGCACAGCCGAGTGACGGAAGCCCACATGCAAACTGCCATGAAAGCTGGCAGCACCGGTCCTGGGTAAGCGCTGATCAGACAGACTGGGCCCACTTATTGTGGGTGCCAGAGCATAACCGAATGTCACCTATGTACCGACTGTACACTCAGTAACTCAATATCACTCTACTATTGTCCACAATCTGTGGCACCCCCTCTACAGTTAACAGTGAATAGGAGGTTCTCTATTTGGGGAGTCAACCTTGCTTACGAGGCTCCTCATACGGCTCATTCAGCCTCTCACACTCAGACGGCTCACTCAGCCTCGGCTCACTCAGCCTCTCAATACGGCTCACTCAGCCTCCGCAGCCGGGCCCTGCCCGGCTGCCTCCATACGGCTCACTCAGCCTCCGCAGCAGGGCCCTGCCCAGCTGCCATACACACACATTCACACAGCTCTAAGCTGTCACTCACTCGGAGCCTGGCAAAGCAATTGACAAACCCTCCTATTCCCCAAACTGGTTGCTCGTTGTGTGAGTGCGGCATGCAGATGCTTGTGTTAAATGATTTTTTGCGCACGCGCAAAAATATGTTAACACAGAAGGCGCATGCTCTGTTCCCAACAAACTCTCACACGCTCATTGTTCTCCGAAGTCCACTGTTCCTGACTTCAGTTCTTGCTTTGTCCGCATTGGCAGTGGATTTCTTTCTCAACCCACCCACCCACTCCACTATTGTCATCATCATGTTTCCTATTCTAGTTCTCTCCTGTCGGTATCCATTATCATACCGGCCTACAATAACTACACCGATGCCGTCTACCGGCGAAACTCTGTAAATACATGGAGGGGAGTCAACCTTGCTTACCAGGCTCCTCATACGGCTCATTCAGCCTCTCACACTCTTTTTTTTTTTTTTTTTTTTTTTACTTTATTCACATAACCAGCTCGAAAAGAATAAGGAAAGACAATGGTACGGAGACTAGGACAAACGTGACAACTAATGAGCAGGCGCTGCACCGAGACGCAGCAGTGATGGTGGGGCATTGATGACTCTGCCGACCTGAGGTCTCGGCGTCACGGCCAAAAACACGCACCAAAAACAATGAAAAAAGAAGAAGATAGAGCTGTACAGGTAAGAAAGATGCAAAAACCCAAGGCTTAACACGAGCGATTGTGGGGGAGAAACTGTCTTAGCGTCATACTATTCATAGGGAATCGACTGCCCAGAGCCAGTTTGTGCTGCGAAGATGGCGGTAAACATTCGTTTTGAATGATTGCATTCTCTTGCTGTGGGGAGGCTGGGATAGGAGAGCGGCAGGGAGGGAGTTCCAATCGCTGATGCTGCAGTGTGGGAACGAGCGCTTCAGTGCCAACGGGGCAGATGCAGGCAGCTGGTGTTGGAGCTGGTGGTCATGGCCACTGACAGCACCGTGCTCGCTGCGAGTTCTGGGGTTGGTAGAGATGATGTGGCGCGGTGGCAACACAGAGAGCAGCTGCGGAGGACCAGGCAAGTAGTGCAGCTTGTACAGGCAGGCAAGCGAGGCAACAGTGCGGCGGATGGCCAGGCTGGGTAGGTGTGCCCCAGGGCCGATAGCATGAAGCGCGCGGCGCTGAACATTGTTCAGACGCTGGAGGACGGGGGGGGGGGGGGGAGGACTCAGACGGCTCACTCAGCCTCGGCTCACTCAGCCTCTCAATACGGCTCACTCAGCCTCCGCAGCCGGGCCCTGCCCGGCTGCCTCCATACGGCTCACTCAGCCTCCGCAGCAGGGCCCTGCCCAGCTGCCATACACACACATTCACACAGCTCTAAGCTGTCACTCACTCGGAGCCTGGCAAAGCAATTGACAAACCCTCCTATTCCCCAAACTGGTTGCTCGTTGTGTGAGTGCGGCATGCAGATGCTTGTGTTAATTATTGTAAACAAAAGAAGGACAACATGTTACGAGTTATGACTAACTCAGTAACAATACTCGTTGTCAGTTCTTTGCCATTTTGTCGCACTCGCTGACTGTATAAGATCTGGGTACGTTGGTGGACAGTTAGTCATAACTCGTAACATTTTGTCCTTCTTCTTTTCACTATATTTTACAAATGACGGAGACTATAATTATGTTAAAGTGGTGTATGTGAACTGTGCAACCTAACCCAGTTGCATATGAATCATGTTGTGGTTAGGAGTCTAGGTTGTTTCTGAAAACAAGGTCATGATTCGGCGTTTTAGATTAGAACTACTACAACCCTAAACTCGGTATTTTGTTCACTACCCGGAACTATGCAAGAACAACCTTGTCCTTATGGCTTGTCGTTTGTAGATATTTGGTCCGTAATCACATCCAGAATTTAAGTGATGGTGCGTTCTCTGGTCTAACAAACCTCCAAATACTGTAAGTATTCTCAATTGCACCACTGAACGCAGGGAACAGTTGCATAACGCAGGGAACAGTTGCATAACGCAGGGAACAGTTGCATAACGCAGGGAACAGTTGCATAACGCAGGGAACAGTTGCATAACGCAGGGAACAGTTGCATAACGCAGGGAACAGTTGCATAACTGTGTTTATATATAGTACTGCTTAATATGTGATGAACAAACCTGGAATATCTTTGAGTATTATTATCTGGAGAAGAAATTGAAGACACCACTGCAGCTGTACTTATGGTTGATAAATATGGTGGTAAAGACACACCTGGCAATATGGCGTTAAACACACGCCTGCCCACGCACGCTCTCTAGGCTGCAAAGTTCTAGCACAGAGCTCTCCTTCTCACCACCACAACCATCAGTTCGCGCCTGGCGCCTGGTCGATGCATGGTTGGCGGTATCCGACATAGCAGGCTGGTACATCAAGTCCCGAGTCAAGCTCCGTATGAAGACATCCAAGAAGAAGATTGCCTGATGAGTCCAGCGGGGACGAAACGTACGTCGCAATCGAGCTATGTCTTTGCTTTGTCATCTTGTATGTGACATGCGCCACTTGATGTACCAGCCTGCTATGTCGGATACTGCCAACCATGCATCGACTAGGCGCCAGGCGCGAACTTATGGTTGTGGTGGTGACTAGCCTGTGAGTTTAATACTTCTGTTGAACGGGCCCTTTGTTTTCAGGTCCTGAAGTCCTCAGAAGTCGACGGGATACGTTTTCAAATCACGAGCGAGTTGTCGCTGTTATGATTTCGAACACAGCCCACGAACAATGAACGTCGCGATACGAGCATTTCTCAAAGCCAAACGGGAAGGATCGGCACGCGCAGACAAAGCACGGGTAGCCTAGCAGGCTGTGACGAGAAGTTTGGGAAATGTTGGCTTGATGGAGTTTTAGTTCGTAGCTTGTTCGTGAATACTTTGGCGTGGCTCGCTTGTAGACTTGTAGACCCCTTAAATTATCAAGTGATATTTCGACAATTTTCAAGGAGAAGGCCAGTTTATGGGGTTCCCTTGAGAAACGTTTTCAAAGGATCTGCACAGTCAATCTACACCTCAAAAGAAAGTCACCTGCACAATTTGGCATAAACCGGAGACATCATTTTCACGCAACGTCTGGTTTCCTCAGACATGCTCCCTTAAATCTACACGATAAGGATGATTTATAGGACACCGCACACATTTCCTATAACCCGTTACTACCTGATATGTTAGCGGCCATCACTGTACACAAGAATTCTCCTGGATGCACTTTTCTCGTCTCTTTTTTCGAGAACTGACTCGTGACCCTGTGCTATGTAAACAGAAAGAAAACGTTGTATCACTCACACTCTTCAAGTAATACACACGCACCATTACATTCATTCACACAGTATCACATTCATCTGCCACTACCTTTCTCACATACACTATATTCACATATTGCAAAGGTGCAAACTTCGCTTTTTGTACTTGTTAGCTGCTGTATTTCTACCTGAAACCATATTAGCTACATGTATATAAGTGTGTGTTTTAGTTATTACATTTTTATGTGACGGCGTTCCACTGATGACAGTCACAAGAAAACGTTATGGAACTTGACTTTCTTCATTTTTGCTGTTGTTATGAGTGCACAATTTATCTTATTTATTGCCATTTTACGACTATTGTCTCCTCGTCGATTGTTTTTTAAATTTTACTTTTATTATTTTTTCGGCAACGCAGATGATGATGATGATGATGACTGTCCCTCAAAGATACCTCCTTCATGACAAGCCGTACAATTGTACTGTTGTGGATTTGTTTTAGAATACGTTTTCGCCTTGTGCGGTATGGTTTAGATCGCAGAATTGTGATGTTTGCGATTTGATTTCTATAGACCTTAGTCGGTGTCACATTATCGTTCTAATGTATGGTTGTGCTGCTAATGACCCGGGAATGTAAGGACAGGGTAGATTGCATTGGTTTAATGGACTCGGTTGTGGTTTAAAGATAATGCTGGGATCATGAACAGAGGGCTATGAGTAAGAGCAAAATGACAAGTGTGAGAGTGTAGAAGGTCTGAGGAGATGGCGCCGGCAGGAGTGCCTACACAGAGAGTAGAAAATATGTGAAGTGAGGTCCTGCAGCCTCGAGAAACGACACAGCAGATATGCTGTCGTATGGAGACTCGCCGACCTCGTAATGAAAAGGTGCGTGGACAGCAAGTGGTAGGTGAACAGGCACCCAGTTGCCAGGAGAAAAGACGTGATCATGCCTGAACTTGTTCAGTGTGCAGTGACTGCAGTCTGAAGGCTTAGGGCTGTCATCACGTGACCCACCATGGCTGGCCCTATCCCGTACATGTCCCCTGCCATGTCGGCAGAGGCAGCAAAATAGAGCTTTCAAATGGAGAATCACAAAGTGACACAACGTTCTTTTCGAGCTCCAGTTTTTTTACATCATCTCGGACATCCCCGCCGGCATTAGGCCGGACTTGTGGCAGGCAGGTAGCAGTGGTTTCAGTGTAGTGTAGTGTAGTTGTAGCTTAGGTAGCCAAGTTGCGACAAGGAGAAATTGTTATAACGTACGCACGCAAGATTCATTCCATGCAACTCGCGTATGCCACAGCAGGAAACACCATCTGGTTTGTTCTAGGATAATTTAGAAGCGAACATGTTAAAGGCAATCATGGAGAAATAAGCAGCAGAGCCACGTCAGTGCTGTCGTGGCACTAATGGCGCTATGACACGACAGTATGCCTCGTCAGCTCGTACCAAAGTAAGACACATGTCAGCCATGCAGACGTAATGCAGAAGAAGACTGATTTATAATGAGGTAAGACATTGTCACTTTTCGTCATGCATGCATCAAAGGAACGTAGAACGACACACGTAGAACGACACACGTAGCAGAACGTAGATCGTAGATCGTACCACAAATATTAATAATAGATCAATCTATAACAAAATATGTGCGCCATATGCGAGATCTCCAGCGCGAAGCTATCAAAAGTACAAACTGCGGTAGCTTCAACGGCTTCAAAATTAATGTGATCTGTATGTCCTTGCATGAGGGTACGCAGCTGGTGATGTACACTCGGACGTCTCTCTTATCCGGGCACCTTGGGACCGGGCACTGCCCGTATATCAGATTTGCCCGTATCTCAGGATAACTCATCTACCATGTATCACATCACTTTTTGAAGAAGTTTATTTGGAACGTATTGCACATGTTCAGGATACATAAGGAACCCATTGATAAAAATGTGTGGATTACATAGGTTGGCAGTGAAAAATAAGCACTTCCGAATACGGAAAAAATTCAAAACCCCCAAAATCGAAGCATTTGTGCTATAGGAACTCAAGCTAAAGGTGGCCGGTAGAGAGACGTGCCCGTATCTGAGGCGTCCGGATAAGAGACGTTTGAGTGTATATTGTCCATATATAATATGGACGTTGTCCATCTGGCTGACTATACTGCGTAGACCGTGAACTGACTCTGTGCAGTTCCTGGTGCACTTTGCTGATGTACATACGGTGGGTAGAAAGTAGTTGCAGGATTCTGGCTGCTGGCTGTAAGTCTGGCTGATTGATCTCTTGCACTCACTACTCTGGCCTGTCCAGGCTGGCTAGGAACTTTCTGCTGGACTGTGTAGCTAATTGGCTGCACTTGAGAAGGCACAAAAACATCGATTTTTGGCGAATTCAGTGCGAAAAATGCATATTCGGCCAAAAGATCGGTGATTTCTTCAAAACCATAGTTTTCGGTGAATTTTTCGGCCTGCGATTTGGGAAATGCCTACTTTAGACCAAATGGGAAACACGGGGGGCAGCACGGTCACGAAATGTGTCACAGTGAATGACAGGAACAAGTTGAGGTTCAGGCACCCAATACATTGACTGCAAACGCCCAGCAGCAGGCATCCAGTGGCGATGTCCCTCCAATTTTTCTTGGGACCGTGCCTGGGCCTTGTGTTTAGTCCCTCAGCAAACAAAATGCAAGAGTACGCCGTGTCAGAGTGTGAGAATCAGTTTCCGTCTCTGTGAGAGTGACTGTCAAGTGAATACTGAACATGCGCAGTGTTAGTTTTGTCTGGGAATGAGAGTGGTCTGTGATTGGTCATGTGTTCTGTACGTATTGGTCCCTGATTGGTCGTCACAATTTGCGTACAGGTGAACCCTCCCGGTTTTCCCGTAACAATCCCGGAAAATCAACTACTACTCTATAATGTTAATCACGCACTGTTATTCTTTTGGTTTGAATTTTTCTTTTCTGGTTTTCGAGGTTTGCATTAAATTTGTATTGCATTTTCATCCATTGTGTTTCTTCTGCCCATAAAAGAGGCTTCATACACTACTCCCGGGGTCCTGGGGATTTCAAAGAAACTCACGTTAAAGTCACATTTTTGTCTCATACAGAATGTTCCTAAAAAGTCCATTGATTAGTCTCAAATGTCCCTTTTATCCAAATAAAAAACGCTGCGCAGTTGTACTTCGAACAGTGCACGGCACTTTCAAGACCTGACCATCCTAGCCTGCAAGATCGGCACTGACTTTTCATTTGACCTTTGTTTTTGTATTGTATTTGTATTTATATCATTATCTCATGGCACATCATGATGACGGCCAGTAAAACTGAGACAAGGGTGAAAGCCAACCACAGCAGTAAAACAGATAAAAGAATACAAAAAAAGGCAAAGAAGGCAAAGCAGGAGACAAACCAGCAGGATATACATGAAACCTATAATTGAGCAGAGATTTTAGCAAACAAAATTATCCATCGACTAGGTTGGAGGCAGCGCGTGGGAGACTGAATGAGTTCCGGATATTCCGTGTTTCGGAGAACCAATTATAAGCCTGCATATGCAAGGGTATTTTATTCAGTAATATTTTATGTATGAGAACACAGAGGTGGTACTTATGTCGAGTGGAAAGGGGACTGATCTTGGCAATTTCGTAAAGACTAGCGGAGGGAAAGCGACGATCTTTGCTAAATAAGATTTTAAGGAGCATGCGGTTATGGGTTTCTAGCTTGTTCAATACAGTAGTAGTTATGCCAGACCAAGCAGTATCGCAGTAGTCAAGTAAGGGCAATATATAGCAACGATAAAACAAGCGTTTGCAAGAAAGAGGAAGATGTCTACAGTGGGCTTGAAGAGCCCTAGGGGGATGGAGCTTGTGCGCTTGCAGACATACTGCACATGGGGTGACCACGACAATTTAGAGTCAATAACAACGCCAAGATGCTTATGCTCTTCAACAATACGAATAGCAACACTTGAAGAAGGAAAACAAAGTGGCAGGGAAGGGGGAGACGGGGAAATGTACATAGCTGCCGTTTTATCAACGTTTGGCTGCAACTTCCAATCATGCATCCAGGTTATAACCTTGCCAATGCTATCTTGCATGGCTTCGTGCGGTCGTATAGGGCAAGCATTGGAGCAAAGCAGAGCAGTGTCGTCAGCGAAAAGGCTGACGCCAGGGGCAATATCGGGGAGGTCATTAATATACAGGAGAAATAGCAGTGGCCCAAGGATTGAACCCTGGGGGACTCCAGAAGTAACGGGTAAAGGCTCCGATAACACAGTGGAGAGGCGTACAAGCTGATGTCGGTTAGAGAGATACGATGAGAGCCAGCCGATAGCCTTGCCATCAATGCGATATACTGTTCGCAGCTTAGCTAAGAGACCCTGTGCCAAACAGTGTCGAAGGCCTTTGCAAGATCGATGAAAACTAAACCAACATGGTTATGGGCGTTCCGGGCGGTGTGGATGTCTTGCACGAGGCGGGTAACCTTGTATTGTGGAGTCACCCCGACAAAAGCCCGACTGTGCTGGCGAAAGTGAAATGCGAACATGATCATTAATGATGTCATATACAACACGTTCGCACACTTTTGATAAAGTAGAGAGCAATGAGATAGGGCGATAGTTGCTGGGGGTGGTGCGTGGTCCTCTATTTTTGTAGGTGGCCACGACTACCGCAGTTTTCCACATGGCTGGGAATTTCCCTTCGCGAAATGACATATTCAAGACAATTGACACAGGATAGGCAACAGACGGAGCAAGAGCTCTCCAAACTTCGTTGGTAATTCCGTCTTGACCAGGGGACTTGCCAGTTTTCAGATTACGGAGATATTTCCTCACTTGGGCTGTACCAGTCGACAATGATAGGAGGGACGCAGGTATGCAAGATGCTGTGCAGTCAGCATCTTGACGTCATCAGCTGTAAATTAAACAGGATTATTGTACTAGGGGACTTTAACACTGATGTGCTACAGCAAACATCAAATAACCACCATTACAAGCACCTGTGCAATCTGTGTGAGGAGTTTCACCTCCGCAATGTCGTGACTTCACTAACGCGACTTGCCAAGACATGTCTGGATCTAATACTCGTTTATGCTGCCGCACCACGTGTTAAGACAACTGTAGTACATGTATCTGTAGACGGCGTGAGCGACCATGATCTCGTTCTGACTCACTTATCCTACAAAGCCACGCGCAGCAAGCTAACTCCCGCCTCAAATTCGTGCGCAAACCGCTCCCACATGCGGATTGACTTATGTGCATATTAATGTTGGGTTAGCTTTTGGGCTAGCCCTAGTTAGCGATAAGACCGATGCGCTGCTCTCTATCTCATGCTAGGTGCGACTGAGCTGGCTTTACACGTGCCCTCAACTGCTGCGCATGCGTGCCCAAATCGCCTTGGGTAGCTCTTGCTGCGCTGACTTTGGCTTGCGCTTTCCTTTGCAGTGTCACTGAGCAGCAACCGGAATTTGTTTGAGGAGAATAGAATTATTTATTCAGACTCCTTGTAGATTCCTCGCATCCGTTTACTGCAGGACAAACATCTTGTCTACCTCTGAAGCACGCCGTATGAACGTGTCAGACTTGCGGGGCGAGCTGGAAGGCCGTGGGCTGAATTCGAGCGGCACAAAGCCCCAGCTTCTTGCCCGTTTGCTGCTCAGTATCCAGGACACGTCGAGCTCGGCGGCACGGGAACCTCGATCTCCGTCGGCCACGCCATCCTTGCGGCAGGAGCACGAGCAGGAGCAAGTGCAGGATCTGGAGAGTGTTGCAGCAGCTTCTCCGACTCCCCAGATCCCGGACCGGAGCAGGAATGATGATTTGCGCCAGTTTGTGCGGCAGGAAGTACATCCCGCCGTCACCGTTGCCTTGTCGGAGGCGATCGCTCCAATGCTGGCCACCATCACTGCCCCTGGATCCGCTAGAACTCAACCTTCGGCGGAGTCTTCCAACGCTGGTAATCTCTCCGTTCCCCAGACTACACGAGAGAAAATATTGAAGGGTGACTTTGTAGATTTCACCCAGCTGCTGCCCGATACTATCGCCACCTCGTATTCTGCCCCACGCCAGCTTCAGCTGCAGTTCAGCAGTGGCGGCCAGTCTCTGGAGGTGGTAGAAGGTGGAGCTGCGCAGCCCGTTCGTCGACGAGTCCACGACTTGCCGACATGGCTGGAGGCATGGACTCTCTTCATGAACGTCGTGTGTTCTGCCAACCCGTCCCGCCTGCAGGAGATGCTCTCCTACCAGGCCACCATTGTTGCAGCCAACAGGCAATACTATCCGGAGGCTTGGCTGTCGTACGACACCCAGTTTCGCTCTGCCATTTCTTCTCAGCCAGGCAAGCGCTTTGACGTCATCGACATCAATCTGTGGCAAATGTCCGTGACTAGCCGATCATGGCCCACATGTGAGTCCTGCCGCCTCGTCCATCCCGGAGGCGGCCAGTGTCCCTTTCGTCCGCAACGTAACAACCAGCAAGCCTTCAATGGAGTCCGTACGGTGTCTAATGGCCAACCGATCTGCCGGAACGTCAACGCTGGGCGTTACAGTCTCAGCACGTGCAAGTACGCCCATGTCTGCAACCGCTGCGGGTCCAAGGACCACAACGGGTCTAAGTGCGGTAGGCGCCAGTAACTCTCTGCTTTGGCTGCAGCTCCCGCGATTGTACATATTTCTCCCTGCACTTCACGTTCTACTGATTTCACAAGCGCATGTCCTGCTGTCCACACACCCCTCTCCGTGTCTCGCTTCGAACCACTGCTCCGTAACCACCCTGACAGTTCATTG
The DNA here is from genome assembly GCF_964019385.1 of Sycon ciliatum. Taxonomy (NCBI): domain Eukaryota; kingdom Metazoa; phylum Porifera; class Calcarea; order Leucosolenida; family Sycettidae; genus Sycon; species Sycon ciliatum. The sequence continues at coordinate 45,113,506 of NC_088644.1, forward strand.
GCTTCGTATGTTATTAACGGCCTCCTCTGCGGCTTTGACATTGGCTTTACCGGCAACCGCATAACTAACCAGCACTCGTCCAACCTCTCATCAGCATTCCAGCACTCTGCATTTGTGTCTGCACAGCTCACCGCTTCCTGCAACACCGGCTACACGGCTGGCCCATTTGACTCGCCCCCATTCCCATTTATGTACTGCTCTGGCATTGGCGCCGTTCCGAAAAAGAATGGCAAGCTACGGTTGATACACCACCTGTCCAGCCCTGCCGGCTCCAGCGTTAAAGGGGAAGTTAAGGCAAAGATTAAAATTTCACCAGTTGTAGTCTTCGGGGTGCTGAGTCGAATGGTCGTGGTCCGAGGAAGCTGAGACGCTCCTTTCCTACTTGAATCCCAATCGAACTCGCGCACTTCCACCGAAACTGGGTGACTGCGCCCTACTAGATGGGGATTTGTATGCAAAATGTCACTAAAAGCGCCATTTCGTTCTTATAAAAGCACGGATGACCGTGATTGGCCCATATGTTGTAGTCTTTTGGACGCTGAGTCCACTGGTTTTGGTCCGAAAAGGCTGCGATGCAGCGTTCCTCCTTTATTCCCAATCGAACATGGTTGAACAAGCGGTCACGTGCTCCTGGGTGCCCAAATCACCTGGTCACCACGCCAGCAGGCGACAACTTTCACACCAAGGTTCAACTCGAGTGACAGGACTGCACCCAAAAAAGGTCAAACAGGCTAGTAAGTTGTACCCTGCAGGCACGGTGACCAGGTGACTGGGGTACGCAGGAGCACGTGACCGCTTGTTCAACCATGTTCGATTGGGAATAAAGGAGGAACGCTGCATCGCAGCCTTTTCGGACCAAAACCAGTCGACGCAACGTCCAAAAGACTACAACATATGGGCCAATCGCGGTCATCCGTGCTTTTATAAGAACGAAATGGCGCTTTTAGTGACATTTTGCATACAAATCCCCATCTAGTAGGGCGCAGTCACCCAGTTTCGGTGGAAGTGCGCGAGTTCGATTGGGATTCAAGTAGGAAAGGAGCGTCTCAGCTTCCTCGGACCACGACCATTCGACTCAGCACCCCGAAGACTACAACTGGTGAAATTTTAATTTTTGCCTTAACTTCCCCTTTAACGACGGGATCCCTGCCAAGCCTTTCTCTTTGCAGTACATCAGCATTGATGAAGCCATTAACATCATTATGTTCTCCCCGTCTCCTGTCTATCTCTCTAAACTCGATGTGAAGAGCGCTTTTCGTCAAATACCTGTCCGCCCACAGGATTGGCATCTCCTCGGCATCCTGTGGCAGGGGAAGTACTACTACGACCGTGTCTTGCCATTTGGGCTCCGCTCTAGCCCGGCGGTATTTGATGCAGTGGCAGCCACCATTGAATGGATAATGCAGCACGAATTCTCCATCCCTAATTTGCTGCATTTCCTGGACGTCTACTTGTGCGTGAGCGTGGGCCAGGCAGTGGCGAATCGGCAGCTGGCCATTCTTCTCCGTGCATTCTCATACCTCGGAGTCCCGCTCGCGCCTGCGAAGGTGGAAGGCCCGTCTCGTACCCTGACATTCCTGGGCATTATCCTGGATTGTGAGAAGATGGAAGCCCGGCTCCCGGACGACAAATTGGCTGACATCAAGCGCCTGTTGACTGCAGCGAGCATCAACCCCACCATGTCTCAGCGCGAACTCGAATCTCTTCTGGGAAAACTCTCCTTCGCTGCAAGAGTCATCGTACCCGGCCGGACATTTATGCGGTGCCTGTAGTCTATTTGCAGTCGCTACCAGCAGCCTCACTACCGCATCAGTCTGACTACCGAGTGCCAGGAAGATATCCAATGGTGGCTACGGCTCCTGGAACAATGGAATGGAAAATCATTCTTCCTGTTCCCAGATTGGACACCATCTCCAGACTTGGAGCTGTTCACTGATGCCAGTGGCACCCTGGGCTGGGGCGCATTCAACAGCAGCCGCTGGCTTCAAGGGACCTGGTCGCCTGAGCAACTCGCTCACAGCATTGAGTGGAAGGAGCTCTACGCGTTGGTCACAGCGTGCTGCACGTGGGGCAAGGAATGGCGCCAGCTTCGTATCACAATGCACTGTGACAACAAGGCTGTGGTAGATTGCATCCGCTCCGGCACATCCAAGTCACCGCCAGTGATGACCCTGATCAGGGAGCTGTTCTTTGTGTGCGCCCGCTTCAATTTCACCGTCACTGCTGCTCACATTGCTGGCCAGTCTAACTGCATTGCCGATTTGCTGTCTCGTTTCCGCATGGAGGAATTCCGGCGTCTCGCCCCAGCTGCTCAAGCACAACCAGACCGAGCAGTGCTGCCATTCCAGTCGATGTAATATAGCCTTGACATACAGGTACCGATTGTCATTGCTAAATTGTCGTATTGAGAACCTGCGTTGGATTTCATCCATCTGCATGCCTACCTTTATCCATCTCGTGCCTTAATCACTTGTTCTTAACTCTCGTGCATTGGTGGTGAACGCTTGCTGGGGTGCCGTGCGCTGGTTTTCTGGGAACAGCTTCCTTCAACTGGTTGCTTTGCTGCTACTATCTCTGCTTAAAATTGCATACTATTGGTCGGCTGTTTGCGACGCCAATCAGTAGTCATTGCACCCGGTCGCGGGTACTATTGCCGCTCAAGCATGAGCGATTGCTTTGGCCGTTTGCAACGCCAACTGCTTCACCCTGGTTGGCTGTTGGCAACGTCGATCAGGGAACTTTGCACCCGGTCGCGGGTACTGCTGCGGCTCAGTCGTGAGCGATCACTTTGGCTGTTTGCAACGCCAATCGCTTCACCAGTTGATCGAAACCAGCACACTGGTGTACCCCAATCATCCTTGTGCGGTGTTGTGAGAATACGTGGGTATGCATGCAGCTTTGCTCTGTGACTTTCCATTGTATGTAGTCACTTGGCTCTCAGGTTTCCTATACACTGCTCTGATGCATTCGGGTGCAAGCGCTAATGCGGACAAGCTCTTTATGTGTATGCACTGTCCCTCAAAAATACCTCATTCACGACAAGCCGTACGATTGTACTGTTGTGGATTTGTTTTAGAATACGTTTTCGCATTGTGCGGTATGGTTTAGATCGCAGAATTGTGATGTTTGCAATTTGATTTCTATAGACCTTAGTCGGTGTCACATTATCGTTCTAATGTATGGGTGTGCTGCTAATGACCCGGGAATGTAAGGACAGGGTAGATTGCATTGGTTTAATGGACTCGGTTGTGGTTTCAAGAGAATGCTGGGATCATTAAAGGAGGGCTATGAGTAAGAGCAAAATGAAAAGTGTGAGAGTGTCGAAGGTCTGAGGAGATGGCGCCGGCAGGAGTGCCTACACAGAGAGTAGAAGATGTGTGAAGTGAAGTCCTGCAGCCTCGAGAAACGACACAGCAGATATGCCGTCGTATAGAGACTCGCCGACCTCGTAATGAAAAGGTGCGTGGACAGCAAGTGGTAGGTGAACAGACACCCAGTTGCCAGGAGAAAAGACGTGATCATGCCTGAACTTGTTCAGTGTGCAGTGACTGCAGTCTGTAGGCTTAGGGCTGTCATCACGTGACCCACCATGGCTGGCCCTACCCGTTACATGTCCCCTGCCATGCCGGCAAAGCCAGCAAAAATAGAGCTTTCAAATGGAGAATCACAAAGTGACACAACTTTCTTTTCGAGCTCCAGTTTTTTGCATCATCTCGGACATTCCAGCCGGCATTAGGCCAGACTTGTGGCAGGCAGGTAGCAGTGGTTTCAGTGTAGTGTAGTGTAGTTGTAGCTTAGGTAGCCAAGTTGCGACAAGGAGAAATTGTTATAACGTACGCACGCAAGATACATTCCATGCAATTCGCCACAGCAGGAAACACCATCTGGTTTGTTCTAGGATAATGTAGAAGTGAACATGGTAAAGACAATCATGGAGAGATAAGCAGCAGAGCCACGTCAGTGCTGTCGTGGCACTAATGGCGCTATGACACGACAGTATGCCTCGTCAGCTCGTACCAAAGTAAAACACACGTCAGCCATGCAGACGTAATGCAGAAGAAGACTGATTCATAATGAGGTAAGACATTGTCACTCTTCTTCATGCATGCATCAAAGGAACGTAGAACGACACACGTAGCAGAACGTAGATCGTACCACAAATATTAATAATAGATCAATCTATAACAATCCTCCTTCCTTTTAAAGAGAGCATGTCTGAGAATACCAAAGTATGTGTGCAAGTGGATCTCTCCGATTTCGCTCAAAATTTGCAGGTAGGTTCCCTTTGGGGTGTGGATCGATGGTGCAAAGCCCTTGAAAAGGTTTCTGAAGGGAACCTTGAAATTTGCACACCCCTCAAAAATGCCCGAAATATCACATTATTTATGGGTCTAGAAACGAGTCACACCACAGCGTATACGAACAAGCTACGAACAAAACTCCATCAAGCCAACATTGCCTTACCTTAGAAGAGTTCCTGGAGCAGTACCGCTTAGCCACGACTGGATCCCAGAAGACGAGGTCCATCACCCCCTGACGCCACAAATGATCGTCTTGAAAATGGCCAATTTACAAGCGCTGGCAAAACAGCCAGCTACGTCTTCAATTGGCCAGAACTATACACCGGCAGATAGTAGAACACCTCTTCTAGCGCTGAGGACATGTCCCCCAAGCTTCTCCTTGCGCCACCAATATTTTTTTGTGCGACTGTTGATGTAAAAGTGACTGAAGACATGAGCACAATTCTTGAATTTTACTACAAGAGGCTCGGTGAAATCACGTGCCTTGTGACGCAAGAATGCCAAGTCGCGTGGATCACGGCTCACGAGATTTCAGAGTCACCTTCGTAACGTGCGCTTGTTACTCGCCTTGAACGCCCGTTGGTCTGGAAGTGATCACACTTTTTTGTACTTGTGTTGTTACAGTTACTGCGCTCAAGAACACGCTGACTAGACCCCCGTGTAATATGCCGGCATTTTTTGAGCATTTTCGGTACAATCCGCGAACCGGTTTAACCCAGCACTTTGGGCTCGTGATGCAGCATTTTGGGGGAAACGGAGCACTTGGCCGTTGTGTATCAAAATTGAGAGAAGAACAACTTACCAAACAAGAACGTCACTTCCGCACTCCGTGGGTTAGCTTCTTGTTGAGTAGTTTATGAATAATTATTAGTCTCTTATTGAGTATTTTCTGACTCCCTGGTTTTGACGGCGTGTGCTGAGGATGACAAAAAAGTGAGCATTTTCCGAGCATTTTCGGCAAGGAGAATTTCCTAAAAGCATTTTCGGCAAAGTTTCGGGCATATTACACCGGGGCCTAACACTGACCGTGTTGTAGGCCTACGAACCGGGACTTTCCTTGACCATGTAGGTCGAAGACCAGTGAAATGATGATGAAATCACATTCTTTATGACGTAAGAAATCTCTCATGCAGTTCACGCGACAAGTGCGTGCAGCCAGTGCTGCTTACGTGCCATGCCAGTCAACACAAAGCGACCGCACTAGCAGCTTTCATCGAGCATCGACATGAAAACAATGGACTTTTACCATGTTTACTGTTGGACTATGTTCGGGATTGCAGGAGGTAAGTGTGAAAGATAAATAACTCTCCATGCTGTACGAGGGGCATATTTCAACGGCTTGCTGCCATTGCAACACTCCTAGGACAGTTTGTGGGGGTTCTCAACAGATCAAGCAGGAAATGCGGCTCATCTTACCTCTGCCATCATGGTCTGTTCCGAGTAGCGTTCCAGACACGTTCGCGATCGATGGCCGCGTGTCGTGATCCAGGAATCGTCATCCTACGTCACAGAGCACGCGATCTCACCGTGCATCTTGCAATAAAATTCAAAAACTGCGCTCAGGATCTCAGTCACTTTTGCATCAACAGTCGCACAAAAAATTATTGGTGGCGCAAGGAGAAGCTTGTCGTTTGGAGTGACAAGTGATCACCGCTGCTTTTCCTTGTCAGAGTCAACAATACACTTTGTTCTGCGGCCTAGGGAGTAGTGTTGGGTAGAAATTGCTGAGGAGACGTCGCGGTGGGGCGAGCTTTCCTGCGCAGGTATGACTTTGGCCGTGTTTCTGGATGGTTGAGTGGAAAAATTCAAAAAAGTTTATTTCAAGAAAACCCCAAAAGGAAGATGGGGGACATGTCTTCAGCGCTAGAAGAGGTGTTCGACTATCTGCTGGTGTATAGTTCTGGCCAATTGAGGACGTAGCTGGCTGTTTTGCCAGCGCTTGTAAATTGGCTATTTTCAAGACGATCATTTGTGGCGTCAGGGGGTGATGGACCTCGTCTTCTGGGATCCAGGCGTGGCTAAGCGGTACTGCTCGAGGAACTGTTCTAAGGTGAGGCAATGTTGGCTTGATGGAGTTTTGTTCATAGCTTGTTCGGATACGCTGTGGCGTGACTCGTTTCTAGACCCATAAATAATGTGATATTTCGGCCATTTTTGAGGGGTATGCAAATTTCAAGGTTCCCTTCAGAAACTTTTTCAAGAGCTTTGCACAATCGATCCACACCCCAAAGGGAACCTACCTGCAAATTTTGAGCGAAATCGGAGAGATCCACTTGCACACATACTTTGGTATTCTCAGACATTCCCACTTCTCTACTTCTTTAAAAAGAAGTAGAGAAGTGGGAATAGCAATAATGCATAATCAAAATGCATCAAAACAAACTATATACAAGAGCAAATCCTTATATCCGACTAACTATGATACAATACTATGCTATTACAGACAAATAGCGGAACAGGACACTCTAAGGCAATGTCAGAATTGCTAGGCGAGTCACTCATGACTAATGCTAAGATAGTCCCTCAATACTCACAAATTTAAGCAATCTGGGGCACGGCGCATTCTTGACGGATAGCGCGGTGACATTGGAGTTGACGAAACAGGCCCTGACACATCAGGCATACTAACAGGAGTAGCAGCAGTAGTAGACATACTAGGCGTAGTAGTAGGAGTAGTAGTAGGCGTACTAGACGTAGTAGTAGTAGGCGTACTAGGAATAGCAGTAGCTGCTGTATCAATGACAGTGGACGACTGAGCCGGCGGTGAAGCTGGTTACTCAGGAGTTGGAGTTGCTGTAGCGACTGTCGGAGTAACACTTTGTGCAGACACTGTTGGAATGGCGTCGGACTCGGCCGATAAACTAGCAGACTCACCTGTTCTGGACCTCAAATGATCGATGTGCACTTTTCGGACTCCTCCTACCATCACAGAATAGGTCATCGTACTAAGTCGTTAGCAAATTAAACCTTCTAGCCACTTGGGCTTAGAGCCAGGACGAGCATTGTACACCCACACTGGTGCATTCACTGTGAACTCACGAGACGCAGTACTGTCGATTTCATGAGCCTGCTGCATAGCCGTGGCGAAACTTGGTTGCAGCAGCGCCAAACGCATGGTCGGGGCTTTCTTCAATCAAATACTCGCGGGACTCTGCTTAGTAGCGCTGTGCAGCGTGTTTCTGTAATCGAAAAGAAAGCGAGACACTTGCACACACACAGACACATGGTGAGGTCTTGCTCGCAAAGCCTTCTTCAGCTCTTGCACCATCCGCTCACACTGTCCATTGCTGGCGGGATGATAGGGCGGTGTACGATGATGCTTAATACCATTCTGGGCACAGAAAGCAGCAAACTCGCTAGAGGCAAATTGTGGGCCGTTATCAGATACTACTTGCGGCACTCTAGGAATACCAAATGTACTGATGAACCGTAGCAAACAGTTCACTGTTTTAGTAATGTCAGAATCGTATTTGCTAGCCTTGGCGACATCTGAACTCTGTAGAGGCATTAACTGGCAGGGGTCAAATGCATGACTGCTGACTGCACTAACAATTGCAGCCATTTCAGCAGCAGGCAATGGTAAAAGGCAGACGAGACAGACAATCTGCTAGCACATTTTCTTTACCTGGAATATGCTCAATGATGTAGTCGTACTCAGCGAGAATCACGGCCCAGCGCTGTAGACGGGATGCCGACGTCTTACTTAACGACTCGTGCTCGCCGAAGATCTTGATTAGAGGCTTATGGTCGGTGCGCAGAATGAACTTACGACCGTAGATGTACTGGTGTAAGCGACGAACAGCAAACACGATAGCTAACGCCTCTCGCTCAATCTGGCTGTAATGACTCTCTGCTTTGGACAAAGCACGTGACACATATACAACTGGCCGAACAGACGGGTCCGGCATGACATGTAGAAGAGCAGCACCAATACCAGCAGGGGATGCATCGCACTCTAAGATCAGTGGTAAGGTAACATCATAATGGGGCATAACTGGATCGGCGATGAGAAACTCTTTAACCTTGGCAAACGCCGACTGACATGCATCCGTCCAATTAAAGACTACATCCTTCTTTAACAACTCGTTCAGGGGTTGTAACAGCGAGAAGCAATGGGGATAAACCGCCCAAAGAAATTCACGAGCCCCACAAACGAACGCAAGGTAGATACATCATGGGGCCTCGGGGCATTCTGAATACTCAAAACCCTATCCCGACTGGGTTGTAGACCAGCCTTCGACAATGTAAACCCAAGGTAACTAACTTGCGGCTTACCAATCTCACATTTCTCACGACGCAATCGCAGCCCTGTCTCAGCAAAACGACGGAGGACTGCTCGTAGACGCTCATCGTTGGTTGGTTGGATTTATTTAAAGTTGTACAACAAACAGGCATATCTGCCTCCTTATATGAAGACGACTTCTGGCAGTAAAACATTTTAAAGAAAAGAGAAAGGAAAAAAAGAAGAAGATAAGATCAATAATGTATAGACTGAGCATACAGCTAGCCGGAGACTGAGCATACAGCTAGCCGGAGACTGAGCATACAGCTAGCCTCGGCATGTATCAGAGCATCAGGATTACTACATACTACTAGTACTATACTCAGGATCAGGATTACTACATCAGGATCACTACATACTACTAGTACTATACTCAAGATAGGGGAGGGAGGTTGCTGTCATGCTACAGTAAGACAATACGCGTGCAACACACCCTTGAACTGGAAGGGGGGACGTGATGTTTCTCGCATCAGGCGGAATACTGTTCCAAACGCGTGCCGCAGAAAGAGACACGGGATGAGTTCTGGATGGAAGCTGCAGCAGATGTTGTTGGGAGCCGCGCGTTTGGCCAGCCCTAGTCGGAGTGACGAAGCCGCTGATCAGCGGCTGCTCCATGGTGGAATGTAGGCACCGGTAGACCAGCGAGCACACTGTCTCACGCAAGAGCTGTTGCACACGAAGCAGGTTGTGTTCCGCATACACGGGAGTCATACGGGTATGGGAGGTCAGGTTGTACACGGCTCGCAGGGCTAGGTTGCATAGGCGTTGAAGTCTCTCCTAGTTAGCCTTGGAGAGAGAGCTAAACTTGGAAAGCTGAGCATCCATAGCGGATCCTGGACTCGACCGTGGACGTGTAGGCTATTCGCTTCGACTGCAGAGAGAGACACTTCCGATTTCTCCACAGTGCTCCCATAACCTGTCGAGACATTTTACATATATGCGTAACGTGACTATTCCAAGTCAGGCGATCGTCTACAATCATGCCTAGGTACTTGGTCTGCGACACAACAGGGAGCACAGCGCCATCGCATATCACAGGCGGCAAGGGATCAAGGGTGCTCCGAGGAGCAATGTGCAGCACACAGGTCTTGGTGGCGTTGAGGCTCAAACCGCGTCCATTGAGCCAGACGGCGAGACGTGTACATGCGACACTAAGCTTAGAGCTGATGTCTGCACGGCTGGATGATGATGTATCTAAGGTGATACCATCGGCGAATTTTTGGTGACAAATTCCAGGCGGTAGATGAGAGTCGATGGAACTGATGTAAACAGAAAAAAGAAACGGGCCGAGAACGCTACCTTGCGGTACACCACTTGAACACTCCGAGTAGCATGACGATGAAGAACCAACTTTAATTGTTTCCGACCCGACAAGTCGTGTTGTTGTTGGGTGTTACCACAAATGAGAATATCGTCGAAATAGACAACGACACCTTCTAGACCTTGTGGAACCTGCTCAATGGCCTTCTGCCAAATTGATGGAGCTGAGCTGACGCCGAAGGGTAGTCTCGTGAATTCGTACAAACCCTTGTGCGTAGCGATGACACAATAGCGCCTACTGTCGTCGTCGAGAGGTAGCTGAGCAAAAGCTTGGCTGAGATCTAATTTGGAAAATACAGATCCACCAGATAATTGCGATAACAAATCACTCGGGTTGGGAATAGGATGCTGGTTAGCTTCAATGTGCTTGTGTAGCGTTGGCACGCTGGGGACTTCAAAGCGTATAGCGTTTAGTGTTTAGAGTATAGCATATCCCCGTACTGTATCCCCATACGTTAGCGTATCCCCGTACATTAGCGTACGGAGTCTGCCTTTGTATCAAAGCTGTTGCTCACGATTCTTTTATAGCCAGTTATTATTATTATTCAAATAATCTACGTGGAGATAAAAGTTTAATAATAGCAATGAAAAGTATGAATGCCGCAGACATCACCACGCAACATGACAATTTGTTCAAGGTTTGGTTTTGTGTGTTTCCAAAATCGATTTTCACGTTGCGATCATCAGTGGAAATACGCAACTAAAGAGATCAAGGGAAAACAAAGGTTAAAAATCCAAAGAAGTGTGACACATGACGGGTAACTTGTGGTAAGTATTACAAAAAGTGAGAACTAAAATAAAGAGTAAGTGTGACAAACGGGCATGAACAGTGCAGAAACAACTCATGAACACGGGGTGCAAACTCACGAAAATAACCTAAGTGCTAAAACATGTTCTTTTTGCTTACACAAATCGGGCTTATGCGTACGAATACAAACAGCTTCAAGGACCTTCAACTGCTGGACATAACGGGCACGACACAGTACAGAGAAGTGGGAATCATCATACACACTCAAACAATCGGGACGAGATAACAAATGCAAATACACAGCTGACTTCTTACGAATTTCACCCTCATCAGCTCCATCACCTTCCCTGCCACCTGACTCCTCCTTGTCCGTTTTATCACCATCACCACCAGCCGTCTCTCCGTCATCCGCCTCGTCTTCGTCCGCCGCCTCGTCATCACCCGCCTCGTCGTCATCTGTATCCTCGCCGTCATCCGCCTCGTCGTCATCTGTATTCTCGTCATCCGCCGCATCATCACCCAACTCATATTCACCACCAGTCAGTCGTCTGATATCATCCATGTTCTCCTTCCTACGTCTGTCCCGTGTCACTGTCCTTACCTCATCTACGTCCCGAGATTGTGTTCCGTTTTGCCCCCGGCTTCCGGTCTCCTTCGATGCTCCGCGTGGGCCTTGGCCATTCCTAGCATATATTTCGGTTGAATAATTGGCGGTCGACCTCCGTGGTCTCTGGACCCACGGATCAATCGCCGGAGGGTGCTGCGGTGTCCGCACAACCGGATACTGTGTCAAAGAAATGGGCTCAATTTCTGTGATTGGCGGTACTGTTGTTATTGCCGACTCCTCCCCAACCCCAGCCACCAACGGCACTGGTGGTGGCTCCGGTGGCGGCAAGGGCAACGGTGGAGAAGGCACATTCGGTTGGCTTAGTGATCCACCACTCTTCCTCTGCACCGTGTGTTCGACTTGCTCTGGTTGTGTCGGTGGTAGAGGGAGCGGGTTCTTGCGTGGTCTTCCCCGCTTCGGGCGCTTCGCTTTTGCTGCGTCCTGCAGCATGTGAAGTGGTACATGCTGCTTGATACGTGCGCTCAGGTGTTGAAGGGTCCTACCAACGTACCGGCTATCACAATTCCGGCACTCAAATTGGTAGACCAAGTGGCTCAATAGGTGGGATGGTAGGACATCCTTCCTCACCGTGAACGCACGTATCGTAGTGAACACACGCTAGTTACACAAACATACTTTGCGGCGCACTTCATCCCTGTGTTCACTACGATACGTGCGTTCACGGTGAGGAAGGATGTCCTACCATCCCACCTATTGAGCCACTTGGTCTACCAATTTGAGTGCCGGAATTGTGATAGCCGGTACGTTGGTAGGACCCTTCAACACCTGAGCGCACGTATCAAGCAGCATGTACCACTTCACATGCTGCAGGACGCAGCAAAAGCGAAGCGCCCGAAGCGGGGAAGACCACGCAAGAACCCGCTCCCTCTACCACCGACACAACCAGAGCAAGTCGAACACACGGTGCAGAGGAAGAGTGGTGGATCACTAAGCCAACCGAATGTGCCTTCTCCACCGTTGCCCTTGCCGCCACCGGAGCCACCACCAGTGCCGTTGGTGGCTGGGGTTGGGGAGGAGTCGGCAATAACAACAGTACCGCCAATCACAGAAATTGAGCCCATTTCTTTGACACAGTATCCGGTTGTGCGGACACCGCAGCACCCTCCGGCGATTGATCCGTGGGTCCAGAGACCACGGAGGTTGACCGCCAATTATTCAACCGAAATATATGCTAGGAATGGCCAAGGCCCACGCGGAGCATCGAAGGAGACCGGAAGCCGGGGGCAAAACGGAACACAATCTCGGGACGTAGATGAGGTAAGGACAGTGACACGGGACAGACGTAGGAAGGAGAACATGGATGATATCAGACGACTGACTGGTGGTGAATATGAGTTGGGTGATGATGCGGCGGATGACGAGAATACAGATGACGACGAGGCGGATGACGGCGAGGATACAGATGACGACGAGGCGGGTGATGACGAGGCGGCGGACGAAGACGAGGCGGATGACGGAGAGACGGCTGGTGGTGATGGTGATAAAACGGACAAGGAGGAGTCAGGTGGCAGGGAAGGTGATGGAGCTGATGAGGGTGAAATTCGTAAGAAGTCAGCTGTGTATTTGCATTTGTTATCTCGTCCCGATTGTTTGAGTGTGTATGATGATTCCCACTTCTCTGTACTGTGTCGTGCCCGTTATGTCCAGCAGTTGAAGGTCCTTGAAGCTGTTTGTATTCGTACGCATAAGCCCGATTTGTGTAAGCAAAAAGAACATGTTTTAGCACTTAGGTTATTTTCGTGAGTTTGCACCCCGTGTTCATGAGTTGTTTCTGCACTGTTCATGCCCGTTTGTCACACTTACTCTTTATTTTAGTTCTCACTTTTTGTAATACTTACCACAAGTTACCCGTCATGTGTCACACTTCTTTGGATTTTTAACCTTTGTTTTCCCTTGATCTCTTTAGTTGCGTATTTCCACTGATGATCGCAACGTGAAAATCGATTTTGGAAACACACAAAACCAAACCTTGAACAAATTGTCATGTTGCGTGGTGATGTCTGCGGCATTCATACTTTTCATTGCTATTATTATTATTATTATTATTATTAGACACAATCTCATAGCATGTGACAAGCATAGCTAATGCAGGGACAGAATCCCCTGAGACAAGGGCGTTGAGCCAGCCACGGCAATAGTAAGCTAGGAAAACAAAGCAGATATGAATTAAAGCAGAAAATGAATAGAAAATTACAAAGAAAAACGATTAACGGAAGTGAGCACTATCAAAATTCGTGCATCACCCAGGTATTCGAGAATGTTCTTCGATGATAATTATTGGGTCTAGTTCAGTTGTGATAGTATATCTTTAAACTGACCAATAGAAGAACAAGTTTTCAGACCGCATGGTAATGATAACCAATGAGAGTAGCCGTAAAACAAAGGGGACTTTAGATACTGGGCTGACTTAACAAGAGGCAGGATGAGCGCGTTACGGGTTGAGCTTGTCGAAAACCAATTGTATTTCATCATGTGTGAAGGGGTTTTATGAAGAAATATTTTATGAACCAGTGTACAGAGATGGTGCTTATGACGAACGGAGAGAGGAGAAGTGTGCAAGTCGATAAAGGGCATCCGAAGGAAAACATCGATCCTTGTTGTAAAGAATGTTAAGTATAAATCTATGGTGGACTTCTAATTGGTTCAGAGTTGTGTCAGAAAGGCCACACCAAGCGGTATCGCAATAGTCGAATATAGGGAGAATATAGCACTGATAAAATAATAGTTTACACTGGATGGGCAAATGAGTGCAATGTGGTTGTAGTACCCCTAATGCTGAACTGGTTCGCTTGCATACACAGTTGACATGTGCAGCCCAAGAGAGTTTGCAGTCAAACATCACACCTAGATGTTTGTGCTGAGTAACAACACGGATAGGCATAGTCGAGTCAGGGAAGTATAATGGTTGATCAGGAGGGGATGAAGAAATATACATGGCTTCTGTCTTGTCTAAATTGGGCTGGAGTTTCCACGTTTGCATCCACATGACAGTGCTGTTGATGCGATGCTGCATGGTAAGGAGTAATTGTGCAGGGGAGGAATCAGAACAGATAAGGCCAGTGTCATCCGCATACAAACTAACATCGGGGACAACTGAAGGTAGGTCATTAACGTAAAGCAAGAATAACAAAGGACCCAGAATGGAACCTTGGGGCACTCCAGACGTTACAGGGAGGGGATCAGACAAGAAAAAGGACAAGCGAACAGCCTGAGAACGAGCAGACAGATACGAGGATATCCAACGCAAAGCAGCATCCTCCACCCAGAAGGTGACCTCCAGCTTGGCAAGTAAGCCACGATGCCAAACGGTGTCGAATGCCTTAGCCAAGTCGAAAAACACCATTCCCACGTGCTCCCCACAGTTTCTCTTTGTCGCTATGTCTTGGACAAGTCGAGTCACCTGGTATTGAGTTGAGTCACCACGGCAGAATCCTGACTGAGCTGGTGAGAGAGCGGGAGCGATGTGCAGGTAGAGGGAATCGAATACAATACGCTCACAAAGTTTGGAAACTGTGTGCAGCAGAGAGATGGGGCGGTAGTTTGCCGGGCAAGCACGGGAGCCTTTATTCTTGTAAAGCGGTGTCACGATGGCGGATTTCCAATCCTGTGGGAATGTACCAGTTCGAAATGACATGTTAAAAATAATGGCGAGAGGATAGGCTATTGATGGTGCAAGAGACTGCAGCACTTTATTCGGGATCCCATCTGAGCCGGGAGACTTTCCACATTTCAGGCGCTCCAGATATTTCCGAACTTGAAGCGTAGTGACAGTGATTGTACGGAACGGAACAGATATGAAAGGTGACTGGGACAAAGGGGGAATGCGCCACGAAGGATCATCAGGTAGCCCAAATGAGGTGAACTAAGTGTTCAGAACATCAGCTATGCGCTTGGGGGACGTGGCGACTGTACCGTCGGATGCTATCATCGTTTGGGGCATGACACGGCCGGAAGTGTGCCGCTGTGCTCGCACAAACTGAAAGAGTGTAAGTAGTATAGGGGAGGGGGTTCTGGCTCACCTGGAGGTGAGCCAAAATCGACTTTCTTGATCGGCCCTTCGGGCCTCCCTCCAAAGTCTCCCCCTATACTACTATACTAAAGGATAGACACCCAAGTACTAATATTACAACTCCAAGTACTAATTTTACACCTCCAAGTACTAATTTTACAACTCCAACCACTGATCCCATGTTGGCTCAACCCAGTTCCAGAAAAGTGAGCCAACTTGCTGTCTCCGAGAAAATCGAAAGTGAGCCAACTTCAGCTTTTTCCCTTACCCCATCTTGGCTCACTTCGAGGAGTGATGTGGGGTAGGCTCCGGCGGATTATGCTCGCGAAATCATGGAATTATGCTTTCATGGATTCTCGCATTATGCTCGTAAAATTCGCACCAGGGGATATATATTCACTTTGTTGTACTTATGGAGCCTCAAAGTTCGGAAAACTGTGCCTTTTCGTACTTGCAAGTTGCAAGTGGCCATAGGCATAAGTACAACAAAATACATGAGTACATGTATCCCCATACCAAGCTGCAAGGTGTCCATGCATGTTAGAGATCAACATGGAAAAGAGAAAACATTACTTCTTCTATTCATGACTTGATTTCTTTTGTACTTCAGTAAAAATATTATTTCATTGCCAAATTAGTTTGAGTTACCTTTGAAAATTATCATGTTCAACTCACGGTCTTCATAATCATCATACTCGTCCAACCGATGTCACCCTCACCCTGCGAATAATCAGCTCATCTCTCCCGTAGCTCCACTTCTCCTTCCATCATGACCGAACATCAACTATACATCAATTTCGAGCAATATCCATAGCCTGCAGTCATATCATGGCTGCTAAAATCCAGACTACCAGAGGTCATGACTTCGTAACATGCATAATGTACAAATGCAATGTACATGTACATGTACACGGAGTTTTGGGGACTACCCGCCACTATCTCGTCCGCTACGGGATACCTAATGAAGGCTGATTCACTCGCATCTTCTGCTACATGTACTGTGTCAGTGTGAGAAAGAACTAAAAGTTACTTTGAAGAAGACGAGTTCGAGCATACAATACCGTGACTGTATTGCCATGATTTCTACCCTGCTTTTCATTGAAAACATAATATCTGCATGACCTCCGAACCCTTTACCATGCAGACCACCAGCATTGATCAGGTGCATTGTACACAATTGTATAGCTTACATACATGTACTACAACTGTGGTATACCGGTAATCGTGTAGTTATGCTCCTACCTCCGAGAGGATGCCAACTTATGCTCCAAATTTTCAACCACCAAATTATGCCAATAATTATGCCGGCATAATCCGCCGGTGCCTAATGTGGGGTGGGTCTCTGAGCCAACTTCGGGTGGTTCAGCTTTGGGTGAGGATTCCTAATTATTCTGTATTAGAGGAACGGTTGCCATAGGTATAACCAACGATTCTACACAAACTTTCCAAGATGGCAAGCAAGAAACCTACTCCGTTTGACACAGCTACTATTCTCAATGACTTCATTGATTATCGAATCACTATCAAGGATGGGAATAAATGTGGATCACTGACAATCAATGGTAAGGAACCATACATAAAATTCACTGATGAGACAAATATCATGAATGTTGTGAAGAAAGGACAAGAGGACTCTCTGAAATTTTCTACTGACAGTGACATTTGTAAATCCATCCGTTGTATCGAGAAGAAGATAGAATCCGAAGGAAATGTGGTTAGAAGCAGAATTAACACAGCAAAATGTGAGCACCCAATCCTGTTTCTCCAAATTTCTCCTGATTGTGCTATCTTTGATGAGGACAACAAACCATCAAAAACCAACAAGATCAAGCAAGGTGACACCGTCAATGGTATCGTTCACCTGAAGTGGGTTTACAAAGTTAAGACCGATGACACTCTCAGTCTCAAACTTGTTTATTATTTATTATTAATTCAACATCTCCTGGCTCGTCAGAAGACTGCCAATATATATGAGAAGTCGGGTGGTAGCCAACCACGGCGAACTGAATAATAAGGAGAGAAACAAAGAGAGTACTGCAAGGGGAGGCATGACGAAAATGGTGAGATTATTTAGGACGAAGAAGCTGAAGCTTGAACTCCTTAATGTCTGTGCATGCTTTAAGGCTAGTTGGCAGGGAAGACCAGAGAGTGTACGCAGAGAAGATAGGAGATTTCAGAAACAGGGAGGTATTAGCACGGGGTAATGAGAAGGAATGACGTGTTGATCTGGTGGACACAAACCAGTTATACTTAGCAAAGTGTTTTGGAGCCAGGTCTAATAAGATCATGTGTACAAGGATGCAAAGATGTTGCTGGTGTCGCTCTAAGAGGCGAGATACTGAAGCTAAACTGTAGAGACGTTGGGAGGAGAATGTTTGATTTTTGCGAAACAGGATTTTTAGAAGCAGATGCTGGTGTATTTCCAGAGTTTGAACAAGGGCCTGAGACAGACCGCACTACGCTGTGTCACAGTAATCAAATATAGGTAGAATATACGACGTAAAGAACAATTTTCGGCAATGGTCATTTAAATGGTGGCAGTGAGGTTGCAACATGCCAAGGGAGGAGCTAGCTCGCTTGCATACTGACTGGACCTGTGGGGACCAGGACATATGGCTGTCGAATATAACACCAAGGTGTTTGTGTTCATGAACAATTTCAACGTTAGCATTGGCTCCTGGAAAGTGCAACGGCGGAGTAGGCGGCGATGGGCTGATGAACATTGCTTCGGTCTTCGCGATGTTGGGCCTCAGCTTCCAAGCTTCCATCCATGCTATGGTGGAGTTAATGCCGGTCTGCATGGAGGTAACGAGGTTGGACGGCGAGCTGTCAGAGCACAACAGTGCAGTATCATCAGCAAAAAGGCTGACGTCTGGAACTAGAGAGGGCAGATCGTTCACATAAGTTAGGAAAAGGAGTGGACCCAGTATGGACCCCCGTGGAACACCAGACACTACAGGTAAAGGATCGGACAAGGAAGCATAGACACGGACAGTTTGATGACGGGACGACAAATATGACGACAGCCACTGCAGAGCTGTACCACGTACTAGAAAAATGTACTCAAGCTTTGCAAGTAGGCCTCGATGCCAGACTGTATCAAACGCTTTTGACAGATCAAAAAAGACAAGACCTACATGCTTCTTCAGGTTACGATGTCCGTAAATATCCTTGATTAAGCGTGTCAATTGCAAAGTAGTTGAGTCGCCACGACAGAAGCCGGATTGTGCAGAGGAGAGGGCAGGGGTGACATGGTGGTAGAGAGATTCATAGAAGATGCGTTCACAGACCTTGGATATAGTTGGTAGGAGGGAGATGGGCCTGTAATTAACAGCTTGGGAGCGTTGTCCTTTCTTAAAGATCGGGACAACAATAGCAGATTTCCACGCAGATGGGAAGACTCCTGCACGATATGACAAGTTGAAGAGCAAGCACAGGGGATACGACAAGGAAGGCACCAGCAGTTTAAGGACTTCATTTGGAATACCGTCTTTTCCAGGAGACTTGCAGCTCTTAAGACGTTTCAGTTGTTTGCGGACCACACCAGTTGTTGTAAAGACCTCCAGAAGTGGAGCGCGCAGCTCTGGAGCTGGGTGCAGGGGCGGGATAACCCAGTTCGGATCGTCGGGAAGGCCGGGAGAGACAAACTGTTTGTTCAGAGTGTCCGCAATGGACTTTGCCTCAGACTGACGGTTGCCATCAGGATCAATCAAGCACTGGATTGGGGCGCGAGAGACACTGGGACGCTGGGTGCGAATGAACTGATAGAGAGAAGGACGATTGGGTGATGAGATTGTTGCAGAGAGGGAGCTGATGTAAGAGCGGTAGGTTTTACGGGATAGGTATTTGACAAAGTTGCGTTGAACTCGGTAGGCCTCCATATTGACAGGTGTTGGAAATTTTCGGCTGACACTGAAGAGGTCTCGTTTACGTTTCACCGCAGATACGAGGACAGTCGACACCCAGGGTGGATTGGATGTCACAGACGATGTGCGTGTGTTTGACCGACAAGAATGGGTGGAAAAATCAGCGAGGTGGTGCTGGAAGGTTTGTTCCAGGACGATTGAAAATCGATCGACTGCGTCGTCAACAGTTGGGGAATTGCCTGGGCGTAGAAATGACCAGTCACAATGAGAGAGATCGGAATTAAGAGAGTCCCAGCAGTGAGAGGGGACATGACGATAGCGGTAAGGGAAATGTTTGCGTGGTGCTTGCTGCAGATGTTGGCCAGGCGATGGTGAGAGCTCGAACCGACATGACACGGTCAGATGATCCGAGGATCCAAGAGCGCAAGTCGTGTAAATATCCGTTGCAAGCTGGGGGTTGTTGACGAAAAGAAGGTCTAAGCACGACTGGGTCCCTGCAGGTGTTGTGTGCGTTGGGGTATTCACAAGCTGCTCTAGTCCGAAGCAGGTGAGGTGGCGGTAGAGTGCAGCTCCCGCGGGGGACGTTGAGTCAGTTGGGCACCAGTGCTGGTGCTTACAGTTGAAGTCTCCAGCCAGTATGACGTGGTACGAGGACATGGGGATAGTGACCAGGGCATCGGTGAGCATGTTACAGAAGTGATTTATCTCTGTGCTTTTAGCAGAGGGTGGGCGATAGGCACTACAGACAACAATAGGCTTTGGGGAGCCGGAACAAGGTTTAAGCTCCACCTACACTGTTTCACAGGTAGGACGACTGAGGTCGTTGCGAAGTTGGATACAACTGAAACGATGATCACGAACGAGAATAGCGACTCCACCATATCCCCTGGAGGCGGTACCAGACTTGTTTTCGTTAGGAGGTCGATCACGCCGAAAGGTGGTGTATCCAGAGATACTAAGAGCGACACTTGGAGCTAACCAGGTTTCACTGAGGCAGATAATGTCAGGTCTGTGGATCTCGGCAATAGCCGACAATTCTGCGGATTTGTTGAGAACGGAGCGGCAGTTAATGGAGAACAAGTTTAGCTTTTCCTGGAAGCGCGGGTAGTAGGGCCGAGCCAGTGGATTTAGGTGGGAATTGGCCATCATTCGCTAGCTGTTGCGACATCGTTTGTGCTGGTGCCAAAGCTGTCACTTTTGAAGCGCCAGGGTCGGATGGTGTGGGAAAGCATGTCAGGCCAGAATGCCTTATTGGCTACTTTCTCCTCGTCGGCTGCCTCCACAGTCACAGTTGTTGTTGTTGCTATAAAGCATTTCCAGAAAGAAGAAGTGAAATTCTCAGCAAACGATTTGTAAAAAATAGTCAAACAATCCACAAAAAGCAAAAAAGCAAAACATTTTTTTTTTAGAAGTGAAATCATGGATGCGTGGTTTGATGACGACTACTCCACAAACAAAGAAGAAGAAATGATGGATACATGGATAGATGATGAACACTCTACCAGGAAAGATAAGATGATAGCGGACTACATTGACTATAGAAACCAGGAATGGTTTCCTACAGATATAGAATTGATGATTTTGGAAATGAAGTAACTCCAGAGGATCTTGAAGTGTATGAGATGAAGAAAAATGATCTGCATGATACCACATCTTTCTTCGAAGAAATAGAAAAATCCAAAACCAGAACAGGAATCGAAACAAGGTTGGAGATAACCCTGAACAAGGTTGGTTTACCAAAATATCTTAGCAAAACCCCATTCAACAATCTTGTTGATGAAATTCAGCGGATCAAGGTAGTAGCAAATAAGGAGAAAAAGTCAAAGTGAGTTATCCATTCCTACTTTCGAAACTCATTGATGATGAAGATGATGTGATCAAGATCAAACCATTCATTCCAAAGTGTAAAACATCACAACAAAGACTTGATGCTATATGGGAGGATTATAGAAAATCGAATGTGTAAGAAAAAGTAAAAAAATGTTTTTCTTTCTTTTTCCTTTTTTTCCTTTTTTTTCCTTTTTTCTTTCTCATGATCACTGGACAAACTACTTCATCATATCCGGAGCATAACTCATGAATGAAATGCTGCTATCAAACCCCTCCTCAGCCAGATATCTTGGTATTTCATGGTGTCCGAACGCTAACGTGCTACATCCATCTTCTGTGATGTATCGTTTTGTGTCCAATGGTGATAAGGCTATCAGTTTTCTTGAGCACTGCTGTTTTCACCCCCTTTGCTCTTTTTCCGCTTTCCTCACCAGAGTAACTGTACATCTTGGAACGACGTCCCACAAACTCAGTTATCAGTTCCCACCGAGTTCATCTTTGAACAGGCCAACAACTTTCTTGTTTTTCTCGGAATATAACGGATGTGATTGATCATAATTGCTTGTATCATACTTCTCAAGAAACTCACTCATGTCATCAAACAGATTATCAGTAAAGAAATGAAGAACCAAGCTGTCTGTATCGGTGTACAGGAGTCTCACATCAGAGCCATACATCACTTTCAGGTGATTGTAGTAAAAGTCATACATGAGTGTCTTTGAGAGATCCAAAATCGACATTCCAACATATATGGGCTTGTTGAGGACGACCTTTGTCCTGTTACTTTGTACCCCGACCAGGTCATCGTTGAAGATCACATGGCGGTTGTACGTTGGTTTGGCAACAAGCTGTTTGATTTTCTTCTCCTCACGACTTCTCAACAATTTTATGTTGACTCTCCTCCGAACGTTCTCCATAGTTTTCCCGAACACCGCATTGTTCATCAGTTTATAGAAGTCCTTAGAGAAATCATCCTTTGCCTTCTTCCGGAGGTCTGTATTCTTCTCGATGTAGTTTCTCATCCACGGTGTCTGAGTAAATTTCAGAGCACGATGAATTTTGACACAACGTAGTCCGAGCTGAGTGTAGAGTTTCAAGTTTCGGTAATGGAGAACGTACTTTGTCTTGTCCCTCAAATTTGGTACAAGTTTGAGAGCATCTACTCCGGAAGAATTGAGTTTATCAACAAGCTCCTGCTGGTATGGAGATAGCATGTCCTCATTGACGGAAAGACGTTCCGGAGCAACTGGATAATCGTTGTGCTCCTCATGAAGTTCGTGTGGATAATCCAGATCACACTCGACGATATACCCCGATGAGGAATCATCTTGAGTATTCAGTATCTTGTTCAGGAGTTTCTCTGATGGTTTCTCCCACCGAAAATCAGACACTGGGAGATGCTGTGACATTGCCCAACCATAGAGATTGTTGGCATCGAGATACTGGATAAATGACGATGGCTGATCAGCATCAAATTTCTCCTGATAGTGATTATTAGCAGCAGCATATCGTTGTGAGACCATCGACACACCGCCTCTCATTCCTGATTCTACAAACAAGTGCTGATCATAGCCTGTTAGTAATTACAAGTCATGATAATCACCAAGAGCATCAGTATCTCTAGTGATTGGCTTCGGATGTTAGAGCCACAAGTTGCCACCATCTTGGGTACATGGTCCCTTACCGTCAACCAGACCAAGACAGAATTCACAGCCATCCAGCGAGAGGCCGATCGTGCTGATGAGCCATGGCGTATGGTCAAGAAACTCGGCTCTCTCCTTGGTGATGCAGAGGATGTCACCCGCAGAAAGCAGCTTGCGGCGATAGCGTTTAAGTCCCTCTGCCAGTTATGGAAGAGAAGAGACCAAGTGAGTCTGGAGGTGCGCGTCCGGCTGTATAACTGCTTCGTGTTACCTGTCTTGCTTTACAACTGCTCCACATGGGGCATCACTCGACAGACAATTGAAGCGCTGGAATCGTATCATCGGCGGCAACTTCGGCATATCTTGGGTATCAGGTGGCCCAACCGACTGTCGAACGATTTGGTTTTTGAGCGCTGCAGTGCTGCTCCACTTGGCAACATTCTGGTGAATGCAAGATGGCGGTTGTTTGGCCACATCCTGCAATCAGATGAGCACACACCGGCTAGGGAGGCCATGAGTGGATTCTTTGGCTGCTCCGTGCCGGGATACCGTGGGCGGCCGCGGATCACGCTACCAGTCCTGCTGAATCAAGACGCGGAGCGAGTCGGCTGCCGTCTGAGGACTCCAAGGGACTTGCAGCTGATGGCTCAGCGAGCACTGGATCGCCGTGAATGGACATATCTGTGCAACGCAGTTACAGATGCGTACAAGGCAGAGTACTGGTGAAGGAAGTTGGCACTGCAATGGTTTGAGCTACATTCTTTGTTGTTGGTACTCTGATTATCCATATTATCCGTATTCACATGGCCTTTGCCATTCATTCAGTATATTAATGTCATCAATAATGATATTTAAAGAGTCAGCGTGGAGAAAGCAATTTTATTAGTGCAATTAGGAGTATAATCGATGCAGACATGGCCAGACAACAACAAGTTCGTGGAATTTTTAAGGATTTTTATGTTATTCAAAATCGATTTTCGTGTTCCGCTCATCAGTGAATAGTATCGGAACTGAGGGTACTGTGTACAAAAATAGAACATTTTATAACAGCATAATTAATTAAAAGTGTGAACAACAAAGGAAGTGCTACAGCATTACATAATAGGTGTCAAACATAGTGCTAACGTATATAACTGAGTGCAGCCACAAAGCAAGAAGTGATACAGTGCAACATGACACAACATTTACATCTGATAACCAGCTACGAGAACAACTTTAGCGCGACTACGTGCTTCTTTTGTTTACAAAGAACAGGATTATGCACACGAATACATACAGCTTCCAGAACCTTCAGCTGCTTAACATAACTTGCACGGCACAAAACAGAAAAGTGAGAATCATCGTACACACTAAGACAATCTGGACGTGATAACAAGTGACAAAATACAGCTGACTTTTTGCTCACGTCGCTCTCTTCCGTCTCATCCCGCTCCTTTCCTTCGACCTCCTCCGCCCTATCCTCGTCCTCCGTCTCATCTTCATCATCATCGTCCTCATCACCACCATCATCATCATCATCAGTCACTTCCTCATCATCCGTTTGATGCTCAGTCTCACTGCACTCCTTATCAGCCTCCAACATGGCTCCATCATCTCCACCAGCATCACAAGTCGTTTGACCGCTGCTCCGCGTCACCGCGCTAACATCCAGCTTACTACCGTCCAAAAGGAACTACTTTGCCGAGGCACGGACTTCGGTATTCCTCCAAGCAGCAACAAGAAAGAGGTCATCCTAACAGAATTTGAATTATTTCACAAAAAACTCATCAACCTTACGCCAGTATCTAATGCCCAACAAGCCGTATGCACTGCCAGTGTTAGGGCAATAGCGGAGGAGCATGCCGAGAAGCCTCCTGATCGTAGCACATTCTCCTTATCTCGTGAACATCTTAAAACTCGCCAGGAACTCATTAAAAACAATGCGATCATTATCACCCGACCTGACAAAGGACGGGCCACAGTCATCCTCACTAGAGAGGAATACCTTTCTAAAATGGCAGTCATCCTTGATGATACCTCGAAGTTCTCAAAATTAGGCCCAGTCGCGACTCATGACAACACCGTAAAAGTAGAGAAGAACCTAGTTACGTATCTCAAGCGACTAAAAGCCGAAAAGGAAATTACCAATGGCGAGTTTCTTAAAATCAAGCCAATGGGTTCCATCCGTCCACGACTTTATGGCTTGCCAAAAATACATAAAACCAATTGTCCTTTGCGACCGATACTATCAATGGTTTCATCTCCACAGTACAGCATTTCTAAGTGGCTCTGTGTTATTCTCGGGGTCGTACAAAGTTATTACTGTACGCGCACAGTGAAAGACAGTTTCCAGTTTGTAGATATCTTGCGCTCTCATCAGGTTCCCGCTAGTGCTCATATGTGTTCATTTGACGTAGTATCATTGTTCACGAACGTACCATTGGATGAGACAATCGATATTATTTTGTGCTGATGTACTGTATCGAAATGATTCGGTAGATACTCCTTGGTTGTCGGAGACAGCCTTCCGTAAGTTAATGTCCTTGGTCACTACTGGCGTAGAGTTCTCGTTCAACGACATAATGTATCGGCAGGTGGACGGTGTGGCCATGGGGTCCCCCCTTGGACCCGTTTTGGCAAATATATTCGTTGGATACTGTGAATCCTTGATCAATGAGTCGATGTGGCCTAAGGTATACGTTCGTTTCGTCGATGATTCTTGTACATATTTTGATTCCGTTGAGCAATGTGACACATTCTTTCATCATCTAAACAACCTACACCCAGCGCTTAGATACACATGTGAGCATGAGCATGACAACAAACTCGCCTTTCTGGATGTGCAGGTAGAAAAATCTAATAACAGCGTCGTAACATCAGTCTACCGAAAGCCCACTTTCACTGGGCAGTACATCGTCTATGATTCATATTGCTCACATCAATACAAGGTGAACCTGGTACGTAACCTGGTGGGGAGAGCAAAGCGGCTCTGTTCTGAAACGAAGCTAAACGACGAGCTGGAATTTCTCAGATCAATATTCCTTAAGAATGGATACCCACATGACTTATTGAACAAAATACTGAAGCAAGAATCTAATAACAAAGATACATTCACAGGTCCTCGGAAGTGTCCTATCTACTTATGCCTGCCTTGGAAAGGCAACGCGTCTGTCAGCATGTCCAGAGCTATCAAGACCCTAGTCAATAAAACATACTTTGCTGCCCACTTCATCCCCGTGTTCACCACGGTACGTGCGTTCATGGTGAGGAAGGATGTCCTACCTCCCCAGCTTTCAAGCCATTTGGTTTATCTCTTTGAGTGCCGGAATTGTGCTGCCCGGTACGTTGGTAGGACTCTTCAACACCTGAACGCACGTATCAGACAACATGTGCCGTTGCACTTATTACCACCAGCAGCCAGAGCAAAGCGGCCAAAGCGTGGTAGGCCGTGTAAGAACCCAGTTAGCTCAGTAGACAAACACGCTGTGCCGACAGCGCCGCCTGTTCCCGTGCCACCACCGGCCCCACCACCTGGGGTGCCGTGGGTGGCTGGGGCTGGGGTGGGTTTGCCATCATTGACCTGGCCACCACTTCTCGACCCACTGCAAACGGCAGCGGAGCCTACTCTAGCACAACATCATCGTCCCGGAATGGAGGAGGGGCCACCGAGAGACAATGAACCTTCACCTCGGCAGTTGCCCTTGCCTCCACCTGAGCCACCCCCTTTACCTTTGGTGACTACCGAGACGGTGGTCCCCCCCCGTGCTGGGATCCACGGTGCCGACTGTGTCTGGACAGAGAGGGAGATCATCGACAAACCAAAATGAAACCAATATCCTCACTCATAGACCCAGAAGAAGCACAGCAAACTATTCACTTGAAATTTATGCACGGAATGGACTTGGCCCACGCAAAATGGACAATGGAAATGGGTGTGCAGTAGCAGAGAACCCAGCAACGGTGACGCGGAGCAGCGGTCAAACGACTTGTGATGCTGGTGGAGATGATGGAGCCATGTTGGAGGCTGATAAGGAGTGCAGTGAGACTGAGCATCAAACGGATGATGAGGAAGTGACTGATGATGATGATGATGGTGGTGATGAGGACGATGATGATGAAGATGAGACGGAGGACGAGGATAGGGCGGAGGAGGTCGAAGGAAAGGAGCGGGATGAGACGGAAGAGAGCGACGTGAGCAAAAAGTCAGCTGTATTTTGTCACTTGTTATCACGTCCAGATTGTCTTAGTGTGTACGATGATTCTCACTTTTCTGTTTTGTGCCGTGCAAGTTATGTTAAGCAGTTGAAGGTTCTGGAAGCTGTATGTATTCGTGTGCATAATCCTGTTCTTTGTAAACAAAAGAAGCACGTAGTCGCGCTAAAGTTGTTCTCGTAGCTGGTTATCAGATGTAAATGTTGTGTCATGTTGCACTGTATCACTTCTTGCTTTGTGGCTGCACTCAGTTATATACGTTAGCACTATGTTTGACACCTATTATGTAATGCTGTAGCACTTCCTTTGTTGTTCACACTTTTAATTAATTATGCTGTTATAAAATGTTCTATTTTTGTACACAGTACCCTCAGTTCCGATACTATTCACTGATGAGCGGAACACGAAAATCGATTTTGAATAACATAAAAATCCTTAAAAATTCCACGAACTCGTTGTTGTCTGGCCATGTCTGCATCGATTATACTCCTAATTGCACTAATAATGATATTCTTGTTTGTATTAGTTCATGTGACACCATTTTCTATTTTTCTTAGCCTGCCTGCCTGCTGGCGGCCTTTTTTCGCATGGTTCGGTGCAAGCGAATTTGGGCGAGCCCATTGACGCGGGAGCACAAATAATAATAATAATAATGATAATTACCAAGAGTCTGACAGTCGAATTTCACCCACATTGTCTCAGCATGTTTGTAGTCATCGTCACTCACCCCCTCATCAGACAGTGAAGAATAGAACTTACTCTGTGCTGGTAGCTGAGTCTCATCGAACCTGGAGAAGCTGTTCATGTACTCATAGGGGTATACTCCTTTCCTCATCAACAGCTGATGGTTTGACAACGTCTTGGTGAAAATGAATGAGTCATCTGGTGTCGTTTTCACCAGTCTATCAAGTGAGGCATTGAGAAACTGACAGCTGTCGATGAACCGGAACTGTCTCCATGTGAATGAGATGAATTTCTCCATGTTGTTGGGAATGACTGATATCTCACCCACAGTTTTACTCTTACACACCGTCCTTATCCGTGTATGTGACGGTCTCAACATCTGTCTTGCCGATTGCTCCGATGAGATGATGACTGTCATAGCCTTTCAGGTTGTGAAAAACCACAGGGATGTGCTGCTTGTATGGATAAATTCTGAGTTTGATGTTACAGTCATTGTGTGCGGCACCGCGGAAATCACCAGTGATGTGATCGTGATCACGGACTCTATCATCACCAAGTTTCTTTTTACAAATCCAACAGTCTTCTGTCTCTCTGAACAATTTTTCTTGATCCTTAGAGAGATCCATCGGTGCTGGATTATTGAGTGCTGATTGGATTTTCTTCTCCTCAGCTTTGAGTTTATCAAAGAATACATCCATGGCATCAGCACCTCGATAGAAACACTGACTTGTCATCACTCCGTCAGAACGCACCACGACGTAACCAAAACCACAAGGAACATGCTGTGAATCCCGGCTGGTTTGTTGGCTTTTCACTCCATCAATTTTCTTGATCAGTGCCTCAGTGTCAGCATAGATTACATAGGGACATTGTAGCATTTTGTGATGATTAATGAACTTCAGTGTTGGTTGATTTCCATCGTCATCCGGTTCTGGTAACACCATATGTGCTGATAATCCAGTGACATTATCACAATACTCCTGATGATTGCTCAGGGATTTCTCTGTGTTGTGTGATTGGAGACATCTTGTACAGAAGAATTTCCTGGCTTTATGCTTTAACTGATCGTAGCACAATCTGCTGAAATCTTTGATCCAACAGTAGTGATTCTGATCTTCTTTTTGGTATAGTAGAAGATTGATCACTTCCTCACCTCTTTTCTTTGTCAGCAGTAGTGGATAGATCACGTTATCTTCATACCCAAAGACATTGATAGCTAGGCTGTTTTGCTTCTCGACTTTGGAAATTTGACTCAGTGGTGTTGGAAAATCGATTCTGAACAGATCAAGTTTGTTGCTATAGTCTGTATACTGAGTTACCCTGTCACTAGTCTTCTTTGCTGGATACAGAGCTGAGAGCAGTGCCCACATCAGACATTTATCATCCTTATTCTTTACATTGATGATTGCCTTCTTTTTCTTGAGGTCGTTCGGTAAATCAATGTAGGATTTACCTCTCATTGGCTGATATGCTGCTACATCAACATAAAATCTGGTGATGTGATTGATGTGCCAGTTTGATCCATTCTGTACCCACTTATCGATATTTCTATGAATTTGTGAGTGTGCCGTTCGAATACCGTCATCAATCTCATGAGATGTTGTGACTGTCATTGGTCCACTCCTAAAGTATGGTGTGTCTGTGGTTGTTGTGTCATCTCCTTTCTCCATTTCTACTTGTAATGTCAGACTGACTTTCACACCTTTGAGATTTTCCAGTTCTTTCTGTATCAATGTTCTCAGTGGAATGTTGATACTATCAAAGAATATATACAGATCTGGATGATTCTCTTTCGGTTCATAGATGAACGATTTCAGAATCCCTTTGGGTACTGACTTTGAGACTGTGAACGGTGGTGTGACAATCGGTTTCCTCTTCCGATTCTCCCGAATCTGTTGCTTGAGCCGATTCTTTCTTTGGTCTAATTTTTTATGAATCCACCGGAGTTGTTTCTCAGTCTTGAGTTTCTTCCCGTCATAGGTGATAGTGAGTTTGCTCAGGTCAAATTCCATCTTTACACTACACAAGGATTTTTCCAATCAGTGATAGCATTACTGTATAATCACTACCCTCTAATAAAGGATAGATCTGACCGTGGATTCGAGTCACAAGATCGTGGGTTCGAGTCTCGAATTTGGTTTTTTTTCTTCTTCTTTTTTCTCTTCTCTTCTTTTTCCTCTTCTCTCTTTTTTTTCACAAGACACGCTCTGATCAGATCATTGGCATGTGTTCATGTGTTCTCAGAAACAGGATTCAGACATGCGCATTGTGGCATGTGGTCTCAGTTTCTTGTTGTGAAACAGGATTCAGACATGCGCATTGTGGCATGTGGTCTCAGTTTCTTGTTGTGAAACAGGATTCGGACATGCGCATTGTGGCATGTGGTCTCAGTTTCCGGGATTCGAACCCGTGACTCTCGATTTCTTATCCTGTGTGTAGTAGATTTACCAACCAGGCTATCGGGGTCAAACACATATGTAGTTGTTTATGCCTATTAGTACTGACAAGAGTCCGGATCCTGAGTTGTTGACAGTTAGTAGATCTACCCCGTGATTTTTTTCTACAAACAAATCTGCTACTGTGATCCGTGATCACAACCAGCTGAGTTGATCAAACGGGACCCAGTCCGAGTCGGAGCTTTTTCAGAGCTCACAGTCATATTTTTCAGTTTCGGAGTCGGAGCTTTTTCAGAGCTCACATATTTTTCAGTTTCCGAGTCGGAGCTTTTTTTTCAGAGCTCACATATTTTTCAGTTTCCGAGTCGGAGCTTTTTCACAACCAGCTGAGTTGATCAAACGGCACCCAGCTGTCGAATCTTGCCGAGTACCCTTTCCACCTCACAAGGACTTGTTTCTTCTTGTTGTCCTTTCGGAGCACTTTCTCGATCCGGTAGATTTCTTGAGTAGTTTTCTGGAGCTCTTGTTCATAGAACGACCCATCAACGGGTTCACCATCGAGGTCCTTGACAGAGTACGTAGTAGGTCTGGTCGGGAGAATATTGGTGATCCGGAATACCTCCTCGGTCCAGTTCGGAGTGTATCCTTTCTCGAAATGTCGTTTCTGCTTCACCAGTCGGACGTGGTCATCTATCTGGAATTTAGTGGACCTGGATAGTGGAGATTTCTCACCCAGTGAGTCATGGATTCGATCGGCGTTCTTCTCCCGTGATGCCTCAGTTGGTGTCATCCGAACACCTCTGTGTTTTGTCGTGTTGTACTTCTCTACCAAGTGCTGCTACCCACAGTCAACTGGGAACTTGTGGCCAGGCACAAGGGGTACATGGATGCAGCTAATGGGGTCGCTTTCGGCACTTGTGCCAGTGGTTGTGAGACTTACCCACTCACCCCCACCGATAGGCGCTGCATCTGCCGCTAGGGTTTATCGGGTGTTAGCGGCCGTCGTGAGTTCCCTTCGGGAACGGATACGATAATTTACTTTTTACTTTACTTACTTCTCTACCAAATGTGGAAGGACATCGATGTACCTGCTGGTGGAGTTAGCACTGAAGTATTTCCACATCCTGGTTTTCAGAGTTCGGTTGAAACGCTCAACTACAACAGCCTTTCCTTCGTTGTGAGTGCTGTACATCGTGATCTGATTCTCATCAAGCCAGTGTTTGAACGTTCGATTATAGAACTCGGTACTCTGATCAACCCACAGCTTACGTGGTTTCCTGCTGCTAGTTTTCACGATGGATCGAAATGCTGATTGGATGTCAACACCTTTCTTGGATTGGAGTGGGACAACCCAAGCATATCGGCTGAACAGATCAATGACAGTAAGCAGAAATTTGATTTCATCATTGTATTTACGAAAAGCTGTCATGTCCACGAGATCGGCAGACCAGATTTCATCAATCTCACTCACAGTCACTTGTCTCCTTGTGAAATTTACACGCTTGGGCTTGTGTAACTCATCAGCCAGATCATCCGTCCATTTCGTATCTATCTTTTTTTTACTCCTAAACCTATCATCTTGAACAAACCGGACAGGAATCCACCTTCTCTGATTTCCGATTTCTTGATAAATTGTGAACATGATCGACCACATACTGAGTATTTACCCTTGACATATGGTTGACCAGTTGATGTGACTTCTCCTTGTATTCCCCTCATCTGTTGCTTTTTCTTACACGATAGGCAATGAACATTCATCTTTATCTATCTATCTACTTTTTTATTTCTCATGGATACAAAGATGTGCCAACAATCCCATATTTTCACAGTTTTCATTCAAGGTCTCATCAATCTTTTCAGCACAAACTAGTCTGAAATTTCCATTATTCATCTTGTCAAGCTCTGCGTTTGTCAATGACATAAAAATCTGTGGATTATTGGTAAATATGTGAATGTTGATCGTGTCATGCTCCTGATCATCTTTCGTGAGTTCCAAACTCACCCCCAGAATATTGTCACGGAACTGTGGAATGTTGGAGAAAGAGTATCCAAACCCAACTGTCCCACGGGAGATTATGTGATACATTTTCATGTTTGTCTATCTATCTTTATTTTCTTCACCGAATTGCCATCATAAACGATTATATGAACCCTGTTGCGTAGAAGTATACCGATGAGAATTCCAAAGATTTTCTATCAGTGAAGATGAGTTCCCCTTGTAAGATTTACAAACTAGTGAGCAAACATACCGATCAGGTATACGTTGGCTCCACTTGTCCACCACTGAAAAATAGGATGGGTCTTCATAGATCCACTTTCAGAGCATATCAAAAAGGTAATCATAATTTTATGAAACTCGGATGTTGAGCCATAAATAAATGTGGAAGAGAAAAGGACATATGGATACGAGTTAAGAGTAACTCTCCATCACTGTAACATGATACTATATACAGTCAGAAAGTGCAATAACTAGGCACAAAACTGACAGAGTACTGAAACATTCGACGTCCTGACACCTAGCTTCAACACATCTCCGTAGCGCTAACCGACAGCCTTCCAACTTGGAAGGTTCAAGGTTATGGAAAAGACCAAAGAGGGGAAGGCAAGCGCAACGAAAACGAGCAAAAGCCACAGTCCCAACGGAACAAAGAATGTCGATTGTTACTGGACGATGACGAGACCAGTACGATATTTGACAAAGCGGTCTAACTACAATTCGAAGCAGCAAAGCAGCACACCACCCAACTTGGGTGGGTCATAAATATCAAAGATAAGTAAAGAAAGGGAAGCTTTGCGAAAACGAATTGTACAAGCCGAAAGCCAAACTCCTACAGTACTCCTCATGCATGACATTGTGATGGACTAATTGACAGTAACAATCGACATTCTTTGTTCCGTTGGGACTGTGGCTTTTGCTCGTTTTCGTTGCGCTTGCCTTCCCCTCTTTGGTCTTTTCCATAACCTTGAACCTTCCAAGTTGGAAGGCTGTCGGTTAGCGCTACGGAGATGTGTTGAAGCTAGGTGTCAGGACGTCGAATGTTTCAGTACTCTGTCAGTTTTGTGCCTAGTTATTGCACTTTCTGACTGTATATAGTATCATGTTACAGTGATGGAGAGTTACTCTTAACTCGTATCCATATGTCCTTTTCTCTTCCACAATAATTTTATGACCTCATTCATTCTGCTTGATCTCGGACATGTAGAAATTGTCCAGATCGACTCTCTGTCAATGTTTGATGAAGATGAGCTTAAGAGGAGAGAACGATACTGGATCGAAAAACTGGATACCGTGAATAAAAACAGACCCGGTAGATCCACATCAGAGTATTACCAAGATAATCATGATATGATTTGGGAACGTGCCAATGAGAGAGTTGAATGTCAAACATGTCAGAAGTCTTATCCAAGAAACAACAAATCCCATCATGAAAAAACGAAATTCCACAAACTCAGCGAATGCTAAACTGATGATGCTTATACAATGAATACCAAAAAAGAAAAAGGAACTAGTGAAAGAAAAAAAAGGTTTTTGTGTTTTCCTTTTTTTAATCTTTTTTATCTCTTTTTTTTCTTCCCTTTTTTACAATACCAACTGCTCATTTTCTTGACTGGGGTGCTGAGTGAAATCCAACAAGACATCAAGAGCACTTCTGCCTTTGTTTCTTTCTTCTATGAAATGTATACAGTAGTATCCACACAGGACACTATCATTCATCTGTATCTTTGATGAGTTATACCAACATTTTTTATGGTGCTTCTTCATCCATCTGACTACCTCCTCTGGTGGTGATAAGCCAAAGCTGTCAAAATATTCATTACCAAACACACAAACCCAGTGAGTACCACCACCGTCCAAGAAATCTTGGAGATTGATTACCAAACAATCCTTTGATGATAGAGGTTGTGGAAGCTGATCTTTGCTGAAAGTTCCTCTGAAATGTGGAATAGATCTCAGAATTTCATCAATGTCAAAGTTGGTCAGTGGTCTCACGTTCCTGGTAGACGTAACCCCTTTCCTTTTTGGTCTTTTTTTACCCCTCTACCCCTCCGTGTTCCAGGAAGTTGTAATCCTTCACCGGTGTTTCCTAAACCTATCATCTTTCCCAGAGGTGGTGCTAATAATCCAGCTGCTAATGCTCCGAGAAACCCTCCTTGCTTCTTGAGTTGAGTACTGGATAACTTGAGATCCATTCCTACTCCTTTTTGCTTGGATTTTTTGATTTTGGTAACCTGTCGGTTTGTGAGCAAAAGCATGTCATTTCCGGAGAACTGATTTTTTGTTAACCGGAGTGTGATTCCATCCTGAGCACTACCAAGTTTCTTCTTTTGGTTCGGAGTTAGCATCAATCCATATTCTACATACTGACCGATTCCTCGACCAGCTGTGGCTCTGTTTGTGCTTCCAGAAATAGCACCAGAAATACCAGCCAGTCCTAGTGTACCAAGGATGTTGGGAGCATGCTTGATCACAAGTGGAGATATCTTCCCAACCAATCTTCCGATCACAGAACCGATACTACCACCTTTCTTCTGTGTTAGTTCCTTTGTTAATAAAATCTCAATGTCCTTTTCCAACTCATTCATGGTTCCTATCTACTATAGTATATCTTTTTCGTACAGCACAACACTCATTTTACCATTCATACCATTGAGTTTGAGATGACGTTCAGAGAGAATCAAAAAGATGGTGTGGTAAGAAGCAGCTGTACCAGTGGGAAACTCAAACGGTTTTCCGAGTCTCCATCGAAGTTCGATATCAGCAGAGCTGTTCCCCAGCTTCTCCTTATGCTTACTCACATCTACATGAATGATGGTGTACAAAGACGCTAAAATACTCTACACTTACCTGACTTCCACTGTCTGTGTCAGCATATTTTTGGATGGCTTCTTGGAAAAGCATGTATGCTCTTGTATAATTCCGAGAAGCTGGACTGAAATTCATTTCCAAATCACGTTCTGGGAATCTATCGCTGTTGATATACACAGACAAGCTTCTGAGGTCAGGATTGTCGAAAACCTGGGTGTTCTGTCTTTGACTCCCACTTCGATTGGTTGCTTGGATGGCAAAGAAGATATGAGTTGGGAATTCCTCATTGCTGTGAGTAGTCACTCTCCAGGATGGGTTTGTCTCCGTTGATCCATACTGATTTCTATAAACCCGGACTTGCTCGAAGTACAGATCCCGGAGGGTGGACTTAACCAACTTACTTTCAATCTTACTAGCTAGTTGGAGTGATGGTCTCACCTTTGGTATCCACAAAGAAAGATGTTTGATGTCAAACCTTCCTGGATCAACACCATTTGCTCTGTGAATGTAGTTGGCTGCTGATTCTCTAGTAAGATTGAGTGTATGCTTGACTCCCATGAATACTGTATCAACATCTTTACAAAAACCTAACAGTGATGATAAAGGAAGCAACATGGTTGTATCCTTATTTCCAGTCGTGATTAGTTGTCGAGCACTGTATCCGGTAGTGTAAGCAGGATTCTTTAGGGCTCCTGTCTGAAAATGCTCTCTGAAATTTGCTCCAGTAAGTGCTGTTGCGTTTGGGACATCGCCTGCTGCCAACAATACACCTGAATCCCTGAACTCATTAGGAGATGCTCCTCCTCTTCCTGTATCCTTGTACCAGATCATGTTGGTGGCAGAACTTCTCCCATAATCATCACTAAACTGGACCAGATTGAGAATGGTAGAAGCTTGTGGTACATGACTATCAACTCTCTCTACCATGTTGTTGTCAAGTTGATACTCAACAGTCTTGAAGAGTGACCATCCGTTGTTGGTAAGAGTGATGTTATCATCAGAATCATAATTGGAGTCATCTGCTGGTTTGACGAGACGTCCACGAACCTCAAGCAGTGCTTTGTGAGGAAGGAGGTACTCATCAAGATCCTTGGTTTCTATGATATGCTGATCTTTATTCATGTCATTGCTGTTCCTGGGAAGATATTCTATGTACTCATACTCAGTTGTTGATTCATCCTTTGGCGGGTCTGTGAAAAGATCGAAATGTGGACTTGTATAAGAGGCCATGGTTTCTACCTATATATTTTTTCTTTTTCTTTTTTTTTCTACAACCTCTTCAGTCCTGAACCAGCAATGATGTTTGATAGGATAGCTCTCTGATTATCTTGGAGAAGCTCTTTACTCTTATCCAACAAAACTCGTTTGATGTCCTTGTTGTTTGACAATTGATTGATGGTATCTCTAACATGTGGATTGATAGCTTTGTCTTTACCAATAGTAGTAGCAAGCTGCTTTGCCTCTTTCTTTACTTTCATTTTTACTGATTTTCTATCACCCTTAGCAAGATCTTTTGCCAAATCAAAGACCATGTCTGGAGTGATCTGTTCTTTTGCTGCCTCCAAAGCTTTCTGAGCTGTCATTTTTCCTATGGATTTGACCTTTGGTGCTAAGAATTTGCTGGTGTTGTATAGTGCACCTTTGGCTTTGTTGTACAGATTTCCAAGAAGACTTCCGCCGATAACCTTTTGTCTGGTAAGCTGATTTCGTTTCAAGAACATGATGTCATCTATCTAGTCTTATTTTCTTTCTCGGAGATGAAGACTGAACATGGTTCTTTCATTGTTGAGGTTCAGTTCCTTTCCATCTTGGTCAGTTATCCTCATTATTACATCCGATATTCTATCAGTTTTCGTTAATGGTAAACACGTCTTCTCATTCGGTTGGATGTTGAGTTGGAATCCAGGAGGTTTATCCGGTGAAAAGGAGTAAATGACATCACCAGTTCTACCATTGAGATATGCCTCACTTACCAAGCTACAGTGAATGAGGATGTTGTGTGTGTCAGTGATATTCACAATGAAGTCAGATGTAGAAGTTGTATCAATCAGTTTCTTGGAAAATCCGAGCACAGGAGCAAGTGATGATGGGGTGTCAAAGTCAACCTTGTAACCATGTTTGAGGTAAATTTCACTGTGTAGAGTGTTGAAGTTTGGCTCAATCGTTATCCCGTCCTCATTTTCGATTTTTCTCTGGATATATCGATTGATGTCAGTCAAGTTGTAAGCACCTCTTGGAATGACAAGAGTTTTCCAGGCTTTCCCATCAAAAATCCGAATTTGGTTGTTTGAGGTGTTGATGTTGAACCAACTATACCAGATGGTAGAATTGATCAGAGCAATTTCATAGCCGGTCTTCTTTTCATCAAGTAGTAATGGAGGGTTGAAAGATGCTTGAAAGTTTTGACTTGTCCCTGTGATTTGTGAACTGTGACTGTCAAAAAATAGGATGGTTTCCATGGTTCTATCTATACATAAGATTTACTCAATCTGCGGACAGCATGCTGTTTCGTTCTTTTTGAACTCATCAGCGCAGCACAGAGGAAATGAGGCCGAACCTGACAGCAATGGAAATAAAAATTTCCAATCAGGCCCGAACGTACCTTGCCAGAGTGCTCAAACTGACAAGTCAGTGAGCTCTGCATAACGCAAACAGCAAAGGCACTACCCCACGCAAGAGTGCTCAACTGCTACAAGAGCAGGAGCGAAATACTCAATCTGCGGACAGCATGCTGTTTCATTCTTTTTGAACTCATCAGCGCAGCACAGAGGAAATGAGGCCGAACCTGACAGCAATGGAAATAAAAATTTCCAATCAGGCCCGAACGTACCTTGCCAGAGTGCTCAAACTGACAAGTCAGTGAGCTCTGCATAACGCAAACAGCAAAGGCACTACCCCACGCAAGAGTGCTCAACTGCTACAAGAGCAGGAGCGAAATACTCAATCTGCGGACAGCATGCTGTTTCGTTCTTTTTGAACTCATCAGCGCAGCACAGAGGAAATGAGGCCGAACCTGACAGCAATGGAAATAAAAATTTCCAATCAGGCCCGAACGTACCTTGCCAGAGTGCTCAAACTGACAAGTCAGTGAGCTCTGCATAACGCAAACAGCAAAGGCACTACCCCACGCAAGAGTGCTCAACTGCTACAAGAGCAGGAGCGAAATACTCAATCTGCGGACAGCATGCTGTTTCGTTCTTTTTGAACATAAGATTTATATATCTTCTTGTATTCATGCTTACGCAATCATCAGGCAACACCCTCTTCTTGTATTCAATCTTTTTTATCACTTTCTCATTCAACAAACGGTCCAAGATCTCAACTAGTTCGTTAATGACTTTCTTTGATGTATTTCCTGCCTCTCGGGAAGCGCAAAGTAAACCCAGTCTGTCTACTAACTCACCAGGTGATTTGTAAAATCTGATTCCACTTCCTACGGAGTGAAAATCTCCTTCTGAGAAATCTGATTCTGGTGATGGTTGTCGATCAAACACAAACAATTCTGGACTTTTTAGACTGTTACCTTTATCATCTCTGTATCTTTTCCTTGGCTTAGTGGACTGTGGTGGAGTATAATCAACAAGTCTAGGCCTAAACGCGGATGCTCTTTCTCGTGACACTCTTATTGTTAGAGGTTGAGTTGCTTGATCTGCTTTCTGATATTGTACTGGTTTCACTTTACTACTACCCTTAGCACTAATCATGAATTCTATCCATTCCCTCACCTTGTCTATGGAATCTATCACATATTTCTGATTTCCATCTTTATCACTTACTGAACCAGAGCGCAGTTGTACCCCTCTTATTCTCCCCAACACGTCTTTTACCTTCTTCAAGTTATTACTACTTTTGATCTTTTTTTCATTCGGTATTTCATCATTAGCTCCTATATACTTTTTGATGAGGTCAATATCTTTCTGGTTGAATGATATATCAGTGTCAGTCATGAAAGAAGAAGTTCTACCATCCAATGGTTCAGGAGCACTACCTCCGATGGGTTTGATGAATGAACCCACAACCGATGGAATTTGGTGGAGGGCTGTTGTGATTGCTGCTTGGTTAGTCTGAAGTTGTCCAAGGAGCGCATCCTGCCGTTTATCGTATTCCTCACTTTGTTTGGTTAAATTTTTAACAACAGGTTTTTGGAACTCTTCTACAAACTCCTCCTGCTGTTGCTTGCCTATCCTTTTTTCCAGTTGACGTTGCTTGAGAATTTCTCGATTTTTGAGAAAGGTGTCAATGACTACCTTCCAATGTTCAGGATTTTCTACTTGAGTAAAACGTGGCATGCTTATCTACCAATACCTTTTTTTCTTCTCACTTCTCCAAGAACCTATCGAATCCACATCGGTACATCTCTGGCTGATATGTTTTATCAAGCATGAACAATGAATGTGGTTTCTCTGTTGCCATTTCATAGGCCTCCGCAAACTCGGTTTTCTTAAGATTTTTGGAGTGATCATGTGCTAGACATTGGACATCTCTGTTGTCTAAGCCCTTGTACAGGAGGAAGCACTTGGTATTCCTCCGGATATATTTCGGTACATCATAGTATGATTGACAAAGATATATACAGTTACATTTCTTGTTCCGAGAAAGACTGAAGTATTCCATCACTTTTGTCATGTTATTTTTATCAATCTTGATGTCATCAAAAATTATCACCTTATTTTCCTGATCATCGAGATCCTCCACTGGACAAACCTTGTCTGGTTGTTCAATGATAAGATTACCAGGAGATATTCCATTGTAAAACCTATCAAGAAGTTGATATTTTGGTTGTTGAGGATTTATTGTGTAAAGGATGACCTTATCACACTTCAACCATGATTGTAGAAGCATATTACACAGGGTGTTTGTCTTCCCACATCCCGTTTGTCCGATCATCATGTAGTGACAATCAGGAAGCAAGTAGTGATGCTTTGTTGGTTTCTCCTTGTGCTCATCAAAGTTAATCATTTCCATGGTTTGTATCTACAAAGGATCATTTTTTTTATTGTTCCAACACTCTCAATAAAAAAATATATATGTTGGACTCAGTAGAGCGTCCAGCCCCTATATGATGTCCAACCCCTATATAGAGTCCATTGGTCCAAAATCCGCTGTACAGAGTCCAAACTTGGAATCATCTGTGAGCTCAAAGTTTAGATGGACATCACTCCCTGTATAGAGTCCAGCCAATTGGCTTCACCCCTATATAGAGTCCATTGGTCCAAAATCAACTGTATGGAGTCCAAACTTTGAAATCAACTATAAGGAGTCTTTCTGTGGACAACACTCCCTGTAAAAAGTCCAGCCAATTAGGCATCCCTTATCCAGAGTTCGAAATTAGACATAGGATCTGCTGTAAGCAGTGAATATTAACCAGAAAACGGCCTCTCCCTTTAATCCTTTACATCATTCACTTCTCAAGATAAAAAATAAGTATTGAGGCGCCACTGCAGCCACTTCATTACATGAAAAAACCCTACGAGGACCATCCTCAAATCAAGTGGTCTCTTCGCAGACGCTGCAAATTACAATATCTCAATCATGTAGTGTTGCCAAATTATTGTGCACGCACACACACACATGCACACACCCACACACCGCCAAGAAAATACCTAGAAAAAACCAAGAATCGAAAGAGAATAATGGAGAGCCAAGGATTAATTATTTGTTTTCAAATTATTGTGAACGCGCGCGCGCACACACACACACACACACACACACACACACACACACACACAAACTTATACAACGCCAAGAAAACACTAAGAAAAGAGTAGAGACACAATACACAAGCAAGTCCAACAGCCATGCAAACGTCCACCCATTTACACGTAAAGTCAAGAGGGATAACAAATAATTATACGAAACGAATGCATACGTGGGCGGATGCACGCACGTTTCCATACATGTAGTAGTGTAAGAGAGTAACATAGTGCAGTAGTCAGCATAATACTAGCACATGCTGAGAGTGCAATAGCAAGCTTCACCATTGCTCATGGCCATGCAAATGTTCAGCAGCACTCAGTTCCGCAAGCTTCTGAAGATCAGCACACCTGCAACAAATAGATAGCACAAGGATACGCATATTACCGTAATGATGCATGGGAGCACACAACTACCAAGTTCTCAACGAATGTGATGCTCAATGAAAAACCATCCACACAAAGACCTGTGAACAGGTGACGGTGGGGATAATAATCTATTATTAATACGAGGAATAAGATCGTTTGTGCACACTCAAGACGCACAGACACACCACCATACATGTAGTGTACACAGTGTTTCACTCCACTGCAACTAAATTGAAATGAGATGATTTAAACAATCTGTACAGCGTTGCAGTCAGTCAGTCTTCTCCAAGATGGAAATGCAATGATTTGTTGTCACGAGGCAGTTTCACTGACACAATGTCATGTGTGTGACATCAAAACGGTTACTTCATGGAATACGAGTACATATATTAG
This sequence comes from Sycon ciliatum, assembly GCF_964019385.1. NCBI lineage: Eukaryota > Metazoa > Porifera > Calcarea > Leucosolenida > Sycettidae > Sycon > Sycon ciliatum. Next base: position 45,154,666 of record NC_088644.1, read on the forward strand.
CTTGAGAAGCTTTTTCTTATCATCGGCATACAAGAAATCCTCCTCCTCCTCCTCCTACTACTACTACTACTACTACTACTACTACTACTACTACTACTACTAGTACACTGGCACTGCGTTTGTGGATCCCATTGTATTTGCCATCATACTAGAGCCTAGTAGAGGAAGAGTGTCGTGGAGTTCACATAATTATCACAGGGATAAAAATACCTTTCTCATGAAATAAAATAATAATTGATGATAGCTAGACGATCGTATACGATTGATGCAAAGTCCTTGCAGTCCTTGAGGACTATTACGAAGTGGTTGATTACTTTTAGGGCATTCATTCAAGCAACATCAAACAAATGCGATACGATCCTTGAAAATGGAAAAAAATTCAAGCATAACGACAGAACAGCAGGCCAATCGAAACGAGTAAAAGCTTCCTTACCTCAGTCATCGTCCTGCCATGTACTTGGACAGCCTTTCGACACGGTGGTACAGGCAGCTCTTGTCCAGTCAAACAGGGTATCCTTGTGGCGTCGAACGAAAGAGAGTGTCAGTGTATCTGACTCGTCAGATTGGAACTGTGCTGAACTTTCTCGTTCTTCGCTTTCTGCTTTCATCCCTCGCTCTGATGAAACCGTTCAAACGCCTTACTGGCAGCAATGGCCAGCCAAACAGGGGATCCTTGTGGCGTCGAACGAAAGAGAGTGTCAGTGTACCTGACTCGTCAGATTTGAACTGTGCTGAACTTTTCTCGTTCTGCAATTTCTGCTTTCATCCCGCGCACTGATGAAACGTCTTCAGAGAACCACAATACGCTTTCCAGATTTGTTTTTGAACGTCTCCTTATCCTCCTTGGTTACCTCGAGACAGATTACTGTCAGCAACTGAACAGCAGAACTGGCAGCCATGGCTGAAGCGAAGAAAGGAATGCGCTGCCATGAGGCAAGCAAAACTGAAAAGGTGTTTGTTATCTTTCGGGCACAACACACAGGTCGACGTGACTGGATAAACTGGACTCCTGGACCGTGAATAGGGGACTTGTAGAAAAAGTGTACTCCTTATAGGGGATTGCGCGGCAGGATGAAGCTGATCAAAACTGAGTGGACTTTTGGACTCTGTATAGTGGATTTTGGACCAATGGACTCTATATAGGGTGCTGGACATCATATAGTGCATGGACTCTATACTGAGTCCTACATATAGAGAGATAAGGAAGATGAGTTCTAAATTTGGAACAGCCTTGGAAGCTAATTCCATCAATCTTGATTCCTATGCCAAAAAAAGGGAGTTATTTGTCGTCAGTGAAGAAAAGCTGGATAAGGCTGGTGGAGATGTGAATGGACATATTGACATGAACTATCATAGAATTTGTCATCTTGGGTATGATGGAGTGAGTTCCACTTGTGCGGCACCAACTGGGTGGGTAACAAGTGAGATAGGAAAAGTGGATACTTCATTGAGGAAGCATGTTGATGATGATGAAACACGACTGATGGTGAGTGGTACACTGAAAATGAAAGGAAATCTTGACATGGGTGGAATGGAAATTGTGAATGTGAAGCAACCATCAACAAGAACATCTGTGGTAACATCAGAATATCTCAACACAGCAAAAAGTCGGACTCTCTGGACGAGTGGACTCAACCAGATGAAAGGAAATCTTAACATGGGTGGAATGGAAATTGTGAATGTGAAGCAACCATCAACAAGTACATCTGTGGTAGCATCAGCATATCTCAACACAGCACAAAGTCGGACTCTCTGGACGAGTGGACTCAACCAGATGAAAGGAAATCTTAACATGGGGTTGAAACACATCATCAATCTCCGAGACTCAACAGAGGATGACTCAGCAACAACAAAGGAGTATGTTGACAGAAAGGATGGAAAGGTGAAAGTCAAAAAAATGAAGAATATCATCCCGAGCTCATCAACCACTCCACCAGAAGCCACACTTCGTACTTTTCCTATTTACAAAAGTCCAACCAACAAACTGATTGTCATTGAGGATCTCTTCATAGTCGGTCAAGAAACAAGTGGTAGCAGAAGACGTTTTCATGTATCATATCGAGATGTGTTAGGAGAAAAAGCGGTAATCCGATACATCACAGAAAATGATATAACAACGGCATATCTGACCTTCATCAACAACACATTGACATTACCAACTGTGAGTGGATACAATCTCATTGATGAATGGGAGCTGGTTTATCATCAGTACTGAACATCTTAACTATATGTAGATAAAAAATGGAAATACCTCATTTGTTAATACTGTTGACCATGCTACCATTTACTCTTGGTTGTATTCTTGATCCGTTGGATAAGGATGGACTCTGCCTGACAACGAAACCTCCTACTGTTATCCAAAGTGAAAGACCAACTCCGGTTGACATCCCAAGTGAAACATCACCACCAACAGACCATATCACTACACAACCACCTTACGATCAGACGAAACCAGGAAACGGGGATCACCCTCATTTGACAGACCCCAATCTTTATCTTTTATCTCTGATCGTTATTCCTATAGTTGGTGCTGTTGTATATATCATAAAACGTTCCAGCTGTTCGATGAGTGTTCACCCTGAAAATGATCCAAGAAATTTACAACATCTGGATTTGTGTTCCGCTTACACATCTTAGTCCACCTATTAATGTACCAGCAGCATCTGTACCACCGACAACACCGATACCACCGACAACACCGATACCACCGACAACACCGACACCACCGACAACACCGGGAATTACATCGGGAACATCGGGAATTACATCGGGAACACCGACAACACCGACAACATCGGGAATTACATCGGGAACATCGGGAATTACATCGGGATTTACACCGACAACACCGACAACATCGGGAATTACATCGGGAACATCGGGAATTACATCGGGAATTACATCGGGAATTACATCGGGAACACCGACAACATCAGGAATTACATCGGGAATTACATCGGGGATTACATCGGGAACATCGGGAAAATCAGACAACTTGATTTACCTCCTTTTCCTTCTTCTCATCCCCATTACTGCTATTGTATTTCACAGACAAAAAAAAAATATATCACAGAAGGAAAGATGAAGACCTTCACACTTTCGAAACCACCCACATCATGTAAAGATGATCAGGTGAAAAATACACCTTACATCCCCACAAAAGAAACCCTTGCTGAGGTGAGATCAGCACTCAACTCAGAATTGAAACCCCCTATTACAAAAAAAGCTGATGAAAAACAAGAAAAGATATATGTGGAAATGATCCATCCCTTAGCAAAACTAAAACAGGAAACAGTTGTGTATGCTAAAATATATCACGAGAGCAAGAAGATGGGGAAATATATTGTTGATGATGAGATGGAAAATGTGTGTGAGTTACCGATTGATGGTGGTAAATCACCCAAAGCTGAACCACCCGAAGTTGGCTCAGAAAAACGACCCCACATCACTCCTTGAAGTGAGCCAAGATGGGGTAAGTGAAAAAGCTGAAGTTGGCTCACTTTCGATTTTCTCGGAGACAGCAAGTTGGCTCACTTTTCTGGAACTGGGTTGAGCCAACATGGGATCAGTGGTTGGAGTTGTAAAATTAGTACTTGGAGGTGTACAATTAGTACTTGGAGTTGTAATATTAGTACTTGGGGTGTCTATCCTTTAGTATAGTAGTATAGGGGGAGGGGGGAGACTTTGGAGGGATGCCCGAAGGGCCGATCGAGAAAGTCGATTTTGGCTCACCTTGAGGTGAGCCAGAACCCCCTCCCCCTATACTACTAGTGTAGGTCGATCCGGTGACGTTAGTGATGCTTGGATGGAGCGTATATATTGACGATGTGCTTGCCGAGACAGGTGCTTTACAGCATTCCTTTGTCGGGTATAAGCTGCATGATTTACTGCTGTCGGATATTTTTTGTACACACTATATAGATCAAGCTTGCGTTTTACAGCAGACTTGAGCTCAGCAGTAACCCATGGTGGAGATTGCATGCGGGGTCGTGGAGATGTCACAGTGTGGGTGGCTCCGAATGAGGTGAGGTGACGACGGAAGGCGGACTGGAGCTCACAATCAAAGTGATGAAGTGCGTCATTAACATCAGTGTACGAGTTCAGAGAGGACCAGTTGTAGCCAGCTAAATCAGCGTTGATTAATTGCCAAAGGTGCGAAGGTACTTGTTTGAAGCGATACAGTGAAGAGGGAGGACCAGTGGAAGAGTTGGGGAAGTAGTTCGAAATAGGGGCGTAACATAAAGTGCAAACAATCTGTATATGGTCAGACATACCCAAGGGAGGTGCTTGATCAATTGAGCGCACGAGGCGTGGTCGGTTGGTGATCACCAAGTCCAGACAAGACACAGAGCCATTAGGCGAGGAATGAGTGGGGAAGTCAACCATCTGGTGGAGCCCAAGAGCAGCAAATACTGTGCTAAGGAGATCACCAGCCTTCGAGGTAGAATCGGTGGGACACCAGCTTGAGTTGTGGGCGTTGAAATTGCCAGTCACTAACAGATCATAAGAATCTGAACAGACTGACTGTAATTCCTCAACAAACATGTCACAAAAGTACGACAATTGCATTGTGCTCTGTGAGGGTGGTCGATACATGCAGCATAGTAAAATGGGATTCTGAGATTGTGTAGAGGGGGAGCCAAGTTCAAGCCACACAGACTCGCAGCCAGGGCGTTGAAGGTCGGCACGAGGGGAGACGTACGGAAAGGAGTCCGAACGGACAAGTACGGCAACACCCCCATACCCACGGCTACAAAGTGCTGACCGATTGTCTTCCAGAGGTCGATCTCTGCGGATGCAGATATAGCCTGACAGTGAGAGCGGGTTCGAGGGACAGAGCCACGTCTCTGTTAGGCAGATTATGTCAGGCTTAGCACATTCGGCAATAACGCAGAGCTCAGACAACTTGTTGACAACAGAGCGACAATTCAGAGATACTAGGGTTAAATCACGCTGGGATTTAGGGAAAAAAGGGAACGCTGATGGATTTAGCGCTGCACATGCAATGTGTGCGGGTCGGCCAGAGGAGGGCTGACCGGGGTAGAGCGGGTGGGCTAGTTTCGATCGTGGGGTGAATACAGGGGCGTTGGGATTTAGTCGTTGTTGCTGCATCGTTGTGTATGTTGGTTTGTTAGCATGACAGTTCAGGATTGATCATCACTGCCTCGCCGCGAAGTAGAAGACGACTTGTTACCTTGGGCATCAGCAAAGCGCCACTTTCGCACTGTGTGCTGGATGGTGGCCGGCCAGAATTTGGAGTCCAGAACTTTGTCCTCGTCCGATGCTGCCACGGTTACGCGAGCATGGCAAGTTCCCAGGTACGTGTTTTCTGAAATCGAACAGTTCAGTACGTCAACTTGGCGGGCCTTGCACCACGCTGTTATTGACTCTGCCCTGCAACCCGGACTGACATTTCCAACGTACAGAACAAGCTTCTTTGTACGTTCAGGCCCTGTTAGCACACGCGGGTCGGCTGCTCTGGGCTGTGGTTTCACGTAGCGTGACGTAACCCTACGGCGTGTGACTTCCGACCATTCTGCACCTGCAGCACTCGACCCTGGGTTGGATTGCTCAGGTGGGTGTGGTCTGGTGCCATGCATTGACAAAACAGGCTGCGACAAATGGCTGGAGGTGGTGTGAGCGGGGGTCATATGGTGAGTACTAGAACCCGTACTACCCTGTGTGTACTGCATAGGACCAGAGGAAATATGGGTGCGTGCACGTGGGGGATTCAAGTCTCCTACGGCGGTGCTGTACAACTTCCCGCCGGACATTGCCAAATTTTGCTGTGCTTCCTGTGTACAGATTTCCGGTTGTTGGAGCCCCTGAACTTCCCGCCTGAGTTGTTGCACTTCTAATTCCAGACTCAGGATTTTGTCGGCTCTATCCTGTCTCAAGGAGACAATTTCCTGCGACATGCAGCTATTTGAGTCAGTAAGGCTTACAATTGCAAGTTGGAGCTCCGATGTGGGTAGCGAACTCTGCGCCAACACGCCCACTCCACGCTTCCTCAGCTCGCTCATCAGATCCGGCCGGGAGAGGCTCGAGGCTTTATCCACAGACATTTGCTCGCCGATCTTGATGAGCTCCTCATAGCCAACCAAAGCCAGGTCCATGCCTTCGTTTGTCGCCATTGGTACTGTTGGTCTCTTCTATTAGTTCTAAGCAATAATGGGGAGGGGTAGTAGACGGTAGAGAGACGCACTTCGAGGCTAATCCTCGCAGCACAAAATGTCAAACCGCACCCTACTTTCACTTCGCGTCAAGTTAGTTAATTTAGTTGCCAATAAGTTAATTTCGTTGCCAGTACATTTCAATTGCCAGTTACAGTGTGTTCACTGAGACCCTTGTATTTTTGCCTCCTAGAGACTGCGGCCCGCTACAAAATTGGTGGCAGCGGTGGTTAAAGTCAACTTTGTCAGATTCGACCCCACCTGTTTTACATTGGTAGCAATGCCGCTACAAATTGGTGGCAGCGGTAAATTCATTTTGTTTCATTCTGTACCTAACTTTGTTACTTTACACGTTTCTCAGACCCCATGGCTCAACCTGCTGCAGCTCCGTGCGACGAATCAAGATGAGAATCATGGTTCTTGCCTTCTTGGGCTTGGCCCTGCTTATTAGCCTGCAGCTCAGTCAGGGTGCTAGCGTGGATCACCCTTCTCTCCGCACGGCCCACACTGGAGACTCCGATGGCGATTCCAAGCGACCCGCTACCTACATGTATCCTACCGGTGGTGATGGCGAAGCTGATGAGGACGACGACAGGCAGGCTGCTGCCCAAGACAAGGAGGGTATTCCCCAAGACCGGCAGCGTTTGATTTTCGCCCGCACGCAGTTGGCAGACGGCCGAACCCTGAATGACTACAACGTTCAGCAGGAGTCCACTATTCACTTGATACTTCGTCTCCGTGGTGGAATGCAGATTTTCGTCAACACTCTTCCTGGCTAGACCATCACTCTTTACGTCGCGCCAAACGATGCTATCGACAATGTGAAGACCACGATTCAAGACGAGGAGGGAGGTTATTTGTCTGACGCCGAGCTAGCCGCTCTGAGTGACCGGCTGAACCAAGATGAAGATAAAACCTGGCTCGCCCTCCGCCATAGCTCCAGCCGCCGCCGTGGTTACTAACGCTGATTCCAGGTATGGCATTTTCTTTCCCGTCTTCCTTCAGTCTCCCTGTTCTCTTCAGTCTTCCTTTATGCGAGTGTGTGAATCCAGTTTAGTTTGGTAGGCGTGTGATCATGGTGAGCCACGGTTTACCCAGCTAACGTGGGACAATGTGTGTTACAACGCCCCTTATAGTTATAGTGTATTCAGTTCGGCTTTTGAACTGCGATGTTTCTGGCGGGTTGTGCCAGCGTTGTGCAGCAAGAGTTCTGTGGTTTTTCAGGTCCTATTTGGAGGACAGTTCTTTTCCCTTTTGACCCCGTGAGATCGTGTGAACCTGGTGTGCTTCTACTTTATGATTTGTTTATCAGTTCATTCTTCTTTCTATTCCAAACGTTATCATTTCCGATATTATTTGCCATACTCCGGTTGACGCTCTCCCAGTAATTCGCGATCTACTATAATGTTCACGACTCCATACCTGTATTATATTATTCAAGTCATCCATCCATTCTGCCTACCTCTTATCGTCGAGTTTATTCCGACGCGACCATGCAGGCCGCCAGTTTTTTTTCTAAATAGCAGCCATTTGTTGATGTCCAGCTATCACCTACATGTAGTGTTCGAATCACGAGGACGTGATTGTATTTGAGAGGGGAGGTGTAGCGTTGGCACGCTGGGGACTTCAAAGCGTATAGCGTTTAGGGTTTAGAGTAAAGCATACCCCCGTACTGTATCCCCATACATTAGCGTACGGAGTACGGAGTCTGCCTTTGTATCAAAGCTGCTGCTCATGATTCTTTTATAGCCAGTTAGTTAATTTAGTTGCCAATAAGTTAATTTCGTTGCCAGTACATTTCAATTGCCAGTTACAGTGTGTTCACTGAGACCCTTGTATTTTTGCCGCCTAGAGACTGCGGCCCGCTACACTTGTAGACACTTTAAAAATCTGCACATAAGCGGATGTTGTTGTTTTTCTTTTTCACAACCACCACGGGGATGCCCAATCAGCGTTAGAGACCGGCTTGATGATCCCCTCCCCCTCTAGACGCAACAACTCCGCTTCAACATTAGTGCGGACGGCGTACGGGACAGGACGGGAACGGCAACTCTTGGGGGTGAGTGACCGTTGAAGCTGGATCTTGGCAGACTGACCCTTAATAGTACGCAACGGCCCTCTTGTCACTTTTCGCCATGCATTCATCAAAGGAACGTAGAACGACATGCGTAGCAGAACGTAGATCGCAGATCGTACCACAATTATTAATAATAGATCAATCTATAACAAAATCTGTGCGCCATAGGCGAGATCTCCAGCGCGAAGCTATCAAAAGTACAAACTGCGGTAGCTTCAACGGCTTCAAAATTAATGGGATCTGTATGATCCGGCATGAGGGTACGCAGCTGGTGATGTATATGGACGTTGTCCATCTGGCTGACTATACTGCATAGACAACTGACTCTGTGCAGTTGCTGGTGCACTTTGCTGCTGTACATACGGTGGGTAGAAAGTAGTTGCAGGATTCCGGCTGCTGGCTGTAGGATTCTGGCTGCTGGCTGTAGGTCTGGCTGATTGATCTCTTGCACTCACTACTCTGGCCTGTCCAGACTGGCAAGAGACTTTCTGCTGGACTGTGTAGCTACTTGGCTGCACTTGAGAAGGCACAAAAACATCGATTCTCGGCGAATTCAGTGCGATAAATGCATATTCGGCCAAAAGATCGGTGATTTCTTCAAAACCCCAGTTTTCGGCGAATTTTTCGGCCTGCGATTTGGGAAATGCCTACTACAGACCAAATGGGAAACAAGGGCGGCAGCACGGTCACGGAATGTGTTGAATGACAGGACAAAGTTGAGGTTCAGGCACGCAATACATTGACTGCATACGCCCAGCAGCAGGCATCCAAATACATACACAAAAGCACGCACGCACACACACATGCACTCTCACACATACACCCACACCCCCCCCCCCACACACACACCCACACACACACACACGCACACACACACAATAATTATTCACGATGAATTTATTGTACTTGTTGTTGCTCACTGCCAAACCTGGTCACGTGGGTCTCCCGGGAGGGGAGAGTGAGACTCAAAAGGAATCTTTGAAAAATGACTCAATTGGCTATTGAAACCCCCAAAACTCTGGGTGGACTTGAAAATGATCCCACTTATGGGCTCACCACACCTCAGTAAGTGGGTGAGGACAAGGTGCAGAAAAAGCATAGACGGCATCAGTGTATCCGTCGAGGGATACAACTACAGTTACACCTGCCCCAGTTAAGGTAATACTTGATACTAGTGGACATTTATACACCCCACCCCCCCCCCCTTTGGACCGTTGGCTGCCCATTGCTCCGTGCAATGATAGCATTAGGAGTTGCAGTATTTCCTGTGGCGAGTTAGATCGTTGGGCCAACGGAAGTCCCCGCCACAGCCGCAAATGAACACTCTAGGCTTTGGCACACCCCGCCCGGGACGATTGCACTTGAGGCGCCAGTCCCCTCTGTCCTCCGCCAAGTTGCACCAGTCACCTGTCACGCACCGACCACTTAGATCAGCAGTGGCGATGTCCCTCCAACTTTTCTTGGGACCGTGCCTGGGCCTTGTGTTGAGTCCCTCAGCAAACAAAATGCAAGAGTACGCCGTGTCAGAGTGTGAGAATCAGTTTCCGTCTCTGTGAGATTGACTGTCAAGTGAAGCCTGAACATGCGCAGTGTTAGTTTTGTCTGGGAATGAGAGTGGTGTGTGATTGGTCATGTGTTCTGTACGTATTGGTCCCTGATTGGTCGTCACAATTTGCGTACAGGCGAACCCTCCCGGTTTTCCCGTAACAATCCCGGAAAATCAATTACTACTCTATAATGTTAATCACGCACTGTTTTTCTTTTGAAACTCGGGTATTGAGCCAATAATAAAAGTAGAAAGGAAAAGGACATATGGAAACGAGTTAAGAGTAACTCTCCACCACTGTAACTAGATACTATATACAGTCAGAAAGTGCAACAACTAGGCAAAAAACTGACAGAGTACTGAGACATTCGACGTCCTGACACCTAGCTTCAACACATCTCCGTAGCGCTAACCGACAGCCTTCCAACTTGGAAGGTTCAAGGTTATGGAAAGACCAAAGGGGGGAAGGCAAGCGCAACGAAAACGAATTGCTTCGAATTGTAGTTAGACCGCTTTGTCAAATCGCCTACTGGTCTCGTCATCGTCCAGTGACAATCGACATTCTTTGTTCCGTTGGGACTGTAGCTTGTGCTCGTTTTCGTTGCGCTTGCCTTCCCCCCTTTGGTCTTTCCATAACCTTGAACCTTCCAAGTTGGAAGGCTGTCGGTTAGCGCTACGGAGATGTGTTGAAGCTAGGTGTCAGGACGTCGAATGTCTCAGTACTCTGTCAGTTTTTTGCCTAGTTGTTGCACTTTCTGACTGTATATAGTATCTAGTTACAGTGGTGGAGAGTTACTCTTAACTCGTTTCCATATGTCCTTTTCCTTTCTACTGTTATTCTTTTGGTTTGAATTTTTCCTTTTTCTGATTTTCGGGGTTTGCATTAAATTTGTATTGCATTTTCATCCATTGTGTTTCTTCTGCCCATAAAAGAGGCTTCAAACACTACTCTCGGGGTCCTGGGGGTTTCAAAGAAAAACTCCCGGTAAAGTGACGTTTTTTGTCTGATACAGAATGATCCTAAAAAGTCCATGGATTAGTCTCGAATGTCCCTTTTATCCAAATAAAAAACGCTGCTCAGTTGTACTTCGAACAGTGCACGGCACTTTCAAGACCTGACCATCCTAGCCTGCAAGACCGGCACTGACTTTTCGTTTGACCTTTGTTTTCCATTTATCATAATTTTTGCATTCTCCATCTTCTCTACCGTCAAGAGGTGAAACCCTAATAGTTGGATGTAAAGGGTTACGTGCATTGGATACCTTGACAGCGGCGCACAGTAAATGGAGCAGCAGATTTCCCTTCATTTTCAGATCTGCCCTACAGTGCCTAATGCCAAATCATGTATCCCTCTATAACTTACAAATGTTCTGAAGTTTTAGGAAACGCGGAACGAAGAATATAATTTTGCCCTTTAGACTAATTGAAGCCATGAGTCATTCGCCCTTTGTGGATAATTCTCTAAAACAATGACAGATTCTATTTGAAAATCGTTGAAATTTCCAGAACCTTCGACTTTATAGCACGCACTTCCGTTATTTCTGCTCCATTTCTTCATTTACCTAAAAAAAGGGGGCTGCCAACATAACATAATATTAACTAAACGAACCTAAAAAAACGGGTTTTGTACCTTTTCTAACGCCATGATCCGCCATAGACTTTGAGTCCCTGGGGAAGTCCCCGTTTAGGTATACTGTTTAACGTCATATTCAGTTCTCACGCAATTTGTAACAATTCAAGTCAGTATTTTTTCATGCTTGGGTGAGTCGTTATTTTTCTCCAGTGTCAAAGTAACTTTAGAAATTGCGTTTTCTTAGCTTTGCAACAAACCTCATGCTTGACAATAGAAGAAAAATGACGGAGACTATATGTTACAGTGGTGTATGTGAATTGTGCAACCTAACCAAGTTGCATATGAATCATGTTGTGGTTATGAGTCTAGGTTATTTCTGAAAACAGGGTCATGATTCGGCCTTATAGATTAGAACCACTACATCCTAGACTCGGTGTTTTGTGCACTACCCGGAACTATGCAAGAACAGCATTCTCCTTGTGCTTTATCGTTTGTAGAGATTTGGGCGATAATCAGATCCAGACTTTAAGTGATGGTTTGTTCTCTGGTCTACCAAACCTCCAAAGACTGTAAGTATTATCAACTGCACCACTGAATACAGGGAACAGTTGTATAACTGTATATATATAGAGTACTGCCGAATATGTGATGAACAAGCCTCTAATATCTGCGGTTATTAGTATCTGCTGCACTGAATTGAAGGGAACAGTAAAGTTGTAGACACTTTGTGTAAAGCGCTTTTTGCATATCATTTTTATTGGAAAGAAAGACGTTTCATGGCCCCATTTTTGTGTGGTCCTTCGGTTTATTTTGTTTTGTTTTGCACTCTCCTTTTCCCCCAGTTGGACTGTTTTGGTTTCACATCCAGTTTGTGCATGCACCATGGAACGGTTACGTCATTGTCATGCGTTTTTGTTTGCGAGCATGCTCATGTGCTGCCATTATGTTTGTCATTTTCTTCAGTTCCTAGTTTCCCTTGTTGTGTCCGGTCTTCTTTGTTTGTCCGTTGCCCGTCTCCGTCTTGTGGAATAATTAAATTATGTAAAACTTTAGTTCAGTTTTGTTGTTGTGTATGGCGGGTCGGATAGGCAGGGAGGCTGGGCGCCTGACGCGTGGACAATATGAGCGGGAGCCTAAAAGTGCTTTATCATTCTAGTGACCCGTCAACGTCTCACAGCTCGTTTTCTTTATCCCAAATCCCATTGCTACATCACTGCTCTTGTCTATCATTATCTACGCAATACAACCGACTCGGACAACCGACTCGCCATGATGCTCCTCTCAGTCACAACCCCTGTAATTCTACATAGTGTCATAGTTCCTTCTGCACACTAGTAGGGGTAATCGGATTATGCCCAGAAAATGACCGGATTATGCTTTAGCGGATGGTCGCAGGATGCTCGAGAAAACAGCTAATTACGCTTTTACGTGCTTCACCAAAAAGACCAAAAACAAAACAGATGACAATAATGAAAAAAGGACTCAGAAGAAAAAAGGATTCAGACCAAAAAATGTATATAAAATAAAATAAATTATTCCAAATCGACAAGAAGCGCTATGTACATGTATGGTCCTTCAATAGCAGGTGTGTATAGAACAGCCTCATTGGGAATCTGCCCTCTTTTTCGGATAACCCACATTATGGTATCATAATACGTGTGCAAAAAGAGGCGAACTATTCTACTTCATGAAGCTACTGGTGTCAAATGCTTTTGACATGTCGAGGCCAAGGACGTGGCGATCCCACACGAAGTGGGTGGCTTTAGCTGAAATCTAGTGCTGTGTCCACACCCCATGTGCCTCGGCCAGGCCTGAAACCAGACGAAGTCAGTGTTACCAAGTGCCCTCTACCCCATGCGTATTGCCCAGTGCCATTTTGCAGAATTTTTCAGAGTTTTCCGTACTCTTTTTTCAGGTCAACATTTTGACTGATTTAGTTCACTTGTGTAGCCTACGTACGAATTCAGTACAATTGTCAACTTCACCAGGTCATAACTTTGGTCTACTTAGCTTGATTTTCACAATCTAGGGCTCGTTGGAAAGCCCTAAGTAGGGTCAACGCCAGGACGCCAACCTCCATTATGAAGCTGTAACAAAGCAGGCGCGGTAATACGAGCAAAGTCGTCTCCAAGCCTAATATGCAAGCAAATCGTCCCAACAACACCATTCCACTCTCCTCCTTCACGTAACGCTGAAATATTTCGAGCCGATTCAAGAAAATCTTCAGCCCCCTACATCATTATAAAGTGCTCAGTCGCTCAAATTATTATTATTATTATTATTAGCACTATCGCGATGTAAGCAGGGATACCTACTTCACTTGTGCCATCCAGGATGATGATAAAGAGAAAGACAAACAGAAAGCTCAGAATCTTGAGGAACAATGCTGTAGAGCACAATAGCTGTGATCGATAGGATGCGCTACAGAAAGGTGAAAATTACTAGTTCATTGATATAATAGCTGGTGAGTTGTTTCGTCATTTCTGAATAATCGGTCTGGAGTGGTTTGAACAGTTTGGTCCTAGCAAGTTGCCTTCAGGGTGCGCCAGCCTTTTCTGTCTTGGGCTCTGGTGCACCAGGTCTCAAGATCGGTCTGCGTCCAAGTGGGAATACCATGGCTGGTCAGATCGGCGATGACGGTGGTTGCAAGGGTGGTACGCGGCCGACCGTGGAAGCGTTGTGCAGCTGGATCGCTGGCCCGGCGGAAGTACGCACCCATAGCGAGTTGTGCCGGGGTGTCGACTGGTGAGCGCAGAACGTGCCAGAGGAGTCCGATCCGCAGGCGGTTGATGGTGATGCTTAATGGCTGGGTTTTGCACCTCCTGTACAGGGTTTCGTTCGATATGTGCCGGGGATGATGCATGTCAATGATTGAGCGGAGCTGTCGTCGGTGGAAAATGTCCATTCAGGCCATTTCAGTTTTTGGTAAGACCCCAGGTGCCACTGTCGTATGTGAGGACAGGTATGATGTACGCCTCATACAGTCGCAGCCTGAGACGCTCGCTGATTTCGCCACGTCGGAACCAGATAAGGTACATGGACCGGAATGCGCAGCCAGCAAGTTGTCTCCGCTCAAAGAGCACGCAAAAAGGATTTCCCCCCGAAATGGCGAAGAGTTCGACCAAATATTTGATTCTGCCAAGGTAAGAATGCCTGAATACGGCGCGCGATATCCTCATTAGTCCGACATCGCTTCAGCCATTGTTGCATTGGACAGTTTGGAGTTTTTCTACCACGTAGGCCATTCGATTATTGAATTAGCACAATAAACGATGGAGTTACGATGGTTTTAGTAATCGTTCATATACATGATCGTTTGCGGGATACTGGATTGAAATCCGTACTGCAGACAAAACTTCGTTTTCCGTACAAATACGGACAAATACGGGTGGTTAGCAACACTGCAAAGTGAATCGAAAATAATGCTACATACGTGGTGCAATAACTGAACACTTTTGTATCAGGATACGATCGGGCCTTGTAATTGATAGGCTGTCAATGTGGTGGAACAACCACATAGTCAATCCTGTTGTATATATTCCTAGTACGAATCGTATTGCTGTCTTTAACCTGTCCAGCGTATTAAATAGCGAAATACCATGTTGGCTAGTAACAAACATCGATTTTCGACGAATTCAGTGAGAAAAATGCATATTCGGCCAAAAGATCGGTGATTTCTTCAAAACCGCAGTTTTCGGCATATTTCTCGGCCTGCAGATTTTGGAAATGCCTACTACAGACCAAATGGGAAACAAGGGCGGCAGCGCGGTCACGGAATGTGTTGAATGAGAGGAAAAAGTTGAGGTTCAGGCGCGCAATACATTGACTGCATACGCCCAGCAGCAGCCATCCAAATGCATACACACACGCACACACACACACACACACACACACACACACACACACACACAGGCACACACACACACACAAACATACACACACACACACAAGAATTATTGACGATGAATTTATTGTACTTGTTGCTCACTGCCAAACCTGGTCACGTGGGTCTCCCCGGGAGGGGGGGGGGGGGAGAGACTCAAAAGGAATCTTGGAAAGATGACTCAATTGGCTATTGAAATCCCCAAAACTCTGGGTGGACTTGAAAATGATCCCACTTATGGGCTCACCACACCTCAGTAAGTGGGTGAGGACAAGGTGCAGAAAAAGCATTGAAGGCATCAGTGTATCCGTCGAGGGATACAACTGCAGTTACCCCTGCAGTGAAGGTAATACTTGCTACTAGTGTACATTTATACCCCCCCCCCCCCCATTAGACCATTGGTTGACCATTGCTCCGTGCAATAATAGCATTAGGAGTTACAGTATTTCCTGTGGCGAGTTAGATCATTGGGCCAACGGAAGTCCCTGCCACAGCCGCAAATGAACACTCTAGGCTTTTGCACACACGGCCGGGGATGATTGCACATGACGCGCCAGTCTTGCCTGTCCTGCGCAAAGTCGCACCAGTCACCTGTCACACACCGACCACTCAGATCAGCAGTGGCGATGTCCCTCCAAGGTTTCTTGAGACCGTGTCTGCGCCTTGTGTTGCGTCCCTCAGCAAACAGAACGCGCTTGGGGAGACGAGAATCCTCCATTCGCCCAAGGTGGCCAAGCCAGCGTGAATGGTGACAGCTTGCGACCCCCGCCATTGACGACGGCATACCGAAACGACGGGCTAGTTCCATAGAAGAAATGCGCTCCTGCCACTGCTGGGCCCGTGACACACCAAGAATCACTCGGATTCAATGACACACACACAAACACACGCAAGTATTATATATACACACACACACAGGCAGGCACAGTGGGTTGGTCAAATACCATGATTGAAATACGAGAGGTACCTGGTTTACGTCCTGCCTGGAAGCGTTTTTCCCCACCGTGCTGCGGTTATTAGTATCTGCTGCACTGAATTGAAGGGAACAGTAAAGTTGTAGACACTTTGTGTAAAGCGCTTTTTGCATATCATTTTTATTGGAAAGAAAGACGTTTCATGGCCCCATTTTTGTGTGGTCCTTCGGTTTATTTTGTTTTGTTTTGCACTCTCCTTTTCCCCCAGTTGGACTGTTTTGGTTTCACATCCAGTTTGTGCATGCACCATGGAACGGTTACGTCATTGTCATGCGTTTTTGTTTGCGAGCATGCTCATGTGCTGCCATTATGTTTGTCATTTTCTTCAGTTCCTAGTTTCCCTTGTTGTGTCCGGTCTTCTTTGTTTGTCCGTTGCCCGTCTCCGTCTTGTGGAATAATTAAATTATGTAAAACTTTAGTTCAGTTTTGTTGTTGTGTATAGCGGGTCGGATAGGCAGGGAGGCTGGGCGCCTGACGCGTGGACAATATGAGCGGGAGCCTAAAAGTGCTTTATCATTCTAGTGACCCGTCAACGTCTCACAGCTCGTTTTCTTTATCCCAAATCCCATTGCTACATCACTGCTCTTGTCTATCATTATCTACGCAATACAACCGACTCGGACAACCGACTCGCCATGATGCTCCTCTCAGTCACAACCCCTGTAATTCTACATAGTGTCATAGTTCCTTCTGCACACTAGTAGGGGTAATCGGATTATGCCCAGAAAATGACCGGATTATGCTTTAGCGGATGGTCGCAGGATGCTCGAGAAAACAGCTAATTACGCTTTTACGTGCTTCACCAAAAAGACCAAAAACAAAACAGATGACAATAATGAAAAAGGACTCAGAAGAAAAAAGGATTCAGACCAAAAAATGTATATAAAATAAAATAAATTATTCCAAATCGACAAGAAGCGCTATGTACATGTATGGTCCTTCAATAGCAGGTGTGTATAGAACAGCCTCATTGGGAATCTGCCCTCTTTTTCGGATAACCCACATTATGGTATCATAATACGTGTGCAAAAAGAGGCGAACTATTCTACTTCATGAAGCTACTGGTGTCAAATGCTTTTGACATGTCGAGGCCAAGGACGTGGCGATCCCACACGAAGTGGGTGGCTTTAGCTGAAATCTAGTGCTGTGTCCACACCCCATGTGCCTCGGCCAGGCCTGAAACCAGACGAAGTCAGTGTTACCAAGTGCCCTCTACCCCATGCGTATTGCCCAGTGCCATTTTGCAGAATTTTTCAGAGTTTTCCGTACTCTTTTTTCAGGTCAACATTTTGACTGATTTAGTTCACTTGTGTAGCCTACGTACGAATTCAGTACAATTGTCAACTTCACCAGGTCATAACTTTGGTCTACTTAGCTTGATTTTCACAATCTAGGGCTCGTTGGAAAGCCCTAAGTAGGGTCAACGCCAGGACGCCAACCTCCATTATGAAGCTGTAACAAAGCAGGCGCGGTAATACGAGCAAAGTCGTCTCCAAGCCTAATATGCAAGCAAATCGTCCCAACAACACCATTCCACTCTCCTCCTTCACGTAACGCTGAAATATTTCGAGCCGATTCAAGAAAATCTTCAGCCCCCTACATCATTATAAAGTGCTCAGTCGCTCAAATTATTATTATTATTATTATTAGCACTATCGCGATGTAAGCAGGGATACCTACTTCACTTGTGCCATCCAGGATGATGATAAAGAGAAAGACAAACAGAAAGCTCAGAATCTTGAGGAACAATGCTGTAGAGCACAATAGCTGTGATCGATAGGATGCGCTACAGAAAGGTGAAAATTACTAGTTCATTGATATAATAGCTGGTGAGTTGTTTCGTCATTTCTGAATAATCGGTCTGGAGTGGTTTGAACAGTTTGGTCCTAGCAAGTTGCCTTCAGGGTGCGCCAGCCTTTTCTGTCTTGGGCTCTGGTGCACCAGGTCTCAAGATCGGTCTGCGTCCAAGTGGGAATACCATGGCTGGTCAGATCGGCGATGACGGTGGTTGCAAGGGTGGTACGCGGCCGACCGTGGAAGCGTTGTGCAGCTGGATCGCTGGCCCGGCGGAAGTACGCACCCATAGCGAGTTGTGCCGGGGTGTCGACTGGTGAGCGCAGAACGTGCCAGAGGAGTCCGATCCGCAGGCGGTTGATGGTGATGCTTAATGGCTGGGTTTTGCACCTCCTGTACAGGGTTTCGTTCGATATGTGCCGGGGATGATGCATGTCAATGATTGAGCGGAGCTGTCGTCGGTGGAAAATGTCCATTCAGGCCATTTCAGTTTTTGGTAAGACCCCAGGTGCCACTGTCGTATGTGAGGACAGGTATGATGTACGCCTCATACAGTCGCAGCCTGAGACGCTCGCTGATTTCGCCACGTCGGAACCAGATAAGGTACATGGACCGGAATGCGCAGCCAGCAAGTTGTCTCCGCTCAAAGAGCACGCAAAAAGGATTTCCCCCCGAAATGGCGAAGAGTTCGACCAAATATTTGATTCTGCCAAGGTAAGAATGCCTGAATACGGCGCGCGATATCCTCATTAGTCCGACATCGCTTCAGCCATTGTTGCATTGGACAGTTTGGAGTTTTTCTACCACGTAGGCCATTCGATTATTGAATTAGCACAATAAACGATGGAGTTACGATGGTTTTAGTAATCGTTCATATACATGATCGTTTGCGGGATACTGGATTGAAATCCGTACTGCAGACAAAACTTCGTTTTCCGTACAAATACGGACAAATACGGGTGGTTAGCAACACTGCAAAGTGAATCGAAAATAATGCTACATACGTGGTGCAATAACTGAACACTTTTGTATCAGGATACGATCGGGCCTTGTAATTGATAGGCTGTCAATGTGGTGGAACAACCACATAGTCAATCCTGTTGTATATATTCCTAGTACGAATCGTATTGCTGTCTTTAACCTGTCCAGCGTATTAAATAGCGAAATACCATGTTGGCTAGTAACAAACATCGATTTTCGACGAATTCAGTGAGAAAAATGCATATTCGGCCAAAAGATCGGTGATTTCTTCAAAACCGCAGTTTTCGGCATATTTCTCGGCCTGCAGATTTTGGAAATGCCTACTACAGACCAAATGGGAAACAAGGGCGGCAGCGCGGTCACGGAATGTGTTGAATGAGAGGAAAAAGTTGAGGTTCAGGCGCGCAATACATTGACTGCATACGCCCAGCAGCAGCCATCCAAATGCATACACACACGCACACACACACACACACACACACACACACACACACACACAGGCACACACACACACACAAACATACACACACACACACAAGAATTATTGACGATGAATTTATTGTACTTGTTGCTCACTGCCAAACCTGGTCACGTGGGTCTCCCCGGGAGGGGGGGGGGGGGAGAGACTCAAAAGGAATCTTGGAAAGATGACTCAATTGGCTATTGAAATCCCCAAAACTCTGGGTGGACTTGAAAATGATCCCACTTATGGGCTCACCACACCTCAGTAAGTGGGTGAGGACAAGGTGCAGAAAAAGCATTGAAGGCATCAGTGTATCCGTCGAGGGATACAACTGCAGTTACCCCTGCAGTGAAGGTAATACTTGCTACTAGTGTACATTTATACCCCCCCCCCCCCATTAGACCATTGGTTGACCATTGCTCCGTGCAATAATAGCATTAGGAGTTACAGTATTTCCTGTGGCGAGTTAGATCATTGGGCCAACGGAAGTCCCTGCCACAGCCGCAAATGAACACTCTAGGCTTTTGCACACACGGCCGGGGATGATTGCACATGACGCGCCAGTCTTGCCTGTCCTGCGCAAAGTCGCACCAGTCACCTGTCACACACCGACCACTCAGATCAGCAGTGGCGATGTCCCTCCAAGGTTTCTTGAGACCGTGTCTGCGCCTTGTGTTGCGTCCCTCAGCAAACAGAACGCGCTTGGGGAGACGAGAATCCTCCATTCGCCCAAGGTGGCCAAGCCAGCGTGAATGGTGACAGCTTGCGACCCCCGCCATTGACGACGGCATACCGAAACGACGGGCTAGTTCCATAGAAGAAATGCGCTCCTGCCACTGCTGGGCCCGTGACACACCAAGAATCACTCGGATTCAATGACACACACACAAACACACGCAAGTATTATATATACACACACACACAGGCAGGCACAGTGGGTTGGTCAAATACCATGATTGAAATACGAGAGGTACCTGGTTTACGTCCTGCCTGGAAGCGTTTTTCCCCACCGTGCTGCTACCCACAGTCAACTGGGAACTTGTGGCCAGGCACAAGGGGTACATGGATGCAGCTAATGCCGCTAGGATTTACCGGATGTTAGCGGCCGTCGTGAGTTTCCTTCGGGAACGGACACGATAATTTACTCTTTTTTTACACACACACACACGCAAATACAAGCACTATACACACGCACACATGTATTCGAATGCATGCACAAACACACGCAAACACCTGTCCTGTCCTGTTGAGACACTGCCATGAAGGTTACGTGGTCCCCAAGGGGCAGCTGAGAGAGAGGAAGAGCACACAGCCCTGTGACGATCCAGGTGATGCTATAAGTGAAATCGGCGGGAGCAGGCGCAAACACATGTGAAACCCTGATGGTCCTGAACGGTCGGACGACTACATGTCCGTGAGCAGCGATGACGGGCGCGGCCACGTGTAGACGCAAAGCAGCGGTCACAAGCCTGGCAGTGAGCGACGCAGCACAGCGGAGAAGCAGGCAGCGGCAGTGGCGCACCGACTGCTGACTGGGGGTAAGTACACTTGTGCCTTGCCAGACCTTCACTGGACTTCAGCCAACGGCCACACTCTCCACACTGGCATGCACCTTTTCTGCTCCACAACCGGCTTTGCACGCTCAACCTTACACTTGTGGCCTGCGCGATCACTGAGGCGTGCAAACTGTCGATCGCAGGTGTAGCAGATGACGGGAGGGGGGGGGGGATGCTGGGGATCTACTGGTGCTGAGTACGCCGAGCGCCAGGTGGAACGCAACTCGCATTCAGCTCGCCATTCCCCCTCGAGGCCGCGAGAACGAAGGTCAGACATAATACAATCCTTCCAGCGCCGACGAGGGCCATGAGCTGGGCGACGCGACGGAAGCGTGCAAAAGAGAACTTGCTTCAGCAGCCGGTGGTCCTCCATCCGAGCAACATGTCCGAGCCATTCAAGGCGGCGGTACTCCACCTTCGTGTAGATGGTGTCGGGATCACCCCACCTCACACGTAGTTGGTGATTGGTGATGTGGTCATCCCAGCATTGTTGGCGAGACACTCCCATGATCGAGCGGATGCATCGGTGGTGGAAGACAGAGAGCCGCTGCAAATCCCGTTGAAGAGGCGTCCAACACTCCGAACCGTACAGCAAGAGCGACAAGACACAGGCGTTGAACACACAACTCTTGATGTGGAGGTCAAGGTGCTTGTTGCCAAAGATGGACTTTTGCAAAGCGCCACACGCTCGGGAGGCATTCGCAATGCGGGAGTCAACATCGCAGGATGAAAGGCCGCCGCTGTGAATTACCGAACCCAGATACCTGAATTCGGTGGCACAGACAATGTCGACACCAGCTAGACTGAGGGGTACGCGGTCAGCAGCAGACACATCAGCACCAGCAACCAAAAACTTTATCTTTGTGGCACTAACCGCGAGGCCAAATTCGGACGCCGTGTTGTCAAAGGTTGCCAATGCGTCCTCAGCACCAGCTCTTGATGTAGAGACCAATGCCGAGTCATCAGCGAACTGAGCCTCCGTAGCGGTAGTGACAGGGTCGGTGCGGTGAGACTTCCTGTAGAGGTTACCAGTATCAGAAATGTGCGAGAAACTGAAACCAATACCAGGTACACAACTAACGCGCTGCTGCCACCTGCTTACCACGGCCCACATGAAAATGTTAAACAGCACGGGCGCCATTGAGCAACCCTGGCGTAGACCATTATGAACGCTAAAGGGATCTACAGTTGTGTACCACTCATGCGTAATACAGCAGCCATTGAGGTGTGAAACGACTTGATCACCGCCAGCATGGGTGAAGGGACGCCAGCTCTAGCCAATACCTGCCAGAGACACTCACGAGGAACCGAGTCGTAAGCTTTGCGCAAATCGATGAAGACAAAGAAACCCTTGGTTTGATGTTCAACTGTCTTCTCCAAGAGTTGGCGGATGGTAAATATCATGTCGGAGCATGATCTGCCACGGCGAAAGCCACACTGCGATTCCGGGAGGAATTCTTTGGCCAGAGACTGGAGGTATAGCTGAATGACTCCTGCTAGTGCCTTGCCTACGACATCCAGCAAAGATATCCCACGCCAGTTATCGCACCTGGAGAGGTCACCTTTTTTGGGTATTGGCACCAGCATGGCATCTACCCACTCCTGGGGGACACGACCCTCACGCCACACATCGCCAAATAGCCCATGAAGGCTGAGGAACAGCTGCTCGCCACCAAATTTCAGCATTTCCGGGAGGATACCAGAGGCTCCAGCCGATTTCCCGCTCTGGAGCTTGCCAATAGCACGACGAACTTCCTCCAGTGTAGGGGGACTAGCGAGATCTTGGTCTACCGGCAGTTGTGGGATGTAGTCCAGCGCACTAAGTGACCATGTGCTATGGATGTTCAGCACTCCAGAGAAATGTCTCCGAAAACGCTGACCCTGCTCTTCTGGTGACGCACACACACACACACACACACACACACACACACACACACACACACACACACACACACACACACAAACACATATTAAATATGTGTTTGTTTTATACACACACCCAGGCATCCGAACACATACACACACACACAAGCATACACACACAAATAACAGGTGCGTAGAGGCCCAATGCCATTCAGCAGATCGCAGATACTTACGAACACCTTTTGGGTTACATTTTTTCTCCTTTTCTGGTTTTCTGAGCTTGCATTAAATTTGTATTGCATTTTCATCCATTGTATTTCTTTTCCCCGTAAAAAGAGTCTTCATACGTCCCGGGGTCTCAAGGATTTCAAACAAACTCACGTTAAAGTAACATCTTTGTCTGATACAAAATGTTTCGGAAACTCCATGGAATCGCCTCGAATGTCCCGTTCTTTTTCTTCCAAAAATTACAGTGCGTAATCGCACTTCAAACTGTGCATAGCACTTTCAAAACCTGACCAGCCTAGCCTGCAAGATCTGCACTTGCAGGCGCGGGTGACGACTGATCGAACTGCACTGCAGGGTTGAACAGTATTGTACAGATCTGCAGTTTGTGCCGTCAAACCTTTTTTTGCCGGGAAAGCTCTTTTTCACTTGTTTTCGTGACATTCAGGGATTTTGAGAGAAATCCAGGGATTCTGTATGTCTTGTCAAGGGATAGAGATTTAGGTGGCTGGTCAGTATGGATTTGTATCCGCTTTATTATTTATTACTGCTTGTTCTTTGTGGTTTCTCCGTGTCCTTCCTGTTGTTGTTTCGTTTGACCTTCGTTTTCCATGCTCCTTCTGCACCTTCGTCATTTTGTTGTTATAATATAAGAATTGAGACACAATCAAGAGCTTGTGTTGATGTGTGTCAGGGGCCAGGAGAAAACAACACTATTTCCATTTCACTTGGTCCCTATCCAAATAGCAAGGGAACGTCCGACTACAGCCGACAATCACAGGTGATACTCAAAGAGGAAAGGGCATTTTAATGCTATTTCCTCTTCAAAGATCGAGCGCATTCAGATTCTACATAGAGAGGATACGTCTACCTGAGCCATAACGAGCAAGAATTTGAAAGAAAGTCAGAACCCAGAATGGAAGACGATGTCCAGATGTCCAGAGCAGTAACTGGGTACCGTCAAGAGGTGAAACCCTAATTATTGGATTAAAAGTTTTAGGGAACGCGAAACGAAGTTTATATGGCCTTTAGATTGCTGATTGAATCTATGGGATATTTGCCCTTTTGCGGAAAATTCTCTAAAGCAATGACAGATTCTGCTCGAGAAGCATTGAAATTTGCAGACCCTTCAAACCTTATGGCACCCTCTTCCTTAAAATTCTGCTCCATTTATTCATCAACACACCAAGGGGGGGGGGGGGTATCAACCTATCAAAACATTAACTAAACGAACCATAAAGAAGACCGAGAATTTTGTACCTTTTCTATGGCCATGATCCGCGAAGGACCTATGAGTATCTGGGGAAGTCTCCGTTTCGATATACTGTTTAATATCATATTCAGCTCTGACGCATTTTGTAATATACTCAAGCCAGAATGGTTTTCATGCTTTGGCGCTCAGCTATATTTCTGCAATATCAACCAAAGTATCGTTAGAAATTGTGTGTTCTTAGCTTTGCAACAAACCTCATGCTTGACAATAGAAGAAAATGACGGAGACTATATTTTACAGTGTTATATGTGAACTGTGCAACCTAACCCAGTTGCATATGAATCATGTTGTGGGTTAGGAGTCTAGGTTATTCCTGAAAACATGGTCATGATTCGGCCTTTTAGATTAGAACTGCTATATCCTAGACTGGGTGTTTTGTGCACTACCCGGAACTAAGCAACAACAACATTGTCCTTGTGGCTTGTCGTTTGTAGATATTTGGAGAAAAATAAGATCCATAATTTAAGTGATGGTGTGTTCTCTGGTCTAACAAACCTCCAAAGACTGTAAGTATTCTCAAATGCACCACTGAACGCAGAGAATAGTAATTATACCTGTGTGTATATAGAGTATTGCTGGATACGTGATGAACAAACCTGTAATATCTGTGAATATTATTATCTGCTTCACTGATTGAAGGGAACAGTTGTAGACGCTGTGTGTGAAATGCTTTGTTATGAAGCCTCTGATTCTCGTAAGTGTCAGAACCGAACGAGCACACGGCACGAGGACAACTATTGACTCTTAACGCTTGACTCAGTCTAAGACCACCAGATAATTATAGCATGGAAATGACAGCGTACACAGTAAATCGCACACAGCGCATATAGCGTATACCATGCATGATGCATCAGGGGTAAGGCGGAGTCGAAATGCGACATTCAAGCGAATACCATGTCACCAGCGAGAACTTGTGGTTTTGTAAAATCCCCCCCCTCCCCAAAGGACTTCTCAGCGTCGTACAACAGCTCACAAGTCAAGCGATTCGGGGCTCACTATATGTTGCTGCAATGGTGACCAAGGTGGAATATCAGTGCTCACCACTTCTGCCAACTCAATTGTTCCAAGCTCGTCGATGTAGGCTGTGACAAATGACACGGTCACAGGCTTACTGTTTCGACACGTTGCAGACGCTGGACCAGACAACACACAACCTATCTCTGTGTTCCACACAGTCTCACCTCCTCCTTTCCTTAGGCAGATACTCCAGCTTCTTCTCGGCGTGTCCGACCGATATCGACATGCAATGCGCCGATATAGTGGGCTTTAGACCTGATCCTCCCACTGGTTTCTTGGCAGTATCACCCTGTTGTCCGTGTGCGACCTGGTAATACGCACCGTGCTCCTGAACCTGACGCACATACATCCTGTAGATCAGGTCCGTCTTCATCTCAGATTCACATTGTTCCAAGATCAACTGCTTTGCCATTGCTAGCAGCACATGGGCCATCTTACCAATACTAGCGCTATACTCGGTGTCCAACTCACTATCTTCAGTCATAGCGAATGTGGCCTCTAAATCATCTCCTCGGCATCTGTTCAGCACCTGCAAGAGCGACACTGACTCACGCTGCTATCTGGTGTTCACGAGATATTTTTCGCGCTGGATACAGAGCGTCTCTGTAAGTTTGTATCCCTGGTGATGTTTGTGCCTGGAGAGCACTATATAAGTGGTGCTCTTCAGGCACAATCTTTCTACGCCTACTCAAGCTCAACTGATGAGGGGTGAATTTCACGAAACACTGTGTCTTGATCAGGGAGTTGTGCTTTCTTGCAGGTTTGCCGAGTGGACGTTTCGGTGGACTTCTCATATCCTCTTGATGGCAGTCGTGAGTCAGTGAATTGAGAATTCGAGTCGGCAGGAATAGCGCAAGCACCCACATAGGGAGCATCACCCAATTCCCTCATTATCGCCGAAGTCGCACCAACCTCTTCTTCACAATGTTGTACCATACAGCAAATGGTTAATCAGGCATGTCTTGTCAGGTCCGGTAATCTCTGACATAACAGCAAGGAGCCTTGTGCGTGTTGTGTAATGCACGCACAACAATTATTCACCACTACTACTCCGCACACAGCACTCACAACGGCGGACTGGAAGGTAAATAAAAGGACTGAAACTTGGAAATCAATTATTTAGGTAAGTATATAGAAAACAACAGCCGAACTTAATATTGGGAGAAGTAATCAACAAGGAGAAATAAAACCGGAACTCTACACAGAAGCGGTGGGCGCGGGGCTAGGCGACGTGGAGAAGTTCGAATGACGTTTGCGGGTACACACGCATCGCGGTCAATGGGGCTTTGGCCAGCAAGCGTAGCATACAAATAAAGCTCCTCCATATGCATCAGAGATCGAGTGCAGTTCGGTTTTTCGAGCTCGTAGATTTGATTTGTTGCCTCTCTTTTAGCCCAGCCGGCATCAGGCCGGACTGGAGGAAGGTACAGTATTTTTAGGTAGATATCAGTAGTAGTATAGTGGAGTTGTAGTCTAGGTAGCACAACGGTGGCAGGCCGTCGTCATGGGTGAGCTTTCAAGCGAAGCCCAGACGAAACTGCTTTGTTGCCTCCCAGGGATTGAGCACTCGCTGTTAGGAGTTCAGACGCTATCTTTCCTAGCCACAGAATCCGCAGACAGTGCGTCGAGGATGAGCCACAGACTTTCAGAGCTATCTGCAGAAGTCAAAGGACTAAATGAGGAATTGGTCACCGTCAAGGCATCCGCCATCGCGAAATCTATGAGCAGCAGCAGGCCAAGGTCAAGGGCAGTTAGAGCTGGACACGCAACAACGAGCGGCAAACCGTCAGCAGCTGTCACAGGGGACAAAGTACAGCATAGTACGGTGCACCGTAGCACAGAACACTTTTCTTGAGAGCGTTGGAACAATAAAAAAGATTCTTCTCAGGTAAAAACCATGGAAATGATAAACTTTGATGAGCACAAGGAGAAACCAACAAAGCACCACTACTTGCTTCCTGATTATCACTACATGATGATCAGACAAACGGGCTGTGGGAAGACAAACACCTTATGTAATATGCTTCTACAATCATGGTTGAACTGTGATAAGGTCATCCTTTATGCAATAAACCCTCAACAACCAAAATACCAACTTCTTGATGGGTTTACAATGGAATATCTCCTGGTAATCTTATCATTGGACAACCAGACAAGGTTTGTCCAGTGTAGGATCTCGATGATCAGGAAAATAAGGTGATAATTTTTGATGACATCAAGATTGATAAAAAGAACATGACAAAATTGATGGAATACTTTTAAAAGTCTTTCTCGGAACAAGAAATGTAACTATATCTTTGTCAACCATACTATGATGAACCGAAATATATCCGGAGAAATACCATGTGCTTCCTGCTGTACAAGGGCTTAGACAACAGAGACGTCCAATGTCTAGCACATGATCACTCCAAAAATCTTAAGAAAACCCAGTTTGCGGATGCCTATGAAATGACAACAGAGACACCACATTCATTTTTCATGCTTGATAAAACAGCAACATATCAGCCAGAGATGTACGGATGTGGATTCGATAGGTTCTTGGAGAAGTGATAAGAAAAAAAAGTATTGGTAGATAAGCATGCCTCGTTTTACTCAAGTAGAAAATCCTGAACATCGGAAGGAGGTCATTGACACCTTTCTCAAAAATCGAGAAATTCTCAAGCAACGTCAACTGGAAAAAAGGATCCGCAAACAACAGCAGGAGGAGTTTGTAGAAGAGTTTCAAAAACCTGTGGTTAAACCAAACAAAGTGAGGAAAACGATAAACGGCAGGACGCGTGTAGGCATGCAAGAAGCCAGACTAAGCACACGGAAAGAATAGACAACTAGCCATTGTGTCTCTCAGATTCTTCATCTGTAAAACCAGCTCAACAGCAGCATATGACCAAGAGCGTTACGCAATGCACTGTTTCAATGACTGTGCACATCAGTACTACAGCCGTGATGTACAATGCATGACTACCACATTACCCCCCTTCCCTAAGAAAAAAATTGTCTGCAAATGCAAACCTGTTTGAGAAAAAGAAAAAGGAGAGAAAAAAGGAAGAAAAAAAGGAAGAAAATTGCAGACAAGAAAAGAGCAATAAAATTGCAGAGGAAACGAGCAAGAATCAATTCAAAGCAACAAATTCGATACACCCTGACAATGACGGGTCAACTCACTGAAGATACATCAAACCTGTACCACGATACAAACAAAACAAACCAAACCAGCAACTAAATCACAAATTGGCATAGTTGTGCAACATGGTCAGTCAAAATGGAGATATTACATCAATGCACCAGCAGCTTTCTCAGTGAGCTTGACAGTGCGGCCAGCGTGGTTACATAGCCCTCGCGATAGAGCCAGCAAGACTGGGCATCGGGCCGTGGTAGGCGTGATTAACGACATGATTGGTCACTGGACTCGGGATGAATCTGAGCATCAGCCTCTTTAATCTCAGATTCCACTCCTGCTTCACATGGAGCAGTAGGCGTAGCAGGTGGCACATCTGCATTAGGTGCCGAGGATTTCACTTCTGACTGTAGCTGGCTGGGGATCTGGCATGGGAACTGGCTGGAGATCCAAAGACCGAGAAGAGGTGGCAGTTGATGACGCAGGTGAAGCATGTTCTCGCACATGCTGCCGATTTCGGAGCAGTATCCGCCTGCCATCAGTGACGCCGACTTGTCTGCCATATTGCTGCACAACACGCCAAGGGGTAGTTGGGTCGGAATAGCCATCCTGCAAGACTACCATTGTGCCGGGACGCAGCATAGGCAACTGGCGGACACCGCGGCGACTATCATGCGAGACTGCCATGTCATCTTTGGCGCGAATCTGATGAGAAGCATTCACAATGCGTGGGGTAGAATGGTGAGGTACATGGGTGCGAACCATGCGACCGAAGAAAGCATCATTGGGTGACATGCCCAGCATTCGGTGCACTGAGTTGCGAATATCAAAGAGAACTTGTTGCAAACGGCGTTGCAAAGACAGGGACGGTCATAGAGATTGAATTCTCTCTTTGACGACTCGATGAAGACGTTCAACCATGCCATTAGATCTGGGGTAGCGTGGGCTTGATCGATTGTGCTGGATACCCAACCGCTCCAGGAACTGGGCCATTTCGGCTTAGGCAAACTGGGGGCCATTGTCGGACACCAACACCCTAGGCAGGCCGAACCTCGCGAACACTTCCATCAGCCGGTCAATGACAGCTGCGGTTGTGGTAGCTGACAAGGGAAGTAGCTCCGGATAGCGTGAACCGTAGTCAACGATGGATAATACTTGTTGACCCTCGATACACACCAGATCAACCGCCAGTTTCTGCCACACTCCTTCAATTTCTGATAGCATCAGCTCTTGTGCGGAGTTTGTATGACGGCGCCAACACTCCGAACACTGCTCGGCAAACTTGTCGGCATCTTTAGACATGCCGGTCCACCATACTCGTCGTCGCAAAGCATCCTTGAATATGTCCCGACCTGGATGACCTTCATGGGCCAATTGCAGTACGGCATGTCGGAGAGCTTCTGGTATTACACAGCAGTTACCGAATAGCAGGATGCCGTCAATGGTCGTCGGCTGATCTCGGATAAGGTAGTATGGCTCTTCAGCGGGTGTGACTTGTGACCATGATTGCATCAAGACGCGCTGCTGTATGCTGCGCAACAGTGGGTCATCACTAGTCGCCTTGGCGATATCGTCGATATTGACTGGGCACTCTTCCAAGACCAGGCCAATGAACTCAGCCATAGAGCAGGCTTCTTCTGGTGACGAAGTTGAGTCTTGGACAGGCGCTCTTGACAATGTGTCTTCACACACCATCTGCTTCCCAGGTGCATGTGACAAGGTGTACTGGTATGGCATGAGAGCGACCATTCAGCGCTGCAGCCGTGGTGGTACTTCGTCAAACGGTTTCTGGACGATTTAGATCAGGGGCTTGTGGTCGGTCACAACTTGAACAGATCTCCCCAGGACGTATTGTCGGAATCGAGTCAGAGAGAATACGATAGCAAGCATCTCGCGCTCAAACTGGGAATAACGAGATTCAACATCGGACAATGAACGACTGGCGCAGGTGACAGGTAACCAAGTGCCACTCTTGTCTTGCTGCCACAGAATAGCACCCAGAGAAAGTGGAGATGCGTCACATGTTACCTTGGTTGGGACGTCCAAGGATGGCTTAAAGTACGATAAGCACTCTAGCAACGAGGCGACGGCTGTCTTCGCATCGGTGAACGCGGCCGTCAGCTCATCATCAACGACGAATGGTTGTCGCTCAGCCAGTTTCCTCAGCGGCTCAGTTGCCTGTGAGAGCTGCGGTATGAATTTACCAAGGTACGTCACCATACATATGGGCTGCCGTCTGAGGACTCCAAGGGACTTGCAGCTGATGGCTCAGCGAGCACTGGATCGCCGTGAATGGACATATCTGTGCAACGCAGTTACAGATGCGTACAAGGCAGAGTACTGGTGAAGGAAGTTGGCACTGCAATGGTTTGAGCTACATTCTTTGTTGTTGGTACTCTGATTATCCATATTATCCGTATTCACATGGCCTTTGCCATTCATTCAGTATATTAATGTCATCAGTAATGATATTCTTGTTTGTATTAGTTTATGTGACACCATTTTCTATTTTTCTTTGCCTGCCTGCCTGCTGGCGGCCTTTTTTCGCATGGTTCGGTGCAAGCGAATTTGGGCGAGCCCATTGACGCGGGAGCACAAATAATAATAATAATAATAATAATACGTCACCATACCAAGGAAACGACGTACATCTATCAACGTCTGCGGCAGCTACAACTGTTGGATTGCCAGCAGCTTGTCACCGTCAGGACGCACACCATCCTTGCTCAGCCAGTGTCCCAAGTACTTGATTTCTGACTGGCGTATGTAGTGATGTAATCATGTACATACTTGGTCCGGCTCATCGCAATTGTCGCTTGTCTATCACCACTCAGAACAGGCGTTTTGTTGCCGCTCTGTGAAATTTTCAATAGACATAGTGAGGGAGCATGACACATGAATATTCTCCGCTACAAGAAAAAAAATCAGCCATGGAATCAGGTGAAGCAAGTCATATAAGGGAAGCAAGGTAAGCAAAATGCACGAAACAAATCAGCGAAGAAGCGCGTTTTTGCACTCACACTCTTACAGGTCCAGAGTTCATACAACTCTCCATCACTCGAGCTGCCGCCGTTACATGAGCTGACACTAAATTGCTGGTGTCTAGCTGCTGGCATAGACTGGTAGAGTATCTCTTGCTTTGTCAGCCTGTCGCCAGTACGGCAGCAATGGGAAAGGAACAGTTGTGTCTGTCACTTCGGTCCTTGAAGGAATCGTGGGCAGTGTGACCTGTGTTTCACCACAGTGTGTTTCAACAGAGCCTTCGAATGAGGCACACATGCCTCTCCAGACAACTGTCATACGCTCCACTGGATACGCTGAGACGATTCCTGAAATGCTGCTGCCAGGTCCACGAAGGAACAACCAAAACGTCCCTCGCATGCGCGCATCGCATCGAAAACACCTTTCTTCATCAGCATGACGCTCATACTCGTACTCCTCTGCCGTGCACGCGTGCCTGTCACGCTCTCCAGGATGTCAGTTGCCCCTGCTACAGTTCTGGTCTTCGGATCGCTGCGCTTGGCATTTGGCAACACAGACAGTGAAAGGCCAGATTTCCACTTCCCAAAAAAGTCAAACACATCGCAATTCAAAGCGCTATTCGCGATCATTTTTTCTTTGGTGCCAGTAGTATAGGACGAGGGGGTTCTGGCTCACCTTCCAGGTGAGCCAAAATCGACTTTCTCGATCAGCCCTTCGGGCCGCTCTCCAAAGTCTCCCCCTCATCCTATACTACTGTACTAAAGGATAAACACTCCAAGTACTAATTTTACACCTCCAAGTACTAATTTTACCACTCCAACCACTGATCCCATGTTGGCTCAACCCAGTTCCAGAAAAGTGAGTCAACTTGCTGTCTCCGAGAAAATCGGAAGTGAGCCAACTTGAGCTTTTTCACTTACCCCATCTTGACTCACTTCGAGGACTGATGTGGGGTCCGTTTCTGAGCCAACTTCGGGTGGTTCAGCTATGGATGAGGATTCACCACCGTCAAGCGGTAACTCATACCCATTTTCCATCTCATCATCAACAATATACTGTTTCCCATCTTCATACTCTCGTGCTATCTTTTCAGTATACTCAACTGTTTCCTGTTTTAGTTTTGCTAAGGGGTTGCTCATTTCCTCATCTATCTTTTCATCATACTCAACTGCCCCCTGTTTTAGTTTTGTTAAGGAATGGAACAATTCCACATATATCTTTTCTTGTTTTTCTTCATCTTTTTTTATAATCGGTGGTCTCCATCCTGAGTTGAGTGCTACTCTAGCTCTCACCTCAGCATACTTAACTTTTTCCTGTTTAAGTTTTGCTAAGGGATTGATCATTTCCTCATATATCTTTTTTTGTTTTTCATCATCTTTTTCTATAATCGGTGGTCTCCATCCTGAGTTGAGTGTTGCTCTCACCTTAGCAAGGGTTTCTTTTGTGGGTATGAAAGTCATATTTTTCACCTGATCATCTTTACATGAGGTGGGTGGTTTCGTGAGTAAGAAGGTCCTCATCCTTCTTTCTATGATAATATATATTTTTTGTCTATGAAATCCAACAGCAGCAATGGGGATGAGAAGAAGAAGGAAAAGGAGGTATATCAAGTTGTTTGATTTTCCCGATGTATTTCCCGATGTTCCCGATGTTGACGTTGGGATTGATGTTGTCGGTATTCCCGATGTAATTCCCGATGTTCCCGATGTTCCCGATGTTGACGTTGGGATTGATGTTGTCGGTATTCCCGATGTAATTCCCGATGTTCCCGATGTTCCCGATGTAATTCCCGATGTAATTCCCGATGTTGTTAGCGTAGTTCCCGATGTTGTCGGTGTTGTCAGTGTTGCCGGTGTTGTTGGAGCTACCGTTGTTGGTATTAACCTTGTTGTTGGCTTTCCCGTTGTTAGCGGTGCTACCGATGCTACTGGTACATTATCAGGAGGAAAAAGTGGTTGAGAAGGAACACAGGCTATATGATCACCCACTACCCAACATATATTCCCAGGAGTTGGAAAGGAATGTGAAACACTACACAACATGATAATTTC
The DNA here is from genome assembly GCF_964019385.1 of Sycon ciliatum. NCBI lineage: Eukaryota > Metazoa > Porifera > Calcarea > Leucosolenida > Sycettidae > Sycon > Sycon ciliatum. The sequence goes on from NC_088644.1 coordinate 45,188,212, forward strand.
TAAGAGAACAGATATCATTTTCAGTTTCATCATTTTTTTTACTCTATCATAAACCGTTTTCTTTCTTCCCATCAGACTATACCAGTTACATCAAAGGTTGAAGGTGATTTTGGTAGAATGTTCACACCAAGCATATCTGATAATGGTATCGGATCAAAATCTAACCTAGGTTGATGTTGTAAATTTCTTGGATCATTTTCAGGGTCAAAACTCATCGAACAGCTGGAACGTTTTATGACATATACAACAGCACCAACTACAGGAATAACAATCAGAGATAAAAGATAAAGATTGGGGTCTGTCAAATGACGGTTATCCCCGTTTACTGGTTTCGTCTGATCGTAAGGGGGTTGTGTAGTGATATGGTCTGTTGGTGGTGATGTTTCACTAGGGATGTCAACCGGAGTTGGTCTTTCACTTTGGATGACAGTAGGAGGTTTCGTTGTCAAACAGAGTCCATCCTTATCCAACGGGTCACGAATACAACCAAGAGTAAATGGTAGCATGGTTAACAGTATTAACAAATGAGGTATTTCCATTTTTTATCTAGATATAGTTAAGATTTTCAGTACTCATGATAAACCAGCTCCCATTCATCAATGAGATTGTATCCACTCACAGTTGGTAATGTCAATGTGTTGTTGATGAAGGTCAGATATGCCGTTGTTATATCATTTTCTGTGATGTATCGGATTACCGCTTTTTCTCCTAACACATCTCGATATGATACATGAAAACGTCTTCTGCTACCACTTGTTTCTTGACCGACTATGAAGAGATCCTCAATGACAATCAGTTTGTTGGTTGGACTTTTTTAAATAGGAAAAGCACGAAGTGTGGCTTCTGGTGGAGTGGTTGATGAGCTCGGGATGATATTCTTCATTTTTTGACTTTCACCTTTCCCTCCTTTCTGTCAACATACTCCTTTGTTGTTGCTGAGTCATCCTCTGTTGAGTCTTTGAGATTGACGATGTGTTTCAACCCCATGTTAAGATTTCCTTTCATCTGGTTGAGTCCACTAGTCCATAGAGTCCGACTTTGTGCTGTGTTGAGATATTCTGATGTTACCACAGATGTACTTGTTGATGGTTGCTTCACATTCACAATTTCCATTCCACCCATGTCAAGATTTCCTTCCATTTTCAGTGTACCACTCACCTTCAGTCGTGTTTTATCATCATCAACATGCTTCCTCAATGAAGTATCCACTTTTCCTATCTCACTTGTAACCCACCCCGTAGGCGCCGCACAAGTGGTACTTATTCCATCATAACCAAGAAAGCAGATGCTATGATAGTTCATGTCAATATGTCCATTCACATCTCCACCAGCTTTATCCAGCTTTTCTTCACTGATGACAAATAACTCCCTTTTTTGGCATAGGAATCAAGATTGATCGAATTAGCTTCCAAGGCTGTTCCAAATTTTGAACTCATCTTCCTTATCTCTCTATATATTTTTTTATTGAGAGTGTTGGAACAATAAAAAATGATCCTTTGTAGATACAAACAATGGAAATGATCAACTTTGATGAGCACAAGGAGAAACCAACAAAGCATCACTACTTGCTTCCTGATTGTCACTACATGATGATCGGACAAACGGGGTGTGGGAAGACAAACACCCTGTGTAATATGCTTCTACAATCATGGGTGAAGTGTGATAAGATCATCCTTTACACAATAAATCCTCAACAACCAAAATATCAACTCCTTGATAGGTTTTACAATGGAATATCTCCTGGTAATCTTATCATTGAACAACCAGACAAGGTTTGTCCAGTGGAGGATCTCGATGATCAGGAAAATAAGGTGATAATTTTTGATGACATCAAGATTGACAAAAAGAACATTGTAATGTTCTGGGACATTATTATTATTACAGTACTGGTCAAACCAAAGCACTAACAAAGACAAAACTAAAGACCAAGAACCAGGAACAGAAAGCACAGAGAAAGGGAACAAAACAGATACACATATAAATATCGTACAAGATACTATAATAGTACAATACTATAATATAGTATCAACCAGGAGGCCTGCAACATCACATTCCTCCTTTTCTCGAAAGTCTACAACTACAGTCCATAGAAATACTGACCATAGCAAACTTCAACGTAGCATTTCAACAAACTAAATATACCAAAATAGGCTGTCCAAAACGCGACGAATAACCAAAAGCGTTCTATCAATCCATGTCATAAAATATGTAAATATACAGTATAATGTAAGCTCATACATTGTTAGCCGAACGACCAGTCAAACACAACTGTCACACAGCCTAGTCAATGCCGAACAGAACAAGGGCCGGACAGGTTCCTTAGCATTTCACGCTTAACCTTTCTGACCTGCGGGGCTCCGCACGATGCTGGGGTGCCTCTTGCACTTCGGGGCTAGGTTCAGCTGGATGCTGCTGCCGGAATGGTTTGGTGAACTGTACGTTCCTCCGCACAAGCTTCCCATCCGGTGCCTGAACCACTACCTGGTCCCCATTCCGACTAACCATCACGTGAGGTTGGTGATGGAATGGTGTGTCGACCTTCGACCGTGTCTCCGAACGCTTTAGCAATACTGAGTCACCTATCTGCGTTGACTGGCTTGTGGCATGGTTGGCGTCATCTGCAGAGTCACGCATACTCTGCTTACGCTCGCTGTCACGATCTCTGACGGCCTCGTTTGTCGCTGGTTCACCGAGGGCTGGTAACTTGCAGTGCACTTTGCGCCCAAACAATAACTCAGCTGGAGCAACTCCGGTGGTGCTATGTGGCGTTGAGCGGTATGCCATCAAAAATCGTTGAACCTCCCGCTTCCACGTCTTTCCTTCCGCATATGCAGCACGAATCACTTTCATCAATTTTGTCGCTCAACTTCACCGTTAGCTCTCGGCCACAGTGGTGTAGTACGAAGCTGTTGAACACCACACTCATGTAGAAACTTCGCAAACCCTTCCGAGTTGAAAGGTGGGCCATTATCTGTACGCAAACTCGTCGGGATACCGTGTCGGCTGAACTGGGCTTCAATCATCGGAATCACAGCTTCAGCTGAGGTTGACTTGACCACATCTACTTCGAAATATCGACTGTAGTAATCCGCAAGCACCACAATGTGCTCGCCAGACGGTAGTGGACCCAGCAAGTCAACAGCCAAATGCTGCCATGGCGCATCTGGAAGAGGAGTGGACTTGACTGGCGGTGCATTGGCTGGCGCTGCAACCACTTGGCAGGCATGACACGACTTGCAGAGCTTCTCGGCCTCGCTATCCATGCCTGGCCACCAAACCTTGGACCGTAGACGCTCTTTCGTCTTCACGATGCCCTGGTGGCTCTCATGTGCCAACTGCACGGTCTGGTGTCGCAACTCTGTAGGGATAACAATGCGTTGACCTCTGAGCACCACCTTGCCAACAACAGTCAATTCTCCTCGGACCTGACGGTATGCTGCTGGCAGACCATCCCAAGATCCGTCGCGAAGGCACTTGCGAACAGCAGATAGCTCTTCATCTTCAGCTGAGCTACGTTCAATCGTTCTGATACCGATAGCGATGGGTGCTGCTGTCTGAGTGATAAGTCTAACCGACTCTTCATCACTGCTGATTCCTGGATCCGCCGCTGCAACGGGCAGGCGAGATAAAGCGTCAGCGATGTTCGTCTTTCCAGGAATGTGCTTGACTCGATAGCTGTACGGCTGTAGGCGCAGGACCCATCTCTCGATCCTGGCACTGGGCTTGGATCTTGCCGAATAAATCACTTCCAGCGGCTTATGGTCGGTGCAGAGTGTAAACTCCCTGCCTAGCAGATAGGTGTGAAATCGTTCACACGCCCAGACAATACCAAGAGCCTCTCGCTCGGTCTGCGAGTACCTCCGCTCTACCGCTGACAGTGATCTGCTCGCATACGCAACTGGCCGCCAAACACCATCCTGCTTCTGGACAAGCACAGCTCCGAGCCCAACTGGACTGGCATCCGTCACTAACTCGATCGGCGCTTCAGCATCATAGTATGCCAGTGTTGAGCTGGACACCAGTAGTCGCTTCAGGTGGTCGAACGCTTGCTGTTGCTCTGTAGTCCACTTGAACTGAGCTCCCTTGACCGTGAGGCGACGCAGTGGCTCAGCAACTGTAGCAAAATCAGGGATGAATTTTGCACTGAAACCGGCTGTACCGAGGAAGCTTCTTACTTCCGACGCATTGCTTGGCCTGGATGCTTCCGCCAAGGATCGTATCCTTTCCGGAGTTGGCTGTATGCCCTTGTCAGATATCTGCAAGCCGAAGAACTCAATGGAGCTCTTAGCGAACTCACACTTTGCTGGGTTGACTGTGAGGTTGACCTGCTGCAAGCGATTCATCAATGCATGAACCCTCACATCATGCTGGTTCAGTGATTCCGCATGTAGCAAGATATCATCAGCTCCGTTTCTGCAACCGGCCAAATCCTTGATCACATCGCTGATGATCTTCTGGTACAGCTCTGGTGCTGAACTTATACCAAATGGCAGTCGACGAAACCGGTACAACTTCCCATTTGCAGCAAAAGTTGTCAGGTAGCGGGACTCTTCTTCCAACTCTACTTGGTGAAATCCCCACTTCAGGTCAATCTTCGAAAACACCGTGCTGCCATTGACTTCATGCAGCAGCTCCTCTGTTGTTGGCATTGGATGTCGTTCTCGGACGATGGCTTCATTGACCCGGCGTAAATCCACGCACAAACGGATGTCGCCATGCTTCTTTGGTGCTATCACAATTGGGCTTACCCACGGCGTCGGGCCCACAGCTTCTTCAATAATTCCTGCTTGCTGTAACTCCTGAAGTTTTTCATCCACCTTGGTTTCATACGCATATGGTATCCTACGCTGGCGTTGGGCCACAGGTGGCACTTCAGAGTCTACATGAAGACGTGCTTGGTAGCCAATTAACTTGCCCACACCACTGAACACACCAGGATACTCATTCTTGATTTCATCGTTGATACTGGGGCTAGCTGTGGCGCTGCCAACTTGATTCACGTCAGGTAGCACCAAGGCCTTCAACTAACTTGAGTGCAGTACTACGTCCCAGCAAGAACTCTCCATCTCCTCTGACGACGATCACTTCGTCCTCAGTGCGCTCTGAGCCGCATTGGAAAATTGCAGTAAACTTGCCGACGACATTCAGCTGGTGTGCTCCATACGCGAAAAGCTTCCTGGTGCACTTCGTCAAAGTGACACCGAGGCCTTGCAATTGCAGCTGGCCCAAAGTCGATTCTCCTAACAAGTTGCATGATGCTCCAGAATCGACTAGCACTCGCGTCGACACACCATTGAGGCTGACATCGATAGAGGCCTGTGTCAAATAATTACTTCCTCGCACTCCAAACACAAAATCGTCTACATCTTGAATTTGATTTGCCGAGTGATTTTCTTTTCTGTACAAACTACTTGCCTTTCCCGACGACTTGGGAGCGTGACGCGTGTTGCCTGTACGCTGTTTGTCACCTCCGTTGCATTTGGATGCGAAGTGACCGTTTATACCACACTTTCTACACCTTTGGCCACGTGCAGGACAGTTCCGGTCGCGGGCGAAGTGGCCAACTTTTCCACAGTTGTGACACTCTTGCTGGGGTACGCCGTGCACAGCATTCACACTTCCTGGTGCAGCTTCACCCGTACCGTACGAACTGGACCCATGCCCATCATGGCTTGCACTGTGACTTGCACTTGTGTGAATTGTCGATGTTGACATATCACGTGCGTGCTGCTCCGTTGTTTCATACTCGCGACCTTTTTTCAAGGCCACCGCCAAAGTGAGGTCGTCGACTTCTAACAATTTCTTTCTGAGGCGATTGTCCGATATCCCTATCAGGAGCTGGTCGCATACATGATCCTCCATGTCGGTGCCATAGTCACAGTATTTGCCTTGCCCAAGCAAACGGGTCGAAAACTGAGATACTGTTTCACCAGTCCGTTGTGACATCTGACGAAGCTTATACCGTTCGAACCTCTTGTTGGCCACGAACTCAAACGCCTTGTCCAAAGCACTCACAGCTCGCTCGAATAAATTGTCGGTGTCCTCATCTTCTGTTAGCGTTTCGAATTTCTCCTGTACTGGCATACCAGCCAAGTACAGCAACAGACTCCTCTGCCTCTTCGCGGATGTTATGTTCTGCCCATCCACATAGTACTGGAATGATCTCTTCCACCTGCGCCATCTTGCCGAAACTTCATGGGCAGGACCCTCGAGATCGAACGGCTCCAAAGCCGGGCCTACTCCTGTGAGCGCCATTGTCACTGAGGCCTACTCAGGTCATCCATATGACTATAACTATTAAATCCAGTTCATCTTCGTCGCCAATGTAATGTTCTGGGACATTATTATTATTACAGTACTGGTCAAACCAAAGCACTAACAAAGACAAAACTAAAGACCAAGAACCAGGAACAGAAAGCACAGAGAAAGGGAACAAAACAGATACACATATAAATATCGTACAAGATACTATAATAGTACAATACTATAATATAGTATCAACCAGGAGGCCTGCAACATCACAAACATGACAAAGGTGATGGAATACTTCAGTCTTTCTCGGAACAAGAAATGTAACTTTATATATCTTTGCCAATCATACTATGATGTACCGAAATATATCCGGAGGAATACCAAGTGCTTCCTCCTGTACAAGGGCTTAGACAACAGAGATGTCCAATGTCTAGCACATGATCACTCCAAAAATCTTAAGAAAACCGAGTTTGCGGAGGCCTATGAAATGGCAACAGAGCAACCACATTCATTTTTCATGCTTGATAAAATAGCACATTAGAGCTTGCGGTGATGTAGGTTAACACATTGCACAAGCCACCACTTCACACGCGCTCCAGCGGCTTCCAAAGAGCCCGCAGATCCCATGCTATTCATTGATGCATGTCAAGTAACACGTACATGCACGCTGTGGTGGCATGTAACATGCGTACGCCGGAACTCACCTGAACTCGCCAGCCAACCAGCCATATGCGGCTGCAGCACACATCGGAGCTTGAACCCGTAACGCATACACCATACTTTGCGCTGGCCGTATTGCTACTTCATATTTGCTTTGCTTGGGTAGTGAGAAGAACACCGGTTTGTTCCTTTCTCATTTCTCACTCCCTTTCTCTCTCTTTCACCATGCCACGAGGCTCTGTACGAGGAAGCAGACGTGGACGCGGACGCGGGTATGCCGTCGAGGTTACCCGTCGCCGCTCGGGTAGGGCTTCGACCTCGCCATACGCGCGGACTGACGGCATGCGCGCCTTCGCGCCTGATGCCTCCGACACACCGTCAGCAGCTAGTTCAGACTTCTGACCCCGCTCCAGGCACCGACGCTTCTATGCAGGACGAGCCCTCATTGCTCTCCCCGGACATCATTTCCTCAGCCGTTATGAAGATGAACGCCCTCCACCCTCTCCTCGAACGCGTGGAACCCCTGGAGAACAGACAGTGCTGAGTCTGATCTGGAAGCCGATCTCTCCCACGCGCGCGCTCCGCACCCGAAAGATCGCTCCCACGCTCCGAGCGTCAAGCTCCGGACCTATCCTGCCCGGAACTTCCAGTTCTATCGGAACCTCCGACTTCGCCAGGACCTCCAGTTCTCTCCAAGCCCTCGGTTCTACCCACACCGCCACGTCGTGCGATTGAAAAAATCCAGCGGGGAGAGTTTGTGGAACTTGAGGAACTCTTGCCGGAAAATTTCAGCTCCCAGGGACAGGAGCCAATACAACTGGTTACAGCTGGCGGCGACATGGCTCAGCTCTCGCTCAACCTCAGCGCAAAGCACACGCGCGCGATCAACGACTTCTCGGCTTGGCTGGAGGCCTGGACGATCTACATGGGCATCGTCGTTCTTGCTCGTCCTGACCGAGCTCATGAGCTCGTCTGCTACCAGCACATACTTTGTACTGCGAACCAACAGTTCACGACGTCTGCTGTGCTGAACTATGATCGAGCATTTCGCCAACACAACGCCAGCATGGCACTGCGCTGGGACGTGATCAATCAGACGCTGTGGAGTATTCGCCTACTCCGCTCTCCCCGTCTGTCATGCAGACGTCTCCTGTGCTGAACTATGATCGAGCATTTCGCCAACACACCGCCAGCATGGCACTGCGCTGGGACGTGATCAATCAGACGCTGTGGAGTATTCGCCTACTCCGCTCTCCCCGTCTGTCATGCACCAAATGCACGCTCCAAAACAGCCGCGACCGCTGCCTGCCCACATGCCGTAGCTCAACACGCGCAGCCCTTTCCATCAGTGGCGGGCAGCACCCGCCAAGTCTGTTTTAACTTCAACCGCGGCAGGCCCTGTTCCCGCACACCCTGCGACCGTCTCTACGCCTGCAGCTCATGTGAAGACAAAGGTCATGCCGCCACATCCTGCACCAGCACCACCCGCTTCAGGTAGCAGCGCCCTGCAGATAGCCACGAGAAGACTTCGAAGCCCACTGAGAAAAAGTAAGCCGACTTCCACTCCCCTGAACACTGTTCGCTTTCACACATTACTGCCTTCCTAGGAATTGTGCTGGACACGGTGCGCATGGAAGCCCGTCTCCCAGACGACAAACCGACGGACCTCCGCGAGCTCCTCAGCGAGCTGTCACGCGGCACCCAGACCACGCAACGCAAACTCGATCACTTCCTGGGGAAACTCTCCTTTGCGTCGAGCGTCGTCGTACCAGGCAGAACATTTACGCGGCGCTTATGGGATATCAACAAGAGGTTTAGCCGCGCCAAGCCCTATTTCCGTATCACTCTGACAGGCATTCCAGCAGCCGGCACCATCGGCACAGCAAGCCCCGGACACTGCAATCCGCCTCCCTCTCCTGGACTGATGCAGGAGGTCGCCGACCTGGCAGCCATGGCAATCGCCCCGACAACACGGCGCACGTACGCCACTGGCGAAAGTAAATTTACGCAATTCTGTGCGTTGCAGAGATGGACGCCCATGCCGGCTACAGACACGATGCCCAGCTGCTTCGCAGCACACCTCACACAATCGGTTCAACCACAGACAATTCATGTCTACATGGCCGCAGTACGCAACATGCATCTCGAAGCCGGATTCCGAGATCCAACGATGAACGCATTGCTGCCGCCACGTGTTATGCGAGGCATCAAGAGGACGGCGACTGACCCGGCAATCCAGCGCACTCGCCTCCCAATCACCATTGATTTGCTGCGGAAGCTCCTCAACCAACTCAGCCTGGACCAACGGCGTCACCAGCAGGACAAGGGCATGCTCAAGGCGGCAATGGTGCTCGCCTTCTTCGGATTTCTTCGATGCGCTGAATTCACTGTGCCTCCAGCCGGGTTTGACCCTGCCACTCATACCACGCGCCAGGATGTGACTCTGGATGTCACTCAAGGACGCACATATATCCGCTTCCACATCAAGCAATCGAAGACGGACCAACTTCGTCAGGGCCATGCAGATAATCGGTAGTACCACTTCACAACCTCGCCCGGTTGCCGCCCTCCTGGCACATTTTACAGTCTGTCCGTCTGACGCACTCTTACGCTACCGCCCTGGGAGACCGCTGACCAGGCAGGCACTGACAGAAGAGCTCCGACAGCTTCTCCCACTCACGGGAACACCCAATTCACGCGATTACGCTGGTCATTCGTTCCGCATCGGTGCCGCCACAACTGCAGCCATGGCGGGTACCCCGGACTGGCTAATCAGGGCAATGGGCCGATGGAGAAGCGACAGTGTCTTGCGCTACATCAGGACAACCGACACAGACATGGCGCAGCTGACCCAAAAGCTGTCAGAGGTACAAGCGCATCACAGAACGCATGGAGGTATGTAAGAACCCGCCACGCGGGCACGCAACTCACACCCATGCACGTACCCACACGGCTGACCGTTTGGAACAGCACAGCAACTTGCTCTGCTAGGATTGTGCTGACAAACTGCGCTGATAGCAACAACAGTGTCATTCACGTGCATTGCAATGTGTCACAACTTAGCATGGAGGCTGGGCAACCATGGGCCAGCTATCTCCTCTCATCTGGCAATTATCACGGCCTTCGGCCATCACACTCATACTCCCACACTCCTGCCTCCTAACGGGCATTGCACTTCGTGCGTGGGCCGTCCACACTCCGTCCATTTCATGGGCGCCCATCTCATGGGCTGCACTTTGTGCGTGGACATACATACACACTATCATACAGGCCGTCCACACTCCGCCCAGTTCATGGGTGCCCATTTCATGGGCTGCACCTCGTGTGCGTGGGCCGTCCACACTCCGTCCATTTCATGGGCGCCCATCTCATGGGCTGCACTTTGTGCGTGGACATACATACACACTATCATACAGGCCGTCCACACTCCGCCCAGTTCATGGGTGCCCATTTCATGGGCTGCACCTCGTGCGTGGACTATCCTACACGATTATCACATGCCAGATTCGGTTGCCCAGCACTCCATGAATCCTCCATATGATGTGTGCTCTCCACTGGTCTGCAATAGTGAGTGCATGCGTGTTAATAGCACATTAGAGCTTGCGGTGATGTAGGTTAACACATTGCACAAGCCACCACTTCACACGCGCTCCAGCGGCTTCCAAAGAGCCCGCAGATCCCACGCTATTCATTGATGCATGTCAAGTAACACGTACATGCACGCTGTGGTGGCATGTAACATGCGTACGCCGGAACTCACCTGAACTCGCCAGCCAACCAGCCATATGCGGCTGCAGCACACATCGGAGCTTGAACCCGTAACGCATACACCATACTTCGCGCTGGCCGTATTGCTACTTCATATTTGCTTTGCTTGGGTAGTGAGAAGAACACCGGTTTGTTCCTTTCTCACCCACCCACCTCTTCCCATCTATGAATAATATTGATATCCTTGATTCAACACAGGTATCATAATTCATACAAGACGAAAATAAATAGGAGTGCTGGGCCAGCTATCTCCTCTCATCTGGCAATTATCACGGCCTTCGGCCATCACACTCATACTCCCACACTCCTGCCTCCTAACGGGCATTGCACTTCGTGCGTGGGCCGTCCACACTCCGTCCATTTCATGGGCGCCCATCTCATGGGCTGCACTTTGTGCGTGGACATACATACACACTATCATACAGGCCGTCCACACTCCGCCCAGTTCATGGGTGCCCATTTCATGGGCTGCACCTCGTGTGCGTGGGCCGTCCACACTCCGTCCATTTCATGGGCGCCCATCTCATGGGCTGCACTTTGTGCGTGGACATACATACACACTATCATACAGGCCGTCCACACTCCGCCCAGTTCATGGGTGCCCATTTCATGGGCTGCACCTCGTGCGTGGACTATCCTACACGATTATCACATGCCAGATTCGGTTGCCCAGCACTCCATGAATCCTCCATATGATGTGTGCTCTCCACTGGTCTGCAATAGTGAGTGCATGCGTGTTAACAGCAACATATCAGCCAGAGATGTACCGATGTGGATTCGATAGGTTCTTGGAGAAGTGAGAAGAAAAAAAGGTATTGGTAGATGAGCATGCCACATTTTACACAAGTAGAAAATCCTGAACATCGGAAGGAAGTCATTGACACCTTTCTCAAAAATCGAGAAATTCTCAAGCAACGTCAACTGGAAAAAAGGATCGGTAAGCAACAGCAGGAGGAGTTTGTAGAAGAGTTTCAAAAACCTGTTGTTAAAAATTTAACCAAACAAAGTGAGGAATACGATAAACGGCAGGATGCGCTCCTTGGACAACTTCAGACTAACCAAGCAGCAATCACAACAGCCCTCCATCAAATTCCATCGGTTGTGGGTTCATTCATCAAACCCATCGGAGGTAGTACTCCAGAACCGGGTGGTGAAACTTCTCGGATCAGAGAAACTGATATCTCATTCAACCAGAAAGATATTGACCTCATCAATGAGTATATAGGAACTAATGATGAAATACCGAATGAAGAAGAGATCAAAAGTACAGAGGCAATATGCTTTGGTTCTGCAAGAGTGCTCAATGCCTGATTCAGGCAGAGCGGCGTACACAAAGGCACACAATGAAAACCTTGGCAAATTTATTCCGTTGTGACTCCGAGTTTCATGGCTGAACCAATCATCGTTGTCTGATGATTGGTTCAGCCATGAAACTCGGAGTCACAACGGAATAAATTTGCCAAGGTTTTCATTGTGTGCCTTTGTGAAGAGATCAAAAGTAGTAATAACTTGAAGAAGGTAAAAGACGTGTTGGGGAGAATAAAAGGGGTACAACTGCGCTCTGGTTCAGTAAGTGATAAAGATGGAAACAAGAAACTTGTGATAGATTCCATAGACAAGGTGAGGAAATGGATAGACTTCATGATCAGTGCTAAAGGTAGTAGAGTGAAACCAGTACAAGATCAGAAAGCAGATCGAGCAACTCTATCATCACAGTCCACTAAGAAAAAGAAAAGAAACAGAAGGAAAGGTATCAATCCAAAAAGTCCAGAACTCTCAAGTCCAGTTCCGCAAGCAGATCAAGCAACTAGGCTTAATGATTTTGATTCACCACAGTCCACTAAGCCAGGGGAAAGATACAGATATGTTGAAGGTAAAAGTCCAGAATTGTTTTGGTTAGATCGACAACCATCACCAGAATCAGATTTCTCAGAAGGAGATTTTCACTCCTTGGAAGGAAGTGGAATCAGATTTTACAAATCACATGATGAGTTAGTAAAATGACTGAGTTTACTTTGCACTTCCCGAGAAGCAGGAAATACATCAAAGAAAGTCATTAACGAACTAGTTGAGATCTTGGACCGTTTGTTGAATGAGAAAGTGATAAAAAAGAGTGAATACAAGAAGATATATAAATCTTATGTATAGATAGAACCATGGAAACCATCCTATTTTTTGACAGTCACAGTTCACAAATCACAGGGACAAGTCAAAACTTTCAAGCATCTTTCAACCCTCCATTACTACTTGATGAAAAGAAGACCTATGAAATTGCTCTGATCAATTCTACCATCTGGTATAGTTGGTTCAACATCAACACCTCAAACAACCAAATTCGGATTTTTGATGGGAAAGCCTGGAAAACTCATGTCATTCCAAGAGGTGCTTACAACTTGACTGACATCAATCGATATATCCAGAGAAAAATCGAAAATGAGGACGGGATAACGATTGAGCCAAACTTCAACACTCTACACAGTGAAATTTATCTCAAACATGGATACAAGGTTGACTTTGACATCCCATCATCACTTGCTCCTGTGCTCGGATTTTCCAAGAAACTGATTGATACAACTTCTACATCTGACTTCATTGTGAATATCACTGACACTCACAACATCCTCATTCACTGTAGCTTGGTAAGTGAGGCATATCTCAATGGTAGAACTGGTGATGTCATTTACTCCTTTTCACCGGATAAACCTCCTGGATTCCAACTCAACATCCAACCGAATGAGAAGACGTTTTTACCAGTAACGAAAACTGATAGAATATCGGATGTAACAATGAGGATAACTGACCAAGATGGAAAGGAACTGAACCTCAACAATGAAAGAACCACGTTCAGTCTTCATCTCCGGGAAAGAAAATAAGACTAGATAGATGACATCATGTTCTTGAAACGAAACCAGCTTACCAGACAAAAGGTTATCGGAGGAAGTCTTCTTGGAAATCTGTACAACAAAGCCAAAGGTATACTATACAACACCAGCAAAATCTTAGCACCAAAGGTCAAATCCATAGGAAAAATGACAGCTCAGAAAGCTTTGGAGGCAGCAAAAGAGCAGATCACTCCAGACATGGTCTTTGATTTGGCAAAAGATCTTGCTAAGGGTGACAGAAAAGCAGTAAAAATGAAAGTAAAGAAAGAGGCAAAGCAGCTTGCTACTACTATTGGTAAAGACAAAGCTATCAATCCACATGTTAGAGATACCATCAATCAATTATCAAACAACAAGAACATCAAACGAGTTTTGTTGGATAAGAGTAAAGAGCTTCTCCAAGATAATCAGAGAGCTATCCTATCAAACATCATTGCTGGTTCAGGAATGAAAAGGTTGTAGAAAAAAAAGAAAAAATATATAGGTAGAAACCATGGCCTCTTACACAAGTCCACATTTCGATCTTTTCACAGACCCGCCAAAGGAAGAATCAACAACTGAGTATGAGTACATAGAATATCTACCCAGGAACAGTAATGACATGAATACAGATCAGCATATCATAGAAACCAAGGATCTTGATGAGTACCTCCTTCCTCATAAAGCACTGCTTGAGGTTCGTGGACGTCTCGTTAAAGAAGCAGATGGTTCCAATTATGGTCCTGATGATGTCATCACTCTTTCTAACAACGGATGGTCACTATTCAAGACTGTTGAGTATCAACTTGACAACAATATGGTAGAGAGAGTTGATAGTCATGTACCACAAGCTTCTACCATTCTCAATCTGGTCCAGTTTAGTGATGATTATGGGAGAAGTTCTGCTACCAACATGCTCTGGTACAAGGACACAGGAATCGGAGGAGCATCTCCTAATGAGTTTAGGGATTCAGGTGCATTGTTGCCAGTAAATCCTATCACAGACGTAACAGCACTTACTGGAGCAAATTTCAGGCAGTATTTTCAGACAGGAGCTCTAAAGAATCCTGCTTACAATACCGGATTCAGAGCCCGACAACTCATCACGACTGGAAATAAGGATACAACCATGTTGCTTCCTTTATCATCACTGTTGGGGTTTTGTAAAGATGTTGATACAGTATTCATGGGAGTCAAGCATACACTCAATCTTACTAGAGAATCAGCAGCCAACTACATTCACAGAGCAAATGGTGTTGATCCAGGAAGGTTTGACATCAAACATCTTTCTTTGTGGATACCAAAGGTGAGACCATCACTCCAACTAGCTAGTAAGATTGAAAGTAAGTTGGTTAAGTCCACCCTCCGAGATCTCTACTTTGAGCAAGTCCGGATTTATAGAAATCAGTATGGAACAACGGAGATAAACCCATCCTGGAGAGTGACTACTCACAGTAATGAGGAACTTCCAACTCATATCTTCTTTGCTATCCAAGCAGCCGATCGAAGTGGGAGTCAAGAACAGAACAACCATGTTTTCGACAATGCTGACCTCAGAAGCTTGTCTGTGTACATCAACAGCGATAGATTCCCAGAACGTGATTTGGATATGAATTTCAATCCAGCTTCTCGGAATTATACAAGAGCATACATGCTTTTCCAAGAAGCCATCCAAAAATATGCTGACACAGACAGTGGAAGTCAGGTAAGTGTGGAGGATTTTGCCTCTTTGTACACCATCATTCATGTAGATGTGAGTAAGCATAAGGAGAAGCTGAGGAACAGCTCTGCTGATATCGAAGTTCGATGGAGACTTGGAAAACCGTTTGAGTTTCCCACTGGTACAGCTGCTTCTTACCAAACCATCTGTTTGATTCTCTCCGAACGTCATCTCAAACTCAATGGTATGAATGGTAAAATGAGTGTTGTGGTGTAAGGAAAAGATATACTATAGTAGATAGGAACCATGAATGAGTTGGAAAAGGACATTGAGATTTTATTAACAAAGGAACTAACACAGAAGAAAGGTGGTAGTATCGGTTCTGTGATCGGAAGATTGGTTGGGAAACTATCTCCACTTGTGATCAAGCATGCTCCCAACATCCTTGGTACACTAGGACTGGCTGGTATTTCTGGTGCTGTTTCTGGAAGCACACATAGAGCCACAGCTGGTCGTTGAATCGGTCAGTATGTAGAATATGGATTGATGTTAACTCCAAACCAAAAGAAGAAACTTGGTAGTGCTCAGGATGGAATCACACTCCGGTTGACAAAAAATCAGTTATCCGGAAATGATTATGCTTTTGCTCACAAACCGACAGGTTACCAAAATTAAAAAATCCAAGCAAAAAGGAGTAGGAATGGATCTCAAGTTATCCAGTACTCAACTCAAGAAGCAAGGAGGGTTTCTCGGAGCATTAGCAGCTGGATTATTAGCACCAGCTCTGGGAAAAATGATAGGTTTAGGAAACACTGGTGAAGGATTACAACTTCCTGGAACACGGAGGGGTAGAGGGGTAAAAAAAGACCAAAAAGGAAAAGGGTTACGTCTACCAGGAACGTGAGACCACTAACCAACTTTGACATTGATAAAATGCTGAGATCTATTCCACATTTCAGAGGAACTTTCAGCAAAGATCAGCTTCCACAACCTCTATCATCAAAGGATTGTTTGGTAATCAATCTCCAAGATTTCTTGGACGGTGGTGGTACTCACTGGGTTTGTGTTTATAGAAATCAATATTTTGACTCCTTTGGTCTTCCACCACCAGAGGAGGTAGTCAGATGCATGAAGAAGCACCACAAAGAATGTTGGTATAACTCATCAAAGATACAGATGAATGATAGTGTCCTGTGTGGATACTACTGTATACATTTCATAGAAGAAAGAAACAAAGGCAGAAGTGCTCTTGATGTCTTGTTGGATTTCACTCAGCACCCCAGTCAAGAAAATGAGCAGTTGGTATTGTAAAAAAATGGGAAGAAAAAAAGATAAAAAAAGGAAAACACAAAAACTCTTTTTTTGGTATTCATTGTATAAGCATCATCAGTTTAGCATTCACTGAGTTTGTGTAATTTCGTTTTTTCATGATGGGATTTGTGATTTCTTGGATAAGACTTCTCACATTTCTCACAGACAACTCTTTCATTGGCATATTGTCTGATTTTCTTGTGATTGTCTTGATACCACTCTGATGCTGATCTTCCAGGCTTGTTTTTATTCACGGTATCCAGTTTTTCGATCCAGTATCGTTCTCTCCTCTTAAAGGGGCACTCCGGCTTCATTTTCGACGCCGAGTTTTCGATGCCAAGACGAAGGTTGGTGAAAGAGAAGACGCCTCGAACAAGAACGAGTCTCCAGAAGCGATCGAGTCGAGCAGGAAGACGACTTTTGAATTTCGGCCGAGCGAGCGCTGATGACGTAATGAGGGATTAGCTTGCCAGTGGAAATGCATCTGCGCACATACATTTCACATACTTTTTGGCCAATTTTCAATCGAAGAGGAGGTTGTTTTCTATGTTCTCTCAACGTCGTGAGCGATCCCGTCTTCTATACCCTTCCAGGTACCCTGAAGGTCCTCCAGAGGAGAATTTATCTCCAGCAAAGCGTTGTTGATCCGCTAAATTCGTCTCGAGACATATTCACCCAGTGCAGTGCTGACAAATGTAGAATGTTGAATCTGTGATAATTGTCGACGATGGACAGAAAGGTTGATAGCCGCTGTCGCAGGGAAAGTGAAGCCGCTGGAAGTAACAACGGGGAGCTTGTTAGCATCACTTGATCAAAGCAGCTAGACGGAATCGGGGAGTACTGACTATTTGTCTCGCCCTCAGTTTAGTGAATTTTATGATCAGAAAAATTTTCGATCAGGATCCCTTCTACAAGATGTGTAGTACAGGTGATTTCTGAACTTGACGATACGGAGACCGACCAGTAGACCTACCAACAACGTGTACCTGCAGGAAATTCACCCAAGGCTATTGCTAATGCTATCCTCTTCAGTGGCTGTTGTTTTTTTAGTAAAAATATGTTCACTTCTCTCAACATATTCCTGCATGGCAGCAAGAAGGTGCACTATGGAATTCAACGCCACAATCTTCGCCCAGCTGTGGATGAAGCATGGTCAAGTCATGGCAGTACATATACTTGAACCAGATGAGAAATTGAAGTTCATTTGTGATGTGAAGTTTGACAGCCCCAGTGACCGAGTCAAGCGTTGTCTTTTGCCGTGGCACAAATTGTTGAAGAATCCGAGATGTTCTTGGAATTATGCACATGGATACTACCAGAAATAATGGTGGCATGAACCATTGTGGAATGGGACAGCTCACGGAGAATACTGGAAAAGCTCAAGTATCTCTAGGCGATTGTAAATCCTGTTCTGGCTGATAGCTTCGGCCTGCTGCGCCCGTCCACATACAATGATGGGAACATGCATTTCTGTTTTCTACATATTTGCTATCTACTGTACTGTGGTATTACAGTTGCAGGTCCCTTACATAGAAATATGTTCACCCCCCCCCCCACATACCCACATAAATATGAACTAACAATTTCACTGTTGGACTCGCCGGTGGCTAGAGAGCAAAGGATTAATTTATAGCAAAGAAAAGGACCAGGGAACTACAAGTTACGCTATAATGTCCACGAACTATTTCACTGCATTTGAAATAATTTTGTTTGATACCCTGAGAACTCTGAAACTTTGCAGCACTGTGGATTATATGTGGATACAACATTTATGGAAGGAACACATAGTTCAAATAATTATAGCACTGGATTGTTGAGATTGTGAGCACATTCCAATCAGTACTCTACATATTTATAAGCGGTGGCAATCGTTAGGAATAGGTCGTGAGTTGTCAGAGTGCTCTAGTATATGAGAGAATGTTTTGTTTGTCTAATCGACGGCTAGTTTGAAGCCAGAGTTGTTTGAACTTGCTTCAGTCGACTTGATTCTAGACAGTAGTCGAAGGAGTACTATGAAGTATACACCAGGCGTAGTCTGTAAGGTATCTCGTGAGAATTCTGTCGGTACACATCAGGTATCAGCTTGCAAAGATGGCTCCTCTCTGTTTCTTGAAAGCCTGTATAGTTGGACTGTGGCTCCAGCGATTCCCTTCTCAGAGCAGGTACCATACCCAATACGGTCAATGCATATTGGACAAACCTGTGTGCACAACAGAAATAGTGGAGAGAAATCTCTCAGCTCATGAACACATCAGTGAAGTTTGAACTGCCGTTGTTTGTGGCCATCAGTATAAACCTATCGACTATAAGAATAATGTGCAAAAAACCCTCTATAACTACAGCTGGGGCCATGGAATTATAAAGCATCTAACTTAGGGAACTGCCAATTCTGGTCGGAGTTGCGTTCGAGGCCTGCAATTCATGATGGCTATTGTATGTTGCATTGACCAGAGATCATATAAAACTTCCATGCCACATTGAAACACGCACTACTTTCGAGTACTTTGGTATCCCCCAGCAAATGGGCATTCGTTCCCGGGGTGGCAGGCGTCACCATTCGTTATGCCTGGATCAGATTTCATTGACCCCAACTGTCATGAAAAATCATTTTTACTTCGACTGGATTTCAGTACAAGTTAGTTGTAGAACTGCAGAATAAATTTTGTTGTATTTGGGCAACCATTTCTCTACAAACGCTCTATTTGGAAAAGAATTTTTTTAATAAAATACATGTCCAAATTCCACATTTACCCAAATCGGAATACTTGATCACGTATTCAGTCCTACACGGAATGTTTAGAAAACGCCAGGGAATAGGAATTTGCTAACGAGAACTCCAGGCCAGGGTACTAGCATACGAACAAAAACAAGATAAAAACTCACCAGTATACTTGTAGTAATTCATGCCGGTGTAATATTCACGATAAGCAACGAGGCACCCTCCGATTTGGTCAAGCTGCTTTGAAGTCTGGTTGTTCAGGTGATACAAACGGGCTCCCTGTTGTTACTTCCAGCAGCTTCACTCTCCCTGCGACAGCGGCTATCAGCCTCTCTCTCCATCGTCGACAATTATCACAGATTCAACATTCTACATTTATCAGCACTGCACTGGGTGAATATGTCTCGAGACAAATTTAGCGGATCAACAACGCTTTGATGGAGATAAATTCTCCTCTGGAGGACCTTCAGGGTACCTGGAAGGGTATAGAAGACGGGATCGCTCACGGCGTTGGGAGAACATAGCAAACAACCTCTTCTTCGATTGAAAACTGGCCAAAAAGTGTGTGAAATGTATGTGCGCAGATGCATTTCCACTGGCAAGCTAATCCCTCATTACGTCATCAGCGCTCGCTCGGCCGAAATTCAAAAGTCGTCTTCCTGCTTGACTCGATCGCTTCTGGAGACTCGTTCTTGTTCGAGGTGTCTTCTCTTTCACCTACCTTCGTCTTGGCATCGAAAACTCGGCGTCGAAAATGAAGCCGGAGTGCCCCTTTAAGCTCATCTTCATCAAAGATTGACAGAGAGTCGATCTGGACAATTTCTACATGTCCGAGATCAAGCAGAATGAATGAGGTCATAAAACCCCGTTCACCTTTTTGGTAGGCTTTGTAAGCTGATCGGTGACAGTACATCCGATTTTTCAGTGGTAGACAAGTGGAGCCAACGTATACCTGATCGGTGTGTTGGCTCACAAGTTTGTAAATCTTACAAGGGGAAGTCATCTTTGCTGATAGAAAATCTTTGGAATTCTCATCGGTATACTTCTATACAACAGGATTCAAATAACCGTTTATGATGATAATTCGGTGTAGAAAAAAAAGAAAAAGAGGAGAGTTGATCACCTCTTTTCTCTTCTCTTCTACTTTCTTTCTCTCTTCTATTTTTCTGACAAATATTTATCAATATCATCCTGAAGCATCTCTAATAGGTGATTGTTGGTGTAGGAACTACAGAATCCTTCATACTTTGGATTTTCACAAATTTCCAGGAAAATGCTTAGGATGATAATCATTTCTTCATCAAGAGCAGTTTCAAACACATCATTAATGAAATCACTGCTCATTGAATGATAATCATCCATCATGTTTCTTTCAATCATCTCATCCACATCCCTTGGATCACCATCCGGAACCGGGACATCCTCCCAAGGATCACCACAATCAGGAGTATCAGGTTCATAGTCAAAGTCCTCATAGGAGAAATAGTCACTTGGAAAAGACGCAGCCATCGTTGTAGGTAATTGATTTTACAAATTCTATCAAACTTGTTGGATATTACCCTATAGTATGAACAGTTTAGATAACATAATTTGTGATATGGGTGGAAAGAAAGAAAAAAAGATAGATAGACAAACATGAAAATGTATCACATAATCTGCCGTGGGACAGTTGGGTTTGGATATTCTCTCTCCAACATTCCACATTTCCGTGGAAATATTCTGGGGGTGAGTTTGGAACTCACGAAAGATGATCAGGAGCATGACACGATCAACATCCACATATTTACCATAAATCCACAGATTTTTCTATCATTGACAAAAGCAGAGCTTGACAAGATGGATAATGGAAATTTCAGACTTGTTTGTGCTGAAAAGATTGATGAGAGCTTGGAAGATCACTGTGAAAATATGGGATTGTTGAAACATCTTTGTATACATGAGAAATAAAAAAGTAGATAGATAGATAAAGATGAATGTTCATTGCCTATCGTGTAAGAAAAAGCAACAGATGAGGGGGGTACAAGGAGAAGTCACATCAACTGGTCAACCATATGTCAAGGGTAATTGCTCAGTATGTGGTCGATCATGTTCACAATTTATCAAGAAATCGGAAATCAAAGAAGGTGGATTCCTGTCCGGTTTGTTCAAGATGATAGGTTTAGGAGTAAAAAAAAGATAGATATGAAATGGACGAACGATCTGGCTGATGAGTTACACAAACCAAAGCGTGTGAATTTTACAAGGAGACAAGTGACTGTGAGTGAGATTGATGAAATCTGGTCTGCCGATCTCGTGGACATGACAGCTTTTCGTAAATACAATGATGAAATCAAATTTCTGCTTACTGTCATTGATCTGTTCAGCCGATATGCTTGGGTTGTCCCACTCCAATCCAAGAAAGGTGTTGACATCCAATCAGCATTTCGATCCATCGTGAAAACTAGCAGCAGGAAACCACGTAAGCTGTGGGTTGATCAGGGTACCGAGTTCTATAATCGAACGTTCAAACACTGGCTTGATGAGAATCAGATCACGATGTACAGCACTCACAACGAAGGAAAGGCTGTTGTAGTTGAGCGTTTCAACCGAACTCTGAAAACCAGGATGTGGAAATACTTCAGTACTAACTCCACCAGCAGGTACATCGATGTCCTTCCACATTTGGTAGAGAAGTACAACACGACAAAACACAGAGGTGTTCGGATGACACCAACTGAGGCATCACGGGAGAAGAACGCTGATCGAATCCGTGACTCACTGGGTGAGAAATCTCCACTATCCAGGTCCACTAAATTCCAGATAGATGACCACGTCCGACTGGTGAAGCAGAAACGACATTTCGAGAAAGGATACACTCCGAACTGGACCGAGGGTAAAACTGGAGTTTAGGTACTTGTGTATCTACTGAAAAAGGATGAGCTACTTCTGGACAGCCCGGCATCGGCTGGCCTGTCAAACTGCACGGATAAGCCCTGTGACCATTGATTTGACTGTCTCGGCCAGCACTCTATAATAAATTATGGTACGGTATCTGTGCACCGTATGTGCCGGATACGGTGTGGATATGGAGATTACATGTTAGCCATCTGGCTGGTTTTAACGGTCATTGTTTTCGCCAGGTTTGCTTTGAATTTTTGGCATTTTATATGATTTTTTCGGTTAGATAGATTTCGGTAGATCTTCCAGGTTTCGTGATATTTTCGAAACTTTACTTCAAAATTGATGGATTTTTTTCTGTCAAAATTCCCGATATTTTGCTTAGAGAATTACCGGCAAACTTTGCCTACAAGTCATGATCCAGGCTGTTTTCCCTAGGAAAGGTAGCGAGTATTTTGAAGTACACTGTAAACTAAGTACTTGGGCTATTTTGAAGTATTTTCTCTTCTTCTTTCGATTACAATGATTCTTGCTTTTAGTTGCACTAAGTTTTAGATTGCTCAGGAGAACAAGCGAAGAAAAGACTTTGTGACTTGGTTTTACCATTCTTCATCAATCTCAAAGTAACCCCAAATCTATTAAAAGCAAAGATCATGCTCTTCCCGCGACAGCCGGAATTCCCAACTAACTTCCCGCGGCCAATCGCCGGATATTTGACAAAAAGGATATCCATCCATTCCCGTGGGAACTCATGCACCAGCACACCCAAAACAGAACACCTCTTCTACAAAATTTATTTTAACATTTTGGGAAAGCGGAACTGAAAATAGATGTGGTCACTGGTCAAGCGGATGGCACAGGGTATGATTGTCGAATGCAATGCACCATGCATTCGAAGTACCGATCCTGGTGCTCCTTGAACCGCTCACGCCACATAAATTCCACCAAGTATGTGGGAAATAAGGTGTCAGATGTTCCGAACATGCGTTTCAGCTGCCGCTTTGCTCTCATCCACATATTCTCCACGTTGTTGGTATGGACATCGCGGTCATTGGGGTTCACGAAGTTAGCTTCATGAATCACAACATCATGTTGAAAGATGCCCCCATGTATCGTCGAGAGATTGGCATATGCAGCCCATCCATCCGACATGATGCGTGTCCCGGGGAGGAGCCACTGAGCTATTAGGGCAGTCAGTGTTGCTGCCGTGCGATCAGGAACAACTTGCATGATGCAAGTTCCGGTGTCCCTTTCGATTGCACCAAAGACCCAGTGGCCATCTCTCCATTGACCGCGATGGTACTTCCGGTGAAAGTATTTCAACTCATCAATTTCCACCACCCGAGGCTTGCCTTCATCATCGAAGCCTCCGAGATGGTATGGGTTATTGGTGAGGTACTCACCTGCCACGTCTCGAAGAAAATTATACCAATCAAGGAGTGGCTTCTCCGTCACCTTGTAACACCTTGTAATTTCCTTCTGCGGCTCTTGCTTGGCCCAGAAGACGATGATCTTCATCAAT
Organism: Sycon ciliatum; assembly: GCF_964019385.1. Taxonomy (NCBI): domain Eukaryota; kingdom Metazoa; phylum Porifera; class Calcarea; order Leucosolenida; family Sycettidae; genus Sycon; species Sycon ciliatum. Next base: position 45,211,842 of record NC_088644.1, read on the forward strand.
AAATCAAGATTCAAATGGCTCCGTTGGAAGAATGAGCCAACACGAACGCTCTTGACGTAGCTGTCACGTTGGCATCGCCAACGATATCCATCAATGCCTCCGTTATACACTGAAAAGGTACAGCGTTGATTGCACGTTGGACACACATGAACGTTAGCAATCAATCCATAACGTGCCACTAGCTCGATTCCACGCCCCTGACAGAACTCGATGATGATGGTGTCAAGGAATACTATCCCCTCGAGCATACCGTTGTAATCCAATACTTCCTCAGGTGGAATAATAAATTTACGGGGAGCGGCCATTTTCAATACTGAAGGGAACGTTGAAGTGTTTCAGTTTTGCGGTTAATCAAGAGAAACGAATGAGAAACAATTGAAACTGCTCAGAGTCAACGCAAGTTGCACAGGCTGTTGGGGCCGACAATCGTTCTTATAAGGAGCTGAAGAACCCCTCGGAATCATGGAATCTCCATATCCGTTACGTACATGTACATGATTGTATACATGTACAAGGTGTTAGATACATATGTAAACCTTGTTCTAGTTTACACATGTTGAATTATTGTTGTATTGTTATTGTTGTTGCTTTGTTTGTTTCACTCTGTTAAACCAACAACATGACTGTACATGTATACGGTATGGATATGGAGATTCCATGAGAAAGGCCAGAGAGTCGTAAAATACCGGGTATTTTACGACTCCCTTAGTCAGGCCGCAGGGTTTTCCTCATACGGTGCATAGTAGGCCTCGCCCAAATATGCTAAAAAAAAGAGCATATTATGCTCGTCGCATATCAGGGAAAACGTCCATAATGTGCCAAAGGCTTAGCAAGATATGCAAAAAGATATGCCAAAATATGCCAAAATATGCTCGACATAAGCAGAAAGTGTAGATCATTTCAGTAAAATTACAACCTTGGAATATTCATTGGCTTCACGGCTATCATGCTTATGGTGCAAATCAAAACACATGCGGAATAGTATGGCTGGGGTGTGTCCCCAGCAACCGTAATGATAGTGTTCATCCATGGGGGAATGTAGCAAACGCCTCAACCATTCCAAATTCATTCATAAAAGGCATTTCTGAACGCATTTTGTCCATAATATGAATGACTTTTCCTCATTTTCTTCAGAATATTTGAATTATATGCTGGCTTCATTCCAATATTCCCTTTGTCGCTCAATATGCCATATATGAACTGTGTCACAAAATATGCGGAAATATGCGCAAGCATATTTGGTCGAGGACTTGTGCATAGCCATACGTCATGTATTCTAGCAATTCAAAAATATCCAGCAAATTTATTTTGGAGGAAAATCTCTGTGCATGTAACCATGCATCGGGTGACCACTTGACCACTTCCGGCGAATATATATTATATAAATTGCAATACACACTAGTCAGAACAACAGATGGCTTGATCAGTCACTGGCATGAAACTTTAAGTTGTGACTGACCACCCATCTTTTCACATTCAAATTCAAATTTGGAAATAAATCCGAAAAAACATATAAAATGCCAAAATTCAGAGTAAACCAGGCGAAAATAACGGCCGTTAAATCCAGCCAGATGGCTCCGGCGTACATGTATGGAATCTCCATATCCACACCGTATCCGGCACATACGGTGCACAGATACCGTACCACATAGAGTGCTGGTCGAGACAGTCAAATCAATGGTCACAGGGCTTATCCGTGCAGTTTGACAGGCCAGCCGATGCCCGGCTGTCCAGAAGTAGCTCATCCTTTTTCAGTAGATACACAAGTACCCAAACTCCAGTTTTACCCCAGGGAGGTTTTCCGGATCACCAATATTCTCCCGACCAGACCGACTACGTACTCTGTCAAGGACCTCGATGGTGAACCCATTGACGAGTCGTTCTATGAACAAGAGCTCCAGAAAACTACTCAAGAAATCTACAGGATCGAGAAAGTGCTCCGAAAGGACAACAAGAAGAAACAAGCCCTTGTGAGGTGGAAAGGGTACTCGGCAAGATTCGACAGCTGGGTGCCGTTTGATCAACTCAGCTGGTTGTGAAAAAGCTCCGACTCCGAAACTGAAAAAATATGTGAGCTCTGAAAAAGCTCCGACTCGGACTGGATCCCGTTTGATCAACTCAGCTGGTTGTGATCACGGATCACAGTAGCAGATTTGTTTGTAGAAAAAAAATCACGGGGTAGACTTACTAACTGTCAACAACTCCGGATCCGGACTCTTGTCAGTACTAATAGACATAAACAACTCCATATGTGTTTGACCCCGATAGCCTGGTTGGTAAATCTACTACACACAGGATAAGAAATCGAGAGTCACGGGTTCGAATCCCGGAAACTGAGACCACATGCCACAATGCGCATGTCTGAATCCTGTTTCACGAAACTGAGACCACATGTCACAATGCGCATGTCTGAATCCTGTTTCACAACAAGAAACTGAGACCACATGCCACAATGCGCATGTCTGAATCCTGTTTCACGAAACTGAGACCACATGCCACAATGCGTATGTCTGAATCCTGTTTCTGAGAACACATGAACACATGCCAATGATCTGATCAGAGCGTGTCTTGTGAAAAAAAGAGAGAAGAGATAAAAAGAAGAGAAGAGAAAAAAGAAGAAAAAAAAAGAAAAAACCCAAAACCGAGACTCGAACCCACGATCTTGTACTCGAATCCACGGTCAGATCTATCCTCTATTAAGTATTAGAGGGTAGTGATTATACAGTAATATCACTGATTGAAAACTCAAGACTGAGAAACAACTCCGGTGGATTCATAAAAAATTAGACCAAAGAAAGAATCGGGAACTTCTCAAGCAACAGATTCGGAAGAATCGGAAGAATCGAAAGAGGAAACCGATTGTCACACCACCGTTCACAATCTCAAAGTCAGTACCCAAAGGGATTCTGAAATCGTTCATCTATGAACCGAAAGAGAATCATCCAGATCTGTATATATTCTTTGACAGTATCAACATCCCACTGAGAACATTGATACAGAAAGAACTGGAAAATCTCAAAGGTGTGAAAGTCAGTCTGACACTAAAAGTAGAAATGGAGAAAGGAGATGACATAACAACCACAGACACACCATACTTCAGGAGTGGACCAATGACAGTCACAGCATCTCATGAGATTGATGATGGTATTCGAACGACACACACACAAATTCATAGAAATATCGATAAGTGGATACAGAATGGATCAAACTGGCACATCAATCATATCTTCGGATTTTACGTTGATGTAGCAGCATATCAGCCAATGAGAGGTAAATCCTACATTGATTTACCGAACGACCTCAAGAAAAAGAAGGCAATCATCAATGTCAAGAATAAAGATGATAAATGTCTGATGTGGGCACTGCTCTCAGCTCTGTATCTGTTGTATTATGATGTAATGCATTACGTAGCCATGCAAGAGCATGCGCGAGATACGCATCTCGCAGCTGCCTACTTTCATGCAGCATCCTTTAGATGTCGTGTTCTTATGATTTGCCTACAATGGCCAAGTGAGAATATAATCCTATCGTAAACAACTAACTTGTTTACCCCGAAACATGGTGTCAGAAGTAAATTAAATAAACGCCCTAGAATTGTCGCAGTAGCGCCACCGGTGCAAGAGGTAAAATGGCAGAAGCAGCCGGATTTACCCCGCCGTCGATGGATTGGCAAGCCGCAGATTTACCTGATGAATTCGAGCGGTTCCAACAATACTGCCTTCTAGTTTTCCAAGGGCCCTTTTCCGACAAGTCCGAAAAGGAAAAGGTCGCCTATGTCATGCTATGGATCGGGAGAACTGGTGTTGATGCTTTCAATAGTTTCGAGTGGGATAATGCAAGCGACAAATCCAAAGTAGCTGCCGTCTTCAAGAAATTTAATAAGCATTTGCAGCCACGGGTAAATGCACGACTGGCTCGGTTTGAGCTTCAGAAATACCGCCAGCAACCCGACGAGTCTGTAGATGATTTCTTTGCGAGGTGTAAGAAGAAGACGTCCAAGTGCAAATTCAGGGACGCTCAGGAGACTAACGATCGCCTGATAGAACAGCTAATCGTGGGGACGAAGCACTCGAAAGTGCAAGAACGCCTGCTGGAGGGTGGTAGTGATTTGACTCTGGACGAAGCGCTTGACAAGGCCCGTACTTATGAAGCAACACAGCGCCACATGGAGCAGCTGTCCACCGCCACCAGCAGCAGCCGTCTACCTGAAACGGTTCACGCCATTTCCAAATCTGTGGGACACGCAGACTGCGGCAAGTGTGGACGAACCCACCACCCAAGCAAGTGCCCAGCGCACGGCTCCACCTGCAACAAATGCGGGAAGGCGAATCACTGGGCAAACGTATGCCGTTCGCAGGGGAGAGACGAGGCACATGGAAGGGGCCAGCAACGCGGACGCTGGCGCCAGAGGAGCCCCAGCCCGCGGGAGCGCTACCCCCAGAGGAGCCCCAGCCCACGGAGACGCTTCGACGCACTGCATTTCGACGCCGTCATCATCGACAGCGTCGAGCGTCACCAACCGCCACTAGAGCGAGAGGTGTTCGCGACCCTCAATGTCAGCCTGGACAACACCAACAGACCGGCCACCTTGAGAGCCAAGGTGGATACGGGCGCCCAGGGCAATATATTGCCGCTGAGAGTGTTCTGCCAAATGTTTCCCCAGCACGTCGGACCAAACGGATACCCAAAGCCGAAGTCCGTGAAGCCGTCAAGTACCACCCTCACAGCGTACGGCGGATCCAAGATAAAGCAATGCGGAACCCGTCCTATTCCGTGCTCTTACGATGGCAAGAGTCAACTCGCTGACTTCTACATCACGGACTGCCCTGGCACTGCTATCATCGGCCTCCCGACAGCGACAGCCCTGCAGTTAGTCACGCTGAACTGCGCTGTCCAGGAGAAGCCAGCGAGCATCCGAGACAAGGACGACCTGATGAAGCAATACCCGAAGTGCTTCGATGGCATTGGGAAATTCCCAGGCAAGTACCACATCACGGTGGACCCCAACGTCGTCCCGGTTGTACACCCTCCACGCCACCTCCACGCCATCGCACTGAGAGACGAGATCAAGACGGAGCTGGAGGACATGATCCAGAACGGCATCATCACCAAGATCCAGGAAGGCGAACCAACAGCATGGGTGAACAGCCTCGTGTTCCGCCTCAAAGACAATGGCAAGCTACGCCTGTGCCTAGACCCCAAGGACCTCAATCACGCCATCCTGCGAGAGCACCACGTGGTCTCCACCATTGAGGAGATCACCCCGAAGTTGAGAGGTGCCAAAGTGTTCTCGATCGTCGACGTCAAATGTGGGTACTGGAATGTGGAGCTCGACGACGAATCCAGTTACCTCACCACCTTCAACACACCATTCGGGCGCTACAGATTCCTTCGCATGCCATTCGGCCTCAAGATGTCGCAAGATGTCTTCCAAGCAAGGATCGACCAGACGTTCGAAGGGTGCTCAGGCGTCACCGGCATCGCAGACGACATCGTCACATACGGGACGTCAGACGAGGACCATGATCTCAACATGCACCAGATGATGGTTCGCTGCGAACAATCTGGTCTCAAGTTGAACCCAGACAAATGCCGCATCAAAGAGGACAAGATCAAGTTCTTCGGCATCATCTGCAGCGCTGACGGAATACAGCCCGACCCGAAGAAGGTCTCAGCGCTGAAGCAGATGGAGCACCCCGAGAACGAGGACGAGCTCCAGACGTTCCTCGGGCTAGTCACGTACATGAACCCGTTCATACCGAATGCCAGCACACTGACCGCGCACCTGCGTGAGCTGACCAAGCCAGATACACCATTCGCCTGGACAGACAGCCACCAGCGCACCTTCGACAAGGTCAAGGCCGCCATTTCGACAGAAGTAACGCTCAGTTACTTTGACCCAGGCAAGGCAACGACACTACAAGTAGACGCTTCCATGAAAGGTCTCGGCGCCACTCTGCTGCAGGACGACAAGCCTGTTGCATTCGCCAGCAAGAAGCTTACCGAGACGGAGTCTCGCTACGCCAATATTGAGCGTGAGCTCTTAGCTGTCGTATACGGGTGTGAAAGATTCCACACCTACCTATTCGGTCAGTCATTCACAGTAGAATCCGACCACAAGCCGCTGGAGTCAATCAAGCTCAAGCACCTCCGCGCAGCCCCGCCGCGTCTACAGCGCATGCTGCTGAAGCTGCAGCCGTACGACATGACCATCAAGTACCGCCCCGGAAAGGACATTCCGATCGCAGACGCGCTATCCCGACTGTCGCCAGAGGAAACAGAGCCAATTGAGGACCTCGACGTCAGTGTACACGCCGTGTTCCCGCAATTCAGCGATGCAGCGATGACGAGGATCCGCGAGGAGTCGGCTAAAGACGCCGAGATGTCAGCACTGAAGGAGATGATCTTCAGTGGCTGGCCATCAGAGAGGAGCGCGGTGCCGGCAATTCTGCTCCCGTACTGGAATTTCCGCGACGAGATGAGCACCGAGGACGGTCTCATCCTGAAGAGCAGTCGCGTCCTGATTCCCCCGCCAATGCGGGGGGAAATCCTCAGCAAGCTGCACGCCAGCCACCAAGGCATAGAGAAGACCAAGCTGCGAGCCAGAACGTCCGTCTTCTGGAAGGACATCAACAAGGATATCGAAGCAACTGTCTCATCTTGCACGACGTGCCAGCGCCACCAGAGCAGTCAAGCCAAGGAACCACTGATGCAGCCCGATATTCCGCCAAGGGCATGGCACACCTTAGGCACGGACCTGTTCTACCTCGGCGGGTCAGAATACCTCATTGCCGCCGACTACTACTCCAAGTACTTTATCACCCAGAAGCTGCCTGCCGGACAAGCGACCAGCAGGGCCATCATCCAGCACCTCAAGGAGATTTTCGGTGAGCACGGCATCCCAGCCGTGCTGAAGTCGGACAACGGGCCGCAATACAGCAGCCATCTGTTCGCGGAGTTTGCTGCCGAATATGGATTCCGCCACAGTACGTCGTCGCCACATCACCCGCAGAGTAACGGGTTTATCGAATCGCAAGTCAAGATCGCTAAGAGAGCTCTCGAGAAGGCAAGGGAGAGCGGGACCGACCCGCACTTAGCACTGCTGTGCATTCGCGCCACCCCAGTGTGCCAGGGCTTACCGTCGCCGGCCGAGATGCTGTTCGGTCGTCAGGTACAGGACAACCTGCCTCGCAAACACCAGCGCGACACTCGGGACGAGGCCATCCGACAGAAGCTCGAGGAACGGCAGGACCAGCAGAAAGTACACCATGACCAGCGAGCGCAGTCTCTCCGCCCCCTAGTTCCTGGTCAGCACGTCGGCATCCGCAGCCCGACCACGCACCTGTGGGAACCTGGTATCGTAACCCAGTCTGTCAACGGGCCACGGTCATACATGGTGCAGCCTGACCATGGGACAGAAGTGCGGCGCAACCGTACCCACCTCAGAGAGAGGCGGGTCCACTTCCCGCCGGATGCCAGTCTCGCAGGCCCTCAGCCGCCGAGTGACGTGCCGTCGCCGTGGAGCGACGTTAGCCAGTCTCAGCCGCCGTCACCGTGTGACGTCAGCCAGCCTGCTGAACCTGCCACCCAGCTGTATCGAACACGGTCTGGCCGCGCAGTCGCACCCAGGTCAATCCTGGATGTGTAGGGCCAGAGAGGCCTCATGGACCTGTTCGCTTATGTCACAGTAGCTGAGGTGCCATTGTTATATTGTACATAGAGCTATTGTTGGATACTATGTCTCTGTATTGTTAGCACGCCGTCGTGTGCCATTCATGATTGTTACCTTGTACATAGAGCTATTGTTGGATGTTATGTTCTATATTGTGAACACGCCGTCATATACGTACGGTATGTTATGTAGGTTGTTAAACTCCTTTATGACGAAGGGGATGTTGTATTATGATGTAATGCATTACGTAGCCATGCAAGAGCATGCGCGAGATACGCATCTCGCAGCTGCCTACTTTCATGCAGCATCCTTTAGATGTCGTGGTTCTTATGATTTGCCTACAATGGCCAAGTGAGAATATAATCCTATCGTAAACAACTAACTTGTTTACCCCGAAACAGTATCCAGCAAAGAAAAATAGTGACAGGGTAACTCAGTATACAGACTATAGCAACAAACTTGATCTGTTCGGAATCGATTTTCCAACACCACTGAGTCAAATTTCCAAAGTCGAGAAGCAAAACAGCCTAGCTATCAATGTCTTTGGGTATGAGGATAACGTGATCTATCCACTACTGCTGACAAAGAAAGGAGGTGAGAAAGTGATCAATCTTCTACTATACCAAAAAGAAGATCAGAATCACTACTGTTGGATCAAAGATTTCAGCAGATTGTGCTACGATCAGTCAAACCATAAAGCCAGGAAATTCTTCTGTACAAGATATCTCCAACCACACAACACAGAGAAATCCCTGAGCAACCATCAGGAGTATTGTGATAATGTCACTGGATTATCAGCACATATGGTACTACCAGAAACGGACGAAGATGGAAATCTACTAACACTGAAGTTCATTAATCATCACAAAATGCTACAATGCACCTATATTATCTATGCTGACACTGAAGCACTGATCAAGAAAATTGATGGAGTGAAAAGCCAACAAACCAGCCGGGATTCACAGCATGTTCCTTGTGGTTTTGGTTATGTCGTGGTGCGTTCTGACGGAGTGATGACAAGTCAGTGTTTCTACCGGGGCGCTGATGCCATGGATGTATTCTTTGATAAACTCAAAGTTGAGGAGAAGAAAATCCAATCAGCACTCAATAATCCAGCACCGATGGATCTCTCTAAGGATCAAGAAAAATTGTTCAGAGAGACAGAAGACTGTTGGATTTGTAAAAAGAAACTTGGTGAGGACAGAGTCCGTGATCACGACCACATCACTGGTGATTTCCGCGGTGCCGCACACAATGATTGTAACATCAAACTCAGAATTTATCCATACAAGCAGCACATCCCTGTGGTTTTTCACAACCTGAAAGGCTATGACAGTCATCATCTCATCAGAGCAATCGGCAAGACAGATGTTGAGACCGTCACATACACGGATAAGGATGGTGTGTGTAAGAGTAAAACTGTGGGTGAGATATCAGTCATTCCCAACAACATGGAGAAATTCATCTCATTCACATGGAGACAGTTCCGGTTCATCGACAGCTGCCAGTTTCTCAATGCGTCACTCGATAGACTTGTGAAAACGACACCAGATGAGTCATTCACTCACACCAAGACGTTGTCAAACCATCAGCTGTTGATGAGGAAAGGGGTATACCCCTATGAGTACATGAACAGCTTCTCCAGGTTCGATGAGACTCAGTTACCAGCACAGAGTAAGTTCTATTCTTCACTGTCTGATGAGGGGGTGAGTGTTGATGACTACAAACATGCTGAGACAATGTGGATGAAATTCGACTGTCAGACTCTTGGTGATTATCACGACTTGTATCTCAAGACCGACATGTTTCTCTTGGCTGACATCTTTGAGAATTTCAGAGTAGAAGCTGTCAGAACGTATCAGCTGGATCCAGCAAATTACTACACTCTGCCTGGATTTGCCTGGGATGCTCTGGTAATGTACTCAGGTGTATCCTTGGATTTACTAACAGACTATGATCAGCACTTGTTTGTAGAATCAGGAATGAGAGGCGGTGTGTTGATGGTCTCACAACGATATGCTGTGGCTAATAATCACTATCAGGAGAAATTTGATGTTGATCAGCCATCGTCATTTATCCAGTATCTCGATGCCAACAATCTCTATGGTTGGGCAATGTCACAGCATCTCCCAGTGTCTGATTTTCGGTGGGAGAAACCATCAGAGAAACTCCTGAAGAAGATACTGAATACTCAAGAGGATTCCTCATCGGGGTATATCGTCGAGTGTGATCTGGAATATCCACACGAACTTCATGACGAGCACAACGATTATCCAGTTGCTCCGGAACGTCTTTCCGTCAATGAGGACATGCTATCTCCATATCAGCAGGAGCTTGTTGATAGACTCAATTCTTCCGGAGTAGATTCTCTCAAACATGTACCAAACTTGAGGGATAAGACACAGTACGTTCTTCACTATCGAAACTTGAAACTCTACACTCAGCTTGGACTACGTTGTGTCAAAATCCATCGTGCTCTGAAATTTACTCAGAAACCGTGGATGAGAAACTACATCGAGAAGAATACAGATCTCCGGAAGAAGGCAAATGATGATTTCTCCAAAGACTTCTATAAACTGATGAACAATGCGGTGTTTGGGAAAACTATGGAGAACGTTCGGAGGAGAGTCAACATAAAATTGCTGAGAAGTCGTGAGGAGAAAAAAATCAAACAGCTTGTTGCCAAACCAACGTACAACCGCCATGTGATCTTCAACGAAGACCGGGTCGGGGTACAAAGTAACAGGACAAAGGTCGTCCCCAACAAGCCCATATATGTTGGAATGTCGATTTTGGATCTCTCAAAGACACTCATGTATGACTTTTACTACAATCACCTGAAAGCAATGTATGGCTCTGATGTGAGACTCTTGTACACCGATACAGACAGCTTGGTTCTTCATTTCTTTACTGATAATCTGTTTGATGACATGAGTGAGTTTCTTGAGAAGTATGATACAAGCAATTATGATCAATCACATCCGTTATATTCCGAGAAAAACAAGAAAATTGTTGGCCTGTTCAAAGATGAACTCGGTGGGAAACTGATCACTGAGTTTGTGGGACTTCGTTCCAAGATGTACAGTTACTCTGGTGAGGAAAGTGGAAAAAGAGCAAAGGGGGTGAAAACAGCAGTGCTCAAGAAAACTATCACACATGATGATTTCCGAAATTGTCTCTTGGATCAATCCGTGTTCCATCGAGAAATGACAACACTCCGAAGTCATAGACACGTTATTTTCGGAGAAACGGTTAATAAGATAGCCTTATCAAGTTATCACCATTGTACACAAAACGATACATCACAGAAGATGGATGTAGCACGTTAGCGTTCGGACACCATGAAATACCAAGATATCTGACTGAGGAGGGGTTTGATAGCAGCATTTCATTCATGAGTTATGCTCCGGATATGAGGAAGCAGTTCGTCCAGTGATCATGAGAAAGAAAAAAAGGAAAAAAAGGAAGAAGAAAGAAAGACATTTTTTTTACTTTTTCTTACACATTCGATTTTCTATAATTCTCCCATATCGCATCAAGTCTTTGTTGTGATGTTTTACACTTTGGAATGAATGGTTTGATCTTGATCACATCATCTTCATCATCAATGAGTTTCGAAAGTAGGAATGGATAACTCACTTTGACTTTTTTCTCTTTATTTGCTACTACCTTGATACGCTGAATTTCATCAACAAGATTGTTGAATGGAGTTTTGCTAAGATATTTTGGTAAACCAACCTTGTTCAGGGTTATCTCCAAACTTGTTTCGATTCCTGTTCTGGTTTTGGATTTTTCTATTTCTTCGAAGAAAGATGTTGTAACAGTATAGACTTGATTGATTGGAGAATTCGTCGAATGATGTTCAAACCAGAGGTTATAAAGCAAAAGAAAGGTGAGAACCGCAGGAGTGAGAATAGTAGGAACACAAGGTGTTACCATAAGACAAGCAAGAAGTGTCAAGGTAAAACTATTACACTCTCCCGGCCCCATAGGAAGCCCAAGGTTCTATTAGATAACACAATCCAGTTAGGAGATGCAATTGTGGAAAGGGGAATATTAAATAATCACTCATGCACATGCATAACCACATTGAAGTGTAATCCAACTCAACTTCATCACTCTCACAAGGAGATGACGCAAAACTATATCAGTCTATAACATAATTATTAACTATCTCAGTAAGAGATGCATATGGCTCAGCCCAGTTAGATCAAGGCTGCTGTCGTTGTGAGGCTAGATAGTTCTGCAGCGGTTTAATATTCCGACCAGACTCATCACATAGGTTGTCAGCGGGCTCCCACGTAGCTTCGCTGCTGGGGTAACCCTTCCAATGCACCAGGAAGTGTTGCTCACCACTGCGGTGTCGGTGATTCAAAACGGCTTCGACAACATAGCGTGTGTGTCCATCTAGATCTGTGAAGGGCGGAGGCGGGGGTTGGTGTCTTCCAGGAATCGTGTTCTCTTCGTAGCGTTTAAGAGCAGTGACATTAAACACGGGATGGCAGCGAAGTTCACGGGGTAGTTCCAAGCGAAAAGCATTCGCTCCAATCTTAGCCTGGATACGATACGGACCAAACCACTTGGGTTGCAACTTCCGAGAGGGCTGGCCACGAGCTTCCGGGGTCAGTAGAAAGTCTCTGTAGACAAGAATGCTATCACCAACCTTCAAATCACTGGGCGTTCTCGTCTGGTCTGCGTATAGAGCTTGCCTTGCCTGGGCGTCGAGCATAGCATCTCGAGCTATCCTTAGTGCGGCTTCCTGCTCATGAAGCCAATCGACCGAATCACTCCTTTCCCCTCCCGTAAGAATGAATTCAGGCGGGGACTTAGGGTCAAACCCATAGTTCAGATAGAACGGTGTATTAGCTACAGATGACTGTTGTGAACTATTTATTGCAAACTCGCAGAGTGGTAGAAGCGAATCCCAATTGTCCTGTCTCAAGTTCACAAATGCTCTTAGAACATCTCCCACTTGCCGGTTAACTCTCTCTGTCAAACCATCCGTTTGAGGGTGGTTAGCAGTGCTGAATGCCAATTTAGTTCCTAGCTGAGAGAATACTTCTTTGAAAAAAGCTGCAGTGAATCGTGGATCGCGATCGGAAACAATGGTTGAGCTCAGCCCGTGCAGACGAAACACGTTTTGAATGTACAGTTGAGCGCTGCCCTTAGCATCAATCTTCGAGTTTGTTGGAACAAGATGTACGCATTTCGTAAGTCGGTCCACAAAGGTGTAAATTGCGTCGAAGCCACGAGAAGTAAGGGGCAATCCAACAATAAAATCCATTGAGATATCCTGCCAAGGACTATTAGGTATTGGAAGTGACTGGAGAAGCCCTGTTCGTGGCTGACCTCCCTTCGTTCGCTGGCAGAGATCACAGGTTTTGACAAATCTCTTGATATCGAGACCCATTCGGGGCCAGTAGAAAAAACGTGCTAGGCGGAAGTACGTTCGATCACGACCCGGGTGGCCAGCCGTTGCACACTCATGGTGTTCTTGAATGAGCTTTAACCGGACACCGCACTGTGGTATGCACAACCGGTTATTGGGGGATGCCTTGAGGTACAAGCGATCAGTGGATTCGTCCCAATAATAGCGATCATGCAAATTATCTCGGAGAGAATGCTTCAATCTTTCTATGATGGGAGTTAGCTCTTTGTCTCTCTGGTAGGCATCTGATATTGTATTGGACACGTCATCTTTCATTGCTAAAGCATACTCAATAGCATTCAAACGTGGTACTGCATTCTCCACGAGGTTACTCTCATGGAGATCTGGGCGACGCGAAAGGGGATCTGCAGGGTTCTCTCTGCCGGGTCTGTGACGGACTGTGTAGTTATAGTCAGCTAGGAATTCAACCCATCGCGCCTCTCTCTTTGTAATGCTTGGTTTTGTTTTCAGATAAACTACCGCCATGTTGTCTGTAATGACCTCAAAGTGTTGAAAGAGGTAGATGCGCCAGGTCTTTAGCGCAAACACTACGGCCAATGTTTCTCTTTCTGTAGCTGTATAATTCTGTTCCGCAGCAGACAATTTTCGGCTAGCATAAGCCACTGGATGCCAGGCATCTTCCTCTAGTTCTTGGAGAAGAACACATCCCAAGGCGAAATCGCTTGCATCTGTTACCACTCTGAATGGTCGGTTCACATCAGCCAGCCGCAATAGGGGCGCATTCAACAAGGCATGCTTTAGCGATTCAAAGGCATGTTGCCGAGAGCTGTTCCACTCGAATCGTGCATGTTTTCCCGTTATCTCCTCTAAGTTCTTAGAGAGCGATGAGTATTGATCTATGAATCGCCTAAAATAATTCGTAAATCCAAGAAATTGCCTCACCTCTGTGACGGAAGTCGGAGCGGGCCAGACCTTTACTGCGGCAATCTTGTCTGGGTCAGGGGCGATGTGCAGTCCATCGATGCAATGTCCCAGGAACCGCACACTCTCCACGCCAAATTCACATTTTCACCGTTTGCAAAATAACTGGTTGTCCCGGAGCACGCTCAATACCGACCGGACATGCTGCATATGCTCCGACCACGTTTTGCTGAAGATGAGTATGTCATCTAGGAACACGACTACGAACTCCCTCAGATATGGTTGAAGAATCGTATTCATCATGGATTGAAATGTTGCCGGTGCATTGGTGAGACCAAATCCCATGACCCTAAATTGGTAATGCCCAAAGGGAGTGTTAATCGCGGTTTTGGGCACGTCCTCAGCTTGAATGCGAATCTGATTATACCCTGATCGGAGGTCTAGTTTCGTGAAGTACCTAGCGCCCTGTACGGTATCGAATAAATCATCCACATTGGGCAAGCACGCCTTGTTCTTAACAGTTATCTTGTTTAGCTCCCTCCAATCGCAGACCATGCGTAACGAACCATCAGCTTTCTTGACAAAAAACACCGGTGCACCAAAGGGGGACTTACTTGGTTCTACGAAACCCTTTTTCAAGAGTTCTGTGAGCTGTTTCTTCAATTCCTCCATTTCTGGCCTGGGCAGGCGATAGGCAGGTCGCGATGGGGGTGATGAGCCTTCCTCCAGGCGGATTTCGTGGTCTACAGACCTCTCTGGTGGGAGTCTAGCTGGCAGATCATCCGGGAAAAGATCGTCATAGTCACGGAACATGGCCTTGAGATCTGGGTGCTCGTTCTGAGTGGATTTGTCGGGAGGTTCCTTGCCAATGCCGTCTTCTACGCTGACCCACGCCAGAACACCTTCGTCTCCACTCCTAAGGGCATGCCTAGCCTGACGACCAGATATGAACATCGCCTCCACAGGAGCGGTCGGTTCGCTTTGACTGGGCGACGCACAAGGCAAACCATTCGAGTTCAACCTGACTTCATTCGTCCGGAAGTTTATGTCTGGATTGTTACGCGTTAACCAAGGTTTCCCCAATATAGCGTCATAGCGATGAAGGGGGAACACCGTGAAGGTTTGGTTATCGCTGAAGTCGCCTACGATAACCTTCAATTCATGGGTCGTCTCCATGGGAAACGAGCTTGATGCTCCATCAGCCAGCGTGACATTCAGGTTTTCCGAGCCAATTTCGGTTGGCAGGTTAACTCTCCTGGCAAACTGTTCGGCAATGAAATCATGGGTCGAGCCCGAATCTATTAACATAAGCGCGCGACGACCGTTGATTTTGCCTTCTACACGCAGGAGCTCATGTTCCGTTTCCACATTGACGCTGGTAACCTGGGCCTCAATAGTTGGTGTAACATCTCGCTTGAAATTGGCTTCGGAGCATTCAGCATCATCGTCAACATCCTCCACAGCGAGGCTACTGAATCGGTTACGGGTAGAGACGGAGCACACACTACACGCAGGTGATGCCTTTTCTTGCTGCGTCAGTAATCGCATCGGCCTTACTGACGTCCACCGTTTGGGTGATCTCGATGCTGCGGGCAATTCTGGGCCATATGGCCTGGTCGACGACATGCGAAGCAGCCCCCCTGGGCTCGTAATGTCTCACGTTCCTCGGGGCTTAGTTTTGTTAGCTTTTTGCTACCTGATGGTGGTGCGAATCCCGGCGCGGTCGCCAGTGGTGGTCTGCGCTGAAATCGGCTGTCTGATGCGACTGCTAGCGCTGACTGAACGGCGGCTGACAGTGTAGTGGGGTGTTCCTTCACTACCAAGGTCCGCATGTTACCGTGCAGGCCGTTGACAAATAGCAAGGCTCTGGAGAGTTCGTCAAGTTCCGGCACCTGTAAACTTAGCCGAGAAAACTCCGTTACGTACGATTCAATTGACCCACGCTGTTGGATAGAGAACATATCCAACCGCACTCTTTCCCCATCATAGTGCGGGCCATACACTCGCGCTAGGGCGCTTTTCAAAGAATGCCAATCCGAAAATTGCTCACCTGCTTGCAGGGAAGAAATTAGCCAAAGACGCGCATTCCCAGCGAGGTAGCTAGCCGCAAAGTTAACTTGGCTCTCCGGGTCACCTTGAGGTGAGCACTTCAAGGCTAACTCGACCGTAAATACCCATTCTTTGAACTCGGAAGGGTTGCCATGGAAAACATTCGGTTCTCTGGTAACGCGTTTGACGCTCGGGCTTGTCTGGGAGAGAGAACGCGATCGACACGGGGCTAGATCCGGAGGACTTGAGCTTGATGTAGCAGGTAATTGATGTCGTCCAACTGTAGCAGCCACGTTGTCCCGAGCGCGGCGGATCTCACGGAAAGCGGCGTATAGCAGAGCAGTAGCGGCCAGGAGCACAAGGCACGTCAAAGGGCAAACGATGATCTCAACCATCCTCAAGCTACCAGTGTAACAGTATAGACTTGATTGATTGGAGAATTCGTCGAATGATGTTCAAACCAGAGGTTATAAAGCAAAAGAAAGGTGAGAACCGCAGGAGTGAGAATAGTAGGAACACAAGGTGTTACCATAAGACAAGCAAGAAGTGTCAAGGTAAAACTATTACAGATGTGGTATCATACAGATCATTTTTCTTCATCTCATACACCTCAAGATCCTCTGGAGTTACTTCATTTTCCAAAATCATCAATTCTATATCTGTAGGAAACCATTCCTGGTTTCTATAGTCAATGTAGTCCGCTATCATCTTATCTTTCCTGGTAGAGTGTTCATCATCTATCCATGTATCCATCACTTCTTCTTTTTTGTTTGTGGAGTAGTCGTCATCAAACCAGGCATCCATGATTTCACTTCTAAAAAAAATATTTTTTGCTTTTTGTTTTTGTGGATTGTTTGACTATTTTTACAAATCGTTTGCTGAGAATTTCACTTCTTCTTTCTGGAAATGCTTTATAGCAACAACAAAAGTTTGAGACTGAGAGTGTCATCGGTCTTGTCTTTGTAAACCCACTTCAGGTGAACGATACCATTGACGGTGTCACCTCGCTTGATCTTGTTGGTTTTTGATGGTTTGTTATCCTCATCAAAGATAGTACAATCAGGAGAAATCTGGAGAAACAGTATTGGGTGGTCACATTTTGCTGTGTTAATTCTGCTTCTAACCACATTTCCTTCGGATTCTATCTGCTTCTCGATCCGACGGATGGATTTACAAATGTCACTGTCAGTAGAAAATTTCAGAGAGTCCTCTTGTCCTTTCTTCACAACATTCATGATATTTGTCTCATCAGTGAATTTTATGTATGGTTCCTTACCATTGATTGTCAGTGATCCACATTTATTCCCATCCTTGATAGTGATTCGATAATCAATGAAGTCATTGAGAACAGTAGCTGTGTCAAACGGAGTAGGTTTCTTGCTTGTCATCTTGGAAAGTTTGTGTAGAATCGTTGGTTATACCTATGGCAACCGTTCCTCTAATACAGAATAATTAGGAATCCTCATCCAAAGCTGAACCACTCGAAGTTGGCTCAGAAACCGATCCCACATCAGTCCTCGAAGTGAGCCAAGATGGGGTAAGTGAAAAAGCTGAAGTTGGCTCACTTCCGATTTTCTCAGAGACAGCAAGTTGGCTCACTTTTCTGGAACTGGGTTGAGCCAACATGGGATCAGTGATTGGAGTTGTAAAATTAGTACTTGGAGGTGTAAAATTAGTACTTGGAGTTGTAATATTAGTACTTGGGTGTCTATCCTTTAGTACAGTAGTATAGGGGGAGGGGGGAGACTTTGGAGGGAGGCCCGAAGGGCCGATCGATAAAGTCGATTTTGGCTCACCTGGAAGGTGAGCCAGAACCCCCTCCCCCTATACTACTGGTGCCTCAGTTGATCTTGCCATCACAACCGCCCAAGCAAAAGTAAGTTAGATATCGTGATTGGACTGGGTTTTACCTGTCAAAAAGTGAGTGGGAGATAAGCGACAATTGCGATGAGCCGGACCAAGTATGTATAGTGTGCGCATGCGTGCATGCTTGCAGTAGAGAACTCGCAGAGCTTGAAGATGAAGCCTGCAATGGCTACCTCCAGACTTGCATTGTTGTAGTGTTGCCCATCTACATTGGCGCAGTGAACAGGTCGAGATGACAACCAAGGGCAGAGTGCCCAAGGATTTTGTACCCGATTACGCCGGCGACATCGGGGCCGATTTTGAGCTTTGGCTCGAGGATGTCAATGACTACTTAGCAATTTGTAATATTTCTACTGCTGCTGACAAAAAGCGTTTATTTTTTGAATTTGGCCGGACTCTCAGTTCGCAAAGTTGTGAAGGGCCTGGTTATTACTTCTCCGCCAGCAAATGATGATGGTTCTCCTGGAGACGAATACGTAGCACTGACGGACGCCGTTCTGGCGCACTTCCGTCCCACCATCAATACGACGTCAGAACGTCACAAATTCCGGCAGCTCAAACAAGGGCCGGAGGAATCCGTCTCCACCTTCGTTGGCCGTTTACGAGAGAGTGGACTTATGTAAGTTCGGGGCGACGGATGTGGACAGCGTGGTAAACTCACAGGTGCGAGACCAGTTGGTTGCAGGTTTGAAATCCCCCGAAGTTTGTCGCGAGTTGCTATCAACCTCGTCTCTCCTACGCCAACCTTACCTCGTCTATTCTCGTTCAAGCCATGCAGGTCAGCTACCTTTCTATCTTTCTTTTTTTTTGTATGCTTCTTCGTCAAATTTATTTTCGTGAATTTTTTTAGTGTGTGTGCGCGCGCGTGTGTTCGTAAAACATTACCAAGTTAGGGGTCCGATCATGATGAGCCACGCTCTAATTTTTGGATGTTTAGCAAAAGTGTAACTAGGCTGTATTAGCCGTGCAAAATACTAGTAATTCACGTTCCTCGTCAAACTCCAATAGTTATTTCACACAATAAGTAGTACAGGAATGATCTGTACGAGTGCATTTTAGTACACACTTTCGTGAGATCCATGCGCGCGTGCAGTATGTGTGTGTGTGTGTGTTTTCTCCTCAAGTTCATTTTTTTTAAATCTTTTTCTCTCTTTTTTTTCTCTCCGCGAGGACGCGGGATTTTTTTCATGGAGGGGTGGTATGTTAGGTACCTCCTCCCGTACCCTTTCTAGCTGGCCTGCATGCACTTACGTACTCACCTTTTGTCTCCTTTTGTTCCGTTGGCCTGGGTAGCTACTTGCGCGCCCATATTTGCCATAGCTACCCAGGCCCTTTATCTTGCCGTTCAGACTTGATCTCTCGCTCTCTCTTTTCTCACTCTTCAATGTAGTCGTTTCGTTCGTCTTGGTCTCTTGTCTCGTCGTCTATAATAAATGTCGTTCCCCTAACCTACCTGTTCCCGTTGTAATGTGTCGTCAGTCGTCCTGTTTCGAACTCAACATTACGAACACCTTTTGGGTTACATTTGTTCTCCTTTTCTGGTTTTCTGAGCTTGCATTGAATTTGTATTGCATTTTCATCCATTGTGTTTCTTTTCCCCATAAAGGAGGCTTCATACAGTACTACCGGGGTCTCGGAAATTTCAAACAAACTCACGTTAAATTCACATCTGTGTCTGATACAGAATGTTTTGGAAAACTCCATGGATTCGCTTCGAATGTCCCGTTCTTTTTCTTCCAAAAATTGCAGTGCGCAATCGCATTTTGAACTGTGCATAGCACTTTCAAAACCTGACCAGCCTAGCCTGCAAGATCTGCACTTGCAGGCGCGGGTGCCGTCTGATCGAACTGCACTGCAGGGTTGAACAGTATTGACTGGATCTGCAGTTTATGCCGTCAAACCTTTTTTTGGCGGGAAAGCTCTTTTTTCACTTGTTTTCGTGACATTCAGGGATTTTGAGAGAAATCCAGGGATTCTGTATGTCTTGTCAAGGAATAGAGATTTTGGTGGCTGGTCGGTATGGATTTTTATCCGCTTTATTATTTAATATTAACTGCTTGTTCCTTGTGGTTTCTCCGTGTCTTTCCTGTTGTCATTTCGTTTGACCTTCGTTTTCCATGCTCCTTCTGCACCTTCGTCATTTTGTTGTTATGATATAAGAATTGAGACACAATCAAGAGCTTGTGTTGATGTGTGTCAGGGGCCAGGGGAGAACAACACTATTTCCATTTCACTTGGTCCCTATCCAAATAGCAAGGGAACGTCCGACTACAGCCGACAATCACAGGTGGTACGCAAAGAGGAAAGGGCAGTTTAATGCTATTTCCTCTTTAAAGAATGAGCGCATTCAGATCCTACACAGAGAGGTTGCGTCTACCTGAGACGTAACGAGCAAGAGTTTGAAAGAAAGTCAGAGCCCAAAATGGAAGACGATGTCCAGATGTCCAGAGCAGTAACTGGGTACCGTCAAGAGGTTAAACCCTAATTATTGGATTAAATATTGTTACGTGCATGGGATACTAAGGCAGCAGCGCACAGTAAATGGAGCAACAACATCTCTCTTCATTTTCAGAGCTGCCCTACAGTGCCTAATGCAAAATGCAAAATCATGTATCCCTCTATAACTTTCAAATGTTCTGAAGTTTTAAGGAACGCGAAACGAAGATTATATGGCCTTTAGATTGCAGATTGAATCTATGGGATATTTGCCCTTTTGCAGAAAATTCTCTAAAGCAATGACAGATTCTGGTCGAAAAGCATTGAAATTTGCAGACCCTTCAAACCTTATGGCACCCTCTTCCTTAAAATTCTGCTCTATTTCTTCATCAACATACCAAAAAGGGGGGGGGGGGTATCAACATATCAAAACATTAACTAAACGAACCATAAAGAAGACCGATAATTTTGTACCTTTTCTATGGCCATGATCCGCGAAGGACCTATGAGTCTCTGGGGAAGTCTCCGTTTCGGTATACTGTTTACCGTATTTTACCGGTTGTAAGTCGACCCCGGTTATAGGTCGACCCCCGTATCCGGAGGTCTCAATTCTGCGTTTTAAAGTTTTCACCCAAAGAAGCACTACTAACCCTTCCCTGCTATTAACACATCAACAAATCATGTAAACATTCCTTGTTGGAGGTTATACCATCCCAATCCTTCAAAAGACCAATAAACTGGAAAAATGTGTACACATAGTGCACTCGTGCATGCAGTGCAGGTCGATTTTTTGTAAGATTCTGATAGTTCCCGGTTATAAGTCGAATCCCGGTTGTAAGTCGACCCCCACCCTTTCTCCTTCTATTTTACGTCGTAAAAGGTCGACTTACAACCGGAAAAATACGGTAATATCATATTCAGCTCTGACGCATTTTGTAACATACTCAAGTCAGAATGGTTTTCATGCTTTGGCACTCAGCTATATTTCTGCAATATCAACCAAAGTATCGTTAGAAATTGTGTGTTCTTAGCTTTGCAACAAACCTCATGCTTGACAATAGAAGAAAATGACGGAGACTATATTTTTACAGTGTTATAATATAACACTGTAAAATATGCGAACTGCGCAACCTAACCTAGTTGCATATGAATCTTGTTGTGGGTTAGGAGTGTGGGTTATTTCTGAAAACAAGATCATGATTCGGCCTTTTAGATTAGAACTACTATTATCCTAGACTGGGTGTTTTGTGCACTACCCGGAACTAAGCAAGAACAACATTGCCTTTGTACTTTGTCGTTTGTAGAAATTTGGGTTATAATGATATCAAGACTTTAAGTAAGGGTGTGTTCTCTGGTCAAACAAAATTCCCATACGGAGGACTGTAAGTATTATCAATTACGCCACTGAACGCAGGGAACAGTTGTAGAACTGTGTGTATATAGAGTACTGCTGAATACGTGATGAACAAACCTCAATTATCTCTGAGTATTATTATCTGCTGCACTGATTGAAGGAAACAGTGGTAGACGCTGTGTGTGAAATGCTTTGTTATGAAGCCTCTGATTCTGGTAAGTGTCAGAAACGAACGAGCACACGGCACGAGGACAACTATTGACTCTTAACGCTTGACTCAGTCTAAGACCACCAGATAAATATAGCATGGAAATGACAGCGTACACAGTAAATCGCACACAGCGCATATAGCGTATACCATGCATGATGCATCAGGGGTACGGCGGAGTCGAAATGCGACATTCAAGCGAATACCATGTCACCAGCGAGAACTTGTGGTTTTGTAAAATCCCCCCCCCCCCTCCCCAAAGGACTTCTCAGCGTCGTACAACAGCTCACAAGTCAAGCGATTCGGGGCTCACTATGTGTCATCTGCTGCTGCAATGGTGACCAAGGTGGAATATCAGTGCTCACCACTTCTGCCAACTCAATTGTTCCAAGCTCGTCGATGTAGGCTGTGACAAATGACACGGTCACAGGCTTACTGTTTCGACACGTTGCAGACGCTGGACCAGACAACACACAACCTATCTCTGTGTTCCACACAGTCTCGCCTCCTCCTTTCCTTAGGCAGATACTCCAGCTTCTTCTCGGCGTGTCCGACCGATATCGACATGCAATACACCGATATAGTGGGCTTTAGACCTGATCCTCCCACTGGTTTCTTGGCAGTATCACCCTGTCGTATGTGTGCGGCCTGGTAATACGCACCGTGCTCCTGAACCTGACGCACAGACATCCAGTAGATCAGGTTGGTCTTCATCTCAGATTCACATTGTTCCAAGATCAACTGCTTTGCCATTGCTAGCAGCACATGGGCCATCTTACCAATACTAGCGCTATACTCGGTGTCCACCTCACTATCTTCAGTCATAGCGAGCGTGGCCTCTAAATCATCTCCTCAGCATCTGTTCAGCACCTGCATGAGCGACACTGACTCACGCTGCTATCTGGTGTTCACGAGATGTTTGTCGAGATGGATACGGAGCGTCTCTGTAAGGTTGTATCCCTGGTGATGTTTGTGCCTGGAGAGCACTATATAAGTGGTGCTCTTCAGGCACAATCTTCCTCGACCTACTCAAGCTCAACTGATGAGGGGTGAATTCCCCGAAACACTGTGTCTTGATCAGGGAGTGGTGCTTTCTTGCAGGTTTGCCGAGTGGACGTTTCGGTGGACTTCTCATATCCTCTTGATGGCAGCCGTGAGTCAGTGAATTGAGAATTCGAGTCGGCAGGAATAGCGCAAGCACCCACATAGGGAGCATCACCCAATTCCCTCATTATCGCCGAAGTCGCACCAACCTCTTCTTCACAATGTTGTACCATACAGCAAATGGTTAATCAGGCATGTCTTGTCAGGTCCGGTAATCTCTGACATAACAGCAAGGAGCCTTGTGCGTGTTGTGTAACGCACGCACAACAATTACTCACCACTACTACTCCGCACACAGCACTCACAACGGCGGACTCTGACTGCAAGGTAAATAAAAGGACTGAAACTTGGAAATCAATTATTTAGGTAAGTATATAGAAAACAACAGCCGAACTTAATATTGGGAGAAGTAATCAACAAGGAGAAATAAAACCGGAACTCTACACAGAAGCGGTGGGGGCGGGGCTAGGCGACGTGGAGAAGTTCGAATGACGTTTGCGGGTACGCACGCATCGCGGTCAATGGGGCTTTGGCCAGCAAGCGAAGCATACAAATAAGGCTCCTCCATATGCATCAGAGATCGAGTGCAGTTCGGTTTTTCGAGCTCGTAGATTTGATTTGTTGCCTCTCTTTTAGCCCAGCCGGCATCAGGCCGGACTGGAGGAAGGTACAGTATTTTTAGGTAGATAGTAGTAGTAGTATAGTGGAGTTGTAGTCTAGGTAGCACAACGGTGGCAGGCCGTCGTAATGGGTGAGCTTTCAAGCGAAGCCCAGACGAAACTGCTTTGTTGCCTCCCAGGGATTGAGCACTCGCTGTTAGGAGTTGTCCAGACGCTATCTTTCCTAGCCACAGAATCTGCAGACAGTGCGTCCAGGATGAGCCACAGACTTTCAGAGCTATCTGCAGAAGTCAAAGGACTAAATGAGGATTTGGTCACCATCAAGACATCCGCCATTGCGAAATCTATGAGCGGCAGCAGGCCAAGGTCAAGGGCAGTTGGAGCTGGACACGCAACAACGAGCGGCAAACCGTCAGCAGCTGTCACAGGGGACAAAGTACAGCATAGTACGGTGCACCGTAGCACAGAACACTCGGCGGAAACTCCGTTTTTTTCTTGACAGCGTTGGAACAATAAAAAAAATTCTTTTCAGGTACAAACCATGGAAATGATAAACTTTGATGAGCACAAGGAGAAACCAACAAAGCACCATTACTTGCTTCCTGATTATCACTACATGATGATCAGACAAACGGGCTGTGGGAAGACAAACACCTTATGTAATATGCTTCTAATGTTACAATCATGGTTGAACTGTGATAAGGTCATCCTTTATGCAATAAATCCTCAACAACCAAAATACCAAATTCTTGACGGGTTTTACAATGGAATATCTCCTGGTAATCTTATCATTGAACAACCAGACAAGGTTTGTCCAGTGGAGGATCTCGATGATCAGGAAAATAAGGTGATAATTTTTGATGACATCAAGATTGATAAAAAGAACATGACAAAATTGATGGAATACTTTTAAAAGTCTTTCTCGGAACAAGAAATGTAACTATATCTTTGTCAACCATACTATGATGAACCGAAATATATCCGGAGAAATACCATGTGCTTCCTGCTGTACAAGGGCTTAGACAACAGAGACGTCCAATGTCTAGCACATGATCACTCCAAAAATCTTAAGAAAACCCAGTTTGCGGATGCCTATGAAATGACAACAGAGACACCACATTCATTTTTCATGCTTGATAAAACAGCAACATATCAGCCAGAGATGTACGGATGTGGATTCGATAGGTTCTTGGAGAAGTGATAAGAAAAAAAAGTATTGGTAGATAAGCATGCCTCGTTTTACTCAAGTAGAAAATCCTGAACATCGGAAGGAGGTCATTGACACCTTTCTCAAAAATCGAGAAATTCTCAAGCAACGTCAACTGGAAAAAGGATCGGCAAACAACAGCAGGAGGAGTTTGTAGAAGAGTTTAAAAAACCTGTTGTTAAACCAAACAAAGTTACGCCAGTCAGAAATCAAGTACTTGGGACACTGGCTGATCAAGGATGGTGTGCGTCCTGACGGTGACAAGCTGCTGGCAATCCAACAGGGTCAGCTGCCGCAGATGTTGGCAGATGTACGGCGTTTCCTTGGTATGGTGACGTACCTTTGGTAAATTCATACCGCAGCTCTCACAGGCAACTGAGCCGCTGAGGAAACTGGCTGAGCGACAACCATTCGTCGTTGATGATGAGGTGACGGCCGCGTTCACCGATGCGAAGACAGCCGTCGCCTCGTCGCTAGAGTGCTTAGCGTACTTTAAGCCATCCTTGGACGTCCCAACCAAGGTAACATGTGACGCATCTCCATTTGCTCTGGGTGCTATTCTGTGGCAGCAAGACAAGAGTGGCACTTGGTTACCTGTCACCTGCGCCAGTCGTTCATTGTCCGATGTTGAATCTCGTTATTCCCAGTTTGAGCGCGAGATGCTTGCTATCGTATTCTCTCTGACTCGATTCCGACAATACGTCCTGGGGAGATCTGTTCAAGTTGTGACCGACCACAAGCCCCTGATCTCAATCGTCCAGAAGCCGTTTTACGAAGTACCACCACGGCTGCAGTGCTGGATGGTCGCTCTCATGCCATCCCCAGTACACCTTGTCACATGCACCTGGGAAGCAGATGGTGTGTGAAGACACATTGTCAAGAGCGCCTGTCCAAGACTCAACTGCCTCACCAGAAGAAGCCTGCTCTATGATTGAGTTCATTGGCCTGGTCTTGGAAGAGTGCCCAGTCAATATCGACGATATCGCCAAGGTGACTAGTGATGACCCACTGTTGCGCAGCATACAGCAGCGCGTCTTGATGCAATCATGGTCACAAGTCACACCCGCTGAAGAGCCATACTACCTTATCCGAGATCAGCCGACGACCATTGACGGCATCCTGCTATTCGGTAACTGCTGTGTAATACCAGAAGCTCTCCGACATGCCGTACTGCAGTTTGCCCATGAAGGTCATCCTGGTCTGGACATATTCAAGGATGCTTTGCGACGACGAGTATGGTGGACCGGCATGTCTAAAGATGCCGACAAGTTTGCCGAGCAGTGTTCGGAGTGTTGGCGCCGTCATACAAACTCCGCACAAGAGCTGATGCCATCAGAAATTGAAGGAGTGTGGCAGAAACTGGCGGTTGATCTGGTGTGTATCGAGGGTCAACAAGTATTATCCATCGTTGACTACGGTTCACGCTATCCGGAGCTACTTCCCTTGTCAGCTACCACAACCGCAGCTGTCATTGACCGGCTGATGGAAGTGTTCGCGAGGTTCGGCCTGCCTAGGGTGTTGGTGTCCGACAATGGCCCCCAGTTTGCCTAAGCCGAAATGACCCAGTTCCTGGAGCGGTTGGGTATCCAGCACAATCAATCAAGCCCACGCTACCCCAGATCTAATGGCATGGTGGAACGTCTTCATCGAGTCGTCAAAGAGAGAATTCAATCTCTACGACCGTCCCTGTCTTTGCAACGCCGTTTGCAACATGTTCTCTTTGATATTCGCAACTCAGTGCACCGAATGCTGGGCATGTCACCCAATGAGGCTTTCTTCGGTCGCATGGTTCGCACCCATCTACCTCACCATTCTACCCCACGCATTGTGAACGCGTCTCATCAGATTCGCGCCAAAGATGACATGGCAGTCTCGCATGATAGTCGCCGCGGTGTCCGCCAGTTGCCTATGCTGCGTCCCGGCACAATGGTAGTCTTGCAGGATGGCTATTCCGACCCAACTACCCCTTGGCGTGTTGTGGAGCAGTATGGCAGAGAAGTCGGCGTCACTGATGGCAGGCGGATACTGCTCCGAAATCGGCAGCATGTGCGAGAACATGCTTCACCTGCGTCATCAACTGCCACCTCTTCTCGGTCTTTGGATCTCCAGCCAGTTCCGACGCCAGATCCCCAGCCAGCTACAGTCAGAAGTGAAATCCTCGGCACCTAATGCAGATGTGCCACCTGCTACGCCTACTGCTCCATGTGAAGCAGGAGTGGAATCTTAGATTAAAGAGGCCGATGCTAAGATTCATCCCGAGTCCAGTGACCAATCACGTCGTCAATCACGCCTACCACGGCCCGATGCCCAGTCTGGTTCGCTCTATCGCGAGGGCTATGTAACCCGCGCTGGCCGCACTGTCAAGCTCACTGAGAAAGCTGCTGGTGCGTTGATGTATAAGCGCATCGGTCTTATCGCTAACTAGGGTTAGCCCAAAAGCTTACCAATCATTTAGCGCTTGCACCCGAATGCATCAGAGCAGTGTATAGGAAATGGGAGAGCCAAGTGACTACATGCAATGGAAAGTCACAGAGCAAAGCTGCATGCATACCCACGTATTCTCACAACACCACACAAGGATGATTGGGGTACACCAGTGTGCTGGTTTCGATCAACTGGTGAAGCAATTGGCGTTGCAAACAGCCAAAGTGATCGCTCACGACTGAGCTGCAGCAGTACCCGCGACCAGGTGCAAAGTTCCCTGATCGACGTTGCAAACAGCCAACCAGAGTGAAGCAGTTGGCGTTGCAAACGGCCAAAGCAATCGCTCATGCTTGAGCGGCAATTGTACCCGCGACCGGGTGCAATGACTACTGATTGGCGTCGCAAACAGCCGACCAATAGTATGCAATTTTAAGCAGAGATAGTAGCAGCAAAGCAACCAGTTGAAGGAAGCTGTTCCCAGAAAACCAGCACACGGCACCCCAGCAAGCGTTCACCACCAATGCACGAGAGCTAAGAACAAGTTATTAAGGCACGAGATTGTGATACGAAGCTGGCGCCATTCCTTGGCCCACGTGCACGCTATGACCAACGCGTAGAGCTCCTTCCACTCAATGCTGTGAGTGAGTTGCTCAGGCGACCAGGTCCCTTGAAGCCAGCGGCCGCTGTTGAATGCGCCCCAGCCCAGGGTGCCACTGGCATCAGTGAACAGCTCCAAGTCAGCTCCAAGTCTGGAGATGGTGTCCAATCTGGGAACAGGAAGAATGATTTTCCGTTCCATTGTTCCAGGAGCCGTAGCCACCATTGGATATCTTCCTGGCACTCGGTAGTCAGACTGATGCGGTAGTGAGGCTGCTGGTAGCGACTGCAAATAGACCACAGGCGCCGCATAAATATCCGGCCGGGTGCGATGACTCTTGCAGCGAAGGAGAGTTTCTCCAGAAGAGATTCGAGTTCGCGCTGAGACATGGTGGGGTTGATGCTCGCTGCAGTCAACAGGCGCTTGATGTCAGCCAATTTGTCGTCAGGGAGCCGGGCTTCCATCTTCTCACAATCCAGGATAATGCCCAGGGATGTCAGGGTATGAGACGGGCCTTCCACCGTTGCAGGCGCGAGCGGGACTCCGAGGTATGAGAATGCACGGAGAAGAATGGCCAGCTGCCGATTCGCCACTGCCTGGCCCACGCTCACGCACAAGTAGTCGTCTAGGAAATGCAGCAAATTAGGGATGGAGAATTCGTGGTGCATTATCCATTCAATGGTGGCTGCCACTGCATGAAATACCGCCGGGCTAGAGCGGAGCCCATTGGCAAGACACGGTCGTAGTAGTACTTCCCCTGCCACAGGATGCCGAGGAGATGCCAATCTTGTGGGCGGACAGGTATTTGACGAAAAGCACTCTTCACATCGAGTTTAGAGAGATAGACAGGAGACGGGGAGGACATAATGATGTTAATGGCTTCATCAATGCTGATGTACTGCAAAGAGAAAGGCTCGGCAGGGATCCCGTCGTTAACGCTGGAGCCGGCAGGGCTGGACAGGTGGTGTATCAAGCGTAGTTTGCCATTCTTTTTCGGAACAGCGCCAATGCCAGAGCAGTACATAAATGGGAATGGGGGCGAGTCAAATGGGCCAGCCGTGTGGCTGACGTTGCAGGAAGCGGCGAGCTGTGCAGACACAAATGCAGAGTGCTGGAATGCTGATGAGAGGTTGGACGAGTGCTGGTTAGTTATGCGGTTGACGGTAAAGCCAATGTCAAAGCCGCAGCGGAGGCCGTTAATAACATACGAAGCCAATGAACTGTCAG
This sequence comes from Sycon ciliatum, assembly GCF_964019385.1. NCBI lineage: Eukaryota > Metazoa > Porifera > Calcarea > Leucosolenida > Sycettidae > Sycon > Sycon ciliatum. The sequence continues at coordinate 45,240,917 of NC_088644.1, forward strand.
GGTGGTTACGGAGCAGTGATTCGAAGCGAGAAACAGAGAGGGGCATGTGGACAGCAGGACATGCGCTTGTGAAATCAGTAGAACGTGAAGTGCAGGGAGAAATATGTACAATCGCGGGAGCTGCAGCCAAAGCAGCAGAGTTACTGGCGCCTACCGCACTTAGATCCGTTGTGGTCCTTGGACCCGCAGCGGTTGCAGACATGGGCGTACTTGCATGTGCTGAGACTGCAACGCCCAGCGTTGAAGTTCCGGCAGATCGGTTGGCCATTAGACACCGTACGGACTCCATTGAAGGCTGGCTGGTTGTTACGTTGCGGACGAAAGGGACACTGGCCGCCTCCGGGATGGACGAGGCGGCAGGACTCACATGTGGGCTTTGATCGGCAAGTCACGGACATTTGCCACAGATTTATGTCGATGACGTCAAAGCGCTTGCCTGGCTGAGCAGAAATGGTAGGGCAAAACTGGGTGTCGTACGACAGCCAAGCCTCCGGATAGTATTGCCTGTTGGCTGCAACTATGGTGGCTTGGTAGGAGAGCATCTCCTGCAGGCGGAACGGGTTGGCAGAACACACGACGTTCATGAAGAGAGTCCATGCCTCCAGCCATGTCGGCAAGTCGTGGACGCGTCGACGAACGGGCTGCGCCGCTCCACCTTTCACCACCTCCAGAGACTGGCCGCCACTGCTGAACTGCAGCTGAAGCAGGCGTGGGGCAAAATACGAGGTGGCGATAGTATCGGGCAGCAGCTGGGTGAAATCTACAAAGTCACCCTTCAATATTTTCTCTCGTATAGTCTGGGGAACGGAGAGATTACCAGCGTTGGAAGACTCCGGATCCAGACTCCGGAGGTTGAGTTCCAGCGGATCCAGGGGCAGTGATGGGGGCCAGCATTGGAGCAATCGTCTCCGACAAGGCAACGGTGACGGCGGAATGTACTTCCTGCCGCACAAACTGGCGCAAATCGTCATTCCTGCTCCGGTCCGGGATCTGGGGAGTCGGAGAAGATGCTGCAGCACTCTCCAGATCCTGCTCTTGCTCCTGCTCGTGCTCCTGCCGCAAGGATGGCGTGGCCGACGGAGATCGAGGTTCCCGTGCCGCCGAGCTCGATGTGTCCTGGATACTGAGCAGCAAACGGGCAAGAAGCTGGGGCTTTGTTCCACTCGAATTCAGCCCACGGCCTTCCAGCTCGGCCCGCAAGTCCGACACGTTCATACGGCGTGCTTCAGAGGAAGACAACATGTTTGTCGTGCAGTAAACGGCTGCGAGGAATCTACAAGGAGTCTGAATAATTAATTCTATTCTCGGCAAACAAATTCCGGTTGCTGCTCAGTGACACTGCAAAGGAAAGCGCAAGCCAAAGTCAGCGCAGCAAGAGCTACCCAAGGCGATTTGATTTGGGCGCGCATGCGCAGCAGTTGAGTGCACGTGTAAAGCCAGCTCAGCCGCAGCTAGCATGAGATAGAGAGCAGCGCATCGGCCTTATCGCTAACTAGGGTTAGCCCAAAAGCTAACCCAACATGTAAAAGAAGCTCTCGCTCTCTCTCCTACTGCCGTCTAGACTTGGTCTCAGCTCTCTGTCTTGGTTTACTTTGAGCTCTGATTTGAATGACTACTCACAACGTAAAACTAACAGTCTTTGTCTGTTGATCGTGTGGGGTTGAACTTGGACCAAGCCAGCTATATTGGTTGGCCCCTGGGATGTGATGGGCTTGTCGTGAGGCCACACGTCTATTCAGTCGCCGCTCGTAGTGATTCTTGGGTCCAGTCACTGAGAGCCAGGGATGCGACATATTAAATTTGTATTGCATTTTCCTCCATTGTGCTTCTTTCGACGGTAAAAGAGGCTTCATACACTACTCTCGGGATCTCGGGGATTTCAAACAAAAACTCCCGGTAAAGTGACGTGTTTTTGTTTGATACAGAATGTTCCTGAAAACTCCATGCATTACCCTCGAATGTCTCTTTATTTCTTCAAAACATTACGCTGCGCACTTGCACTTCCGACTATGTACTGCACTTTCAAGACCTGACCAGCCTAGCCTGCAAGATATGCACTGACTTTTCGTTTGACCTTTGTTTTCCATTCTTCTCCTGCGCCCTCGTCATTTGTTGTTATAATAATAGGAATGGAGACACAATCAAGAGTTCGCGTTGTTGTGTGCCGGGGGCCAGTGGGACAACAACGCTATTTCCATTTCACTAAGTCCCCATCCAAATAGCAAAGGGATATCCTGCTACAGCCGACAATCACAGTTGATACGCAAAGAGGAAATGGCATGAAGGACGAGCGCAATCAGATCCTACACAGAGAGGTTGCGTCTACCTGATTGTAACGAGCAAGACTTTGAAAGAAAGTCAGAGTCCATTGAGAGAATGGAAGACGGTGTCCAGATGTCCAGAGCAGTAACTGGGTACCGTCAAGAAGTGAAGCCCTAATAGTTGGATGTATGGATGTAAAGGGTTACATGCATTGGTCACCTTGACAGCCACGCACAGTAAATGGAGCAGCAAAATGTCCTACGTTTTCAGAGCTGCCCTACAGTGTCTAAAGAAAAATCATGTATCCCTCTCTAACTTACAAATGTTCTGAAGTTTTAGGAAACGCGGAACGAAGATTATAATTATGGCCTTTAGATTACTAATAATATTATTGAATCCATGAATCATTCGCCCTTTGTGGATAATTCTCTAAAACAATGACAGATTCTACTTGAAAAGCATTGAAATTTCCAGAACCTTCAACCTTGTAGCGCGCACTTCCGTTATTTCTGCTCCATTTCTTCATGTTCCTAACAAAAATGGCGGTTGCCAACATAACAAAATATTAACTACACTAACCATAAAAAAACGGGTTTTTGTACCTTTTCTACCGCCATTATCCACCAAAGACTATGAGTCTATGAGTCCCTGGGGAAGTCCTCGTTTAGGTACACTGTTTAACGTCATATTCAGTTCTCACGAAACTTGTAACAATTCAAGCCAGTCTATTTTTCATGCTTCGGTGGTTAGTTATTTTTCTGCAGTGTCAAATAAAGTAACTTCAGAAAATGCGTTTTCTTAGCTTTGCAAAAACCCTCATGCTTGACAATGGAAAGAAAAATGACGGAAACTATATGTTACAGTGGTGTATGTGAACTGTGCAACCTAACCAATTTGCATAATTATGAATCATGTTGTGGTTAGGAGTCTAGGTTGTTCCTGAAAACAGCGTCATGTTTCGGCCTTTTAGATTAGAACCACTATACCCTAGGCGCAGGTGATTCCAAACAAAGCCCTGTACGGCAGATGCCACGCAGAGCCCATCAGTGCCCTCATGCGGCGATCCAGATGGGGCCTGTTTGGGCATATTCTTAGACTCCCTCAAGACACGCCTGCCGCCCTCGCTATGCGGAGTCACTTCACCTGTGGGGAAAAGGTATGGCGAGGGCGGCCACGGACAACCATCGTGTCCACACTATCCGCGGACCTAGAATCAGCAGGACTGAGGAGTCTGAGGAACTTGGCAGACCTGGAGCACCTGCGGGCCATCGCCGCTGACAGGCCTGCGTGGCGCGAGCTGTGCCAGGATGTACACAGTAACTAACGGATGGGACAGAGGCATTGTACAGATCCCGTGCATTTAGCACTTACCATCGACCATGAGTTACAAACCTATCGTCGTTGTCTGTTATTCTTGTTTTATTTTTTTGATCTTTCGAATAGATCCCGTGCATTGAGCACCTATCATCGAACATGAGTTATGTGCCTATCGCCTGCTGTCTTACATTTATTTTTTACTTTTGTTTATTTTTGTTTTCCTCCCTGCCCACTCTGCCTGTCTTCTGGCACATGCGAACACGTGGACTTACTGTTGACGTAAACGCGGACGTGCGTATAATAAAATAATAATACCCTAGACTCGGTGTTTTGTGCACTACCCGCAACTAAGCAAGAACAACATTGTCTTTGTGCTTTGTCGTTTGTAGAGAGTTGAACAGTAATCAGATCCGGACTTTAATAACCTTAATCAGGCCAATGTTCCCAAAAGGGAACATATCTTTCCGCATGCGATTTGGTCAAGGGAAATTCATTTTTCCTCCGCCTTTTCTGTTTATATACATATCTAGAAGGCTGATGATCATGAATCTTGGAATATTTGTCAGGCTTTTGAAATTTTCAAGTATCGGGATGTAACGCGAAATGTGAATTTTCGGTATTCGGCCATACTTCAGAAATTGAGAATTCTGGTGTGACTAATCCACACGTAAGAAGTGCACTCTGCTACTATGGCCACCAAACTGGCCTAAAGATTCACCGGAAATTTGGTCATGGCACATAGAAACCCGCCGTCTTTCTTCGATCTTCCCAAAAGGGAACATTGGCCTGATCCGAGACCCAGATATACCTCATTTTCACCAGATTTCAGGAACCAGTATATCTTGCGCATATGCCTTGTTTATAACATCCGTAAACGTGGATATATAACTGATGGAGCCTTTTTGATGTTTTGATGGTGATTGGACCATCTCCATGGTAACCAAATTTGGTCATATACTTGTGATTTACTAGCATGCGGGATACAGCAATGCTTTGCGAGCATGACATTTGCCAAAGTAAATAAACAGTCTCCAAAGGGATATACTTCTGAAGTAGGGTTTCTTTTGTGTAACAAGATTCACTTGAACAATATTCAGCAAAGTATGGATGCTTTATGCCGTTCTCCTGGACTTTCGATGATTTTTTCCTCGCGCGGTTGCATTTTTGTCAGAAAATATCGCTTTAGGTGTGGCAGAGGGAAAGTTTTACAGTAGCAGAGTCCTTTCTGGAAAGGGACTCAAAAGTGATTCCAATGGAAGCTAAGGACATTGTTGAGAACTCCAACACACTTCAGGACCTAGTCATAGCGCCACCGATTACTGGCAATCTGAACGTAAGCGCTATAGGGGTAAGGCATCCTGCAGCTTCATAACTCGAAAAGAAGTGGTGAGCACACTTGCTCCTTCCCTGAGCACTGCAAATTCACAACTCAGTTCACTGCATGGTGCTAATGATTCAGTGATTCTGATGCAGTGAATTTGCTGCGCCCAGGGAAAGAGCATGTGTGCTCATCACTTCTCGTTGATCTGAACGTGGACGATGAAATAGAGTAGTAATCAGATGATTCAACGGATGATAAGGGTTTCATCGAACTTGCAAGATATATGGACCTAGACAACTACAAGGTGACGAATGGAGAGGATGATGATATTGGTGCCTGTCCTGTTGATAGTGAGTGCGACGGCAAAAAAACGCTAATCCGCTGGAGCAACGCGTTGGGTGAAATAGACTGGTGTTTACGATAGGCGTCCTGAAATCGAACCGGACAAATCCCTTCACGATCACCACGAGATCACTACAGCATCACCCACTTGCCAATCGCGAGATATACACACCCTGTACATCTCTAAACACTATTGGACGAGTAAGTACTGCGCGATACCCGCGATACGGACAAGGCCCACATTAGCTCGGAGACCGACAATCTTGAGAGATTCATTGTAATTCTCTTTGTGTGGCTCCACAGTCTTACAACTAATCTGAGAGTGCCAATTTTTCAAGCAGCGGCGAACCCCAAGCCGATGTCCTACATTCAGTTTCATCCCGAGATCGCCGTCCTATTTTATTATAGCCGACCCCGCCCAGAACCACCAGTGTCTTGCTGTTGATGTGCAATATAAGGGCGTTTGACAACACAGAATGTGGACAACAAAGTGTCGTTGTAAATGGTGCAGACAAACCACGATATGTTACTGTTCTAAGTGTGGAGTTCGACTGCATTTCGATCGTGGATCGAATACCACGGTGTATACGAGACGCAAATGGTAGCAGACGAAAACACTAAGAAACATTGCTGGACACTCCTTGACGACTATTACATATTTTTTCTTCTCCATAACTGCTTGTTCATGTTTGCATTGCTCCACAAACACTTAGAAGGCAACATAATCCATTATATCATATTGAATCTTCCCTTCATAAAAACCAGGGTCTTTTTGGTACGCGGTCCGGTCAACGTTCCCTTTTGGGAACATATAAATATTTCCATCACGCATGGACATATTCAGTTCAAACTTATAAACATGCTGAATTGGTCCAATACAAGCCGAAACAAAAGAAAAAAACTGCAAGAATACGCTGAATTCTTGTGAGGGCCAAATTAAGGTTAAGTGACGGTGTGTTCTCTGGTCTAACAAAACTCGAAATCCTGTAAGTATTCTCATCTGCACCACTGAACGCAGAGAACAGTAATTATAACTGTGTATATATAGAGTACTGCTGAATACGTGATGAACAAACCTCGATTATCGGTGAGTATTATTATCTGCTGCACTGATTGAAGGAAACAGTTGTAAACGCTGTGTGTGAAATGCTTTGTTATAAAGCCTCTGATTCTCGCAAGTGTCAGGAACGAATGACCACACGTCACAAGGCCATCTACTTTTCTTAACTGTATATGTTGGAAAAGAATTCGGGTGGACACACCCATTCCCATAGCGCTGCACATCACATCCGAACCAGTTCCGTTATTTTTTACGTTTCGGCACTTGGCCATCGTCAGGTAATAACAATGAATACGTGGAAGCCACACAAGAGCAGTATATATAGGCAGAGTGAAGCGCCAAAAAAGATGCGAATAATGTCACCTAGTATGCAGAAGGGGGGGGGGGACAGAGAGAGAGAGAGAGAGAAAAGGCGCAACTAGCACATCACGGAGGAGAAGGCAGCGCGCATTGTGCTCTGTGAACGGCGTTACACAGAGTGTAGCGCCAAAAAAATAAAATAATGATGCGAGTTATGTCACCTCTATACAGAGGGGGGAGAGAAGATACAACTGTGCACATCACGGAGAAGAAGAGCGCGTCGTTCTGCTCTACGAAGTGAGGGTACATGCCAAATAATTATGGTGTTAATTCTAGCACATTACAGGAGGGGAGCACGGAGGCCCATGCGCCAATGCACTATGAGGTTAAACTTCCATGCCAAACTGTTACCACCAGGGACGCGACGAGGCATCAGGAACAGAATGGATTTGATCAGTGCCGACAATGCAAATGTAAACGTGATGATCGGGCTTGTTTGGATTGCAAACCTGGCGTGAGTGAGAAATGTCGGAATCCTCACAACATCTTGTTAATCTTGCCGGACGGCGATGTGGGTCCTCTGTTTCCAGTGAACCACGTGGTATTGTCCAATGCCGGCGGTGGTGGTAACTCGAACCATAGCCATAATGCTGTTCTTCGGATGGTGGCTGCTGATGAGAGTGCACATGTGGGTGATGACCTTTCAACAGTGCCAGTGGCTGTTGTTTCTCATTGCAGTTCCATGGCTGGACCTTTGCGTGCCAGCGTCCCTGTCGCATTGGTTCCTGACAGTAACGACCTTGCAGTGCACTTTGCGCCCAAACAATAACTCAGCTGGAGCAACTCCGGTGGTGCTATGTGGCGTTGAGCGGTATGCCATCAAAAATCGTTGAACCTCCCGCTTCCACGTCTTTCCTTCCGCATATGCAGCACGAATCACTTTCATCAGGGATCGATTTTGTCGCTCAACTTCACCGTTAGCTCTCGGCCACAGTGGTGTAGTACGAAGCTGTTGAACACCACACTCATGTAGAAACTTCGCAAACCCTTCCGAGTTGAAAGGTGGGCCATTATCTGTACGCAAACTCGTCGGGATACCGTGTCGGCTGAACTGGGCTTCAATCATCGGAATCACAGCTTCAGCTGAGGTTGACTTGACCACATCTACTTCGAAATATCGACTGTAGTAATCCACAAGCACCACAATGTGCTCGCCAGACGGTAGTGGACCCAGCAAGTCAACAGCCAAATGCTGCCATGGCGCATCTGGAAGAGGAGTGGACTTGACTGGCGGTGCATTGGCTGGTGCTGCAACCACTTGGCAGGCATGACACGACTTGCAGAGCTTCTCGGCCTCGCTATCCATGCCTGGCCACCAAACCTTGGACCGTAGACGCTCTTTCGTCTTCACGATGCCCTGGTGGCCCTCATGTGCCAACTGCACGGTCTGGTGTCGCAACTCTGTAGGGATAACAATGCGTTGACCTCTGAGCACCACCTTGCCAACAACAGTCAATTCTCCTCGGACCTGACGGTATGCTGCTGGCAGACCATCCCAAGATCCGTCGTGAAGGCACTTGCGAACAGCAGATAGCTCTTCATCTTCAGCTGAGCTACGTTCAATCGTTCTGATACCGATAGCGATGGGTGCTGCTGTCTGAGTGATTAGTCTAACCGACTCTTCATCACTGCTGATTCCTGGATCCGCCGCTGCAACGGGCAGGCGAGATAAAGCGTATCTGCAAGCCGAAGAACTCAATGGAGCTCTTAGCGAACTCACACTTTGCTGGGTTGACTGTGAGGTTGACCTGCTGCAAGCGATTCATCAATGCATGAACCCTCACATCATGCTGGTTCAGTGATTCCGCATGTAGCAAGATGTCATCAGCTCCGTTTCTGCAACCGGCCAAATCCTTGATCACATCGCTGATGATCTTCTGGTACAGCTCTGGTGCTGAACTTATACCAAATGGCAGTCGACGAAACCGGTACAACTTCCCATTTGCAGCAAAAGTTGTCAGGTAGCGGGACTCTTCTTCCAACTCTACTTGGTGAAATCCCCACTTCAGGTCAATCTTCGAAAACACCGTGCTGCCATTGACTTCATGCAGCAGCTCCTCTGTTGTTGGCATTGGATGTCGTTCTCGGACGATGGCTTCATTGACCCGGCGTAAATCCACGCACAAACGGATGTCGCCATGCTTCTTTGGTGCTATCACAATTGGGCTTACCCACGGCGTCGGGCCCACAGCTTCTTCAATAATTCCTGCTTGCTGTAACTCCTGAAGTTTTTCATCCACCTTGATTTCATACGCATATGGTATCCTACGCTGGCGTTGGGCCACAGGTGGAACTTCAGAGTCTACATGAACACGTGCTTGGTAGCCAATTAACTTGCCCACACCACTGAACACACCAGGATACTCATTCTTGATTTCATCGTTGATACTGGGGCTAGCTGTGGCGCTGCCAACTTGATTCACGTCAGGTAGCACCAAGGCCTTCAACTAACTTGAGTGCAGTACTACGTCCCAGCAAGAACTCTCCATCTCCTCTGACGACGATCACTTCGTCCTCAGTGCGCTCTGAGCCGCATTGGAAAATTGCAGTAAACTTGCCGACGACATTCAGCTGGTGTGCTCCATACGCGAAAAGCTTCCTGGTGCACTTCGTCAAAGTGACACCGAGGCCTTGCAATTGCAGCTGGCCCAAAGTCGATTCTCCTAACAAGTTGCATGATGCTCCAGAATCGACTAGCACTCGCGTCGACACACCATTGAAGCTGACATCGATAGAGGCCTGTGTCAAATAATTACTTCCTCGCACTCCAAACACAAAATCGTCTACATCTTGAATTTGATTTGCCGAGTGATTTTCTTTTCTGTACAAACTTGCCTTTCCCGACGACTTGGGAGCGTGACGCGTGTTGCCTGTACGCTGTTTGTCACCTCCGTTGCATTTGGATGCGAAGTGACCGTTTATGCCACACTTTCTACACCTTTGGCCACGTGCAGGACAGTTCCGGTCGCGGGCGAAGTGGCCAACTTTTCCACAGTTGTGACACTCTTGCTGGGGTACGCCGTGCACAGCATTCACACTTCCTGGTGCAGCTTCACCCGTACCGTACGAACTGGACCCATGCCCATCATGGCTTGCACTGTGACTTGCACTTGTCGATGTTGACATATCACGTGCGTGCTGCTCCGTTGTTTCATACTCGCGACCTTTTTTCAAGGCCACCGCCAAAGTGAGGTCGTCGACTTCTAACAATTTCTTTCTGAGGCGATTGTCCGATATCCCTATCAGGAGCTGGTCGCATACATGATCCTCCATGTCGGTGCCATAGTCACAGTATTTGCCTTGCCCAAGCAAACGGGTCGAAAACTGAGATACTGTTTCACCAGTCCGTTGTGACATCTGACGAAGCTTATACCGTTCGAACCTCTTGTTGGCCACGAACTCAAACGCCTTGTCCAAAGCACTCACAGCTCGCTCGAATAAATTGTCGGTGTCCTCATCTTCTGTTAGCGTTTCGAATTTCTCCTGTACTGGCATACCAGCCAAGTACAGCAACAGACTCCTCTGCCTCTTCGCGGATGTTATGTTCTGCCCATCCACATAGTACTGGAATGATCTCTTCCACCTGCGCCATCTTGCCGAAACTTCATGGGCAGGACCCTCGAGATCGAACATTACAATGCTGTCCATGGCATTTGTGCTGCTTCGTCATGTGCATCAATTGCTCGTGGTGATGGTGCGGTTCATTGTGCTCAGCCATTGGCGGGGTCTTCTCCAGAGGAACATATTCAGGATCGACCCTTGTCGACCACAGTAGTACCTGGTGTGGATGACTGCGGCCATGTGACAGCCCCTTGTGAAACGTTTTGTCTGGGGAATTTGACGGCATCTGAGACTATGACGGCTCTTTCCACAGCATATGACATGTGTGTGCATCTTGCTCCGAATGCATTTCAAGCTAGTGCCTCGCGGAAATGTTGGCCGGAGATTTATAAGAACTCTATCTACTTATTTCAACTGTTTTGGTGATGCAGGATCATACGCTGACAGCGTGTTGATGGTGGCAGCAGTATTTCAGATGCTGATACTGCAGGTTCCGCGCAGTGATCCTCCTGCTCATGCCAAGCTCCTGGACAGGCGTTTGGACCAGTGGTTTCATGGTCAGATTAATGAATTATTGTTGGAAACAGAGACCATCCACAATCTCCGAGAGAAGTCCAGTACAAGGGGTCGAGGTCGTTCTGATGATCCTGCACGAGAGTTTGCGGATTGTGTCGCATCTGGGAGGCTATCGGCTGCTCTGCGCTGCCTTGGAGCTGATCGTGGTGGTGGAGTGCACAGCATCACTGATGAAATTGACGGTGTTCCAGTAATCAATATATTGAAGCAGAAGCATTATGAGGCTGAGCCCGTGTGCGACGAGGCTCTGATACCGGGACAGCCGCCTCCTCCTCCGCATCCCATCTATTTTGCTTCGCTGGGGCGCCGTGCTATCCGACAGGCAGCGCTAGGTACACAGGGCGCAGCGGGACCAAACGATGTGGATGCTGAGGCCTGGCGTCATATGTGCTCCAGTTTCACGAACGCTTCGGATGGGTTGTGTGAGGCGCTTGTAAATATAGAGATAACACTGTGGTAAATCGACTGCTTGTATTGTTACAATAGTTCTGACGATATTAGTTATTTGATTGTATTCTTACTTTGTAGCTGCGTCCAGGATCGTTGGAATTCTCATCACGGACTCCATTCTAGTTTCGAAGAGATATATATTCTTGTCCAATTGTTCTCAACAAATTCCTCGTCTTGTGCAACAAATTCTTCGTAGTATTTGCAGTACGTAGTCTCGCGCTCTTTGATTTGTTTGACTCGCGCGTGACTTTCCTTTCTTTTCTTTTTGTCATGTATGACGTATCGGTATGACGTGAGTGTGTACGCACTCTGTTTATGACCACGTGACTGCATGCTCACGTGGAACTACAGTCAGTAGGCTAGTGCATTTTAGCGACTGCAGCGATCCGATCTTCTTGCTGCAGCGCTGTTTCTTCTTCTTCACTTGTGTCTTTTCTTTGGTCGCTGCACTAGTTTGTGATTACCATGATTACGCGTCAATGGACGACATGGTCGCCATTTTGTGCATGTCCTTTTTCTTGATGGATCTTGGATCTCGTGGAAAAAAGAAGAGTTTTCTTTTCTCCCAACTTTACCACTATTTCAATATTTCAACTCTCTTGATTCCTTGTTGATAGTTGTGGCTCAGTGCATGTGCGAGTGTGCTGGAGTGCTAGCTGGAAGAGATAGAGAGCATAGTGGTGGAGTAACACGCTTGCTTCTTGTGCCAGGAGAGTGGCCACTGAGCATATTGATGCTGGTGCATTGATGGCGTTCACTGCAAGTCGCTTGCTGCCCTTGGACAAGCGGCACGGTGTCAGACCAATTGGCATCGGCGAGGTTGTTCGTCGCATTGTGGGGAAAGCAATTGTGTCAATTGTGGGCCCTGCGGTTCAGCAGGCTATGCAGGAGGCGTTTGCTCGTGAAGAGACCGATGGAATTACGCCTCCTGCATAGCATGTATGCCCGCGTCCACCCCGCAGTCCTGACCGGCGCACAGCTGGGAGCAGCCAACAACCCGCTTTAGCGAGTAGCATCCACATCGTTTGGTCCCGCTGCGCCCTGTGCACCTAGCGCTGCCTGTCGGATAGCACGGCGCCCCAGCGAAGCAAAATAGATGGGATGCGGAGGAGGAGGCGGCTGTCCCGGTATCAGAGCCTCGTCGCACACGGGCTCAGCCTCATAATGCTTCTGCTTCAATATATCGATTACTGGAACACCGTCAATTTCATCAGTGATGCTGTGCACTCCACCACCACGCAACAAATGGTTTCAATCGCCTGAATCGCAGCGTCTGCATTCGGAATGTTCAACATCTTTGCCCGCCTCTGGCCACTGTTTTAATTAACACCTACAGGACTCCTGCATGCCTATATGTCGACGTTGATTGCATCTTGTTGGAGGAGGGAACAACCCACGGAGACCCTCTGGCAATGTACATGTATGGCATTGGCATGATGCCTCTCGTGCACAAAGCTGAACAAGCCGGGACTATCCGGTCTTGGTTTGCAGATGATTCCGCAGCGGCGAGTGTGTTGCGTAGGCTCCGTAGTTGGTGGGACATCTTGGCAAGTGATGGCCAAGCTTATGGATATTTCCCAAATACATCAAAATCGATTCTGGTGGTGAAGGAGCGTTGCTATCGTGAGGCAGTTGAGCTATTCAGCGACACCAGTGTCGTCATTACGTGTAATGGAGCTCGGTATCTGGGGGCAGCCATCGGCTCAGCTGACTTCAAGGAGAACTTTGTATCGACTAAGGTCCTGGAGTGGGCTGATGAGCTAACTCGATTGGCTGATTTCGCTCGCTCGCAGCCCCCGGCAGCATATTATGCATATGTCTCGGGCTTGAGAAGTCGCTGGGCTTTCCTATTCAGCGTTCAGTCTATTTCTCCGTCCCAGTTCCAGCCACTGGAGGACGTGATAAGCACGAAGCTTATACCAGCAATGACGGGTCGGCCACCGCCTGGCACAGTGTTGAGGGAAGTACTCGCAATGCCCTGTCGTTTAGGTGGCCTGGGCCTGGTCAGCCCGATGACTTTGTGCTCCCAGTATGAGCCGTCTGTCGCCATCACAGCATCTCTCTCCCGGCAAATCGTGGATCGTGTTTCTGATATTGAGAATTCTCTGATTGGCATCCAGCGGGAGAAGGCGAAGAGGAAGAAGGAAGTACGTCATAGCCAGGCGGAGTCGGCACGGCGTATCAGCAATGGTGCGTCGGACGCCTTGCGACACACCATTGTCCTCGCCCGTGAACCTGGCACCTCGAGTTGGCTGACTTGCCGTCCATTGAAAAAGTATGGCTTTTCACTGAGCAAGGCTGAGTTCATGGACGGCTTGTGCCTTCGTTATGGTTGGATGCCGCCGAGGTTACCAACTCATTGCTCTTGTGGACGGGAAAATGGTATTGACCATGCCTTGTCATGTCCCCTTGGTAGTTTTACCATTATCCGCCATAATGAGATCCGGGATGTGACAGCCTCTCTCCTTCAAGAGACCTGTCACAATGTCTCGATCGAGCCACTGCTTCAGCCACTCACTGAAGAGAGAATGAGATACAGGTCTGCTATTTTGGAGGAGCATGCGCGGCTTGATGTAGCAGTCAGTGGTTTGTGGGGCAGTCGTTTTGAGCGTACTGTACTTGATATACGGGTTTTTAATCATCATGCACGCTTAAATCGATCTGCAACACACACCACTGTCTATCGGCGCCAGGAAAAAGAAAAGCGACGATGCTATGAAGAGAGAGTGAGAGAGGTGGAGCATGCGATGTTCATGCCTGTTGTGCTGTCGGCAAGTGGTGGCATGGGAAGAGCGGCGACATCACTCCATCGCCATATCGCGTTATTGAGAGCGGAAAGGAGAAAGGAGCAGTACTCCCACGTAATATCTTACATCAGATGCCGTCTCTCATTTGCCCTGTTGCTATCATGAATCACGTGTTTGCGGGGCTCACGAGGTCTTCGCCGTGAGCGATCGGTTCGGCATCCGGAGTCTGCTGAGCTGGTTGTTGCTGAGGCCCAGGTTGCTCGCATGTGAGAATCTATAAATTGCAGCAAATTATTTTTATAATAAATACTGGACGTGGATATTGAATTAAACTGTACTCAGTGACTCTTTACATTTTACAGGCTACGTTTTATTATCCTCACAGGGTGAAACAGAGCTCTAGGCCATTGAAGAAAATGTTGAGTAACCTCCACCATTACACTGCGCTCTTTAGCCGACTAGACCCTCCTGCACACTACCATCACCATTGCGAGGACACTTCCGTAGACGATATTGATAAACTCCTTCAGACAGCTGTTTCGCTAATACATAGCTCATCAGTGAATCAGTGAATACCATACGACGAACTGTTTGTTTCTACCAGCGTTATTGTACCGTCGACACAGCTCTGGCGACGATATACTGAGCGAATGCCGCGGGGCCTCCCAGCGTGTCAGCGGCAGTGGGTGATGGGCAGATAACAAGGTAGCTTGCGGACAACATCGGTGGCATGAAGCCTAGTGACTGCCAACCGTCTTGGCGTGACGGGCGAGCAGTACAGTGCCATGCCCCAGGGGCTGCTGTGGCTGTCAACATCGGCGGGTCGTGAGGTGCGTTCGCAGGCCTTCATGGCGCTCGGACAACGGCATTGCTAGTACACAGACTCTCACTAGCTACATAGTACTCTGATTCTGATTCTGGCACGTTATTTCTGCATTGAATAGTGTTGTGAACCCTCTAGTTCTCTCAAATGTTGTGAACCCCCTGGTTCTCTAAAGTGTCAGGAACGAACGACCCCACACGGCACGAAGACAACTATGTATTCTCAACAGTATATTTCACTTCCATCGACTAACTAAACAATGAATGAATGAATAACTAACACTAAAACCACCAGGTAGTTATAGCATGAAAATGACAGCGTATATTATGAGAAAAGCATACACATACAACATACAACTACAGCGCACACAGCAAACCACACATAGCGCATGTAGCGTATACTACGTCGTAAACATCAGCGGTACGGCGGAGTCGGGATACAACTGCATTGGAACGAACACAATGTCACAAGCGAGAAGGCCTTTCACTCTCGAGAACTTGTCGTTTCATAACATTCTCCCCACCAAAGGGCTTCTCACCGCCATACAACAACTCACAAGTCAAACGATTTGGGGCTTACTACGCGTCATCTGCTGCTGCGGTGGTGGCCATGGTAGAATATCACTAATGCCCAACACTTCGGCCAACACGATTTCGTGAAGCTTGCCGGTGTGGGCTGTCGCACACGACACTGTCACCGATCCACTTCGACATGGGGCGGACGCTGGACCAGACAACCTACATTCGATCTCCGTGTTCCGCACAGTCTCGCCGCTTACTTCTTCCGTGCTAACCAGTATCGCCCTTCTCATTTCCTCAGCTTCTACGCCTTGCGCTTCTAAGTCTTGCGCTTCTGCGTCTTGTGCTTCTACGTCTTGCGCTTCTACGTCTTGCGCCTCTACGTCTTGCGCCTCTACGTCTTGCGCCTCTACGTCTTGCGCCTCTACGTCTTGCGCCTCTACGTCTTGCGCCTCTACGTCTTGCGCCTCTACGTCTTGCGCCTCTACGTCTTGCGCCTCTACGTCTTGCGCCTCTACGTCTTGCGCCTCCACGTCTTGCGCCTCTACGTCCTTCGGCCGAGACTCCAGCTGCTTCTGAGTGTCTCCGACCGATGTCGCCATGTTGTTGTTGTTGATTTTTATTTTACTTCGCAAGGCCAAATGGGCAATGGTGCCCAATTCTTTGGAAGCGAATTTCAAAAGGGAGAGAGCTACGGGGAGAGAGAGAGAGGGGAGGGGGAGGGAGGGAGGGAGATGATAAACAATTTTGCAGCGTCAACAGAGCGATTTTGCAGTGTCAATAGAGCGATTTTGAAGCGTCAACAGAGGGAACACAAAGAGTTCATAAGCGCACAAGCACGCAGAGAAGAGTAAATGACGTGGTGTGTGGACGGGAAAAATCAGACAGAGCATTCATTGCAAGGTGTAGGGGATGGAGGCAAGCTTAAATTGCTGGGCAGCCATGCACTGCACCGACGCAGTGGGCCTGGATCTAATCCTCCCACTGGCTTCGAATACTCCTCTTACCGCTGCTTTTCTGTAAGCAAAGTCTTCCACGCCTTGTCCGGCGTCCTTTCGCGTGAGGCAAGCAAATCTCGCTTTGCTCCTACATATTTACTGCTGGCGATGCGCTCGTTCATCTTCTTGAGCTTTTCGTCAAACTCTATGCGGAGCGCACCCTCTTGCCGCCTAGCACTGCGCTCTTCAAACTCCTAACTCTGTCGGAGCCTCTTCTCCACGTATTCTCTCAACCTATCGCCTTTAAATCCATACCGAATTCCGCTAGCGATAAAGCTGGCTTCAATGATCCATAGTTCCTGTGCAATGCTCGCTTCGTATCACACATAAGAACCTGAGATCAAACCTACGTGGCTATGGTGGCGTGGCCATTCTCATACGTGATGGGACATTCCCACATTGCACCCGTCGCCATGACCTTGATTCTCCCCAAAGCGAGGCCTTATGGCTTGAGCTTGGTGCACCGGCAGGTCTCCGGGCCAATCCGCTACTCATTTGCTGTCATTACCGCCCCCCTTCACAATCCCTTCTTGATATCACCTCCTTTTGCGACATACTTACCGACACGCTGTGTTCCTTGGACCTCTCTTTATTTGATGTTTTTCTTACCGGTGACTACAATGCCCACAATTCTGACTGGTGGAGTGGTGACACCACATCGCGTGCTGGTACGGAGCTATCACACGTGTTCTCTAGCTTTGGCCTCCAGCAGCTTGTCAATTTCCCCACCCGTGTCGCTCCGAATGGAAGACTGTCCTGTCTGGACTTGCTTGCTACGAACCGCCCCCTCTCTGTACGGTCTGTTGACGATGCTGCCCCGCTTGGTGCATCGGATCATTTGCAAGTCATTACAACGCTAGCCTACAACATTGCCACTGCTAACACCTCTTACAACTGCTATCAGACTCCTACCCCTCCGCGATATGCCTTCCGCAAGGTTACACCCTCCACTTGGTCAATCATCAACTCTGCACTTTTTGCCTGTGACTGGCATCTTTTATTCACCTCCACTACTGTTGATGAAGCTGTGGAGAAGTTCACCACAGTTCTTGATGACGTGCTCTCCTTCTATGTGCCACAATACGGAGCAAGACCCGCTACACCCAAACATGGTAGCCACCACCCTCGTCAGTCCAGCCGTAACCCCAAGATCCCTTGGCTCGACAAAGATCTCCAAGGTGCAATTAAACTCAAATATGACTACTATAGCTTAAGTAAGAAGTACTCCACCTATGCTAATATTTCTTTATACAAAAAAACAGCGCAATCTGGTGAAGTCATTGTCACGTTCTAAGTATCGAACATATTTTACGTTCGCTCACTACCACCCTATCTCACCCCTCTTCCAGGCCTAACCTGTATACCTTTGTTCGCACTCAAAGGACAACTAGTACACGTCAAGACATACCACCGTTATTAGCTTCCAATGGTTCGATGGTGACTGACCCCAAGTCTATAGCTAATACTCTCAATGCGCAATTCACATCAGCTGGTATTCCAGACGACCATTCCTCTCCAATACCACCTCTGCAACGTTCTGCGACTGTGTCTTCTGATCTGCGCTCTATACATACCACCACATCATCTGTTCGCAGCTACCTAAAAAGACTAAAAAGCAACAAAAGCCCTGGTCCTGATGCCCTACCAAATGAAGTTCTCAAAGTTCTGGCTCCATCTCTGGCGTACCCACTGTGCCTTATATTCAACCTTTCCTACTCCTCCGGCGTATTTCCTGATCGTTGGAAGATCGCTAAGGTCACGCCCATCTACAAGTGTAAAGGCTCCCGATCACAAGCCTCAAACTATCGTCCAATATCTCTTCTCTGCTCCCTTTCAAAAGTATGTGAAAAGGTATTTTACGACCAGTTGTATTGCCACATTTCACCATGCCTTAGCCCTTCCCAATCTGGCTTTCGGCGCAACGACTCAACCTCTGACCAACTAGCTCGTCTAGTACAAGACATTGCCACCCTTCGTGATGCTCGACACCATATCGCTCTCTGTTTCTTTGACTTGGCAAAGGCCTTTGATACTGTCTGGCATCGTGGCCTCCTTGCCAAGCTACATATTGTCTTTGGTGTGTCTGGCCCTGCTCTGTCCTGGCTGAAGTCCTATCTGAGTAGCCGATCACAGTTTGTTTCTGCCCTCTCCATCAACTCTGATCCTCTACCAGTGTCTTCTGGAGTTCCCCAAGGCTCCATACTTGGACCTCTTTTGTTCGTAGCATACGTAAATGATTTACCCTCTATAGACCCAGGTGTCTCGTTATTTGCTGATGATACAACCCTACTGTCAGCATCCTCGTCCTCAGCGGCTCTTGTACCTCGAGTGTCGGCTCAGATATGCAGTGTCCTACGCTGGATGCAAACATGGCGACTTAGACCCAACCTGACTAAAACCGAAATAATGTTCCTTCCCCCAATCTCATCCATGTCACTTTTACACCATCCTGATTTCCCAGAACCCATAAAGGTTGTTTCCAACCATAAACACCTGGGAATAATGCTTGATGATCGTCTCTCTTGGTCTTTCCATATTGATGCTCTTTGCAGCCGTTCAAGCTCTGCCCTAGGTGTTATACGTCCCCATTGTTTCCATCTTCCTTTCAAATGTAAAATTTTGTTTTACAAACTATACATTCTGCCTCTTTTCATGTACGCTGCTGTTAGCTGGTGTGGCTTGTCCTTGGTTCTCGCTGAGCATCTCGAAATCCACCATAGAAAACTTCTTCGTATCCTGTTTAGTCTACCCCCTCTCTACTCTTCTGCTTCCCTGTATGTCCTTGCAAATGCTTGCCCACTGTCGACCCACCGTCAAAAAATAATTTGCACTTTTGCTCACAAATTTAAACTAGCTCTACATCCTCCTCATCTTAACGTGTATAACTGGTTCCGAATCACAGATGGCTCCCAGACAAGATGCTCTGTTGCCCTCCCCTTGGCTAAAACGTCCTCCCTTGTACGCTCTCCACTCTTTGTTGCTTACTCTGCTTGGCTTGCGCTGCCCGCTACTACGCGCAATGCCAGTACCCTGGACGCATTTAAATCTGCTCACTAGATTCACCATCACCTGTCCCTCCCATGCTTCTCCGTCTTGACCATTACTTTTCTTCTTTTATTCACCATGGTTGGTTAACACCCACATCTCCCGTACTGGCTGATTTTCTTCTCATGCCATGAGGTGTTGTCTATAATAATAATAATAATAATAATAATAATAATATCCCGGCGTGGTCGCAAAATGTTGTGAACCCTCTGGTTCTCTAAAATGTCAGGTACGAACGACCCAAAATAATCGTATACTAAAACTTTGGAGCAGGGTGCAGGTTTTCGCGCTCTGACGCTCCCACAGTTTCTCGCCAGGAAACCGGCATCAGGCCGGCCTGGTTTCAAACATTAGGTATGGTAGTAGTAGTAGGAAACTAGGTAGACATCGGATAGCTTTGGCCCACCTCTGCCATGCCTCCAGCAAAAGCTGCCGTTCGCGGGCTGACGGATTCGGAGGTAAAATTGCTGTGCTCCCTCCCCAGGATCGAGTCTTCGATTTTAGACGTAGTAAAGACGCTGGCAACATTTGTGACGGAGTCCGCAGACCGTGAGACACGACTAAAGAATAGGATCGATGATTTGTCGAGGCAAATTGCAGGCCTGAACGAGGAGGTTGTCGCCCTCAGGGAGTCCGCCATTGTCGCAGCAAGTGCTTCTCCCCTGACTCCTCCAGGAGTTGCCCACAACCAGCACAGCCAGCGTACGATGCAGAGTACAGCGGGAAGGACCAGCAAGCGTACCCGTACTCGCGCAGGCCAGGCTGCCACGTGTACCACTGATGCAGACGAACACCGTAGCACTTCCCGTAGCGTAGGTGACCCTGCCAGTGACCATGAAACGTCAACCGAGGATGAGGACAAATCCCAGGCAATTGAGCGGCCCACTGTCAAGCCCAAGCCACTGAAGCTAGAGCCAATCACGGATGACACGTGGAAACTGGTATCAAACGAACCTCACAGAGTGAA
Source organism: Sycon ciliatum (assembly GCF_964019385.1). NCBI lineage: Eukaryota > Metazoa > Porifera > Calcarea > Leucosolenida > Sycettidae > Sycon > Sycon ciliatum. The sequence continues at coordinate 45,261,264 of NC_088644.1, forward strand.
GAAAGCCGTAATCTATGTGGGCAATTTGAACTCACATAGCAGTGAAGAAAGTGTCAAGGAATTCACTGAGCAACGCTCTGCAGCAGTGAACAAACTGGTGAAGGTTCACCAGTGCAGTATACACACCACAGAAGATGGGAAAGTGTCTGCCCGCTTGATGATCGATGCGACTGACCTTGAAATCGCCACTGCTCCAAACTTTTGGCCTCGGCCACTGTACGCGCGGGTTTGGCGCCACCGTGAGCGTCCGAAGGGGGACACCTTGTCCGGCTCACACAGTGACACTCTCAGTGACGCTCCAAAGGGGGACACCTTGTCCGGCTCACACAGTGACGCTCTCTCCGAGTCCTCCGACACTCAAGCTCAAAGCTCCAATTAGATCCTTTCGGATCCTGCTGACGAACACATTGGACTACTGAGTAAACTTGGTGACTTTCACCATGCTGTGCACGTTCACCAACCTGACATTGCCATTGTCACAGAGAGCAAGCTAACCCCTGAGAAGGCTACTGATTCCGAACTGTCCTTGCCTGGGTACTACTCCCCACTGCGGAAGGATCGAACAGCTCATGGAGGAGGAGTTGCGGTTTGGGTTAAAGCCAGTCTGGCCCTCCGAGAACTCGATGACATCCAGGTCGGTAATGAGGAGCTAATATGGCTGAGTGTCAGAACTGTAGATGAGAAGTCAGTGGCTATGTGTGCTGCATATCGCTCTGGCTCCTGCCACGACAATGACATCAGTACCCTTGAAGCCATCAGTGCTGGCATAGACCTGGCCCGTAAATCTTGTCAATATGTGGTATTGGCTGGAGATTTTAACGTACACAACGTGGATTGGCTCGGCAGCACCAAGACAACTCATGCAGGTGTGTACACTGAAGACATGTGTGCGTTTCACTGCTTGGAGCAGCACGTGCATGAGCCCACCAGGGGCCTTAACCCACTCGACTTAATAATGACTGACCTACCGGGAGATGCGACAGTCAATACCTTAGCACCTCAGGGAAACTCTGACCATGCCTGTGTCCTAGCTGACTTTCATGTAAGCACGGCAGAGGAACCACCAGTGACCAGAACTGTCTGGCGTTACCAACGCGCAGACTGGGACAGACTCCGCCACTTCTTTAGAACAACAGATTGGCAGTCCACTGTCAGTGATGATCCTGATGCAATGTGTATGCACTTGACCCAGAATATTCTGGAAGGAATGCGCCGATACATACCGTCTAAGCAGTTGTGCATGAAACCATCTAACCCCTCTTGGTGGACACCGGAATGCACTGAGGCTGTAGCACAGAAACAAAGAGCATGGAGGAGACTCTGCGCCGATCGGTCAAGTGCCCAGCTGCAAGCCCGTTACAATGTCGCCAAGCACTCAGCTAACCATTGCCTAGCAACTGCCAAGCAGGCATTCACAGCAAGCCTGGCGCAGAAGTTAGCCTCTGGGTGTATGGCGTCTGGTGAATGGTGGCGAACCATCAAGAAGGCCTCTGACCACGAAAACAGCCCATCAATACCTACTCTCCGCAGCACCGATGGTACGGAGCACGACACCAACCGCAGCAAAGCAGAGTGCATGGCCGAACACTTCGCCAACAAATGCAGCTTAGGGGCAGACGACCTATCCGCTCCATTTCCTCACGTCCGACCACGTACTGATCGCAACCTCTGCACCGTCCGGTTTCGCAAGACCACAGTCGAGCGAACTCTCCGCCAGCTCAACCCCACCAAGGCCACTGGTCCAAATGGGATACCTGCCCGCGTCTTGAAAGCTTGCTCTGCAGAATTGGCACGGCCGCTTTCAAAACTATTTACATGCTGTCTTCGCTCCGGCATCCAGCCACAACAGTGGAAGGTTGCAAACGTAGTTCCAGTCCACAAGCGCAAGTCTAAATCGTCGCCATCAAACTATCGACCAGTGTCGTTACTGAGCATCCTCTCCAAGGTTATGGAGACCATAGTCAACAGGGCAATGAGCAACTTCATGGAAACGAATCATGTCCTGTCAGAACGGCAATTTGGCTTCCGTCGCGGTCACAGTGCAGCAGACCTGCTGACTGCTCTCCACCCCCAGTGGGGGCACACCGCCGGAGATAAAGGAGCTTCTCGAGTGCTGGCCATCGACATTGCTGGAGCATTTGACCGAGTGTCTCACCCTGGTGTGTTGCACAAGGCTAGAGTGTATGGAATCTCGGGAGACCTGCATCGGTGGCTCCAAGACTACCTCTGCAACCGCACACTTCAAGTCCTCATCTCCGGCCAGACATCAGCCAGACGCCCAGTTAAGGCTGGGGTGCCACAGGGCAGTATCTTGGGCCCCACCTTATTCTTGGTCTACGTCAACGACCTGGAAGACCACCTCCCAATCGGCTCCAACCTTGCCTCATTCGCCGACGACACAACCCTATACGCCGAAATTGCAACGCTCGGTGCTGTTCCTGACAACGCTAGGGTACTCCAGGCTGCTGTCGACCTAGTATCCAGTTGGGGCTCGGATTGGAAAGTGCAGTTCGAGCCAGCCAAATCTCAGGCCCTTACAATTTCCCACCATCGTCGGGACTGGCCAATACCCCCCATTGTCTTCAATGGAACTCCTGTCGAGGAGCAGCCCTCCATCAAAGTACTCGGCGTCACGTTTGACCATCAGCTAAAATTCAGCCAGCATATCCAAACTTTTGTAGTCCGAGCAACGCAGAGACTTGGAGCCTTGCGCAAGGCATTTCACTTGCTGACTATTCCTGCCCGGCTTCGAGCCTACAAAGCCTTTGTCCGGCCGGTTATGGAGTACTGCCCAACCGTCTGGATGGGGGCAGCTCCTTCCCACTTGAATCGGCTGGACTGGGTGCAGGAGCGAGCCATCAAGGCAATACATCCACAATGCTGGCTTCCTAGCCTCATAATTCGCCGCACCATCGCTGCCCTCTGCCTCCTGTATAAAGCCCTTTGCGATAATTCTCCCTCTCTTCTCTCGAGAATGGCTTCACCCCCGACACACCAACCCAGGACCACACGCCTCACCCGCCAGGCTGTACGACTGTCCACCGCGCATCCCCATCAGTTACAGAATGTTCTTCCTGCCAATTCCCGGAACAATGTGAGCCGAGCCTTTCCCCACTCCGTCATCCCAATTTGGAACCAGCTGCCTACCTCTATCATTCCCCACCCATTTCACCCAAAGAACATCCAAAAGTTCAAGACAGCAGCTTATCACCATCTCCTCAGAACGAACTGGCACTGGGCCACTCATAGCATACGCGAGTAAGAGGGTACAGTGTCCTACCCTGCTTGGACATACATGTAATCTCTCCTCACGGACAGTCTCCTCTTGAATTTAAAAGTCTAACAGCGTTCACATCAATACTCAACTTATTCTTTTGCTCACTGAGCAATACAATCTTTCCATTTTCTTTCTTCTGTTTTCTTTTTCAATTTAATCCTCCCTACCCAATATCCCTTTGGTGCGTCCATGGAGCTATGAAGCCGAGACCTCTGGTCGGCGGAGCTTAATGGGCCCCACCATCACACTCCATCATTCACCCCAGTGTCTGGAGATATGTGGATTTTGTAGAAAAAAAAAGAAAAAAAACCCACACGGCACGAGGACAACTATTTACCGTACTGGCAATATTATATGGTCGCAGTGAGGCCATGAAGCGTTACATTGGTACATGTTTACCGCACGCAGGGCGTTACATGCAAAGTCGCACAGGAGCCGTTACACAGGTTTCTATATTGCCGCAGTCCTTTTTTTTTGCCACGCGGTACACGTGCTTTCACAGTTTTCAGCCTTTGCAGTGCAAACTGCAATGAGAAGATCGCCGCACCCCGCCGGACGCGCGTTACGAACGCAACGAAAATTTGTCGCACAAGCCTGGTCGCGCGGTACGCCGCACCCCCCTGCGTTACGCGTTACGCGGCAACATATATTGCCAGTACGGTATTCTCAACAGTACATTTCACTTCCATCGACTAACTAAACAATGAATGAATGAATAACTAACACTAAAACCACCAGGTAGTTATAGCGTGAAAATGACAGCGTATATGAGAAAAGCATACACATACAACATACAACTACAGCGCACACAGCAAACCGCACATAGCGCATGTAGCGTATACTACGTCGTAATCATCAGCGGTACGGCGGAGTCGGGGTACAACTGCATTGAAACGAACACAATGTCTCAAGCGAGAGGGCCTTTCACTCTCGAGAACTTGTGGTTTCGCAACAAATAGTGATTGATTTTCCGCGCCGAATTTCCGACGCTGCATGCATGTCCAATGCGCGTCAACAGTACTTCACACTTTCCATTTCCCACGTTATAACCTCAGCTATGCCAGTTTTGTATGTGGAAACCCCCTATATAATAGCAGTTTGGTCTATATTTGTAATCATTCAACATCTACCTTCACTGATGAGCTATGTATTAGCGAAACAGCTCTCTGAAGGAGTTTATCAATATCGTCTACGGAAGTGTCCTCGCAATGGTGATGGTTGTGTGCAGGAGGGTCTAGTCGGCTAAAGAGCGCAGTGTAATGGTGGAGGTGACTCAACATTTACGTTTTATTATTATTACAGTTGAACATCGATTATCCGACCACCTCTGGGCAGACAACTGTCAGGCGGTGTTCAGATAAGGCAAATGTTCTGGATAAGAAAAAACTGTCACACACTTTCAGTGGTTATTACTAGCCGCACGACCTTTTTACTTTTTACTTTTCAAAATTTTCGTATTTTTTGAATGGCTCACTACATGCACAGTGCGTACTCTACGGCACGTGCGCCCAAAAAAACTGTTACGGAAAATCGAATGGTCGGATAGTCGATGTTCAACTGTATTGTAAAGCTTTCCTTTTGATCTTGCTTCTTAGTATTGTGACCTTTCCACAATATTGTGTGGCATTGTTTAAAAAAAAGTTACCCAGAGTCACCCAGTTCAAGAGTACCCAGAGTCACCCAGTTACCCAGAGTCACCCAGTTACCCAGAGTCACCCGGTTACCCAGAGTCACCCAGTTACCCAGAGTCACCCAGTTACCCAGAGTCACCCAGTTACCCAGGGTCACCCAGTTACCCAGAGTCACCCAGTTACCCAGAGTCACCCAGAGTCCACCAGTTACCCAGTCTCCCAGTTGCCCAGTTACCCAGTCACCCAGTTACTCAGTTGCCCACTTATCCAGTTGCCCAGTTACCCAGTTACCCAGAGTCACCGAGTCACTGAGTCACCCAGAGTCGCCCAGTCACCCAGTTGCCCAGTTGCCCAGTTACCTAGTTACTCAGTCACCCAGTTACCCAGTTACCCATTTACCCAGCTACCCAGTCACGGAGTCACCCCGTCAGCTAATGGATCTCATCTCACCCAGTCAGGTAATGACAATGCATATGGCCTAAACCTGCTGACAACCTTATGCTGCCACCCTGTGTTCAATGTGACCGCGCTGAAACCATACGAAGTGAACGCAATTCCTGGGCGCCGCCAGCCGCCTCAGCCGCCTGCAACTGATTTGGACGGCAACACAGGGTACATTGTGGAGGAAATCTTGGATAACCGAGTATGCAAAGGCACACCCGAGTTTTGGTTAAGTGGAAGGGTTATGACGAGACAACCTGGGAGCCAGAGAATTTTCTTAAGGACGAATCCGGAAGAAACATTGCTCCACTTGTGTTCTTAAGTATTTCATTCTATTGTGTTTTGCACAATCGAGAGGTGGTGTAACCGTTACACCTTCTCCTGCCTTCCTATCACTGCACACCTATGTACGCGCCTATCACTGCACACCTATGTACGCGCCTATCACTGCACAGCTTGTGCGCGCCTATCAGTTGCATACCTTGTGCAACTTCTAGCACTTACTGTTCACGGCTAACCTTGGCACCTGTTATTCTACTTACTGTATAAAACTGCTTCTTTACTATTAAAGAGACGATTATTCCTCAGCTGACTAAGTGAGACGTTTACAGGGACAGTCACAGCAGCGGGAAGCGTGTATAAAACGGGAGTAGCGGAGACAGATGCGGCATGGACATGATCATTCTCCACATCCATGTCCGCCTGCTGCATGCTGGTCCAAGCCACACCCTCGCACAGCTTCGCCTCAACTTCTGGGTTCGTCATGGTCGTCAGGCTGTTCGCTATGAACTGAAGTTATGTCTTGTGTGCCTTCGTCAAGACTCACCACTGTATCGTCTTCCCTTGATGCCGCCTCTACCTGCTGAGCGTGTCAACCCTGCTCATCCATTTGAGTTCACCGGTCTGGACTACTTTGGACCATTGCTTATCAAGCAGTCTAACTCCTCCATGACCAAGGTATGGGTCTGTTTATTCACCTGTTTCGCTGTCCATGCAGTCAATCTCGAGTTTGTGGATGACTATGAGCGTACCTCTCTTCTTCTCTTGGTATGATCATCTCAAGAGCTAGGTGGAGGCTCTTTGGGCACGCCCTTCAGCTCCCGGCAAACTATTCACCATTACTGAGCATGGGAGCGTGCTTCGCAGAGCCTGGTCCAGGGGGCTGGAGGGGACGACGAAGACATACGCTGGAAACGCTACTCGTGACGAGATGATGCCAAGCAGAATGCATTTTCCTTGTCAAGCATAATCGATCTGGAGGCGTTATGGGCCCTTAATGCTGACCGAAGCGGTGGGTGGGCTTCTGTGCCCGTGTGGTGTCGGTTTTGTCTTCTTGTTGTCTTTTTCTGTAACTGTTGTGGACTTTTGTATATTATTCGAAGTGGCTTATGCAAACAATTTCGGCTGGTTTGCATGATTTGCACCATCTCCGCAATTCAATTGGTTGTCTTGAAATGCTATGAGGTACAGACATATATAAATGAATAAAAGTGTCGAGGGCTCCCCGTAATTCGCAACGCTGCTACTTCCAAACCAGCTTGTCGCGCACAGTAGAAAGTAGTGATAGCGACTTCGGCGATGGTATTTTAGGAAAGGATTTGCTTCCCACACTGGAGCTAGCGCCTCTGCGCCGACTTGACTTGACTCGGACTCAGGACCGCTATAATACCATTGAACCTTCGACTGGGCAAACCTGCAAGACAATTTTGTTGTGCCCGGAGGTGAGAGCATTGTGAATGAGAGAGGGTGCGTCGACGTCTGTTTTTTTTTCGTCCCAGAGCGACACTAACTCAGACTGCTATTTGGTGTTCGCTAGGCATTTGTTACGCTGAAAAGTGAGTGTCTGTGCTAAGTTACACCCGTGGTGATGTTTGTACCTGGAGAGCACTATATAAGTGATGCTCTTCAGCACAATATTCTTCAGCCTACTCAAGCTCAACTGATGAGGAGTGATTTCCCCGAAACGATGTATAGAGAGTGACGCTTTCTTGCAGGGTTTCCGAAACAAATTAAATGGCCTTCTCGAAACGAAGGTTAAATGGCCTTTGGAAGTGCTCTGGATGGCAGTAGTGGGTAAGTCAAGTATCAAGTCACTGGATAAGCGCAAGCTCCAGCGTGGCGTAAAAACCACCCTTCATAACAAAATACCGCCGAAGTAGCTGCCACTACATCTTCCTTTTTCCGATTATTAACCCCAAGTTTGCTCTGATCTCTTTTGTCCTTTGTAGAACGCTCATTTCCAATCCTCTTATTCTGACACCAAGTCTCTTTGTCAGTATTTATAGTATCGGCAATATCTACAATTACCGCAGCTGTTCAGGATGTGTCCTTGTTGACTCATGGGTTCGTGTGTACTTCAATCAAGGTAAGCTATGACATTGATGGTGAACAGCATAACATAAGTGCCAAAGGAATGCATGGTACATTGTATGTGGAATTCTTTCATCATCCCCTATTGTTATCAAGATAATGTTGATTCAGAACGAGCACCGTTTCAACAAAATTAATCGCTGTGTTACTAATAAGGGGACGTGGAGACAATAATCTTAATAATGCAATGAATACAACTCTATTTGCACTCATATCACAACCATGGCGACGAATAAAGTATTATAGAACGTATTCTTGTCACAATTATCAATGGAATTTGTGAGTGGAGAGAATTATGAAACTACAATAGAGTTTATACACTTGGAGTGAAAAATCACGAGGATAGAATAATGGAGAGTAGTAGGGTGGACGCACCCATTCCCACAGCACTGCAAGCTCCCGGCTAAATGAAGTCCCCTCACACCAGAACACAGGCGGTTTATAGTATTGAGTATGGAAAGTATTTCGACAAGAGTGTAGACAAGAATGAAAAGGAGAACAGGACAACGACAACTCAGACAACGCTAGAGATTCACTGGAGCATGCCTTCTTCTATACGTGGGTGGCTCTCATCGCCAAGGGGAACGAGCGGGAAATATGAAAAGTGAGTATGTACAGGTCGTTGCATAAACACACCTATTACACTGTGCCCCCCCCCCTTAGGGCGCGCTCACACTGCGACCATGGGCACGCGTCCAGGCGTCAGCAAAACGCAGAAAAGTGGGAGTCGTGCTCACACAAGACCTCGTACACGCGTAGACGTGAAGTTGTCACACAAACTTTACGAATTGCAGTTCGTATCCAAAAGAGTTCGTGCGTTTCCTAATAAAGTTGTGGCCCGTTTTCGATGTAATTTTTCGCATGTTGCATGTTGAAAGAAGTGCCATTCTTCTTGAAGTCGACGAAAATAATTCATACAATCAGGTAGGTTTGGACTCTTGAGGGACTGCCGCTGACATCCAAGCGCTTTTGCTTTCCTGACCTCGTGGTCAGAGCAAGTGCCAGTGCAGTGGAAATTCCGGTAGTGGTTTCCTTCGTCTGTTGCCGAGATTAGAACTGTATTTTCCGATGATATGTAACTGAAATGTCTTGAGGTATGGCATTCCATCATCGCAGAAAAGTAGAGAAAGATGATTTCCGAAACCGAAAAGCCAGACCAAGCTGCCATCGTATTGAACGAGTACACTGTATAAATTGGTCACTGACCCGATCACAACGAAGCAACTACAAAAACAAAAACAAAATCGACATCGTCCAAAAAGGGCAAAGAATGCATATATGGCGGTGCGTGCATGCAGGACCACAACTACAGAAATTTTAAAATGTGCAAATGTCGAGGTGACATCGACAACCGCCGATTTTCATGAATCAACACAGCGGAATTTGAGAAATTGAACATACTTCAGGCCAGGTTGTACACAAATACGCTTCACGTCTACGATCATGTTGCCGCCAAGTCGTGGCACCCCCCTCCGGAGGTCGCGGTCACGATTTGAAACGTGGCCGCGACGTTTTGGTCAAGTTCATGCAGTTGCCATGCAACTTGGCCGCATGGCCGCATGGACGCTGGTTTTGGTCGCAGTGTGAGCGCGCCCTTAGCAAAAATTCACGTCCACGGGAATGGACGAAATAAATAGGAAACAAACAAAAGAAAACAAATCAAAATTAATAATAAACTCAGCCCAGGACATAGTCAGCTAGTCGAGCAGGAGCAGTGCGAACACGGCCAGAACAAAGAGAAACAGGAGAAGAAGTACTAACTGGACCAGAGGCCGGCGGCTGAAGTGGCGGACCATCATCAGGTAGCGTCAGCAGGTCAGAACGAGAAGTAGTAACGGCGGGCGGTTGACAGTCGGGAGGACGGGATACGGCTTCAGGCGGACGAACAAACTTGCCATTGGCAGCATCATAACTGGAGAAACGTTCAGCCAGAACAGGATCAGACGGAGCAAGAAGACTCAGAGGCTTGAAACAATCAGGTTACGACGGTCCAGCAGCAGAGGCACCAGGAGGACGTACAAAAAAGGCAGGAGGAACAATCTCAGCAGCCCGAGGAACAACAGCAGCAAGTGGCACTTCAGCAGCAGCTGAAAAAGGAACATCACGGGCAATAGCCAGTGGATTCGGCGGAGGAGACGGCACATCTGCCACCAGGACAGGGGGACATGGCATCAGAATCCCTGTGTCGAGACCCAGAGCGATGAACAACAGTAAAGTCGAATTCGGCCAAAGCCTCTATCCATCGAGCCTTCCGATCACGGGGCTCCTTGGTTGCCTGCAACGCAGTTAATGCAGAATTATCTGTCCGAAGTCCGGGAATGTCATAACCGGAGCACTGGATAGCGCAAACTTGAGGGCGCGGAAGGAAGCGTCGCAAGCTTTCGTCCAAACAAATTGCGCATTCTTGCCAGTGAGAGCCGTCAGTGGGGCTGACCGCTGCGCAAATCCACGGATGAATCGGTGGTAATATCCCGCGAAACCAAGGAATGACCTGACGGCAGTGACGGACTTCGGCGTCTTCCACGCAAGAATCGCGGAAACCTTGTCCGGACCGGGGGCAATTCCGTCTGCCAACACGCGGTGCCCAAGGAACACGACATCCATTAGGCCTTAACGGATTATGCTAATATTTTTGTGAAATTATGCTTTTCGCATTGCCGAAAAAAATGCAGAATTATGCTATTTTTATGCTAAAAGTTATCATATTATTCTGCATTATGCTCACATATGCTGCTAATGCATAATGGTTCTATTAAGGGGGCAGCCTACCCATAAATTTCATATGGCATTCAATTGACCGTAACTTTGGTGTTTCTCAATGGATTTGAGTGAACATTTGACCACACACTCCTGCCACTATGCTGGCCCTCAGGACATGATTTACAAGTTCTTGCGCCTCACTGACAGGCTTTCCAGGCCGGAAAAACTCAAATTTCCGGCATAGTGCCACGGTGTGCGAGCCACCCAGGAGCCAAACAAATGCATTTACAATTTTTTCACATTTTCGTGCTCATTCTGTTCGTGCGCGGGACTCAAACCTAGAACAAGTCCAGAAGCAGCCATGGGTGATGGGGTAGGGCCCCTCAACGAGGCCCTGGAATCTGTCACAACGGAACGAGTGGGCGTTCTCTCACACACTCCCACAGACCCAAGTCAATTTTTGAATTTTTTTAGGTTTAGGGTGTGCTACGAGGTCGTACCTTTGATACAACATCCAGTGCTGGGACCTCCACAGCAAGCCATTTCCACAGCGCTGCACACCAAATCCAGGATACCCTCAGAAACCGGCAAAGACTACCACTCACGTTTCACTACTGCCTAGTACTGAATCCTACCTGACTTCTTGACACGACTCAAACTTGCCAAAGTCACTAAATCAATGTCAACTACAATAATCAAGCCACATATCTGCAACGTCACGAGGGTGCTGGCAAAAGTCCTGCTGCACGGCGGCGGGCTTCGCCCGCCGCCGTGCAGCCCAATACGTGGCTCAAAAACCTGATTTTTTGGACTTGGAGCAAAATTCTGCACACTTTCACGTGTTTCCATGATACGACAAGTTGCGCACGGTCTGCTCACATTCAAATACAGTGCTGCCAACAAATGACAGCGTGCAACAAAAAAATCTTTCCTTGCAAGGGCACATTTTCGGCCATAACTCTTGAACGGCCGGCCAGATCGGGACACAATTTTCAGAGAATTTGCAGCTATTCATGCTCTTTCAACAGACGTAGCACTCAATATGAATTTACAAATTCGATTTTTCAGCGAATTTTTGGGTAGTCTGCCACCTTAACTTAACTTAACTTAAATTAAGGGGGCAGCCTACCCATAAATTTCATATGGCATTCAATTGACCGTAACTTTGGTGTTTCTCAATGGATTTGAGTGAACATTTGACCACACACTCCTGCCACTATGCTGGCCCTCAGGACATGATTTACAAGTTCTTGCGCCTCACTGACAGGCTTTCCAGGCCGGAAAAACTCAAATTTCCGGCATAGTGCCACGGTGTGCGAGCCACCCAGGAGCCAAACAAATGCATTTACAATTTTTTCACATTTTCGTGCTCATTCTGTTCGTGCGCGGGACTCAAACCTAGAACAAGTCCAGAAGCAGCCATGGGTGATGGGGTAGGGCCCCTCAACGAGGCCCTGGAATCTGTCACAACGGAACGAGTGGGCGTTCTCTCACACACTCCCACAGACCCAAGTCAATTTTTGAATTTTTTTAGGTTTAGGGTGTGCTACGAGGTCGTACCTTTGATACAACATCCAGTGCTGGGACCTCCACAGCAAGCCATTTCCACAGCGCTGCACACCAAATCCAGGATACCCTCAGAAACCGGCAAAGACTACCACTCACGTTTCACTACTGCCTAGTACTGAATCCTACCTGACTTCTTGACACGACTCAAACTTGCCAAAGTCACTAAATCAATGTCAACTACAATAATCAAGCCACATATCTGCAACGTCACGAGGGTGCTGGCAAAAGTCCTGCTGCACGGCGGCGGGCTTCGCCCGCCGCCGTGCAGCCCAATACGTGGCTCAAAAACCTGATTTTTTGGACTTGGAGCAAAATTCTGCACACTTTCACGTGTTTCCATGATACGACAAGTTGCGCACGGTCTGCTCACATTCAAATACAGTGCTGCCAACAAATGACAGCGTGCAACAAAAAAATCTTTCCTTGCAAGGGCACATTTTCGGCCATAACTCTTGAACGGCCGGCCAGATCGGGACACAATTTTCAGAGAATTTGCAGCTATTCATGCTCTTTCAACAGACGTAGCACTCAATATGAATTTACAAATTCGATTTTTCAGCGAATTTTTGGGTAGTCTGCCACCTTAACTTAACTTAACTTAACTTAAGGGGGCAGCCTACCCATAAATTTCATATGGCATTCAATTGACCGTAACTTTGGTGTTTCTCAATGGATTTGAGTGAACATTTGACCACACACTCCTGCCACTATGCTGGCCCTCAGGACATGATTTACAAGTTCTTGCGCCTCACTGACAGGCTTTCCAGGCCGGAAAAACTCAAATTTCCGGCATAGTGCCACGGTGTGCGAGCCACCCAGGAGCCAAACAAATGCATTTACAATTTTTCACATTTTCGTGCTCATTCTGTTCGTGCGCGGGACTCAAACCTAGAACAAGTCCAGAAGCAGCCATGGGTGATGGGGTAGGGCCCCTCAACGAGGCCCTGGAATCTGTCACAACGGAACGAGTGGGCGTTCTCTCACACACTCCCACAGACCCAAGTCAATTTTTGAATTTTTTTAGGTTTAGGGTGTGCTACGAGGTCGTACCTTTGATACAACATCCAGTGCTGGGACCTCCACAGCAAGCCATTTCCACAGCGCTGCACACCAAATCCAGGATACCCTCAGAAACCGGCAAAGACTACCACTCACGTTTCACTACTGCCTAGTACTGAATCCTACCTGACTTCTTGACACGACTCAAACTTGCCAAAGTCACTAAATCAATGTCAACTACAATAATCAAGCCACATATCTGCAACGTCACGAGGGTGCTGGCAAAAGTCCTGCTGCACGGCGGCGGGCTTCGCCCGCCGCCGTGCAGCCCAATACGTGGCTCAAAAACCTGATTTTTTGGACTTGGAGCAAAATTCTGCACACTTTCACGTGTTTCCATGATACGACAAGTTGCGCACGGTCTGCTCACATTCAAATACAGTGCTGCCAACAAATGACAGCGTGCAACAAAAAAATCTTTCCTTGCAAGGGCACATTTTCGGCCATAACTCTTGAACGGCCGGCCAGATCGGGACACAATTTTCAGAGAATTTGCAGCTATTCATGCTCTTTCAACAGACGTAGCACTCAATATGAATTTACAAATTCGATTTTTCAGCGAATTTTTGGGTAGTCTGCCACCTTAACTTAACTTAACTTAACTTAAGGGGGCAGCCTACCCATAAATTTCATATGGCATTCAATTGACCGTAACTTTGGTGTTTCTCAATGGATTTGAGTGAACATTTGACCACACACTCCTGCCACTATGCTGGCCCTCAGGACATGATTTACAAGTTCTTGCGCCTCACTGACAGGCTTTCCAGGCCGGAAAAACTCAAATTTCCGGCATAGTGCCACGGTGTGCGAGCCACCCAGGAGCCAAACAAATGCATTTACAATTTTTCACATTTTCGTGCTCATTCTGTTCGTGCGCGGGACTCAAACCTAGAACAAGTCCAGAAGCAGCCATGGGTGATGGGGTAGGGCCCCTCAACGAGGCCCTGGAATCTGTCACAACGGAACGAGTGGGCGTTCTCTCACACACTCCCACAGACCCAAGTCAATTTTTGAATTTTTTTAGGTTTAGGGTGTGCTACGAGGTCGTACCTTTGATACAACATCCAGTGCTGGGACCTCCACAGCAAGCCATTTCCACAGCGCTGCACACCAAATCCAGGATACCCTCAGAAACCGGCAAAGACTACCACTCACGTTTCACTACTGCCTAGTACTGAATCCTACCTGACTTCTTGACACGACTCAAACTTGCCAAAGTCACTAAATCAATGTCAACTACAATAATCAAGCCACATATCTGCAACGTCACGAGGGTGCTGGCAAAAGTCCTGCTGCACGGCGGCGGGCTTCGCCCGCCGCCGTGCAGCCCAATACGTGGCTCAAAAACCTGATTTTTTGGACTTGGAGCAAAATTCTGCACACTTTCACGTGTTTCCATGATACGACAAGTTGCGCACGGTCTGCTCACATTCAAATACAGTGCTGCCAACAAATGACAGCGTGCAACAAAAAAATCTTTCCTTGCAAGGGCACATTTTCGGCCATAACTCTTGAACGGCCGGCCAGATCGGGACACAATTTTCAGAGAATTTGCAGCTATTCATGCTCTTTCAACAGACGTAGCACTCAATATGAATTTACAAATTCGATTTTTCAGCGAATTTTTGGGTAGTCTGCCACCTTAATGCGATTAATAGTATAAGTGAAGCGGACATTACAAAATGATGAATGAGAATACATGTATCTAAAATGGTTGTTCCTAATCGATTTTCTTTTGTAGTAGCTCACACCGTCGGAACACTCTCACATCTTTTCTTCTAATTTCTTTCGTCTTCTCTCCCACTTTAGTTTTTTTTCACACCTCACCTTGTATACTCCCTACTATCCTGTTACCTATAAGTAGTTTGTTTCTCCGTATAGCCTCTATTGTGAGACGATTTTCCCCTGATGATAGTCTCAAGAAAATCGATTAGGAACAACCATTTTAGATACATGTATTCTCATTCATCATTTTGTAATGTCCGCTTCACTTATACTATTAATCGCATTAATAAAGTTATTGTCTCCTCGTCGCCTTTTAATAATAGTTCTGTGCAAAATAACAGTTTCCTCTGAGACAAAATGCGATAATACTCATAAAAAGGACACACTTCAGGCTCATTACAAACATCTTGAAAGTTTTTGTCTTCACAACAGCGCAAAAAAAAAGAAGATAGCTTGTCTCTTGTTGTCGCACTACATGTCACGAGTTTTCTCGCATTTGCACCTTTGTGTCATTATTGCAATTTTCGCTGTTTACTTTAGCTATCTTCTTTTTTTTGCGCTGTTTTACCACCTTCTTACTGTATTTAATCCACTGTTCCTGTTCCTTTTCCCTTGCCTGTATTTCACCTGACGAGAAGGCTTGAAAGTATACTTGTGAAGACAAAAACTTTCAAGATGTTTGTAATGAGCCTGAAGTGTGTCCTTTTATGAGTATTATTGCAAAATAACAGGGAAATGTTTTTGTAGAGGGCGTTGTACTGTAGCAGCAAAGGTTCAACGGGGTCAACACACCGTCCGACCTAGCTACGACCGTCACTGATTGTAGTGGACTGGACATGTTATCAAGGGAGTCGTAAACCTACAACTTCCTAGTTCATCTACTTGTACTTGTACTTGTAGAACATATACAACTGTATGGAATTTGATACGAACACTCGGATTATTCCAATTTTATGCGATTCGTATGCAATTTGCCTCAAATTATGCGATTATTCGATTTTGGTAGGAATTATGCGAAAAATTATGCTAGCATAATCCGTCAAGGCCTAACATCCATCCGGAAAAAGGAACATTTCGCCAAATTGAAACGCAGGCCTGCTGAACGCACACGCTCAAAGACTCGCGACAAAATTAAAACTTGGCCTGACAATGTTTCGCTCGCATTTACAACATCATTGAAGAAGACACGGCGAAAATATTGAGCAGCAGCATTACAAAGCCCAAGAAGAACAGCTTCCATAGCTCTCTGGAAGGTGGCAGGACCATTCCTGCACCCCATCGGCAGCACTGTAAACGCCTACAGGCCCAATGGTGTTGTAAATGCGGTCTTCGCTCGGTCGTCCGGATCCATTGCAATCTTCCAATACCCAGACGCAAGATCGAGCGACGAAAACCACTTACAGCCACACAGCGAATCGACCCGTGGGATCGGATAGGCGTCCAGATTCGTGACACCGTTTAACTTACGATAGTCAACGCAAAGTCGCAAGGAACCGTTCTTCTTAGGAACCAACACGATCGGAGACGCCCACGGACTGATAGACTCTTGGATGATACCCTTCTCGAGTAACTCAACCAATAACGTCTGCAGAGCAACGCGACGGTGATATGGAATGTGCCGAGCTGCTTGTAGGAGTATGTGTGCTTGTATCAATTTTATGCGGAAACATATCACAATAGCCATAGTCGTCTTCATGCAATATAAATAGGTCGTGATTATCAATAAGGAGTGTGGTGAGCATGCTTTTGGTTTCGGATGAAAGGTTTTGTTGTGATTTTACGTATTCATGAATGGTAGCCTTGCGCTGTTCTGTGAGTTCAGGTGTGTGATCAGTGGTGACGGATGAAACGGCGGCGTCATCTTCATCATCATCATCCATAATGAGACGAGACAGTTCGGCAATATTGGTGCTTTCATGTATAAGAATATTATGCTCAGCGTGATTCTCAATTGTCATGACAAAGTGTGAGTGATCGGGATCCACTGTTACAAGTGCAGGTGTCACCGACAACGTAGGAAACTTATCCACAAACGACTCTAGTGGATCAGCAACACAATCCAGAGTTTCCTAACAAGCATCCACATAGACACATGGTACTAGCACAACATGGCCAGCACGCACCGACAACTCATCGTCGAGGGCAACACGAGAAGAATACGACGAAACAAGTACATCGTCGGAGCATGCATCAGATTCAGAATGGGGAGTTTGAGTATTACACGAGGAGGAAGTATTATGCGGAACAATACGATCATAGGGCGTACGTGACGGAGGACACCCAGAACCAGAAAAATGCAACGGAACAGACACATCGCCAAACATCACAACACCACGAGCAATATCTAACACACCACCATGCTGCAACAGAAATTCGGAACCAAGAATCATGTCGCAGTGAATACCAGGAGACACAACAACCGTGTGCTAGAAAGCCAAGTTTCCAAGCGACATACACAAATCCATGGATCCAACGACAGGAAGTTATGCGCCATTGACTGCATACAACGGTGGAGCAGACTCTAGAGGAGGATTCGCTCTGTCAAATTAGGCAACAATTTACAATGCACTAACGACACACTTGAACCAGAATCAACAAGAGCAACAACAGGAGACGAAGACGAAAGACAAACATCAACGTGCACAGTAATGGGTGAGATAGCACCACATGCCTCCTCGAGGTGCTCCACTCAGACGACTGACACAGTAGTAGGCAACGAGCGGGTTCTGGGCCAGGGGGCGCCCGGGTCCCAAAAAATGGGGTATTATTGAAAAAATGGGGTACTAGTAGTACCCCATTTTTGCGGTGAAAATTATTTTTGGCCCGGTTTTTCTGCGGATAAAATATGGGGGTATTATTGAAAAATATGTATTGGGGTGTTATGCTCTACCCTAAACAATAAGGTAATATGGTGTCATGATTTGGAATTCTGCATGTATCATTAATTTTGATTTTTAGGGGTGGGTGTTATGTCCTGCCCTACATCATAATATTGCATTCCGATGTGTAAAATATTACTATTTCTAATGTCAATGTTATCTCACTTTTTCCAATTTTATATTAATCAGAACTCATAGTTTTGCAGTATTTTGACTTGTAATTTCAATTTTTCGGATCATTTTCCGGGAGAGAGAGAGAGAGAGAGAGAGAGAGAGAGAGAGAGAGAGAGAGAGAGAGAGAGAGAGAGAGAGAGAGAAGATAGCACCCATTTTGTTCACCCAGGGGATGGCTCACGCCTGGTAGGAAGAGAGAGAGAGAGAGAGAGAGAGAGAGAGTCTAGCAATCAAAGATATCTTGAGAAGGTACTACCCAGGAGCGCTTCCTGGAAACTTCGATGACAGGAGATGTGTTCGAAGCCTGAATCGTGACAATTGATTCATCCAGGTCATCATCGGCCTTGCGCTTCCGGCTTACTACAGTATCACACGAGACTTCCGGCATCTTCTTAGGATAACCTTCATCATCAATGTCGATCGTGCCGACACGCACAACAACACGGGTTATCCTCGTCGCCATGACTGAGAGGCGGACAGATTTCGTCGTCGCTTCCGTATCCCCGTCTCTTCGAAAGATCATACGCTCATTTAGATCCTTGATCACACGGATGAACTCCTGGGCTTCGATCTGGTCAGCATTTAGTAGTATGTAAAAAGCGGGTTCTGGATAATTTTTCACCTTTGACCTTTGGGCCAAATAAGGCACACTGTGTCGGTCGTGCTTGGTCTGACCCCGGGACTCCCCCCAGGGTTTGACCTTTGACCTTTGGGTTGAATAAGGCACACTTATCGTCATTGTTAATCGTTATTCTGTTCATTTTTTATTTATTTTTTCAGGAGTATTTTGCTATTATCCCCGGATAGGAGTGGGTATAAAAGTAGATATATTGATGGATAATGTTTCACTATGAAGATGATGGTGTGGGGTGAAGATGGATTCTGAATTAGAGATCTTACGTGCCTATGTACGTGAAAAGAGACTTCGTGAAGAAGAAGAAGAACAAGAAGAAGAAGAACAAGAAGGAGGAGAAGAAGAAGAAGAGCAAGAAGGGAAGGAAAAGCAGTGTCATCATCTTGATCATGTTGTTCATGAAGGAAGATACGTATGTTCTTCTTGTGGACTTGTCATGGATGTGGTTTACTTACCTGAAGTTGATGTGCATCAGAGATGTAGTTTGATGAAGAAGCCTTACGCTGCGCATGAGCGGTTATGTGGTGTGGATCGTCATCTTTTGCATTTTCTTTCGAAAACTGAACTCTTATCCGATCAGCTTCGTGTACACCCTCTTCGAGAGCAGATACGTGCGATGAAGAAGTCCTGTTTGTACAAGAGTATAAATTATGCTATAGCATTATCCTGTATAGTATACGATACGAATGTGGATGCATTACGTAAACTGTATTCCTACTTACCTCATAGCAATGTAGCCTGGTTGAGGTTCAGTCGAATCATGAAACCTCTTCCTCAGCATTTTCCACTCCTATACGTACTGGATCTCATGGAGTCGACTAGGATGGTGTCTTCATTGCAATTGTCCACGTTGCGTTCGAATTTGCTCCTTTTATCTCAATCTGATATATCTCTTATGACATCATTGATTGATGCTTATTGCTGGGAAATCTATTCACTTGATCACGTGATCCAGAACATGCACACGTTTGACTGTGATCTTCTTTCCATACTGTATCAATTCACCAAGGTGGCGGTATCATGTAAGGATTCTTTATAATGAGATGATTTTGGCGGGCACGATGCTGATTGGTCAAATGTTTTTGGCGGGCTTGATGCTGATTGGTGAAATGTTTTTGGCGGGCTTGATTGGTTGACACATATCTTATCATTTCAATCCACATACCTCTCTGGCTCGTATAAATACGAATGATTGTCTGCAGTTGAGTCATTCGTTAATCGAATGCAGTGCTGACGAGTTGTCCTGACTTCACTTCCTAGAAGATGGCTTCCCTATAAGAGCGAAGGATGAAGAAGAATTCCGCTCTTCCTGCTGACCCTCCTCGAGTTGTGCTCTCTTCGAAGCCAGTACCGGCTAAGCGTCGCTATGCATCACCTGCTCCTACCAAGCTCCACAAAGAGATTGTGGTTGATGGGTTTCAGGAGGACATGCAGCTGCCCTACAAGTTATCTGGTAAATCCTTCTACAAGCCTGGATATAAGATGTACTTCCCTTCGGGAGCTCTGCCAGCCTGTGGTAGTACGGCAACAGCTCGCAAAGATGCTCAAGGACAAGTTTACATCGAACTGAACGAGTCCACTGAGTTCATCATTACGAACTTGATCAAGACTTGTCCATCGCTCCGTGACACTCTCCGAAGTGGACGTGTGGAGAAGATCAAAACCAACTTCTATACATCACGTTCGTCCGACGGTCAATGTCGGGTGTACATCAACGGTGAAAACAAGCTAGTCCCGACCAGCTCGTTTGAACTGGATGTGGAACAAGATGTATTCATCTACCGCGGGGCAGTCTCCCTCGACACTGACGAGCAAGTGATGAAGGTACGTCTTGCTGTTGCTCCAATCATCTGCATCAACGTGGAACCCAGATGTTTTCATCGTGCTCTGGACGCACACATGGCACTTTCTATCACGGAGCTGAAACAGCTGACTGAGAGCTTCACATCATTATGCAGTGTCGTCGTCCAACAAGACGATCAGCTGGTAGAGACCTTCCAATAAGTCTTTAATGAACTGCCTTCTTTATCACACAGCTGATCATTCATTCTTATTCTATCCTATACTATCCTATACTACTTTCTACGGCAATATCTCATGATACTCATTTTAAAAAAAACTTCTAAAGAACAAGTATGGGTGGTGTTGTGTCGAGTAGTACGTCCACGGAAGAGTGCTGCCTTGCCTCTTCGGACTCTAGTATCCCCACTGCTACTACTAGTGGAGAATGGGTTGCAGGATGTGAAAAGAATGGAATTGGGAAAGATGAACCAGGGTGATCTCATGTGAACACCATCAATGAATGCGTCATTCATGACAAGATCAATCATGTCAAGGTTACATCATCTGTTTTTGGCGGGCTTGATGGTGATTGGCTGACAACTTTGCATTTTCAACCCACCCCATTCTGACTTGTATAAATATGCATGCTTGACATGCAGTCGAGTCATTCCTTCACCCGATACAGTATTGATCAGTTGCCTCGTGTCTTCGCATTCTAGGAAATGAATTCCCTTTACGAGAGATGGTTTCACGTTGCAAAGAGTCTTAACGGATCGGCTGATCACAAGACTCACGAATGTCAGGTGTGTCATCTGCTAGTACAAGTTGCTGACCATGTTCTTGCAACATACGCAAAGGATGAAGGTGAATGCTCGGAGACTCGTCATGCCTTTGCCATTGACCATTTGTTCGTTCGTGATTCGACATTGTTTCACGTGTGGACATCTGCTAAACATGTCGCTATGAAGAGACCTGACATTCTCAGGTATGCTGCGAGCTTTACTGTTGGCGATGGTGATCGTGAACAAGCTGAACGACTTGAAAGTTGCATATGCGGCATCATGGAAGGTTTATGGAGTCATGCGTCAAACGACGTCGTTGCCCTGGAGATGACCTTGGCATATTCAGTCACTCTGTTGGACATGCTGGCACGGAAAGGCGATCGTGCGAAGGTGTTGTTAGCACGAGATTTCCTCATGAAACACATTCATGAACAATCGAGGAGGAGGATGAACGGTCGACTCATCAACACGATGACTGTGGCTCTTGTTTGTTGTGCATTACCTGTTGTTTACCTGTTCTTATGAGCATCATAAAGATTTATTTGAGAAAGAAAATATTTCCTTTCATAATTAGTACAGTGTGTGTGTGTGTGTGTGTGTGTGTGAAGATGGCGTACTGGGCTACGCATTTCCATAGGAGTGATGGTGATGAGGCCTTCCTCAAACACATGCAAAGCATGCGGAATGACATTATCGAGATGCAATCGGTTGTGGGGAACGATGACACCGAAAACACCTTGGTTCATGATGTGGAGAAACTGAAGGAGGAGAAAGCCGATGAGAGCAAAGTGGAAGATGTGGAAAACAGATCTACGCGCTACACAGATCAAGCCATAGCAGCTGATGAGCTGCACGTTAAAACAGACGGATCCGTGTCCATGGATGCTAACCTCGACATGAAGGAGCATTCCATCTGTAATTTGGCGTACGATGATAGTTCTTTGACATGTGCTGTCCCTGCCGGTTGGGTCAAGCATGAAATCCGTCAATCATCATCGAGATTGCAACACGACATCGACGCTGTGCGCAAGATGAAAGGTCCTCGTGGTGATCGGGGATTGGGATGGCTTAGTGGAGGTGACATGCCGCTGTACTCTGTAGGGAGAAATGGTGACTTCTATCTCGATGCAACCACGCTGATCGTGTACAAGAAATTCAGCTCTAAATGGATGGCGTTTGGTCGGCTTCATGGATCAAGAGGTGAAGATGGTCCACGTGGAGAACGTGGATTGATCGGTCCTGAAGGCGAGACTGGACCTAGAGGAGCTGATGGGCAAGGTGGTGAACGTGGTCAAAAAGGTGATCAAGGAATACCTGGTCCAGGTGGTCCCAGAGGTGAAGTTGGACCACGTGGAGCACGTGGATTAGTCGGTCCTGAAGGCGAGATTGGGCCTAGAGGAGAAGATGGACAAGACGGCCCACAAGGTGAACGTGGTGTGCAAGGTGATCAAGGAGCCGTAGGTCCTGTGGGTCCCCAAGGAACCATCGGTGCAACCGGTCCTCCAGGAAACAGAGGTCCTGTGGGCCCCCAAGGAATCGTCGGCCCCATAGGTCCTCCAGGAGCCAGAGGCCCCGTGGGTCCGCAATCAAATCAGAACTTATCCGATCCGTTTCATCTACTACCTCTCATTCGGAGCAACTCCTACCTCTACATATACTCTCATCCTAGCAGATTTGAATCCGTCACCAGGGTGAGCAGAAACAGATACAGAGGGATAAATCTCGTTGACATGAAGGACAAGAGAATCAACGTGAACAGCATCGACATGTTCCGAGACGATCACTTCTACCTCAACATTACACAACCCAGCCAAGTTTCCATTAGAGAACGATTCGTCAATCTGTTTCACGACAACATGTCTTTTGCAATGTTCCAAGTAATTCAAGTGGACGCACCTGACCCTAGAAACATGTCATTGAAGCCATTCGACATCGATACTGTCGGAAATTTCAGCTTGGATGGTTTAGACGTGTTGTTCACTGCCACCCACATAAGTGGCAACTACTTCACGCGTCCCGGCCATTCATCATTCAACATACCCGTTTCGTCTTTAGTCAGCCAATTATCGGCGGCTTTGGATAAGCCTGTGTCGAGCATGACGGATCTCTTGGGTACAAAGTGTGTCATACGTTACGCTCGGAATTCAGAAGGCCTATTCACTCTACACGTAAACTCCTTTTTGATACATTCCAACTTGGAAACTGTCCCATTTTCCAGGACCAATGGAATCGAAGATTGCAATTATAGCATTGGTGGTACTCAATTCTTCAACGGCACTTCATCAAAGTTGTTCTGTCATTTGCACTTTGCAGAGAGTTTATCTTCTCATACAATCCAGCGCATCCACACAGAACTCATGACACACTACAATATATAGCACACATATATAGCACACATATATAGCACACATATATAGCACACATGTATAGCACACATGCTACTCTACATTCTTGTGATGAAAATGAAAAATAAAACCTATCTATAGTGATTACCATCACAGCATCAGAATGTCTGTGATACTGACAGTGGCGAACAACACATCGGGGGTGAGCAGGGGATTGCACAAACCGAACTTTACTCTGAAGGACCTCGATACGCGCGATAAAGTCCTGCATGTTGAATCGGCTCAGTTTGAAGTACACTTTGAGAACATAGACGAGGCAACGAACAAACTCTATGTGGTACATGGTGAAGAAGAAGAGGATAGACTGTCCATCAAGACGGGAACATACAGCGATGTAGACGATTTGGTGTCTATAATCAATACCACTCTGAAACGATCGGGACACGGAGACATTGTGTTTTCCTACTCTCGTCACACCAGCCGCATAAGTGTCTCGATACCCAGGAAGAAACGGTGCTTGTTGAAGAAGGACTCACCCGGATTGGTGCTGGGTGTGGGCACTATTCTCAAGCCATACACGATCGAGGGATCTCACACTTTCCCGTTCGCTGTGGATCTGACAAAAAACAGACGACTTGTCCTGCTCTACACCGACTTAATCAGACCTGCTGTGGAGTACGAAGACAACACTGATTCGAGGGTGTTGAAGACCTTTCTCATTCAAACCCTCAACGGTTTGAATAACTACGTGTTTGGAAAAGAAGACAAGCGAATGCTGCTTCCACACGAAAACGTGACTAGCATTTCGTTTTGGTTGAAATTCAACACCGGTGAACACATCACTTCGGGATATCCCGTCTACCTTGATCTTCGGATCACCAACACGACTTAGATGGATCTTCCAGATGTTCGTGTCCGTCACGTGCGAGACATGGTGGAGGATATAGCAAAACGAAAGGAATTGGAGAGCAAAAAAGTGCGTTGCCTGGAGAAGTACGTGATTTACAACACTGCAATCTTGTCCTTTCTCATACTCAGTCAAACCATTCTCAACATTCTTCAAGGGAGTGGTGCCGTATCTGGAGAACATCGCATTCGAATCATCGCCATCAGTAGCACGATTATCGGCGTGATCATGGCATGCATAGGCAAACACGTTCTCGACACCAAACGTCAACTTATCACGTGTATCCAACAACTGCAGCAGATGGAGAGAGCAGAAGACGCGTTCATGTTGGAATTGGGCATCACTCTGGAAGATGGGAAGCTCACTAACGAGGAGCATCAACGATTGATAGCGATGATGAACGACTTTCGCAAGACACTGGATATTGGATCGTTGAAAAAAATTCGCCCCTATTATAATGTGACTCGCAAGAATGGCACAGGAGATATACTCACCACAAGCTCCGGAGTCCTTCACGGGACTCCTGACCAACACAAAGATCGTTCAGAAGAACATCCTCGACAGGACGGAGAAGAAACTCTCGTTGCTTGAGGGTAGACGCGGAGTACGACTCTTTTCCTCAGCAGATCGATCACCACCATCCCTGAACAATGAGCTGGACATCTCGTCACCGAATTTCATTGCTCTGGGGGAGAGCTATTTCATCGTGAAAATGCGCTATAGTGTCAAAAACAATCTCGATAATCAACCTGGAGACTACACGCGATGGGTGTGCACCACGTCACCAGCCTTTTCATGGTTCAAGAACATTCGAGTGGAGATCAATGGAACCGAGGTCACGGAATCGAGTCAAGTTGCCGACATGCAAATGGTTCAGCATATCCTCAGTCTAATGGAAAGCAGCAGCGAGCGCCTTCAGTACGTTGACTCGGATCTCTACGGTCTACAGAAACTGGATCCGCAAAGAGCATTGAGAGGTGTGGATTTATCGCCTTATCAACTTGGTGTGAAGCGTAAGCATGGCTATGCCTTCGAAACAAACGCTGTACACGCTGATGCAGCACGAGCACCGGATTTCGCCGCTAATTTCACACCCAAGCGTGCACCCACCGTCGAGCTTGTCACAAACGAAGGCTTCTCCAACACGGTACAGGAAAATGCACTTCGTGCAGCTGTTGGACGGTTTCAGTACAAGCTGAGACCCTTCCTACCATTTTTCAATCAGGACGATGCTTGGTTACCCCCGGGTACACAGGTGAAGCTTCGCTTTGATCTGCCACAATCCGAGCTTTCCAGATACATCATGCTTAGCGATCAAGGTGGTGGTGCCAACAGTGCTCTGAGTGTCGGTGATATTGACATCGATCTACTCCAACTGGACTTTGTGTACACTACCTATCGAATGGAACCCAGTCTTACCGATCGTGTGCGCCTACCCAAGCAACTCTATTTCCACACGTGGTGCCCTCGTCTCATACAAAAGAGCATTTCAGATGATGCTGGTACACTGGAACTGCTTCACAATGCGGATATTCCACGCAGGATGATCCTGTTCTTCACGGATTTGACTCATGGCACACAACCAACATTGGCTGGAGGTCAAGCATCGCATTCTTCGAACAGACTGGCCATGATTCATGCAAATCTCAGTCAACTTCGTGTCACTGTCAACGACGAGACGCTCTTTGACAACCCGCTCAAGTTCCAGTGGGATGTGAGTCGTAACACGGAAGGACAATACTTCTACGATTACAACAAATCCTCCTACCTGCGTGGCTACAATCTGGTTCAAGACTTTTTCGGCAAGACGTATGGAACGCAAATCCCCATCACTGCTGCAGATTACTGCAATCACTACTTTATGGTCCCTATCAACTTGAATCTGGATCGGACCACAGACAATCCAAGATCGAGAGGAAATCTGTCCATCGACTATCAATTTAGCGACGTGACAAACGCCCCGTGAGGAGACCTAGCGAAAATGGTGCCTCGATCAAAGTCAACCTTCTCTGCATGGACAAGTACTTGTACACCATGAGCAAAGATGAAGGTATCAAAGCCGAAGTTGTTCAAATTAATTCCGATCTAGTAGTAAAATAGTCATGGAAGGAGGTGACCTGGAGACCAGACATCGTGTCTACGGTGGTGATTTGAAAACATCGAGTCGACAACACGGTGGATTCTTCTGGAAAAAGAGCTTCTGGAAAAACCTAATCGGTGCTGGACCCGAGGAGATGGACAAACAGATGGCGGAACCCATGACAAAACAAGATGACATGCAACGCGGTGGACTTGGACCCTTGGCTGCCATGGCAGGAATGACACTTCTTCCCATGCTTTTGGGGAGAGGAGAGTCCGGAGACATTGTGGAAGCACAAATGAAAACGGCTCACAACCCTGCCATGCACCGAGGTGGTCTAGCCATTCCACCAGGATTAGCCGCCAAGGCCATACCACTCCTGACGAATCTGGCTGCTCCCTTGGCCATGGGTACCATGGCATCACTGGGTGACAACGTAATGGATAAAATATTCGGCAGAGGAGTAAGGAAGGGAAGCTCAGCAGGTGCCATGAAGCGCACTAAAAGTCGTCGTCGTCGGCATGCACCGAAGAAGATTCGTCAACGAGCATCTCGAAAAACCAAGAAGCCAGCTCGTCAAGTTCGCTCCAAAGGCCGCAGTGCACGAGGAATAAAGAAACAAGGAAGGACCTTGTTCAAGCAATTAGGACATCGTGCCCTGAACGAAGCTTCATCATTGCTGTCTGCACCACGGAGATCATTGACCCGTCCTGAAACTCCATTTGCACAAAAAATTCGACAGAACATTAACAGTGCAGGACCGTCTTCTCTGAGTTCCGCTCACATCGGTCCATCCTACAACATCTGACCATGGACTTCATCTCGCTCCTTGGACAGGAAACCGAGAGGAAGAAAAAGGCTAGTACTGTAAGGAACGATGATGTTCCAACCACGGCCACTGCTCGACACAAGCTGCACGTTCCTGGTCTTCAATTCGAGTCTAAGGATTGGTTCACTGAAATCATTCCTGCCCTGAAATCATGGGGACAAAACGTATTGTTTCTGGGACAGAGCAACATGGGTAAATCCTACTTTCTCATCAAACTCCTGAAACGCGTGCAACCTGAGCGTATGGTGGTCATCTCCAACACGCCGGCCGATCAGTATCGTCTCCCAAGCCTCAAATCCTTTAAGCATTACAGCACCATGCCCGAGTGCATCGAAGACATGAATCTCCAGCCTAATACGTATGTGATCATTGATGACATCAGAGTGATGGGTTTGAAGCACGGTAGTCAAAGAGAGTGTCTCTACAAGTTCTTCACCATGTACAGCCATCATCATAAGTTGAACGTGTTCTTTCTCTCTCAGAGCTTTGATAACATTAAGGACATGAATATCAATGCAAACTTTATGTATCTGTTTCGCTTCACCGATAAAAGCAATATTAAACGTTATCTCAATACTCTGTTTGGTGGTATGTGCACGAAGTCATCCATTATCTTTAGATTGTACGAGAAGTTATTGTCGGCGTGCCGCAGGCCTATCCTAACCATTGATTGCTCTTCTAATCAGTACTACACGTATTGCGAAGACACTGCATTAAAGGTGACTTTTGAATAAACCCCTCGTTGATGTGTGTGTGTGTGTGTGTGTGTGTGTGTGTACGATATTAGTCGAAGAGTTAACCGAAAAGTTAGCCGAAAAGTTAGCCGAAAAGTTAGCCGAAAAGTTAGCCGAAAAGTTAGCCGAAAAGTTAGCCGAAAAGTTAGCCGAAAAGTTAGCCGAAAAGTTAGCCGAAAAGTTAGCCGAAAAGTTAGCCGCAACATTGAAAAAAATTCCAATCATGAATAAGAATGGAGCATCTTACGGTGAAATTCTCAAATGGGCTACCGAGTAGTATACAAAGAGTGGGACCCAGAAAGGGATCCTTCTCGATACCCAAGCGTAAAAGGTTGCAAACCTTGCAGTTTATGACGAAACATCCTCAACACATCATTAAGAAGAGAGCAAATTCGTGGGAAGTTCTCGGTATACCACCACTCATGCGGCAAAAAGGAGGTAATAACTACAATGCATACTTGAAAAGCGTTAAGAAAGTTCTTTCCCAAGTACCAGATCACAGTTTGAGCACCTCCACCCTGTTGGAACTGCAAGCCGATCCGCGAGTAAAGCGTCTATATGACACCCACTTCAAAAACAATCCCGATCACATCAGTTACCCGTCTGTGAGAAATGTGATTGCATCCAACATACTCAACTATGATTCCACTACCGATCAAGTTCGCGATTCCGTTTCAGATGTCAGGAAGAAGAGAAAGGCACCTTTAACATCGGTGCCTTTCAATCTACTACAAGATCATGAATTTGACCGATGGATCCTGCAAATCCTGGACAGTTTCCTCCGGCATACAAATATACCGGTAACCTTTTTGAAGAGCAACTATTTCACAAGCCGATCACAACTGCTGCAACTCTACGATGAAGATCGACTGAGGTTCAGGAGTCGGGTGGAAGCGGCTGCAGATGCCCTGAAGACGCAGACGATGAACGACTACACTACTCTGGTCAACGAGACGAATCGCATCTACATGTCCAGGTACCCGTTTCCAGCCATAGCAGGTGCCATGGGAATCAACAAACACGTCGATGGGTTCCTTCGATCAGAACGAAAGATTCAGGAACTAACCACCCTTGTGATAGCTATACCGGGATCACAGCTCAAGTTTCAAGATCTCAACGATATGACTTCCACCTATGGTAGAACAACAGAAGCAAAATTGATCCATCCCGAGCATTTCATGATCAGAGCACAAAAGGTGATGGTGGACGATGCATCATTCATTCAACAGGTGCTGAAGGACAAAAGCAGGATCACTCGTATCATCAAGGATATCCTGAGCGGACGCTCCATGTGATCACGTGCCAAATATTTTCAGGCTATGATCAAGAATGGACTATCCTCTCAGCAGTGCCGATATCAAAGGAAGATTGAATGGTGTCGGAGGGTTCGTGGGCTGCACGAGTTACGACCTCTTGCCACCCTTGAACAATGGAGACTTTTGTATCGTCAACACCGACAACGTTCTACCGGTGTACGATGCAACGGAAGGCGGACATCATTGGTTGACCGTGTGTCGCGAGCAAAACGTGATCCTGGTTTTCGACAGTTTCGGACGCAGTCTATACACTATGGAGCAAGATTACACTGAACCTGCACTGTGCGATTTCTTTAAAGAAGCCTACGCAGACTGTAAGATCATCACCAACACCCAAGCCGTTCAAGACAGAAGCACAGCAGTATGTGGATGGTATGCCATATTGATGGGAAAGCTATTTTCCAAATATGGTCTGGATGAAGCACTTCGAATTTTCCGAAGAGTCTTTGATGATGACGAAAAGCTGGAAAACGATAAACTGGTTCTCAGTTCAGGTGCCCTGGAAGGTGCTGGAGCCTTTTGGGACAACAAAGTGCAAAAGGCAATTCATGATGGAAGACGGAAGAAGAAGACAGAACCCGCACAGTTCCATACGAAACTGGCTAACGAATTGCACAAGCCCAGACGAGTGCATTTCAAAAGACGCAAGGTGAAGAGCAGAGCAATTGACCATATATGGAGTGCAGATCTCGTGGATATGCAACGGTTTGCCCGAAGCAATAAGAACATCAAATTCCTGCTAACAGTCATCGACTTATACAGCCGCTATGCCTGGGCAATGCCTTTGAAATCGAAGACGGGTACCGCCGTGAGAGATGCGTTCGATAAGATTGTCAGTACATCCGGAAGGACACCGCTAAAACTCTGGGTAGACGAAGGCAAGGAATTCTACAATGCCCCCATGAAACGATGGTTATCACAACACAACGTCATCATGTACAGCACCCATAACGAGGGTAAAGCGGTGGTGGTCGAGCGCTTCAATAGAACGTTGAAGGCAAGAATGTGGCGTCACTTTACAGAGAAATCCACGAACACGTACCTCAATGTCCTACCTCATCTACTAGACCGCTACAACCAGTCAAAGCATAGAAGCATTGGGATGACACCTCACGAAGCATCGAACGGTAGAATACCAAAAGATGCAGATCAACAAGACCCCCTGCAGTCAAAACCCAAGTTCAAAGTGGGTGACGAGGTGCGCCTAACCGTATCTAAGCGTCATTTCGAGAAGGGCTACACTGCGAACTGGACGGAGGAAGTATTCGAGGTGGATGAAATCCTATCAACATCACCACACACCTACAGGATTCGTGATCTGATGGGAGAACACATCATCGGATCGTTTTACGAAGCAGAACTGCAACACGCCAGAGAGACCGGTTTGAGATTCGACAAGGTGTTAAAATACAACCAGGATCAACGTCTTGTGCAATGGAAAGGCTACACAGATAATAACATTCAATACCTGGCTCACAAAGAAGGATGTAAACAGTCTTAGATCATGATTCACAATGTCATTCATATTGAAAAATAAAAAATAAAGGATTGAGTGCTATGTACAAGCTGATGGCGTTCATGAGAATTATCGCATGAGTATGAGGGGTATACTGCTGGACACTTTCACGAGAGCGTTAGCACGACGAAAAATATAAGGGATACGGTGTGTACAGAGTACGAATGGTATAATCCAGTTATCCCATGTACTATTCCAAATAGAGCGCGATCAGCACTAAGACATGTATCGATTATCCCACGAGTACGAGCAAGAGTACATGTACTCTTGGTACGAGGGGTACACCGCTAGATATTTTCATGAGTGCGTCAGCACGATTGAAAATATAATGGGTACGGTATGCACAGAGTACGAATGGTATAATCCATTTATCCCATGTACTATCCCAAATAGAGCGTGATCAGCACTAACATCTCCCTTATTTACTCTGTCGCAAGACCCGGGGAATATTCGTGCTCCGAGCGGGGAATATCGCTCTATTGACAGTTGAGTCCTCTTTCCAAGATTCCTTTTGAATTCCTCTCTACCCTCTCTGTATGAGAAGAGACCACGGAATTCCGTATATGTATAGCATCCACCGATCGTGCAGTTCGCTGTGATGTCATTGCACAGTGTATGTATATTATGTGCATGTGTGTGTGTGTTTGTGTGGTACATGATGCATCCTACAATCCACTGTGACGTCAATGCACACTCCATGATGTGCGCATCCATGGTCCGTCTGCCTTACGTATTTCCACCCCTGAAAATATATGAAAATCAAGTACTATGAGAGTAAGAATTATATGAGCAGAAAGCTAGAAAAATCCTCCGTCTCATCGACCTTTCAATAGAAGAAAGGCATTCACATCTCAATCTGATATCATAGTCGAAAGATTCCAAACCGGAACAAAAAAGACTCACCATGACGGGGCGTCTTTCCGCTTTCGAAACACATCGTGTTCTCCAAGGTCGTCACCTCCCCGTGGCGTGACCCCTTGGTCTTGTTTGAGACGTCTAGACGTACCCTTGTTTACAAAGGTCATCGCGGCGTGAACTTTGACCTCGAGGTGAAGTAGTCTCAACCTGCAGTTTCATTATCGACTCCTTCTTGCAGTGTGAAGAAGCTAAAATGGCGTGGACATTTTCTGAGACGTGCAGAGCAGAGAAATGGTATTTATTTTCATGCGATAATGAAGAGTTCTCAATCCGTCGCCTCAGTGCTAGCAAGACAACCAGGGATCTTGACCCGATGATAGCACATCCCAGAAGATTCGATATGTCACCACTCACTGCTGCTGAGTATATTATCTGCAGGGTCACCAGTCTGATCTTGAATGTGAAGAATAGGAAACAGCACCTTCCTAAAATCGTCATCGGTGGTGTGGAGGACTACGGAACTATTAGTGAGACTGATGATGGTGTCATACTGCGAAGGTGGACTGATGGTAGACACTCATTCTACAAGCTTAGTGACATGCGTGACGAACCGTGCTCTCAACACATCATCGACCTCTTCGCTGATGCAACCTATTTGGATTCCAGCGACGTAATGCAACTTGTCAAGGAGGTGAACGAGAATGAAGTCTCTCGAGTTGATCGTGTGCGTGTACGACGTAGTACCAAGGCCGTTCAACTCCGTGCCGTTGCAACAAGAGTAACGCGGATTCGTGTGCGAGTTGGTACGATCGACATCGGCGACGATGGATTCATCTCCAAATTACCCGAGTCGACTGTTGACACGATGGCGGTGCAAAGGAGGTCGTCGACTGACAGTTCCATTGCTGACTGGGTGGAACCATTGGTGCACATCAGAGCGTCCGACAACTCCACCTCGTACTGCGTGTCACGGAAGAGATCATGGGTGAATCCATCCTCACACGTATTCGAAGAGTAAACTTTGTGGTCTCTCATCCAATACCAGCTTGATGAAATCAGGACAACAAGAACTGAATTGTACTACCTTTCTCCTCCACTCCATTGCGATATTCACTGTTCGTTCCATTATTCTTTGTAATGACATGTATCGTATCTATCAAGAACTGACCTTTCTGACGTGTGTGCGAGCAGGACCATTTTTGAAAAATTGCATGGGGAGGTGGGGTAGGTCACGGAAAAAACTTCATGATAAACACCATATTCAACATTCTACTTTTTATACCCACTCCCATCCGGGGCAAGGTGGCCCAAAAAAGTGAGATTCAAACCCACATGTGCACAACACATATTTTCAATAATACCCCATTTTTTGGGGTCAGGGCACCCCGGGCACATATTTTTATCCGCAAAAAAACCGGGCCAAAAATAATTTTCACCGCAAAAATGGGGTACTATTAGTACCCCATTTTTCAATACTACCCCATTTTTTGGGACCCGGGCGCCCCCTGGCCCAGAACCCGCTCGTTGCCTACTACTCACACTCCACGGACAGGCCTGGAAATACTCTGGCCACGACTACGGCTAGGCGCACCAGCACCACGAGCAACAAACGTACATGGTCTTGCTGGGGTCGGTTGGGGCGATACAGGCTAAAGCTCTCCATTTTCGCCTCCAAAGCAGAGAGACGAGAATCAAATTCTCGACAAAAGCGAAGCCAACTGGTCTCGCTCAGATTCCGCTTTCAAATGCAGTGGACCGACTGTTGTGTAGGGGTCACGACCATGAGCAGTGCGACTGGGTTTCATTTCCGGAGCCACGGCAGCAGCAGAAAATACGGGGGGCTGTGCGTAGAATCTACTCGGTAGGTAGACCTACGGTGCGGCACTGCTCGTGCGCACCTACCTCGATGGCCTTTTGGACCGCCGCATCCAAATCAGTGGGGCGAGGTGATGCAAACGCCAAGCGCAAATATTTTGATGCCTGCCCATCAATAAATAATTGCAAAAGCATGGAATCAAGCAGTGGCCCTTGCTGTCCTGGATAGGCTCGACGGGTTTCGTGGCATACCCGTATTGAGTTTCACTCGCCAGCTTCAATCGTTGGCGAAGACTGGACTCGTGTATCAGGGCTTGCTGGGGCGGCTCAAGAGGGACATGAAGTGCCTCGACTGCGTCGGAAAAGTTTATGTCAGGCGTGTGGGTAAGGATTTCGGTAAACATCTTGTGAGCTGTACCAACAAGATGAGCAGATAGTAACCGTAGCTTTTGGTCGTCGTCGTACCCACAAAGCTCGCATGTGTGGACGAAATGCCTCATGTGTGTACTGAAATCTTGGCCTGGCTGATTGCCGAATGTCTCGGGAAGCAAGACTGGCTTCGGCAGTGGACGTGCATGTGGTGTGTCTGTGTCCGGGAAGCGAAAACGATGGGACAACCCTTGTACTGGCGAACTCTCGCGCTTTTCAGCAATGCTCATGTCGCAGCCAGCTTCAGCGAAGCTACGCTCTAGCATTTCTTGTCTCTTGGATTTTGCTGAACGGCCCATATATATATAGGCTATTGTGAAAAAATTGTGTTTTTGTATTTTTGAATTTTCGAAAAAAATAATCTGCAAAAATTTCTCGTGGATCATGGACTCGATCAACTATCGATCTAAATCTATTACGTAACCTATCGTGCGTAGCGGCAAACAACTAAACTTGGCGGAGACAATTCCACATAGGTACAAGCATTTGTGACGTAGGAACTGGTTGCAGGTTTTTGAGCTCTGGTCAAAGTCCCCCCCTGTTCTCCCCCAGCATGCCAGCCAGTCAGCCGAGCAGGCTGCCAGTAGCAGTTACAGGTGTGAAGTTGTCTTCTCTTCGCCAAACTCCTGAGAGGTTGAGCAGAAAGTCTCCCGCGGCGGATCGCTCGCCTCCTGACGGCCTGCGACAGCAAATTGACAACACCTGTTATAACGGGAGCCAGGCGGAACAGGACGACACTGCGTCAATGCGCAGCACGTTAAACGAGATATTGCGGGAGCAGAAGGATATAAGCATGAGAGTAAACAGCATCTTTCAAGAAATCTCCCTGAAGCTAGAAAGTGTAATGGCGGAAAATCGCTCTTTGAGAGAGAAGCTGACGAAGTTTGAAGTGAGATTGGAGGAGATGGAGAGGACTTTCCGTACTCGAGATGATGACCCTGCGTACCGTACCAGGAGTGCGGTGCAAAGCAAAGCAATGCACCACGTGGAAACGCGTCGCAGACAGCTGGGAGCCACAGTGCAACGCAGCTTGCCGAGGTCATAGCAGAGGAGGTAGAGAGGGTGAAGAGGTCGGAAAACCTTATTCTCAGGGGCATCCCCGAAGCGGACAATGAGGACAGCGTAGCACTGTCATCCAGATGTGAGCAGCTCCTCCAGATTAGTGCTGACCAAATACTCTCTGCAGAGCGCATTGGTTCCGCCAGCAAAGCCGTACAGGACAAGGCCAGGCCAGTGAGGCTACGCATGAAAAGCCACGAGGGCAAGCGGTCAGTGTACCGTAAACGTCTGGATTTGAAACTGAAGGATCAAGATGTGTACGTGAACAACGACCTGACCAAGCAACAGCAGATTGCTAGACGACAGGCCCTGCCTAGGTATAAGGAACTCCGCCAAAAGGAGATCCGTTGCTCGCTACCGTATGGTGAGATTTTGAACCCAGATGGCACCCCATACAGTGCAACTGAAATCGATGAGCTAGCAACACAATAGGTTTCATCAGGGTGTCCAAGTAATCACCAGCAACACACCCTCTCAGCTACTTCACCTCATCTCCGAGCAACAGATGTCGTCGCTGACCCAGCAAATAACATTTTAAGAAATCCTTGTAACTATCCATCCCGTCAAACAGTGCCTGATTGTCCGTCTTCACCCATCAAGAGCTTAACCATCGCCCACATCAACATCTGTAGCCTAAGAAATAAAACTCATGAAATCCATTGCATAATGTACAAGTACAGAATCGATGTGCTAGCAATCAGTGAAACATGCTTGGACTCTACTGTGATGAATTGCGATCTTGCTATACCAGCCTACACTCTCTATCGCCGGGACTGAGCTGATCGCAGAAAGGGTGGCAGCGTTGCCATGTATGTGCAGGAACAACTGAAATCCAGGCAACTTCAAGTAAATGACAGGCTAGAGACCATATTTGTTGGGTTGCACACCCATAGCCGAACGAATCCATTTCTATCCATCGGCTGCGTATACCGCGCTCCCGACAGCCATGTGGATTTCTGGGAGCAGCTCGACAATAGCGTGCAGATGGCCTCCGCAACATGTCCGGACATCCTCCTCCTCGGTGATTACAATGTCAACATGCTCTCTGTCCCACCTCACCCAAACGCCCGCTATGTACAAGGCCTCTGCGCTGACCACAGCTTACAAAACGTCATACTACAGCCCACCAGAGTTCCTAGTCAGTCATGCCTAGACCTTGCACTCATACCGACAACAATGACAACGGCTGCTCCGTCTTCCTCTCCCATGTCTCTTCATAGTACATTTGTTCACAGCGTCGATGGCCTGTCCGTCCACCATCTTATTGGCCTCTCTGTCCGTGTTAGTAGAGCCAACTTTGAACAGCCACACGAGCAATTCTCTCGAAGACGCCAACCTAGCCTGGCTCACCTTGACCGTAGGGTAACGTCTGCAGCTCTCAAACACATCCTTGACCCCTCAGATGTATCCGGCGGTTGTACTCTAAATGCAGCGGCATCTGGACATCACACCCGGAGCAATTCCAAATGAACAGTTTGCATACAGGCGGAACCACAGTACTGAGGACCTTTTAACACTTGCCATCAATAACTGGCAGAGAAGCATGGATACCGGAGACTATACGGCCGTACTGCTGCTCGATATGAGCAAAGCCTTTGACCGCGTCCACCACCAAACGCTAATAGATGACCTTCACAATCTGAAGATCCGTGAAAATGCTCTTGAATGGTTCAAGTCGTATCTGTCTCACCGACAGCAACGCGTAGAAGTGAACGGAACCACAAGTGACTGTAGAACCTGCACTAGGGGCGTTCCCCAGGGTTCCGTCCTAGGCCCTACCCTCTTCAGCATCTACACTCGACTTGTCCCCACTCTGCCATTGCGTTCCCAATGCCTTCTTTATGCAGACGACACCTCCCTGTATGCCTCTGGAAAGTGTCCACGAATTCTCATGTCTTACTTAGAAGACGATTTTTCAGTGGTTAAGCAGCACCTCACAGATCGCGGCCTGCTCCTGAACTCCAGCAAGAGCCAAGTACTACTGATCCACAGCAGACGCTCACATCCCCCACCTAACCTGAGCATTGTCTGTGGTTCGACTGTTATTGCCCCGTCTGACGAAGTTAAGTATCTAGGACTGACTCTCGATTCAACTTTAAGTTTCAGTGCCCACGTTAACTCCCTCAGGGAAGACATGGGAAAGAAACTAGGTGCTTTTCGACGTGGAAGGAGGAACCTTGCTGTCCAGGCCAGAAGGCAGTTCTACTTGTCAGTAGTCCAGAGCAAGCTCGAGTACGCCAGCACTGCCTACGTCCACTGCCTCGCTGACAAGGTGAGAGATCAGCTGCTGCGCATAAGTAAGAGAGCACTTAGATGCATATTTGAGCATGACACATTCACGCGGACATCATACTTGCTTGAGCGATACCACATAATTAGCTTGGACAAAAGATATCATACTAAGTCCATATTCTTCGTGTTCCGTTGCATTCACAATATCTGCAGTTCACTCCTCTCTGACATGTTCTCCCTTCGCCGTGACTGCGCTCACACAGACAGAGTAACCCGCGGCCAAGTCAATTATTCCCTTTCCTTACCCATTGTGCAAGCTCAAGCTGGATACAGATCTATTTCATTCCTTGGTGCTGACCGCTTTAATGCGCATCCCGAATCCCTTCGCACAAATCATATCCCCAATTCATTTCGCCAGGAACTTAACAATTTCATTATCTTGGGCACCCTGTGAGAAGACCTTAGGGGCTGTTGGGAATGCCCAAGTAAAATAATAAAATACAATACAAAAAAAAATACAATACATAGGCAACTACTCTACGGACACAGTGTAGACTTGTGGTGCGACGTTAAATAAACTTCTACAACAACAACAACTCTACCACCCAGCTAGCACCTATCCTAAGTAGAGGATATAGCCCGAGTCAGAATGTTATATCGGCTGAATATAAATCCCGACTGCGATAGCAGGAGGGATTTATATGAGAGTACGGTGTAACCCGACTACGAGGGTCATATCCTACTTATGCCAGGTACCCCTACGCATTTCCAGAACAACGAACCTGTTTTGGAGATCTCCTACATCAAACAGTACATGGCCATGTTCTGATGGTTATCAGTTGTCAATTGAAAGAATGGTCGCGCAACATCAGTAGGAGATAAGTCCAGATAAGTTTTTTTTTTTTTTTTTTTGATGAGGAAAATGTTATTAACTTCAAAGCACGAAAAAGGCCAAAAACTAAACCAAGAACATATGCAATAACATGTTATTTATAAAGACAGGACAAGTGAATAATTAGTCAGTCCATTGTTCATGATAATCTCCGACGGTTACGTCGGCAAGCGAGCCTCCGCCACTGCCAAAGCAGCGTGGGCTCCGCAGGAGGGTGCAAATTTCAAACCAAAATTTAAACGCCTACAACCGCGAATGCACACGATACAGGACTTCAGAAGGCTGAAGGAAATCCTGCATCTAACAAATGCCATAACATGAGAGTAATGCTCACCCCTCTTCTCCGCCAACAGATGAGCAATTCGTTTATACAGTGCTGTTGATGCTGGACCCATTCCGCCACTGGCTGACATGACCGCCGGAACAATAGAGGCTTGCTCAACCTGCCTCACCCGCTCCTCATAGTGCCTTCTCTTTTCTTTTTCATGTCGCTGATACACAATAGTATGTGGTGCAGATCGATTTGAGCGTGAGTGAGGATTAAAAACCCGTATATCAATAAGTGTACGCTCAAAACGACTGCCCCACAAACCATTGGCAGCGACATCCAACCGGGCACGTTATTCCACATTTGCGGTCCGGTAGCGAAGACGCTCCCCCGTCAGCGGTTGCAGCAAGGGCTCGATGGACACACTGGTGCACACCTCGTCCAGCAGCCGGGCCGTGACGTCCCGAATACCATTGTGTCTAATGGAGGGAAACCCTCCATAGGGGCACGACAGGGAATGCGCGACAGTTGCCTCTTGGCCGCAAGAGCAGTGTGACGGTACCCTGGCCGGTGTCCATCCGTAACGGAGGCAGAGTCCGTCCCAAAACTCTCCCTTTGTTAAATTAAAATGATATTTCTTAAGTGGACGGCACGTCAGCCAGCTCGACGACCCTTTCTCCTTCGCGACGTCTATGACATGTCGTAGCGACTCCGACGCACTGCCCGATATCGCACCGAATTCCAGTTTCTGATGACGTCGAGAAGATGCCTTGGCGTCTCTCTTGGCCGATCTGATTAACACTACCGAGTCACGGATGGAGCCATCCCCTGACAAGATTCTCCGAGACAAAGGGTTGGTCATCCGAACCGACGAGTCAGATAAGTGGGCGTACTCCAGCCGCGGGCGAACGAATGCCTTGTACACGGTTATGCGCCCAGCTGGAGGAAGAAGATGAGCTGACGGTCGCAAAAGACCAAGTCGCTGCCTTGCCCGGATTGTAACAGACCGGAGGTGCTCCCCAAAAGACAGCTTCTGGTCAAAGAGGACGACTAGGAGGGTGATCAAGTTTGCCTTGGGGACTTGTATTCCGACAAATATGATTGGTGGGAGGTGTAAGTCAGCTCTTCGGAGCGTTGCAGTCATTGCCTTGGTGGGCTCAAATGCAATCTTCCATTTCTGGCCCCAGTTATGCAGCCGATCGATTGACAGTTGCATTGAGTGCGCTGCACCTGCCGCGCTGCCATTCGACACAATGGAGTAAAGTGTGGTGTCGTCTGCGTATGCTTCAAGCTGGGCATCATCCACCAGAACAGAGGGTGCATCATTTACGTACAGTAAAAATAGTGTCGGGCCGAGTATGCTGCCTTGGGGAACGCCAGCAGTTATGGGGTACTGGGTAGACGTATAGCCACCCACCAAGCATCGTAATGAACGTGATGACAGCAGGTACGACGACAGCCATGTGTGGAGTGGCCCAGTGATTCCTGCATTACGTGCCTTATGGAGGACACCAACATGGGACACGCGATCAAATGCCCCAGCTATATCAACAGCAAGGATACAAGCTGCTCCATTTCGCCCGACAGCATTAACCCAGTCATGATGCAGAGCCTGCAGAGCATCAGATGTACCCAAACTTTTCCTGAAACCAAACTGGTGGGAGGTGAGGAGCTGATGGTGTTCAAGATGGTTTGTAACCTGGCTGTTCACAATAGTCTCCATCACCTTCGAGATGATGCTTAGCAACGAAACAGGGCAGTAGTTCTTGAGCACAGAACGCGAAGCCTTTTTGTGGATAGGAACCACGTTTGCCGTTTTCCACATCTTGGGTTAAATGCCTCGCCGGAAGCAGAGGGAAAACAGCTGGCACAGTGGTGAAGCTAGTTCTTAGGCACACTCCTTGAGCACCCGGGCAGATATTTCATCCGGTCCCGATGCCTTTGACGTATCCAGTCTAGCCAGAACTCGACGCACTGCTTCAGGTCGGAAGTGAATGGTACTGATCGGTTGGGATGTGGGCAAGTCGTGGGGAGGGAGATCAGCAGCGGAGATATCGTCGCCGTGGATGCTACACTTCTTTGCAAAGAAGCGTCCAAATGCCTCCGATTTCTCTGCACTTGTTGCGTACTCGTGGCCATCAGCGTCAGCAATCAGTATATATCTGTATGGCGCCCCATGCCACTTGCATACTTGAGCTTTGTCTACCACTGCTTGCTGTGCATGGACCCGTTTGATAAACTGCGGCGTAGGCTGTCCTCCTTAGCCTGACGGGCTCGGAAGAGGGTTGCAACAACCTCATTGACAGACGTCACAAATTGTTGTTTCAGTATGACGTCCTGGGGGGAGCGCCTCCAGGACCGCCAATGCCTGTCTTTGATGGCCATTGCCCGCGTGCAGTCCGGGGTCCACCACTTTGGATCCGATGGCTTGGTGGTCATTGCCTTTGACGGAACGAACTGGGCGACGGCGTTGGATATCGTGGCAGTCACCTACTGGCAAGAAGTGTCCGGGTAATCCGTTATGATGTCAGACCAG
Organism: Sycon ciliatum; assembly: GCF_964019385.1. NCBI lineage: Eukaryota > Metazoa > Porifera > Calcarea > Leucosolenida > Sycettidae > Sycon > Sycon ciliatum. Next base: position 45,302,103 of record NC_088644.1, read on the forward strand.
TTGGTATTCCTAAGGTGGGAGCGGAGACAGTTCCATTCTGCTTGGTTGTAGCGCCAAGTAGTTCTGTGGGTGCGCTTCTCTTGCTGCACTCGAGCGCGGAATGTGGCAACAACTACAGCGTGATCTGATTTACCAACTGGCAACAGGAGGCAGCACATCTACCTCCACTGGCTCCTGGAAGTCGGACATTATCAGGTCAAGAGTGTTGTTTCCGCGGGTTGGTTCTGCCACATGCTGGGTGAGGCCATGCAGGGCACATATGTCCTCAGCGGCTGTTGTGTATGCAAGTTAGTCATTATATATCTACTACACCGTTTGCTACTGACTGCGCATGCTCGCATATGGTTGTTGTTGTTACTTTACCTGACCTAGAGTAATGTCTTACAAATGCTAGTGTTTGTGTGTGTCAGTAAGAATGCATGAGTGTAATGGAATGTTAGTCCGCAAGGGGACATAACAATTTGGCGACGAAGATAAAAGACGAAGATGTCGCGATCGAAGCTTGAAATATTTGAAAAAGGTGATTTTCGTGAGTATGTAGAGAGACTCACGTTTTATTTTATCGCCAACAGTATTGGACAAGTCGCAGCTGGGGCAACCGCGGACCAGGAGAGAGCGGCGGACACGAAAAAGGCAGCTGTCCTGATCAGTCAACTCTCTGCTGAGAACTACTCGATTCTGAAGAGTCTTTGCCTGCCGGACAAACCAGCGCAGAAAACGTTTGAGGAACTCGGAGAATTGCTTTCAGCGCACTTCAAGCCTAATGTCAGTGTGTTGGCGGCGACTCATAGATTCCAGAGGATTTGTCAAAAGGATGGAGAGTCAGCAACACAGTATGCAGCTAGACTAAAGCAAGCAGCCATGGACTGTAAGTTTCAGGCGTATTTGGACAGGGCACTCCGAGACCAGTTTGTCAGTGGGTTGAAGTCGATGAGTGTTACGAAGGAGATATTGTTGAAAGCAAAGGAGACCTCAAGTTTGGCGGACATTGTGACGATGGCATCAGCCTTTGAAACTGCATCGAGAGAGTCGGAACAATTGACGGCGCAGTCCGTCCACGCCGTTCGTTCGCGCCAGTCGACGAGCAAGCCAACTCCAAATTTCAAGTCGCACGACAAGAAATGTTTTCGGTGTGACAAGGCTGGTCACAAACCGGAACAGTGCCGCTTCAAGAGTGTGAAGTGTCACGCGTGTGGTACGGTGGGTCACATCGAGAGAGCTTGCCGCAAGAAGAAGTCTGGACAAACCGTCCATCACATCGCGGAAGAAATTGGTGAGTTCGTTCCATGTGCTAGTAAACCCGATGTCACCATGTATAGTGTAAATGCAATGGGGCGACTACCGTACACTGTATCATTAGATGTAATGGGTACCACTATCCAAATGGAGATTGATACAGGAAGTGCTGTCACGATTCTCAGCAGCGCAGATTTCTTGCAATGCAATGGTGTGCTGAGTAACCTGATGGAATCCAGTATCAACCTTGTGTCCTACTCTGGAGATGTGATTAATTGTCTCGGGGAAGCGGAAATGGAGTTCCGAATGGGCACACAATTGCACACACTATTGGTGAGGGTTACAAATGGAAACCGTCCATCTATTCTGGGCAGAGATGCAATGGCTTTGTTCAAACTCCCCTGGAAATCAATTTTCGAAGTGCACCAGGTCGAAAAGTCTGGCGCTAAATTCATTGAGAAATACCCAGGGTTGTTCGACACCTCAGAAGTGGGAAAGGTGAAAGGCGTGCAGGTGAAATTGCATGTGTCTGATGAGAGCCCTGTTTACCGAAAGGCAAGGGCGGTACCACTGTCAATTCGGGAGAGCTATGTTGAGGCTCTGAATAAATTGGAAGCAGATGGTATAATCGAGAAAGTCACGCATTCAGAATGGGCCTCCCCCACTGTCACGGTAGAGAAATCAGGAGGTGGGTTGAGAATCTGTGGTGACTACAGTGGCACTATCAATCTGCATTCTAAATGCGAGCAATACCCGCTACCCACTCTTGAGGAGCTATTGCACAAATTGGGCCCGGGGTCTAAATTCACGAAGCTGGATTTGTCGCAAGCCTACCACCAGCTAGAGATAGCACCTGAATGTCGGAAGTACACCACGATCAATACCATGCAGGGGTTGTATCAGTACAAACGACTCCCTTTTGGTTTTCACAGCGCCGTATCTATTTTCCAACGGGTAATGGAAGAAACCCTTAGCGATTTGCCAGGATGCGGGGGCTACATCGACGATGTGTTGTGTACTGGTCGTGATGAGGAGATCCATGAGAAAAATGTGGATCAAGTGCTATCTTGCCTAAATGAGAAAGGATTCAAGCTCAATCCTAAGAAGTTCAGCTACATGGCGGATAAACTAACGTACCTCGGTCATCAGGTAACCGCGCAGGGAATCGCACCCTCGCCTGATCGAGTGAATGCCTTGAAAGTCGCAAAGCCGCCTAACAACGTGAATGAATTGTACTCTTTTCTGGATGCGGCCAATTTTCAACGGAAATTTGTACCTCGGTTCGCAGAGATTGCTGCACCACTGTACAACCTGCTCAGGAAAGAAATGAAATGGCAATGGAGCAAGGCAGAGGAAGATGCATTCCAGGCCTTGAAAGATGCAATGTGTGAGCATACGCTATTAGCACACTACGATGTCAAGAAGCCAGTCACACTCCAGGTGGACGCTTCTCCAATGGGTCTAGGTGCCGTACTATTGCAAAGGCAAACGAATGGTGATGTTTTGCCGGTTGCTTACGTGTCAAGGAAATTGACACCGGCTGAATCGCGTTATGCACAAATCGAACGGGAAGCCGTAGCTGTGGTTTTCGGTGTTACGAAGTTCCAGAAATACTTGCTAGGGCGCCACTTCACGCTTCAAACCGACCATCAACCACTATTGAAGTTACTGGGAAACAACGAACCAGTTCCTACACTTGCATCAGTTCGCATCAAGAAATGGGCACTAATGCTAGCTGGCTATGATTATGAGATCAAGTATTTGCCAGGCAAGGAAAATGTCTACGCGGATTTCCTGTCTAGGCAACCATGTGAGAATATCAGTCCGTCTGCAGAGGAAATGGTTACGGTTCGTGTCTTGCTAGTGGAGGAAGATACGATAATCAAGCAGACGTAGTGAAATCGGAAACAGCTCGTGACCCTGAGCTATCTAAGGTGCTCTACTATGTGGTGAATGGTTGGCCTAGCTCAGTACCCCAATCGTTTCGGTCTTACCACAATAAGAGGGATGAGCTGTCTGCGGAAGATGGTATCCTATTGTGGGGACAACGAGTTGTCATACCCAAATCACTAAGAATGGTATTGGTACGTGATTTGCACACGGAGCACTTTGGCATGGTCAAAACCAAGCAAATGGCACGACGGTACTTATGGTGGCCAAATGTGGATCAAGAGATTGAAATGTTAGTCAAGGCATGTGCTCAATGCCAAGAAAGTGCGAAATGTCCACCTGCCAAGTCGGGAACCTGGTCATGGCCAAACGGTCCATGGAAACGGGTGCATATCGACTTTGCAGGACCATTCATGGGCAAGATGTTCCTGGTTGTGGTGGATGCATACACAAAGTATCTGGATGTAATTGCAATGTCTAATGCCACGTCTGCAACCACTATTGCGGCTCTGCGGCACGTGTTCTCTGTGTTTGGTCTGCCGGAGCATCTTGTTTCAGATAATGGAACCCAATTCACGAGCGAGGAATTCAAGGCTTTCCTCCGTGCCAACGACATTGTGCACACCCTGACGGCTCCAGGCCATCCGGCTACGAATGGACTTGCTGAGCGCTATGTGGGTGTGTTTAAGCAGAAGTTGAAGGAAATGGGTGCAACGAGCGAACCACTGCAAGCTCGGCTTGACAGGTTTCTGCTAACGTACCGCACGACACCCAACCATGCCGGCAGAACACCTGCGGAGATGATGTTTGGACGCCAGCCACGCACGCGGCTCAGTGCTCTGCGTCCCTCGCAGGTACGTCAACAAGCAAAGGCTTATGAGGACGGCAATCGCGTCAAGCCAGCGTTCACAGAGAGTGACTCTGTGTTTGCGCTCAATTTCGGCAAAGGTAATCGTTGGGTCCCGGGACGAATTGTGCGTGTCCTCAGTGACTACAACTATGAAGTACAAGTGGGTGATGTGTTGTGGAAGCGTCACCGAGATCAGTTGCGTCTACGGTCAGTTCCGGCAAGCTTGAGTGCATCGCTGCCAGAACCACTGTTGGATACAATCGATCAGACGTCACCGTCACCAGTGCTGTCAGACGTAGGAGAGTCGTCACGGGCCAGTGATTTTCCGGCTAGCGTCTCGCCACAGTCTGCTACTGTACAAGTTGAGGCGGATCCTCCTTGTGAGCAGTCGGCTCCTGAAGTTGGTTTACCACAGGTCGAGAATACTCCCTGTGAAACCACTGTTAGACGTTCGTCTCGGCGTAGTGTTCGTCCGGATAGACTGATTGAACAGCTTTGAGCCTTTCCCTGATGTCATTGCTGGACTGTTTAGCGAACTAGTAATTATTACCATGTACAATAGTGTGCAAGATCCTTGGTATTGCTAATATTGACTGACGGATTCCTGCGTCAGATTATGTTATTGTAGTGTTGTGTCAAAGTTTAAGAATTCACGTACGGTGGATTGATGAACTTATTTTATGTGTTTCTTCAACGATTTTTGAGGTATTTAATTGTGGTAGAATATTCCCTGGAACATTCTTGAAAGGGGGCAGTTGTTGTGTATGCAAGTTAGTCATTATATATCTACTACACCGTTTGCTACTGACTGCGCATGCTCGCATATGGTTGTTGTTGTTACTTTACCTGACCTAGAGTAATGTCTTACAAATGCTAGTGTTTGTGTGTGTCAGTAAGAATGCATGAGTGTAATGGAATGTTAGTCCGCAAGGGGACATAACAGCGGCTTTGCCCGCTAGAAACGTCCTGCTGCTCTGAAGCCAACTGCTGTTGTGCACATTGATGTCCCGGCAATTACGCGCTTGGCGCCTTGCTGTCACACTCGATCGATTGTGCTGTCAATATGTTCCAGGATTGAGATGTCATGATCTGAACATGAACCTTGCCGATAAGCGGCACACACTGTAACACGACATCCTGTTTGCAGTTGTTGTTGTTGTTGTTGTTTATTTTACTTCGCAGATTCTAACGGGCAAGTTGCCCAATTACAAGAAAGAGAAGGCAAAGAAAATAATAATACTAGTAAAAGAAATAACCGGGGGCAGCAGAAAATGAATAATAGCTTTAAGAACTCAGATGGGGAGCCAAGGAACAAATTTCCATGTTACAAATAATCGCTTTTAAAAGTAAAGAAAAGAGCGGGTGGTACAGCAGACTTCCTATTCTGAATTCCCTGAACGAAGCAGAGACATTGGCTGGGTACATGTCACTATTACACAGTAGCAAGAGAGCTACCGTGGTCGACATCAGTGGACGTGGACTACGAGTGGATGCGACATACGAGTGGATGCGACAGCAACAGTGACTGGAATAATGGGTGATAAGTTTCATGGAGCGAGCGTATGTGGGATGACTGACATCTTGAACACACTGCGTTGGGGGATGGTGCGGATGTCGCTGGGTAGTGCGTTCCACAGCTTGGGAGCGGCAACAGAGAACCTAGCCTGACCAGCGCGGCTTGCGGCGGGTGGTACGTGCGCTCCGATGTCCTTCTGCAAGCGGGTACGCCGATCTGGTGACCTTGAAATCAGTCCCCTGAGCCGGTTCCCCGCAATGCCGTGGATGCATCGCCAGGTAAGCAATAGCGCCTTTTGCTTGTGCAGCTGAGATTCGGTAGAGTTCCACCCGTTGGAGAAGAGGTTGAGCAGAGTCGTATGGCCGAGCGCCAAAAACTGCGCAAACCGCTTTGTTCTCCAGCGTCTGGAGGTCCGTTGCTTGCTGGGCAGTTAGACAGAACACGAAACAACGTGATGCGTAGGTCAGATCCGGCATCACCACGGACTTCAAGTAGGTGACTCGGGCCGCCAGGCTCAAGCATCTCCGAGTCCGCCAGAGGGCACCTACTTTGCGGGACACCTTTGCTGTAATGGCTTTCAGGTGTTGCTGAAAGTTCAGCCCCTCGTCAATGATGACGCCAAGGTACTTCGCGCTGGTAACTGTTGGCAGAGCTTGGCTGCGGCAGAGAACTGTGACCCGGGGTCCAGCGTCTCTACCAGGGAAGACTGTGAGAACTTTACTCTTCTTCTCATTCAGGATCAGTTCTCGCTCTTCCAGCCATGCAGCCATGGAGGAGACTGCGGTGGAGAGCGTACTGGCAACAGCCTGAGTCGTGTCAGCGCTACAATATACTGCGACGTTATCGGCGAACTGGATCGTGGCTGCGGATTGGGCTACTTGAGGAACATCTCTTGTGTACACGTTAAAGAGCGTTGCACTGTAAGCCATATGACTTCCAGGTCACCGCAGGTTATCTGCTCCATGTGGCTATAGGCGAGGCCCGAACGTACCCAGACGGCGACTCCACCGCCTTGCGCTGTACGATCTCGGCGGATTGGCGGTGAATAGCCAGGTAGCGTGACATCCATTGCTGTACACTTCTCAGAGGTAAACTTCGTCTCAGTGAAGATTGCAATGTCCGGGCAGGTTGACCTAACTGTGTGCTGAACTCTCCAAATTTACTCAGCAGGCCAAATGTATTTGTTAGTAGTGATTTGGACAATGGTCCCTGGATGGGTGGCTTCTGTCGCGGGAAGAATGGTTGAGCATGCGGGTTCATGAGTCCATTTTCTTGGAATCAGGGTGCTCCCGAGAGACTGTAGACTCATGGCTCCGTGCCTTTCCAAGGGGTGTGAGGCCTGGCAGAGAGTCTAGCTGGTTGGCTGTGCTATCCTTTGCTGCCGCTAGCGTGTTTCCTACTTCGGATTCTGGCTGAAATAGCTCGTTGGTGTCAGATACTGCCTGGTTTCTTTCGCCAGTTCCTGATGGCGATGAGTCGTCAGTTACTGATAGCGATGAGTCGTCAGTGTCATGCGATGAGTCACCAGTTCCTGCTGGCGAGGACTCGTCAGTTCCTGATGGCGATGAGTCATCAGTTCCTGCTGGCGAGGAGTCGTCAGTGTCATGCGATGAGTCATCAGTTCCTGCTGGCGAGGAGTCGTCAGTGTCACGGAATCGCCACTTCCTGCAGTACAGCCGGCCTGGCCAGAGGTTTCTCGATCGTAGTAGCCAACCATCTCGTGCGTACATGGTAATGTGTGCAGCGGAAGACTTCCGGGCTGGCTCACCAGCACTCGACTGGAGAATGCTTACAGACAGCCCATCCAGCGTTCTGTCGGTGGTGGTGGCTACTCTCTGCTGGATATATGTCGTCAGCTTGTCGGCTGTGGTACTACGTTTTAGGTTACCCACAAAGAAGATAGCCTTTTCGGTCCACGAGGTTTGTGGTTTGACACTGTTGTCCAGATGTCACTGTCAGGGGAAAGTGGTGGTACAGACCGTTGTTGTTGTTGTTTGTTGCCTAGCCAACCAGTGTTTTTGCAAACGGTTGGCGTCTTCACCTATTGCACACATATCCGCATGCTTAGCTGCAGCGTGGGACTCACAACTACCAGTACAGTGCGTGTCCCCAGCGCTGTCCGTTGCTAAAGGCGTTGCCAACGGAGTTTCCGCAGAGTGTTCTGTGCTACGGTGCACCGTACTATGCTGTACTTTGTCCCTCGTGACAGCCGTTGACGGTTTGCCTCTCGTTGCGTGTCCAGCTCCAACTGCCCTTGACCTTGGCCTGCTGCTGCTCATCGATTTCGCAATGGCGGATGCCTTGAGGGTGACCAATTTCTCCTTTAGTCCTTTGACTTCTGCAGATAGTTCTGAAATTCTGCGGCTCATTCTCGCCGCACTGTTTGCGGATTCTCTGGCTAGGGAAGATAGTGTCTGCACAACTCCTAACAGCGAGTGCTCGATCCCTGTGAGGGACCAAAGCAGTTTCGTCTGGTCTTCACTTGAAAGCTCACCCATGACGACGGCCTGCCACCGGTGTCCTATCTAGACTAAAACTACACTATACTATCTACCTAAAAATACTATACCTTCCTTCAGTCCGGCCTGATGCCGGCTGGGCTGAAAAAGAGACAAAAAATCTACGACCTCGAAAAAACGAACTGCACTCAGTAGTACAATCATGCGCCTCAATGCCCTTGCTCATAGAGCTCACTCAGCTGCCCCAGCAGGCCCTGCCCGGCTACCTGCATAGGGATCACTCAGCCTCCCCAGCAGGCCCTGCTCAGCTGCCTGCATAGAACTCTCTCAGCCTCCGCAGCAGGCCCTGCTATCTGCATAGAGATCACTCAGCCTCCCCAGCAGATCCTGCCCAGCTGCCTGCATAGAGCTCACTCAGCCTTTCCAGCAGGCCCTGCTCAGCTGCCTGCATAGAGCTCACTCTCCAAAAACAACAAATAACTCCAAAGCACGAAAAATGCCAAAAACTAAAACAATAACATGTTATTTAGAAAGACAGGATAAGTGAATAATTAGTCAGTCCATTGTTCATGATGGTCTCCGACGGTGCCGTGGGCAAGCGAGCCTCCGCCACTGCCAAAGCAGCGTGGGCTCCGCAGGAGGGTGCAAATTTCAAACTAAAATGTATACGCCTACAACCGCGAATGCACATGATACAGGATTTCATAAGGCTGAAGGAAATCCTGCATCTAACAAATGCCATAACATGAGAATAGTGCTCACCCCTCTTCTCAGCCAACAGATGGGCAATGCGTTTATACAGTGCTGCTGACGCTGGACCCATTCCGCCACTGGCTGACATGACCGCCGGAACCAAGGAGGCTTGCTCAACCTGCCTCCCCTGGCTCCTCATAGTGCCTTCTCTCTTCTTTTCCGTGTCGCTGATTGAGCTCACTCAGCCGCCACAGCAGGCCCTGTCCGGCTGCCTGCATAGAGCTCACTCAGCCTCCTCAGCAGGCCCTGCCCAGCTACCTGCATAGGGATCACTCAGCCTCCCCAGCAGGCCCTGCCCAGCCGCCTGCATAGAGCTCAATTAGCCTCCGCAGCAGGCCCTGCCCGGATGCTTGCATAGAGCTTACTCAGCCCCCTCCCCCCCCCCCCAGCTACCTGCATAGGGATCACTCAACCTCCGCAGCAGGCCCTGCCCAGCTGCCTGCATAGAGCTCACTCAGCCTCCCCAGCAGGCCCTGCCCAGCTACCTGCATAGGGATCACTCAGCCTCCGCAGCAGGCCCTGCCCGACTGACTGCATAGGGCTCACTCAGTCTCTCCAGCAGACCCTGCCCGACTGCCTGCATAGAGCTCACTCAGCCTGTGCAGCACTACCCAGCTGCCGTACACAAACATTCGCACAGCTCTAACACTCCTAACTCACTCATTCTGAGCCTGGCGAAGCAGTTGACAAACCCTCCTATTCCCCAAGCTGGTTGCTCGTTATGTGAGTGCGGCATGCAGATGCTTGCGTTAAAGAAACAAAAATCGATGGCCCAGAGATTATCTACTGACGAGGGAGGACCTGTGCACATGTTTTGCCAGGTACACATTTCATCCCTCGATTCCATGATCCATGCAAGTGTGCATATAAACACCCGTACGCCAAGCTACCTCCAGTTTTCGTAGTTGCCAAGGACATTTTCATGACAACTTGCGAAACCTGAATCGACAGACCAAATCAAAATGGTATCATCGACTTCTGAAAATGAACTGCCACAAACCGAAAGTCACTACAGTATTCTACTAAACGCGATGTTGATGTAACAATGAAGGACAAGTTAGGTACAACTATTATTATTATTATTATTATTTAAATAACCGACGAGGAGACAACAGTCGTAAAATAGCAATGAAAAATATCAATTGTGCACTCATAATCATGTATAAACAATTAAAATGAAACAATTCCAGAACGTTTTCGTGTGACCATCATCAGTGGAACATCGTCACATAGCAAGAATCACTAAAACAACCACTGATGATGGTCACACGAAAACGTTCTGGAATTGTTTCATTTTAATTGTTTATACATGATTATGAGTGCACAATTGATATTTTTCATTGCTATTATTATTATTATTATTATTATTATTATTATTCTCGTATCCGTCCCGAATGGGACTCACGACGGCAAAATTAACTGTGAGCATGTGTGTGTGTGAGTGGGAGAACGAAATGAAAAAGAAAAGAAGAGTCTTGTAATAAAGGTCAAATTTAAGAAGAGCAGTACTAGACTAAATGGCTGAGCAGATGTTACTCCAGTGTTTTCTGGCGCGGGCATAGGTGCCGAGATCACGAAGGCAGCTGGGCTTAAAAATGCAGATAGGTGTGAGGCGGACGTCTCGCTGGAGACTTGTGGTGAGGCAAGAGCGGGGTGCACCTATTCGAAAGGGCTGACTGGTAGCATATGTACAGAAAGCAGTGAGAGCAACATTTGCAGGGATGTCACTTGGCTGGCGTAATATATGTCCTAATAGCTTCCACCTGTCTCGCTTGGCCATTTCAGATACAGAGCACTGGCTAGTAACAGCATCTAAATCTGCATTCGAGATGACATCTGGGTAGGTAATTCCAAGGGTACACCGCAGCTGTTTCCTATGAAACACATCTAGGCGTTTTTCTTGTGCACGGGACAGGCCATGGCAAGCAAGGTTGTAGGTCAAGATTGGTAGAACGAAAGTGTTGTATAAACGAATTTTAATGGGTGTAGAAAGCAGGTTGTGTTTGAACCATAACTTCAGAGTGTCTCCAAATGCTTTTGCGGCCAAGCCAATCCGGCGCGTTACGTCCTCCCGGAGTCATATAGTGAGCCGAGTGTCTTCACCTGTCGCCAAGCTTCTTTACCACGAGTTGTGCCGACATTTCTAGATGTTGTAGAGGTGGCATCTCCTAAAGTAGGTTCCAGGTAAATACGGATCCATTCAGTCTTACTGGTATTGACGGTAAGACCCCATTCGGAGAAGACGCCTGCGATGACGGGTAGAGCGCTGGTAAGGAATGGTTTTGATGTGGAGATGAAGTCTACGTCATCGGCGTAAGCTGTTTCTTCAGGTAGAATGTTGTCTGCTGATGGTACAATAAGTAGTAGTTTTCCATGACGTACGTTCTGCCATATTGTGGGTGACGGCTGATCAGGTGGGTCTATTTAAACGAGGATGGTGAACCAACACAATACGTAAAGACGAGAAAAGGACCAATACGTGACTAGTTATGACTAACAGTCCACCAAGGTAACGGTATCTTTTACAGTCAAGTAGCGCGAAAACAACGCCTAATTGAAACTTTCTACGTCTCAGCCTTCCAATTTGGACGGTTTTTGGTTTGCGCTTCGTAGATGTTTTGGAGCTACTTCAAGTAGGTGTCCAGTTGTCGAATGTCTCAATATCCTTGTTAGTTTTGTTGTTTTTCGTTTGGTCACTGTATAAGTTATCTTTAACTGTTATTCATAACTAGTAACTTATCAGTCTCTTCTCCTTTTTAAACTTAGAAGTAGGACACACTTAAGGCTCTTGAACATTTTAAAAGTTTTCACTAGTATAGTTTCATGCCTTATCATCAGGTGAAATACAGGCTAAATCAAATGACAATGGACAATGGATTAAATAAACTAGAGAGGTGATAGAACTAATGCAAGTAGGAAGGGCAATACAACATTTCTATTAATTTTAATCCATTGTCCATGGTCTGATGATCAGGCATGAAACTGTATTTCGTACTAGTGAAAACTTTCAAAATGTTCATGAGCCTGAAGGGTGTTCTACTTCTAAGTGTCAGGCAATTATGTCTTGTCAGCGTAGTGTCAAATTAAATCTCGTATATTCATGTCTTCTGCTATACAGTGTCAAAGTCCTGTGCACCTGGACATTTTCAGAAGTTCAACAATAACGGAAGCGCTGACTACTACTGCCAATGTGATGAGTCCGTACCAGTTATTGCGCCGAATTGTTCATCACCTGGATACACATGCCTGGCAAATGGACAATTTCCAATTTGTTTTGGATACACAAAATGCAAAAAAGCAGGCTCTACTTACATGTGCACTTGTGAGGACAAATTAAGCCTGAATCAATCATACTGTTACATAGCTGAAGACTGCCAAAACACAGTAGAAGACTGCGGAAATGGAGACTGCACCATAGACTACTCACCTGAATCCCGAATAAATAGTGAGTACAATTTGAGGGAAAGTACCAGACATGGATAATTTAGACTAAAAGTCATTAATTCAGGGCACTGAATGAGATGTCCAGTAATAAGACAAGCTTACTATGACTGTGGCATTTTACTTTACTTCATCACATGAACAGGTACCGATGCCTTCTCACCAAGTTAATAATCTGGCTACCAGAAAATGGTGATGAACTTTATTGATAAAATTATGAATGAAGACATGCAATAAACAAGCAATATAGAGATGAGAAGAAAGAGGGCCAACGAGCTACAAGTTACGGTCTATTATACACTAGCACAACAATTGAGACGCGACACGGCAAAAGGGTGCTTATGGCATGCGACATCAAACTGAGAAAAACTCGTTTGAAAGTTGAGTATGCAATATTGAGAGTACACATTTTCTTTTTGAGTTCGATTAGTTTTCGTTGCGATTTATTAAGTTTTTTGAATGCGGTTTTTTGCAACAGAAGCAGTCAGAATTCAGCCATTGCGCTGTATCCATAACTCAGTTTGTGACATTTTTGCCATAAGCACCCTTTTGTCATGGCGCGGCTCGATTACTTTACAATCAGCTCATGCGATAATATTGCACGACACTGACCAATGGTACTGACGTTCTACACCTAACTGGCAATCATAACTGGCAAATGGTGGTGTAAGTGGATAATAGTTAATTAAAGCGTAATTTCAATTTGTACTTCAAAGTAGCTCTTTTGTCCTTTTTCTCCTTAGAAATTATCCCTTGACTTTCCATCCGGGTCAAGATATAGAGATAAAAAAACTAAATGCGATGTCATAAGTAGACGTTCTGCCAACAGCCACAAATGACCAGATTCGTTTCCACACATGATACATGTAGCACCGAAAGAAGTAGTCAAGTTCTACAACCATTCGTCAACTAGATCAGCACTCCAGATGTGATCCACAGACCGGCTCTTCATTTTGCCTCTCTTGAAATGCACTTTCGCGGCTTGTGCAATTCAGAGGCATGGAGTACCAGTCTTTGGTAATCCCACCTGCTTTCTGAGGAGCGTCGAGACTGAGTGTGATCCTATCGTTGTCCAGAAGGTTATCGCCAATCGTTCCGCGGAAAATGTGAAGAGTCTCGTTCATGCCGTATCTAGAGAACCGCTTACCCATTAATATGGCATACCGACCACACACGGCTGTGCTCAAGTGTATTTTTTTTCAAAGAATACAAACCCGGTTCGAGACAAAATATTATAACAAGAAAAATAACAAGTTGCATGCAGGGAGAACGAAGAAACGACTTAACACAAAATGTTTTGGGGTGAGAGAACAAACAACTATTGAGTCGGGGCTGGGTACTTGGGTACTAATATCCACTAGCGCAGCTGTGAAGTTGGGGCGTTATGGACTCCTCCGACCAAAAGTCTTGGTATCCTTGCATACAACGCGCACCGGGGTGGGGGGGGGGTAAAAAGAGAAAGAAAGAAGAAAGAGTTAGGCCATCAGCTAGTATGCTAGTCTGTGGTGTACACGTCGACAGCAGTCCCACATGTTTGCTCGAGGAGGTACCTGTACACTGCTACTGTGAAGCGTTGCAGCACTGCCTTGGATGGGCGGGCGGTCAGGATGGCAGAGGGCATCCCATGTTGTTATTAGGCCGAGCGGGAAGGATCAGTGTAGGATGTCAGGACTTGTTGTGGGGAGGGGGTTTGACAACTGGAAGGCATGGGAGTGTTTCACTTGATGTTGGTGGCGGGTTTCTGGGGCGGGCGGGCTCAGTGGCAGCAGGTGGCAGCATGTCTGTCAGCTGGGCCGGACTTGAAATATAGTGCAGCTTGAACAGCACACTCCAGATACTTGCGGAAGGACTGATAAGCTTGGGAGCATGGTCCCAGCGTCATTGCTGCGCATACACCGTTGCTGGATGCAGTAAAGCTTGGCAAGGTGGGGAGGATGAAGCCGTTGTATATGCTGAGGCGGCCGTTGGGGTTGAGTACTGGGCATACCTTCCTGAAGAAGCCAGGGCGCTGGCTGGATTTGATCTGACTGAAACCTGGTGGAGATGGTTGCGGAACAGCAGTTTGCTGTCAAAGGTCTCACCGAGAAGTGTTCTACGACTTGTGTATCACCGGTGAAGTGACAGTGTGAAAAGGGTCGTTCAAAATGGGACTTCAGTTCAGGTTCCGTATAATCATCCGCCATGAACCGCCATTCGCGGGATGACCAAGTCGGAGATCAAAATGTTGAGTTCCCTCCCAGGAATTCAGACTTCTGTCGTAGAACTAGTCACAACACTGTCCTTCCTCGTATCACAGTCGGCCGATCTGGAGACACGCCTGCTGAACCAGATCAATCTGTTGAATAAGCAAGTGAATGCGCTCAGTGAGGATGTTGTTTCCCTGAAGGAAACCGGTATTGTTTCGTCGAGTGCTTCTCGCCAGGCCCAGTGCCAGCGTACGCGCAAGACATCCCGTAGACATGCAGCTACGGGCACCAATGACCCCAGTATGAGTTATACAACTGAAAACCATAGTGTCAGTGACACTGACGACACTGACAGCAATGATTAGGAAGCAACACAATCTGCAGCAGGTAAAGGCTCCAAGCTCCAGCAGGCCAAGCGCAATGACTGAAGTAGTAAAGCCATCCTGGATGTCATTGCAGATGACAGTTCACAGTTGGTGTCAGCAGAGCCACCCAGGCCAAGGAAAGTCATGTTGTACGTTTGAAATCTGAGCGAGTCCTGCACTGAGGATGTACGGTCACGAAGGATGGGCGGTTGGTAACCTGGCAGAGTGGCATCCACATTCGTACATTTCTCAACGGTAAACGTCGTCTCCCTTACATAGACAATGTCTAGGAGGTGTGTGGTGACTACGTGCTGGAATTCCCCAAGCATAGACAGCAGGCAGAATGCATTAGTTAGAAGTAGGTTACACTTAGGGTCACCCAGTGCTGTCATCATTCTGTATCATTGGTCCTAACTGCGGTGGAATATTGACCATTGCTGCTGCCAAGATTGTCTTGTGATGCTGCATTCTGATGTTGGTCATGGTCTTTAAATTGCCATTTTAAGGTTATGCAAGTTTCAAGGTTCCCTCGAGAAACTTTTTCAAGGGCTTTGCACAACCGATGGACACCCCAAAAGGAACATATAACTGTAAATTTTGGACGAAATCGGAGAGATCGACTTGCACTTGTACTTTGGTATTCTCGGACATGCTCTTAGAAGTAGGGCTGCAAGGAATATTCGAATATTCGATTGATATTCGTTTGGAACCCGATAGAACGTATATTTTCCCCTTTAGAAAATTCGTTCCTTTTGACACGTGCGCACACTCTGCTCTTGTATAGATCTATTTGTAGTAATTCTAGAACGGATGGAGTGATATGTACATGTGTTATGTGTTGAGAAAGGGGACTATGACTCACAAGAGTAGTGGATATGACTCCACTAGACATCTACTTGGTCTAGAACAACCTGAGACTAGCCAAACACTTTCTAAGATTCTTTTGGTATCGAATATTCGATTCATTTTCAAAAAAATGATTTGTTTCATCGACGCTGCATGCATGTCCAATGCGCGTCTACAGTACTTCACACTTTCCTTTTCCCGCATTATCACCTCAGCTATGCCAGTTTTGTATGTGGAAACCCCCTATATAATAGCAGTTTGGTCTATATTTTTAATCATTCAACATCTACCTTCACTGATGAGCTATGTATTAGCGAAACAGCTGTCTGAAGGAGTTTATCAATATCGTCTACGGAAGTGTCCTCGCAATGGTTATGGTTGTGTGCAGGAGGGTCTAGTCGGCTAAAGAGCGCAGTGGAGTGGAGGTGACTCAACATTTTCTTCAATGGCCGAGGGTTCTGTCGCACCCTGTAATAATATGATACGTGCGCCGTTAGCGTCAGAGCAAGAAGAGGGACAAGATGAGTCAAGGGACAATCCGGCGGACTCAATACCATACGACCAACTGTTTGTTTCTACCAGCGTTATTGTACCGTCGAAACAGCTCTGACGACGATATACTGGGTGAATGCCGCAGGGCCTCCCAGCGTGCCAGCCGCAGTGGGTGATGGGCAGATAACAAGGTAGCTTGCGGACAACATCAATGGCATGAAGCCTAGTGACTGCCAACCGTCTTGGCGTGACGGGCGAGCAGTACAGTGTCATGCCCCAGGGGCTGCTGTGGCTGTCGACGTCGGCGAGTTGTGAGGTGCGTTCGCAGGCCTTCATGCCGGCACTCGGACAACTGCAATACTAGTACACAGACTCTCACTAGCTACATAGTACTCTGATTCTGGCACGTTATTTCTGCATTGAATAGTGATTGATTTACCGCGCCGAATTTCCGACGCTGCATGCATGTCCAATGCGCGTCAACAGTACTTCACACTTTCCTTTTCCCGCGTTCTCACCTCAGCTATGCCAGTTTTGTATGTGGAAACCCCCTATGTAATACTGTAAATCAACTAATTTTCCGAACTTAGAAGTTGCGACTTCGGCGGTATTAGTCATGAAGTTGATTGTTCCAACTAGGAACACACGCTTCTTGCCGAACTTGACACTTGACTGACTCACGACTGCCATCCGGAGCACACGAGGAGCACGTCGCACCTTCCACTCGGCAAACCTGCAAGAAAGCACCACTCCCTGCTCAATACACGGTGTTTCGGGGAATTCACCCCTCATCAGTTGAGCTTGAGTAGGCTGAGGAAGATTGTGCCCGAAAAGCACCACTTATATACTGCTCTCCAGGCCAAACCATCACCAGGGATACAAACTTACAGATACGCTTTGTTTCCAGCGCGACAAACACCTCGTGAAGCTCTAGGTAGCAGCGTGAGTCAGAGTCGCTCATGGAGTTGTGATAAACAGACGTTGAGAGCCAGTATAGCTATTCACAACGCTGTCACCTCCAACAACTAGTCGCACGTCCGCGTGAGGGACAACAATACGAACTTAGAAGTTGCGACTTCGGCGGTATTAGTCATGAAGTTGATTGTTCCAACTAGGAACACACGCTTCTTGCCGAACTTGACACTTGACTGACTCACGACTGCCATCTTATCACAACTCCATGAGCGACTCTGACTCACGCTGCTACCTAGAGCTTCACGAGGTGTTTGTCGCGCTGGAAACAAAGCGTATCTGTAAGTTTGTATCCCTGGTGATGGTTTGGCCTGGAGAGCAGTATATAAGTGGTGCTTTTCGGGCACAATCTTCCTCAGCCTACTCAAGCTCAACTGATGAGGGGTGAATTCCCCGAAACACCGTGTATTGAGCAGGGAGTGGTGCTTTCTTGCAGGTTTGCCGAGTGGAAGGTGCGACGTGCTCCTCGTGTGCTCCGGATGGCAGTCGTGAGTCAGTCAAGTGTCAAGTTCGGCAAGAAGCGTGTGTTCCTAGTTGGAACAATCAACTTCATGACTAATACCGCCGAAGTCGCAACTTCTAAGTTCGTATTGTTGTCCCTCACGCGGACGTGCGACTAGTTGTTGGAGGTGACAGCGTTGTGAATAGCTATACTGGCTCTCAACGTCTGTTTATCACAACTCCATGAGCGACTCTGACTCACGCTGCTACCTAGAGCTTCACGAGGTGTTTGTCGCGCTGGAAACAAAGCGTATCTGTAAGTTTGTATCCCTGGTGATGGTTTGGCCTGGAGAGCAGTATATAAGTGGTGCTTTTCGGGCACAATCTTCCTCAGCCTACTCAAGCTCAACTGATGAGGGGTGAATTCCCCGAAACACCAACTAATTTTCGCTGGCGATTTAATTTCGCTGATTTCGCCGCTGGGTACCAACCCGCCAAAGTAAATCGCCGGCCAAAGTTTGTCATGATGCATGGATGCATGCATGTGAGAGCACCAACTACTGATCGATTTCTTTTTTGAAAACCCTAATCGGCCAAAGTTTAATGACGGCCAAAAGTTTCATTTCGAGATCGGCCAAAGTTTCTCACCGGCCAAAATTTGTTGATTTACAGTAGCAGTTTGGTCTATATTTTTAATCATTCAACATCTACCTTCACTGATGAGCTATGTATTAGCGAAACAACTGTCTGAAGGAGTTTATCAATATCGTCTACGGAAGTGTCCTCGCAATGGTTATGGTTGTGTGCAGAAGGGTCTAGTCGGCTAAAGAGCGCAGTGGAGTGGAGGTGACTCAACATTTTCTTCAATGGCCGAGAGCTCTGTCGCACCCTGTGTAGGCATGCAAGAAGCCAGACTAAGCACACGGAAAGAATAGACAACTAGCCATTGTGTCTCTCAGATTCTTCATCTGTAAAACCAGCTCAACAGCAGCATATGGCCAAGAGCATTACGCAATGCACTGTTACCATGACTGTGCACATCAGTACTACAGCCGTGATGTACAATGCATGACTACCACATTACCCCCCTTCCCTAAGAAAAAAAATTGTCTGCAAATGCAAACCTGTTTGAGAAAAAAAAAGGAGAGAAAAAAAGGAAAAAGAAAAAAAGGAGAAAATTGCCGACAAGAAAAGAACAATAAAATTGCAGAGGAAGCAAGCAAAGAATCAATTCAAAGCAACAAATTCGATACACCCTGACACTGACGGGTCAACTCACTGAAGATACATCAAACCTGTACCACGATACAAACAGAACAAACCAAACCAGCAACTAAATCGCAAATTGGCATAGTTATGCAACATGGTCAGTCAAAATGGAGATATTACATCAATGCACCAGCAGCTTTCTCAGTGAGCTTGACAGTGCGGCCAGCGCGAGTTACATAGCCCTCGCGATAGAGCGAGCCAGACTGGGCATCGGGCCGTGGTAGGCGTGATTGACGACGTGATTGGTCACTGGACTCGGGATGAATCTGAGCATCGGCCTCTTTGATCTCAGATTCCACTCCTGCTTCACACGGAGCAGTAGGCGTAGCAGGCGGCACATCTGCATTAGGTGCCGAGGATTTCACTTCTGACTCTGTAGCTGGCTGGGGATCTGGCGTCGGAACTGGCTGGAGATCCAAAGACCGAGAAGAGGTGGCAGTTGATGACGCAGGTGAAGCATGTTCTCGCACATGCTGCCGATTTCGGAGCAGTATCCGCCTGCCATCAGTGACGCCGACTTGTCTGCCATATTGCTCCACAACACGCCAAGGGGTAGTTGGGTCGGAATAGCCATCCTGCAAGACTACCATTGTGCCGGGACGCAGCATAGGCAACTGGCGGACACCGCGGCGACTATCATGCGAGACTGCCATGTCAGCTTTGGCGCGAATCTGATGAGAAGCATTCACAATGCGTGGGGTAGAATGGTGAGGTAGACGGGTGCGAACCATGCGACCGAAGAAAGCCTCATTGGGTGACATGCCCAGCATTCGGTGCACTGAGTTGCGAATATCAAAGAGAACTTGTTGCAAACGGCGTTGCAAAGACAGGGACGGTCGTAGAGATTGAATTCTCTCTTTGACGACTCGATGAAGACGTTCCACCATGCCATTAGATCTGGGGTAGCGTGGGCTTGATCGATTGTGCTGGATACCCAACCGCTGCAGGAACTGGGCCATTTCGGCTGAGGCAAACTGAGGGCCATTGTCGGACACCAACACGCTAGGCAGGCCGAACCTCGCGAACACTTCCATCAGCCGGTCAATGACAGCTGCGGTTGTGGTAGCTGACAAGGGAAGTAGCTCCGGATAGCGTGAACCGTAGTCGACGATGGATAATACTTGTTGACCCTCGATACACACCAGATCAACCGCCAGTTTCTGCCACACTCCTTCAATTTCTGATGGCAGCAGCTCTTGTGCGGGGTTTGTATGACGGCGCCAACACTCTGAACACTGCTCGGCGAACTTGTCGGCATCTTTAGACATGCCGGTCCACCATACTCGTCGTCGCAAAGCATCCTTGAATATGTCCCGACCTGGATGACCTTCATGGGCCAACTGCAGTACGGCATGTCGGAGAGCTTCTGGTATTACACAGCGGTTACCGAATAGCAGGATGCCGTCAATGGTCGTCAGCTGATCTCGGATAAGGTAGTATGGCTCTTCAGCGGGTGTGACTTGGGACCATGATTGCATCAAGACGCGCTGCTGTATGCTGCGCAACAGTGGGTCATCACTAGTCGCCTTGGCGATATCGTCGATATTGACTGGGCACTCTTCCAAGACCAGGCCAATGAACTCAGCCATAGAGCGAGCTTCTTCTGGTGAGGCAGTTGAGTCTTGGACAGGCGCTCTTGACAATGTGTCTTCACACACCATCTGCTTCCCAGGTGCATGTGACAAGGTGTACTGGTATGGCATGAGAGCGACCATCCAGCGCTGCAGCCGTGGTGGTACTTCGTCAAACGGCTTCTGGACGATTGAGATCAGGGGCTTGTGGTCGGTCACAACTTGAACAGATCTCCCCAGGACGTACTGTCGGAATCGAGTCAGAGAGAATACGATACCAAGCATCTCGCGCTCCAACTGGGAATAACGAGATTCAACATCGGACAATGAACGGCTGGCGCAGGTGACAGGTAACCAAGTGCCACTCTTGTCTTGCTGCCACAGAATAGCACCCAGACCAAGTGGAGATGCGTCACATGTTACCTTGGTTGGGACGTCCAAGGATGGCTTAAAGTACGCTAAGCACTCTAGCGACGAGGCCACGGCTGTCTTCGCATCGGTGAACGCGGCCGTCAGCTCATCATCAACGACGAATGGTTGTCGCTGAGCCAGTTTCCTCAGCGGCTCAGTTGTCTGTGAGAGCTGCGGTATGAATTTACCAAGGTACGTCACCATACCAAGGAAACGACGTACATCTGTCAACGTCTGCGGCAGCTGCAACTGTTGGATTGCCAGCAGCTTGTCACCGTCAGGACGCACACCATCCTTGCTCAGCCAGTGTCCCAAGTACTTGATTTCTGACTGGCGTACGCGACACTTCTCCCAGTTTAAGCGCAGGTTGGCTTCGCTCAAACGACGGAGTACGGCAGCCATGCGCTCGTCGTGTTCCTGTCGGTTGCGGGCATAGATGAGAATGTCATCAATATAGACAACGACTCCCGGTAGGCCGGCAAGGATGTCAGACACCACACGTTGAAATATCTCCGGTGCGCAAGCAATGCCAAACGGGAGTCTCTTGAATCTAAAGAGGCCCTTGTGAGTGGCGAAAGTGGTGAACGGACGAGATTCAGCGGCCAAAGGGAGCTGGTGAAAGCCAGATTCAGCATCCAGAACGGAGAACACTGTTGCACCGTCCAGCTGCGCATTGATTTCGTCAACGGTGGGAAGTAGGTGACGCTCCCGGACTACGCTCTTGTTTAGGACGCGGTAGTCCACGCAGAGACGCAAAGCACCGCTTGATTTCCTGACCGGCACCAACGGTGAGACCCACGGAGTAGCTTCTCGCACTGGCTCGATTATGTCATGCTTCACCAGACGATCCAACTCCTTGGCAATTTCATCCCGGATGCTGAAAGCGTGCCGACGGGGTGGGAGTGCTGTTGGAGTGGTGTCAGGGTCCACTGTGATAGAGATGGGCGTCACGTTCACCACATTGACTTCAGCAGAGGTCAGCAACTCCAGTTCGGAGATGACGTCCTGGCCATACAGGATTTGGCGGCCAGACGCGACTGGGACAACAAAACAACTACATACGATGCTGCGTGATCCAACAGAGACCGTCACATCAGCCATACCGAGTGTCGAGATGACGCCGCCATTGTACGCTTTCAAGATTCGATCACTCTTTCGCGTTGGCTGGACAACATCATCGGTTAGCACTGATCGGGTAGCACCGGTATCCAGTAGTCCTTCACAGGGACGGCCGTTGACGATCAGCGTCTTACGAAACAATTGCTGGTGCTGAGAAGTATCCACTGAGAATGCGTAATCACAGAAATAGTTGGCGTCATCCTCCTCCACCTGTTCGGATGTCATGCGCGCATTATCAGACTTGCGCGACAGGCATACTGTTGTAAAGTGGCCGACTTTCGAGCAGTTGCCACAAGTAGCATCCGCTGCAGGGCAATGCTGCTTGCCTCTTGGATGCGAGCGGCCACAGTACTTGCACTTCCCAAACTTCTTGTGCGCAGAGGCAGGCTGGGAGTGTGAAACACGGTGAATGTGAGAGAATGAATTCGACAATGGAGTAGCTGCAGCGTCACCATAAAGCTTGCTGTCCGTGATAGAGGACTCGAGTGCCACAGCTTTGCTCACAGCATTGGCTAGTGTCAACTTTGACTCTTTGAGAAGTTCTTTACGTAGCTCCTGGGATCGCAGGCCCTCGATCAACTGGTCACGGATTTGTCCCTGATCAATGGTGTCCACGGCAGTAGACGCAAATTCACAGCGATCAGCTGCTTCGCGCAGGCGTCCCACAAACCAGTGGCGGATCCAGGGGGGGCCCAGGGGGCCTGGGCCCCCCCTTTGAAAATTTCGACCTTGGTCTAGGATTACAGTAGACTGTAGAATGAGCGCTCGAAATTACTTGGCGTGTCAAGTGGGTCACGCGTGCTGGGTACTTTTATACGTGTCCGATCACTCCGGTACATGGTGTCACGCACCGAGCATGAGTCTGTACTAGTCAGCGCGCTGTGTACCGGTGTACAACTACTGTACGCACTGCGACCTGAGGACACGGCCGCACTTCAAACATGTGAAAAACGTGCCAAAAATGCAGGGCCTGGTACATAGTGCAGCGATCGCGTTGGGCTGAAGTCCTGTTTGGTGCACGGTGCTGTCGACTTCGTCCTTCCTTTTTTCTTTTTCAATTGTCAGAAACTACAAGTATACGCTCTCTAGCTCTCTACTTCGCTTGTAGCCAACGGGTTACCTTCAGATATGAGATGAAGAGGAAAGGGTCTGACATCAGGTCGTTCTTCAGTGGACCGGTAGATAAGAGAGCTCGCGTTGGAGAGCCGTCCAAAGGTCCGTCGCGGCCGCTGTCGAGTGGAAATGTTCCAGTGCAGTTTGAAAATGTCGTGAGAATGGAATAAAACTAGAAACCGGCGGATTCTGCTCGAAAAGGTGGCATATTCTGCTCGAAAAGCAGTGAAATTGGCAGAATCATACAAACCTTATGGCGGGCAATTCCTCGAATTCTGCTCCATACTATAGTATTTTTATCCACATACCAAACATCCATAAAACTTACCAGAAAAAGTACCGAATTCTGTCAATTTTTCTGCCGGCAGAATCCGCCGGACCCTAAAAACAACTGCTCTTCACAGCTTCAGGACTTTGTTGTTGTTGTATTTGTTGTTTTGTTTTGGGGGGGGGGGGGGGCGGATACCTTGGGCCCCCTCTTCGGCCAAGTCCTGGATCCGCCACTGCAAACGATGTGACAGACTCACCCTCATTCTGGCGAAGCTGACGGAACCGGTGGCGCTCCGACGTTGTGTTTGTGGCAGGACGAAAATGAGCAATCACAGCATCCGTCAGAGCTTTGTACTCACATCCGGCACTGCCATCGGCCTGAGCTGGTGGAGTAGGAACTACGATTCCTTTAACAATACGCCTGACAGCGAGGCCTGCAAGGTTCAGAAACAGCCTCTTCTTATCAGCTGCCGTCGTAACTCCACAAATTTTCAGATAATCATCAACGTCCTCGAGCCACAATTCGAAATCGGCTCCGATGTTGCTGGAAAAGTCAGGTACAAATTCCTTCGGCGCTCTGCCTTTGGGAGCGGACATGGCGACAAATCCGTGCCTGTTCACTGCGCCAATGTAGGCATGCAAGAAGCCAGACTAAGCACACGGAAAGAATAGACAACTAGCCATTGTGTCTCTCAGATTCTTCATCTGTAAAACCAGCTCAACAGCAGCATATGGCCAAGAGCATTACGCAATGCACTGTTACCATGACTGTGCACATCAGTACTACAGCCGTGATGTACAATGCATGACTACCACACCCTGTAATAATATTTGTTTCATCCTTAGAAATAATTGAGCATTCTGAGAGAATATTCGTATTTCGTTCGTTACAAATGAGTATTCGTTCGTTCGTGGAATAGAATATTCGTTGCAGCCCTACTTAGAAGTATAAAAATAGTGTTGTAAAGTTTTAGTTGCGGCTGCATGCAAGTCTAAGTTTTGTACGTAACGGTCTTGATGAAATACTTTACGAAGGATTCTGCGGTGAAGTACTTCTATCTTCTCAAATCGACTTATGTTAGTGGCGAACCAAGCAGGGAAGACATACAAGAGGAGAAAATGTATGGTTTTTGAAATAATGTACCAAAATAGTGTTTGGGGCAAACGGAAGAAGCGGCTTGTCATTAAACCAACCGAGTTGCAGAATTCATTATCTTCATTGTCCTAGCGAAAACGTTTTAAACTTTTTCAACTATTTCAATTAATCTCTTGCATGCATTTTAGGGGAATTCAATGAACCATCAAATCCACTTGGTGGCGCATATTCGACAATCAATGTCACAATTCACGGTGGTAATATTGTTATACAGTGCCAGCCGTCTTTTTACCGAAACATCTATGCCATCAATTCAACTGCACAGTGTTTATCCTATGGAAACTGGACAACACTACGTGCTACACCATGCACTCGTGAGTTTTCAATGTTTGCTGAAATACAATTTTCTAAGTGTTTTTTCAGGCACTGTTGAGATTGACATACACAACTATTGAAAAGATTGTCAAGTCGAGGAGGCGCTGACCTTCAGCCAACCAACCTGTCCCATAGTTGCAAGACCAACAAGTGCCAAATAATGAGTGAGACGAATAAGCATTGTCAGGCCTTGCCAAGTATCTGCTTGTGGGTCTTTACAATAATGGCTATTTTTGGAATAGCGAAATTTTGTTCAAATGGATTATATCTGACCTTCCAACGGCTGCAATCTGCATGCTATTTTTGGAGCCAGTTCACCATCGCCCAAGCATTGAGTTGCACGACTTGAGGGTATCCCAGCATACCGCATAACAAACTCGGGACAGGGTAGCTGGCTTCCTAGAGAGCTATTGCCCGGTGACCAGCTCTCTGAACGCATTGCCATTCGCGCATATGCCGTCAGGTTGCAGGTCACCACTAACAGGATATAATAGCCTTGAAACCAGAACAACAACGCTACTGACAATCTGGACGAGAATATCAGGCCACTGACAGGCCTAATTCCGATTTTGCAGCGGGTTCCACTTAAGAGAGCATGTCTGAGAAAACCAGAACATATGTGCAAGTCGATCTCTCAGATTTCGCTCAAATTTTGCAGGTAGGTTTGCTTTGGGGTGTAGATCGACATTCCAAAGCCCGCACAAAATCTTTTGAAGGGAACCATGAAATTGGCATACCCCTCAATATTGGCCCAATATTGGCACGATTTATGGGTCTACAAACGAGCCACGGCACAGCGTACAAGAACAAGCTACGAACAAAACTCCATCAAGTCAACATTACTTCACCTTAGAAGAGTTCTTGGGGCAGCACCACTTAGCCACGCCAGCATCCCAGAAGACGAGGGCAATCATCCCTTGACGCCACAAATGATCGTCTTGAAAATAGCCAAATTACAAGCGCTGATAAAACTGCGAGCTACGTCCTCAATTAGCAAACACTATACACCGGCAGATAGTAGAACACCTCTTCTAGCACTGAGGACATGTCCCCCATCATCCTTTTTGGGTTTTCTTGCAATAAACAATTTTGAATTTTTCCACTCGACCATTCTGAAATACGTCCAAACTCATACCTTCGCAGGAAAGCTCGCCCCTCCGCGACGTCTAGTCGCCAATTTCTACTCCAACACCACTCCCAACGCTGCAGAACAAAGAGTATTGTTGACTCTGACAAGGAAAAGCAGCGGTGATCACTTGTCACTCGAAACGACAAGCTTCTCCTTGCGCCACCAACATTTTTCGGTGCAACAGTTGATGCAAAAGTGACTGAATTTTTGCGTGTAGTTTTTGGATTTTACTGCAAGAGGAATGAAGAAATCACGTGCATCGTGACGTAGGATAATGCTTTCTGGTGCACGACACAATGCACATGATCACGATCGTTCCCGAGGCGCTATTCGAAACGGACCATGAGGGAGGAGGTAAGATGCATTATATGTCTTGCATGCTCTGCTCAGAACATTCAGAAACTATCGTTATAGCACTAGCAGTATTGCATTGGCTAGGAATTCTTTGAGATATTTCCTCTTGCAGTAAGAACAGGGATGCATTTTTTCACACTAACCTCGCTCATCCCGAACATGGTTCAACAGGAACTACGGCTAGTTTACATGCTGATGATCCACGTAGATCTGCAACAGCAAGGAATGACCGTTGTCCATGCCATCAAGGTCGCTTGGAGTTGACCAGCGCGCGGCCTACACTGGTTGCATGGGGTATGTGGCGCGCCCACATGGCAGATTTCTTACGTCATGAACAACGTGATTTGACCCTACTCGCCCTAGTCTGTGTGCTGCATGTTGAGGGAAAGTCCCGGCTGGAAGGCCTACAACACGACATGCGTGCTCTTGAGCTGGACATCAAGATGCACTTGATCCGATCTTGATCAACGGGTGATCCATGTAAGTGCAGGTGCGCTTGATCAAGGTGACTCGGAACAACTGCTGAACCGTGATCTACGAGACCTGGCATCCTTGTGTCACGAGGCACGTGATTTCATCATTCCTCTTGCAGTAAAATCCAAAAACTACACGCAAAATTTCAGTCACTTTTGCATCAACTGTTGCACCGAAAAATGTTGGTGGCGCAAGGAGAAGCTTGTCGTTTGGAGTGACAAGTGATCACCGCTGCTTTTCCTTGTCAGAGTCAACAATACTCTTTGTTCTGCAGCGTTGGGAGTGGTGTTGGAGTAGAAATTGGCGACTAGACGTCGCGGAGGGGCGAGCTTTCCTGCGAAGGTATGAGTTTGGACGTATTTCAGAATGGTCGAGTGGAAAAATTCAAAATTGTTTATTTCAAGAAAACCCAAAAAGGATGATGGGGGACATGTCCTCAGTGCTAGAAGAGGTGTTCTACTATCTGCCGGTGTTTAGTGTTTGCTAATTGAGGACGTAGCTCGCTGTTTTATCAGCGCTTGTAATTTGGCTATTTTCAAGACGATCATTTGTGGCGTCAAGGGATGATTGCCCTCGTCTTCTGGGATGCTGGCGTGGCTAAGTGGTGCTGCCCCAAGAACTCTTCTAAGGTGAGGTAATGTTGGCTTGATGGAGTTTTGTTCGTAGCTTGTTCTTGTACGCTGTGCCGTGGCTCGTTTGTAGACCCATAAATCGTGCCAATATTGGGCCAATATTGAGGGGTATGCCAATGTCATGGTTCCCTTCAAAAGATTTTGCGCGGGCTTTGGAATGTCGATCTACACCCCAACGCAAACCTACCTGCAAAATTTGAGCGAAATCTGAGAGATTGACTTGCACATATGTTCTGGTTTTCTCAGACATGCTCTCTTAACTACTGTTGTCGACACGCACATGACGCGAGAATCGAACAAGGAGTGCGGAGAAAACACAAACGCAAGACATGAGAATTGAAAATCGTGCATCAATATGATGAGAATGATAGCAGGGAGGATGAGAGGGAAGCAACCATGTCTGTGGATGTCGATCACATCTGCCACGATCTTGATTGCTTCTGTGGTCTGGGCACAGCTGTCAAAGTAGTCATCGACATAGTGATGCTCGACAATACCCTGTAAAGGCCTCTTTTACGGGCAAACAGAATACAATTAGTAGTAGTAGTAGTAGTAGTAGTAGTAGTAGTAGTAGTAGTAGTAGTAGTAGTAGTAGTAGTAGTAGTAGTAGTAGTAGTAGTAGTTTTTAATATTTTACTAGGGGAATCCCAACAGGCTACTGCTTTTTTACTGGGAACCCTAGGTGAAGTTTAACCATATTAATGAACAGAGCAAGAGTGTGGGCCTGTCGACAGTCAGCTGGAAGAGAGTTCCACCTGCCTACCGCCAGAAAAGAAATAGAGCGCATGCCATACTGCGTATAAACGAGTGGGAGAACTAAGGCTCTTTGTTCTCTCGGTTTTCGATGCAGCATCGAAAACCAATTGTAGTTTTTCCGGCTTGTAGGGGTTGTTGACCCCAAAGTGCGGGAGATACCAAGTGGTGTTGGAGTCGATCGCTGGCTAATGAGGAGATAGGATCTCCGCGTAGCGGTTGTCGACATACTCATCAATCTTCTCGTCGTACTTCGCTAGCAGTGATGGGTTGCGGTCATGCTTGCGCTCGAGCCTGCGGAGTCGATTGAACGCGTTGCCCCATCTACGCGGCAGCACTGGGTCGTCCTTGTGCCACAGGAGCCCCATCTCCCACATGGTCTCGTCCAACCGCTGCGTTTTCGCCTGCAGCAGCTCAAATGCCCGCAGCTCTTCACGGTTGTGGGCTGTAGCGTGCTGCACCTTGACTCCGAAGTCGTCAGACCTATACGACGATTTCACGAGCTGGTGCAGTTCTTCGTCCTCGTTAGAGATAGTTTGCAGAACGACGTCATCCACTTTGCCCTGACGATGAGATGACCGACCGTGCACGACTCACCCATGCTTAGTTCGTGAGGCGATCGGCTTGTTGTGCGCGCCATCGATGACCTCTAGTCCGACAGTCAGGCTGACATTGTCCTGGCCGATCAGGAACTGGGGCTTGTTGTTTGCGAGTGTGTGGACCTGCACGTCTTTCAAATGCGGCAATGGCTTCAGTGCCTTTGCAGATGTCACCGGCTGACACGACAAATCGACGTTGTCCGCTGTCCTGGCACTCCTCAGCTGAAAAGTGTCGTCTCCCTGCAATCTAGTGATCTGCAGGTTCAGGGATATAGACTGAGGATTGTGTTGATGCTGCTTATCGGTCCATGTGAGAGACAGCGGCGTCACTGGGCCAGACGCTTGCAGGGTCTTGGCTAATCGGGTGTCTACCAGTGTCACTGTAGATCCCTCATCGAAAAGTGCGTACGTCATCACTTCGTTGTGGCCATTTTTCAGGCGTACTGGTACTGTTCGGAGGATGACGCTTGCAGATGGTTTCTGCTTGCTGCAGGTCACGAGTGATGCCGTCGTGATTGAGTTAGTCTGGTCTCTATCAGCAGAGACTTTGGGTGGCGAGTCGTACTGGGGAAGGTTTGTCAGGATTTCGAAGTGCTTTTAGCTGTTTGATGGCATTGAAGTATGATCTTGCATCTGGGCGTAATGCGTCCACTGCCTCCGCTTTGTGCTGCCAATATAAGTCACCTTCGATTCTGAGTAATGCTCGGATACGCTGAAGGATCTTGTTTCTACTTTGTGTTAGTTATTTCCGTTTGTTTGGATCTTTTCCCATATGTATCCGGCTGTGAATTTCTTTTTGTTGAGTTGATAGCTCAATAACAGCAGGGCTCGTACTTCTAGCAATCCTCTGTGATTTCTTTCTTCCAAATGCCTTTTCCGCTGCTGCATGGGTAGATGACACAAATCTCTCCCAGGTTTGGTCTAGCGTGGAAATATCTTTAGGCGGGGTGTTTATGTCTGGCAACGTGCTTGCTATGGCATTTTTGAAACTTTGAAAGTTTGTGCCTTGTGCGATGGCAAATTATCTGCCTTCATGGTACCCGTGCGTCGTACGTCAGGAAGCATGCTGGTGGCGACGCTCATAGCTTCGTCACGGAGTGCCAGGCCCGTGCTCACCTTTTGACCTGACTGTGACCATCAATGTTCTTTTCACATGGACAGATTTATTAATATTATATGTCTTGGTCCGTCCAAAGCAGGAAACGACCTAAGGACCTTGATATCAATTATCAAGTTATGACGTTTCAGAATGACAGCCCGCGGCGGAGTGAAATAGAATAAGTGTCGTTGTAATATCATCATTTACGAGTGTCGTGATAACATCATTAATTTTACGAGTGCGTTGTTACGATACAGTGTTTGTTGTGCGTTGTGTGTTTTTGTCGGATCATAATATTAATGATAATACGCCGATATTGTTAGTTGTATAGATAGTACTTACGTTGTTGCTTGCATTTTCGCTCTCCACAGCCACTCCATTGCGTGCTGCGTTCTATGTATTCCTATTCTGTACACTGAATCTCTCTCTTTCTCCCTCTGACAGGGTTTGCTGTCACCCTGTCCCTAGACGCAAGCACCCTCTGACAGACCAAACCGATTCGCTTCATCTTTACAATCTTTATCTCCTTTCGATTTGAATTTCTGTTTGTTCTGCACTCTGACTTTTCCTTGTTTCACCTGCGCTTTTGGACACGGAACTTTGCTGTCGCCATTATTATTATTATATCCATGGTTACGTTGTACGTTGACTCATCGATGCATCATGCATCATTTGTGATCATCTGATTTTCTACTCTTCGATCTTCATGCATGCACGCACTGATGTACACGTAAGCCAATGCACACACGCGGGCACGTTTTGCTGATGACAGCGATTTGGCGGTCGTTGTTCTTGGTTCTTTTCTGGTTGTAATCTTCTTGTAATTATCTTAACTTTGTTTCTCCTACCTGGTCGCTTGGTGCACTGGTCTGTGTGTGCCACGGTAATGGTGGTTTGTGAAGTACAGTAGTGAAGAGGATTAGAAAACAACTTTTGGTCCCGAAACCCTAGCTTGAGGTTGAGCCGGTCAGGGCTGTTTCTTCGATTTTTCAGTTTTCTCGTTCTGTAAGTGTTTGTAGCCTGTAGGGCTGTGTTACCTTAGTGGGTAGTAATGTCGTTGAAGGTTGACGGATTTATTAGGCCCTTCAAGGGTAAGCACGACGACTGGGACATGTTCTGGGTCAAGTTGGGACACCGAAGCAAAGCTAATGACAAGGCTTCCCCTGTTCTTGGAGTCAGATACTCTGTTAGTCTACTCCAAGATGCCGACAGCTGACCAGAAAGACAAAGCCAAGGTGGTGAACATAATGAAAAAGACATTTGGAGTGTCACCAGGAGATGCTTATCGCCAATTCAGTAGCCGGCTGTACCGGCTGAATGAGATGCCTGAGGCGTATGTTGCGGACTTGCGCCGCCTTCTGTCTGCGGCCGGCCAATCCGTCAATGGTGATGACAACGCCGACATCATTGAACAGCTGCTGGCGGGGCTACCTGTCCACTTGGAGCGGCAGATTTGCCTCTCGTGCGCTGGCGTCGAGTTCGTGGTACCGGACATTGTGAGCAAGATCCGTGCCCTAGGCGTTGTGGATTCGTCCCCGCCTGATATGGGGATGGTAGCAGCAGTCAGTGGCAGTGCTGCGCCCCGAGTTGGCAGCAGCAGTGGTGGCAGCAGCGCTAGTGGACAAGCTCCCAAGGCCAACACACTGTCCTACTTTTGTAATGAGCCCGGCACATCAACCGGAACTGCCCGAAGCAGACTGCCAGGCGAGGAACACTGCAGTGTGTGTTTGGTGATAGGACCGGGCACGTGAAAAAAGACTGCTTCCAGCGGAAGAAGTGGCTGGAGGCGCAGTCGGCGAACGGCGTTTCAGCAGCATCTGTGGTCGGCGCAGACAAGGTGATCTGCATGCAGAATCATGCCCGCGCATATACTCAAATGTCTCTTCTCAGTGCGGAAGCTCGTGCACATGCTTGATGTGCAGTTGTCTCGTGCGGACAGCGAGTCAACCATCCTCGCGTTGGACGGTAAGCCCCTTGATGTACTAGGCTCGACGCAGCTGCAGTTCCACCGCGATGATGGACCGGTGCGCATACCCCGCACGTGTATATATGTACTTGTCGTCCCGAATTTATCCGTGATGGCTGCT
This sequence comes from Sycon ciliatum, assembly GCF_964019385.1. NCBI lineage: Eukaryota > Metazoa > Porifera > Calcarea > Leucosolenida > Sycettidae > Sycon > Sycon ciliatum. The sequence goes on from NC_088644.1 coordinate 45,333,901, forward strand.
GATGTGTTGCTAGGCAACGACCTTGTTACATGGTGCGGTGGCGTCAGCTTGTCATATGACGACGACGGCAGTATGAGTCACATAGTTTTCGGCGAGCAACTGCCTGCTGCTGCAGCCGCTGGTCCGGTCCCTTCACCTGATGCTGCTATTGCTGACACCACGTCCAAGCTGTCGCGTCATGTTTCTGTGTCACAGGATGGTGATGACGTTGTGCTAAGTGCAACGACAGTGAAGCTCGCTGGGTACCTAGTAAGCTGTGCTGGGTTATATCATGGCGTTGGAAAGAGGACACTGCTTCCGTGTCTACAATTGGCATCGGCTTTACTGAGTAGGGCCGGAAGTACCTCTCGCCACAGCAGGAGGAAAGGTTTACTGCAGCGGTCGATGAGTGGGTTGCCAATGGTTGGCTCATTGAGCATAACCCGGAGGTGCACGGAAAGCCAGCCTGTGTTCTGCCCCTGATGGCGGTTGAGCAAGAGCACAAGCTTTCAACTCATGTTCGGCCCGTGTTGGACTACCGCCACCTGAACCGGCAACTTGTGTCGCAACCAGGCAATGAATCTCCTGTGTGTGCGGAATCCCTGCGGTCGTGGCGTAGCCGTGAAGACGAGCACAAGCTGTTAGACATCAGGAAGGCATATATGCAAGTGCATGTCCGGGATGATTTGCTGCGTTATCAAGTCGTTGTCTGGCAAGACAAGACCTACGTAATGACCCGCATGGGTTTCGTCTTGTCTGTGGCCCCCAAGGTCATGGACATCATTGTCAAGTATGTGACCCACCACATGCCAGAAGTCGACAATTTTTTGGATGAAGCGATTGTCCCCAAGCCTCTGTCTAGTGCTGTGTCTGCCCGCCTTGCTGCATACGGCCTGCCCACGAAGCCTGCGGAGGATGTCAGTTCTGCTCCAGTGCTGCGTCTCCAGCTGTTTACCGGAGAGGATAATGAGTTACATTGGCGCAGACGTGATGGTGTCCAGCTCGAGGTGGCTGATGAGATTACCCGTCGGGAAGTATTCAGCTGGTGCGGACGATTAACCAGTCACCATCCCGTCTGTTCCAGGCTACGTACGGCCTGTGGGTACCTGAAGCGCCTTGCCAGCGTTGACAGTGCGTGGGACAAGCCAGTGTGCGACGCTGTGGTCCATTGCTGTGCTGAGCCACAGGCTATGCTGGACAAGGCTGACCCAGCGACTGGCAAGTGGGCAGTGAATGTGGAAGCACGCGACTGTACTGCGTGGTGCGATGCGTGCGCCGTCGCCTATGGAGCGCTGCTCGAGTGCGATGGGGCGGTAGTTGAAGACCGCTCCTGGCTTCCCCCTGCTTCAGATCGCAACCACATCAATGTCGCTGAACTGAATGCCGTCCTGAGGGGCCTCACCCTCGCAACTGACTCCCGTGTGAAGACAGCGACGGTGTTGACCGACTCCAAGACTGTGTATGGCTGCCTGTCGGCACAACTTGGGAACATTCAACGGCTGAAGACGAACAGCCTCTTCGACGTTGTCGTGGAGCGGCGCCTGCAAGCAGTGGAGGACATCGTTGCAGAGACAGGCATGCAAGTGCACCTTCGTTGGATGCCTTCTGCAGAGAACAAGGCCGACAAGTTGACGCGTGTGCCTGACACGTTTGTGCGCTGCTGGAGGAAGCTTCAGCCGTGCGCCTCTCCAGCTGCTGCCTTTGCCGCCGTCTCAGCGCCCCCAAAGCAGGTTGTAAGTGGTGTTCTTTTTGCAAGACGTGTTGAACAGATTTCCAGTATTATTGCTGCTGTGTCTTCTGGTTCCGACATTGTTGATCCTTCCTTTAAGAAATTACGGACTCAGCTTCTTGTTTATGATGGCAGTTTGTATCACCGTGTTAAGGTGCCCCCCAATGATGAGCAGGTTGTGCCTGTTGTTCCCCAGTCCCTGCAGCGCAGAGTTTTGTCTCATGCGCATGCGATTTGTGGTCATGCCAATTGGGGGACCATTTCGAAGCTGCTTCGGTCTGGGTGTTATTTCCCTAATATGGCTGTTTTGTGCCAGTCTGTTGTCCAGTCTTGATCTGCGTGTGCTTCCGCTAGTTCCAAGCGTGGTCTTGTTGCCACGCCGACCCGTCCGGTTAGTCCTTCTGGACCCTGGAGTGTTGTGCAGCTGGACACCATGGAACTCGGTCCCAACAGGAGTCAACGCTACCATTGTGTCCTGGTGTGCACGGTCATGTTTACCAGGTGGGTGGAAGTTGTTCCTTTGTCTCGCCATGATGGTGCGTCTGTGGCTTCTGCTTTTGTCGATGCGTGTTCCCGCTGGGGAGCCCCTGATGTTGTGAGGTCGGACAATGGCACTGAATTTGTCAATCACGTTACTGTTGCACTGTACAATGCATTTGGCGTGGAAGTGCGACGTGGTGCTGCGCGGCACCCGTAGAGTCAGGGTGGTGATGAGCGTTTTCACCGCACATTGTTAACATTGATTCGTAAAACTATTACTGAGTCGGATGATTGGACTTCTGCTTTAAGCATCCTGTTATACTATTATCGTGCGCGTCCTCACTCTGTTACTGGTTTGTCCCCGTGTGAGGCTATGTGTGGTTGGATTCCCCATGGCCTTGTTGTCGATTGTCCGCAGCCTGATGTGTCTCTGAGTGCGTGGGTCGAGAGTTTGTGTGTGAAGTCTGCTGCTGTGCGTTATTATTTGGAGGAGGATTTGTCTGCTGCCGAGGCGTCACTCCCTGAGTCTGCTGCTAGTGCTCCTGTTGGTCCCTGTCCGCACAGTGTTGGTGATTTTGTCTTGTTGTTGCGCCCTAGTCGCCGCCAGAAACGCACGTCACCGTGTGAACCAGGCTGGGTAGTGTCCAAAGTTGTCTCTGAGTCAACTGTTGTGATTGTGCGCGACAATGACGATGCCCGTACTTCGAACAAGCTTATCAACATCGAGCTGATCAAGTCTCAGTCTACTGATCGTGTTGATGCTGATGACGATGCCTTTTCTCTTTCTGTTGAGTTGTCTGCTGTTGATGATGATGTTTTGCAGCCTGTTGTTGCTGCTCCTGTTGAGCCTGTGCCTGCGAAAGGTCTTCGTCCTCGCGAGGACATTCAGGCCCCCGTTCGTTATCGTGACATATTTGACTTTGCTGTTCGCGATGTCATCAGGGGGAAAGGTGAAATAAAATGAGTGTCGTTGTGATAACATCATTTACGAGTGTCGTTGTGATAACATCATTTACGAGTGTCGTTGTGATGACATCATTTACGAGTGTCGTTATGATAACGTCATTTACGAGTGCGTTGTTACGATACAGTGTTTGTTGTGCGTTGTGTGTGTTTGTCGGATAATAATATTTATAACAATACGCCGATATAATTAATTGCATAGATAGTACTTACGTTGTTGCTTGCATTCTCGCTCTTCACAGCAACTCCATTGCGTGCTGCGTTCTATGTATTCCTATTCTGTACACTGACTCTCTCTCTCTCTCTCTCTCTCTCTCTCTCTCTCTCTCTCTCTGACAGGGTTTGCTGTCACCCTGTCGCTGGGCGCAAGCACCCTCCGACAGATCAAACCGATTTGCTTCATCTTTGCAATCTTTATCTCCTTTCGATTTGAACTTCTGTTTGTTCTGCACTCTGACTTTTCCTTGTTGCACCTGAGCTTTTGGACGCGGAACTACTTTGCTGTCGCCATTATTATTTTATCCATGGTTACGTTGTACGTTGACTCATCGATGCATCATGCATGATTTGTGATCATCTGCTTATATACTCTTCGATCTTCCTGCATGCATGCACTGATGTACATGTAGGCCAATGCACACACGCGGGCACGTTTTGCTGATGACAGCGATTTGGCGGTCGTTGTTCTTGGTTCTTTTCTGGTTGTAATCTTCTTATAAATATCTTAACTTTGTTTCTCCGACCTGGTCGCTTGGTGCACTGGTCTGTGTGAGCCACGGTAATGGAGGTTTGTGGAGTACAGTAGTGAAGAGGATTAGGCAACAGGAGCTGACCGATGATGACCGATACGAGAAGATCGACGTTCTTCTCCGCAATCAAGCGTGCTAGTGCCTTCAGAGCCATTGAACATTCTCTGCCAATCATGCCCGAGGTAGAGAAAACTAAAGGGGTAAATGTGCCCCTGTCCACTGCTGCCACCCGCTCTTCGTACTGGCGCTTTTTCATCTGTTCATGGGTTTGGAGCTGGCTGATGACTTCCCGACGCGAAAGCAAGCTTGCCGGTCACCCGGATGTCAAAAAAGGCAACTTGCTGTGTCATCCAGAAGCCACAAGCCCGGATGTCCAGGCGGGCGCCTGCCGAGCGGTTGGCTGTCCTCCCTTGGAGCCGCTCACCATCATATGGCAGTAGAGGCGGTTCTACCTCCACATCCCGGACCGCTTCAAGCGCAGCTGCATTTGGCGCAAGAGCCCAATGCGTTACACTTGCAGCATTTAGGCAGATATCAGCAACCTTAGCTACATACTTTGTTTCAAAGATTACAAACATTCAAAAAGCCAAGTCTTATGAAGGACAGTGTCAGTGAGGTTATGCGGTGAGCAGGGGCAGCAGGGGCAGCAGGGGCAGAAGGGCTATCCTGGGTACAAAACCCATGAGCACTGGGACGTATCTCTGTGTATTAGACGTCGGCGGATAATGCTCGAAAATCACACGGATTATGCTTTTCAGTATGCTGCCAATATGTCCTGAACATCAATAAAATTATGCTCAAATTATGCTTCATGACGCTGTGGTCTTTCATGTTTATAATGACACTAAAATGTATAGAATGTATACTCGGGATCAAAATTAATGTGGACTTCTGGAGAAAACTGCATGGAAGGAGATCTAAGTAGTCTCTGCTGGTGCAGGGACTGCTGCTGCTGGTGTGTCTCCTTGCCCTTACTATGACGATCGGAGGTGATGTGCAGCTTCACAATACTCTTTTTCACGGATAACACTGTGTGACAGACTTCACAATAAAGCTTTCCTGAGGAGACGGTAAGGTATTCAGCTGGAAACTCCGTGACCCTCTGGTGTGGACTTATATTGACAAACTGGGTGCTAGAACGTAGCGAAACTCGAGTCTTCTTCGCATTGGCTGAGGTGTTCGCCTTCTCCGTTGACGTTCTTTTCATGAAATGGTGTCTGGAAATTCTAGCTTCATCTGCTTTCTCCAGGTGATCGGCTGCATAACAATTGCTGTCGTCTTCCTCTTATAATACGTCGAATTCCATGTCAGACGGATAATCAAGTGCCTTGTCACGGGCGCCCGCGGACTCCATTCGATCCGTCACGCTACTTCAGCTGCCATAGACTTTCAACAAAACTTCTGATAGGATTGGGCCATAGGACTAAACATGCAGGACTGCAGGAGGAATGCGTTTGTTGACAGTTACAACTAATGACTATGTGGCGCTGCTGTCGTCGTGGACGGAAGGTTTTCAAGCTACTGAAGTAGTTATGAAGTTGATTGTTCCAACTAGGAACACACGCTTCTTGCCGAACTTGACACTTGACTGACTCACGACTGCCATCCGGAGCACACGAGGAGCACGTCGCACCTTCCACTCGGCAAACCTGCAAGAAAGCACCACTCCCTGCTCAATACACGGTGTTTCGGGGAATTCACCCCTCATCAGTTGAGCTTGAGTAGGCTGAGGAAGATTGTGCCTGAAAAGCACCACTTATATACTGCTCTACAGGCCAAACCATCACCAGGGATACAAACTTACAGAGACGCTTTGTTTCCAGCGCGACAAACACCTCGTGAAGCTCCAGGTAGCAGCGTGAGTCAGAGTCGCTCATGGAGTTGTGATAAACAGACGTTGAGAGCCAGTATAGCTATTCGCAACGCTGTCACCTCCAACAACTAGTCGCACGTCCGCGTGAGGGACAACAATACGAACTTAGAAGTTGCGACTTCGGCGGTAATAGTCATGAAGTTGATTGTTCCAACTAGGAACACACGCTTCTTGCCGAACTTGACACTTGACTGACTCACGACTGCCATCCGGAGCACACGAGGAGCACGTCGCACCTTCCACTCCGCAAACCTGCAAGAAAGCACCACTCCCTGCTCAATACACGGTGACTATTACCGCCGAAGTCGCAACTTCTAAGTTCGTGAAGTAGTTATGTAAGCAATACACGCCGTGGACGCACCACCGCAACCAACTTCTGGTACTTCTGAAGTAAACAATACAGATCTGTTACATTAAATTTTACAATGCAGATCATACGCGGATGATGTTGATTTTGTGAGCCGGGATGAGACGTTTCCCAGTGAAGTTGAACAACACGCTCCAACAGTTTTTGCGAGATGGAACCTGAACATTAATCCCTCCAAGACAGAGCATACCACCGTCGTCCAATTTCCCGATAGGAACCAAGAAACGTGGCGTACTGTCCGCAAACTAGGCTCCCTCCTGGGTGACGCCGAAGATGCTGCTTGGAGGCGTTAACTGGCCGCCGGCGCCTTCAACTCGCTCCTCAAGATCTGGACCCGCAGGCACCAGATCAGTGAAGGTCATCGGCTGAGGCTCTACAACGCCTACGTCATCCCAGTCCTTACCTACAACTGCGGCACTTGGGGTCTACCGATGTCGGAGCTCGCGCGAATGAATTCGTTCCACAGGACCCAGCTAAGGAGCATCATCGACGTGCCGTACCCTAAACGAATTAGCAATGACACTCTGTATAAGCGCTGTTGTGAGCGGTGTGCTATACACACCTCCTACGTGAGACTTGACACAATCATCATCATACTTTACACTATTGTGGATTAGCACCTCTATTGCTGTACTGGTATTTAGAGGGCTTCTGATTGTTGATGAAGGCAGAGTTATCCTGGACAATACAACCGTCTCACTGGTGGCAGCGGTGGGATTCGAACCCACGCCTCTGGAGAGACTGGCCACCCGTTTCACGTAGTAACAGACCTGGTGGTGCCCATGATAGGAGGCGCAGACTTCTTGAGTCGGCTGGGAAAGCAAACCTGGGACTGGCCAAACAGCACGCTGATCACGCAGGGACACCACCTGAAACTGGAAACAGTATATCGCAACTCCCGTCCTCTGGACCAAGCACACCGGCCAACAGGAGTGTGTAGGGTCATGGTGCAGGACACGATCAAGGTTAAACCGGGCGAGGAGGCATTGGTCCCATGCACATTCAGCGGTCGGACGCCCAGGGCGGAATACCTCCTCGAGCCAACCATGGCAAGCAACAACGACACAGTCAGAGCAATGTGCTGTCTGCTGCGTCCCACGGCATTCGGGGCCACGGTACGCATGGTGAATGCAGGGAACAGTGAAGCAGTACTGCACAAAGGAAAGGTGGTGGGAATAGCACGTGCTGAATTCGAAATGTCGCTGCAGAACCCGGCGAAGAGTGATGAGCCGAGGCGGCAGGTAACGGGGTACAAGCTGGATGAAAGCCTACAGGACAGCAAGAAGCAGGAGATTCAGGAGCTGGTCAACGGGTATGGCGATGTGTTCTGGGCGGAAGGCGATCAGCTACCGACGGCAAGAACTGGCATCCAGCATGAAATACACCTCAAGAGTGATACAGCACCACAGTGGTCAAGGCCTCGTAGGATGGCACCGGACGCACGGAAGAAGGTGCGGGACGAAGTCGAGTACCTCATTCAACAGGGACTGATCCGGGAGTCTACTTCGGCATGGGCTGCTCCTATAGTGGCTGCTCGGCGCAAGAATGGCCGACTGAGACTGGCAATGGACTACCGAAGGCTAAACGCAGACAGTCATCCCCAGCATCACCCACTGCTTCTAATAGACGACTTGGTGGATCATTTGACTGAAGCGCAGTTCTTCTCCACGGTTGACTTGAGATCCGGCTACTATCAAATGCCCATGCGTCGTGAGGATGCGGCCAAGACTGCCTTCGTCACGCCCGATGGCCAGTATGAATGGACTGGTCAGGGCACCCCGTTCAGCTTGTCGGGAGCCCCGGCGACCTTTCAGCGTCTGATGTCAGCGATTCTGGGCGAACTGAATTGGACGGCTGCACTATGCTACCTAGACGACGTGCTGGTATGGGGACGCAGCTGGACGGAGCACAACAGCCGGTTGCGGGAGGTGCTCAGTAAACTCAGGTCGGCTGGTGTACTGCTGAACCCCGACAAATGTTGTTTCGGTGTGCGGGAGGTGGAGTTCCTTGGGCACGTAATAGCAGCAGGCACAATGCGCATCTCCGAGGCCAGGACTCAGTCGTTGCTCCGCCTAAGCCTACAACTGTTACTATGCTCCGGAAGGCTATGGGTGCCTTTTCATACGTTCAGCACTGGATCCCAGGCATGGCGACCATCGCAAAACCGCTGTACGAAATGATGAAGGGTCCTCGAAGCACGCTGCTTCAATGGAGTGAGAAGGCAAGTTTAGCATTTGAGACGCTAAAGCGACAGGTCGCCTCAGCACCGGTTTTGCAGTTACCGGACATGAAGAGGCCGTTCATACTAGTAACGGACGTCGGTACCGGTGCAATGCTAGCACAGCGACGATACGGCAAGCTTCTAGCGCTGGTAGCGTTCTTCCACCACACATTGACGCAGGCAGAGAGGAACTACCCTGTCACGGACCGTGAGCTGCTGGCAGTGATCCTGGCCATCAAGAAATTTAGGGTCTATCTCTCCGGCCAGCCATTTGACCTTATCACCGACCACGCAGCACTCAAATGGATCAACAGCCTGGCGATGGATGAGATCCATGGGCGACGTGCACGGTGGCTGGATTATCTACAACAGTTCCCGATGAGACCCATCCACAGGGCAGGAACTTCACCCGAACTGAGCATGGCGGATAATTTGTCCCGGATTGGGCACGCCGAGCTACCAAAGGTCATGCAGTGCCTAAGCGTGCAGCAGGAGGATAGTAAGAATGACGGCATCCACCAGCTCACCACGCTCTTCTCCATCCAGGAACTGAACAAAGCGCAGCACAAGTGTCCAGCGCTAGGCCCTGTGATGAAGGAGCAGAGGGAGCCGGGCTCAGTGGGCTCGCTGGAGGAGGAATCTAAGTGCATCCTGAGGAAGAGGGCACGACTGAGGATCGGCACGGATGGAGTCCTGCGCTACTCGGAGTCGAAGGGCAGATCTACGAAACAGAAGTCACTGGGTCGGAGGAAAATCCAGGTGGCGGTTCTACCCTGTTCGTTGCGCCGGAAGTTCCTAGAGCTGGTGCATGATGCACCACTCAGTGGCCACATGGGCCGAAACAGGACGAACGACCGCATTCGTGACATAGTATGGTGGCCCTTCATGTCAGAGGATGTGGCAACGTACGTGAGAGGATGCGCAGCTTGTCAGCGGCACAAGCGCCCCAAACATCCGGACAAGGCGGAGCTGCAGAAGACAGATATACCCGCAGCACCTTTGGCACGGATACAGGTTGATTTCGTTGGCCCATTTCAGCCGTCTGTGCCGGATCAGTTTCGCTATATCTTGGCCATACAAGATGTATTGACGCGATACGCGATACTTATCCCTACAGCAGACGCCACTACAGAGACTGCAGCGAAGGCCTCACTAGAGCATTGGGTTATGGTGTTCGACATTCCGGTGACCATCCAGAGCGACCGGGGCTCACACTTCACAGGAACAGTGTTTCGGGAAATGTGCTCAGCCATAGGCATTCGGCAGGCATTGAGCAGCCCGAACCATGCCCAGTCTAATGGGGTTTACGACGAAAGGGCGCGAGATTTTAGGGCGCTAACACGTTTCGGCGCCCTCAAACGGCGCTGAGACACGAGGGCGCTGAGACATCACGGCGCTGAGACACGAGGGTGCTGAGACATCACGGCGCTGAGACACGTCGGAGGCGAGACGAATCGGCGCTAAACTGTATAATGTCGACCCATGTCGAATAACTTAACAAATCACCTCGGAATAAAACACAGGTACGTCCCCCCCCCCCCCCAATTATCCCAAGCAATGTTCTGATTTTCTAATCATAACCGATAACCGAATCTAACTATGGCAGCTCAAGCCGATGGTATTCACTCATCTACTACGAAGAAGAAGAAGAGACTCCTCATCCATGAGGGGTTTTCGTACACCAAGGACAAGGACGGACTACAGGACACGACTTACTGGAGGTGTGAGCGGCGAGGCGAATGCAAGGGACGCTGTACAACTGTCAGGGATGACGTGTTCAAGACCGTTCCCCACTGCCACCCACCGGATGCGACGCGTGTCACAGTCGAGAAAGCCAAGGAGGAGCTACGGACAAGGGCCGCAACGACAACTGAGCCAACGAGTTCCGTTCTGAGAGCTGCAACGAATGATCTGTCTGCTGATTGCCTATCCTCGTTACCTAAGGCATCTTCCGCTAAGAAATCTATCCAGCGCGAACGGCTTGCTGCCGGTAATGTTCCTCCAAATCCAAGAAACTTACAAGAACTTGTTCTCCCGGAGCAATTTAAATTGACAGCAAGTAACAAGAACTTTCTGATGTTCGACAACTCCTTTCAGATTTCGAGAAGCCAGCTATTCAGGCCTTCCAGCATGCGTATCCACTGCTAAGAGTAACAGGATGTCTTTTCCATTTGGCACAGAATATCTACAAGCATGTACAAGAGAATGGCCTCCAAGTACCCTACAGCCAAGACCAAGAGCTTTCCTTGTTGGTGCGAACGATACCTGCTTTAGCGTTCGTACCACAAGGGGATGTTGTCAGATACTGGGAGCTTCTCAAGCCACGGTTTCCAGGCACCTATGCCGAGGGAGAGCAGAAACTCCTTCGGTACTTTGAACGTTACTACATTGGAGAGGAAGTTCAAGACGGCCCACGAAGGATTCCGTCCTTCCCAATAACACTCTGGAACGTCCATGAACGTACGATCCAGAACGAACAAAGAAGCAACAACTGCCCCGAAGCGTGGCATAGAAGATTTAATTCGTCCGTAAACTGCTGTCATCCGACTCTCTGGAAATTCATCAAAGTTCTTAAGTCAGAGCAGCAAACATGTGAGACCGAAAGAGCCAGACTACAAGGAGGAGATGCACCACCACCAAGCAAGAAGAAGTATGTGGAGGTGGACAAGCGATTGGCAACTCTAGCGAGTACCTTTCAGCAACGAGACCCGTTACAGTTCCTCAGAGGAGTGGCCTTCAACTTGAAGGCGTACTGAAGAAGCTTCCTTCATATCAACGATTATTTTTGATTTGCGTATTGTACGATGTTGAATTATTTATCGCTACTTCTGACCACCATTACTTTCGAGAATAATTCGATAAAACTTACATTGTATTCACAGCAAACTTGAAGATTGAAAAAAATTAATCAAAAGGCAATGGACGCCCTGTGGTAGTGGTGACATTCTGTCTCGGTCCATACGCCTTGCTGTCTGCGCGGCAAAATGTTCCCGCGCCTTACGGTGCAACGCCCTATTGTCACAGACGCCGTCAAGTCTGGCGCCCAGGTGTACTTCGATCTACTGTTAGACGACCTACTGTCGCGATCCCAATCTAATGGTCAGGTCGAACGACAGAATCAACTGATCGATAATGTGCGCTGTGTGTGTGATGACAACCCAGCGGCATGGCCAGAGGCAGTGCGTTCCGTACAATATGCGCACAACACGTCAAAGAATGCTACTACCGGCTGCTGTCCATACGAACTCCTATTCCATCAGCACCCCAACAGACCAGAACAGTTTGCAGTACCACAACCAACAGGACAGCGACCATCACGTGCGGTGGAACGAATGGACAGAGTTTTCCGACGGGTGAAGCACCGGATAAGCGATGCTCAGGAGGCCAGGAGGGTGAGAGTTGGCAGGAAGGCGAGGTGTGGATATGCTGTTGGTGACACCGTGAGAATCAAGCTCCAACCTGCACAGCGCACGAAAGGAAAGCTTCACGCACGCAAGTCCGAATTGTATACAGTTGTGCACAGGACTCGCAATACCTACCTGTTGAAGCCTTGCGGACCCAATGCCCTTACTCGCACGCTACAGAGACACTACAATGAGCTAGAGGCCGCACCCCCTCAGCGGTTGAGCTGGGAGCACAGTAGCAGCACCCACGAAACGGGGACGGAGGGGGAGCTTGACGTTTCTCCAAGTGGAGCTGCCCAGGAGACAACCCCGATTCGCAGGAGTGGAAGAGTTAGACGGCCAACCAAGTTTCTGGCAGTAAACCCCCGGCGGGTCCGTTATGGATCAAGCTCGGCCTGTAGTGGTGCCGAAGCGGATGCGTCGGACGATAACAAGAGTGCGGGGGAGTTTTGACTCTGACCTGAGATGCTTGGTGGCGAACCAGGCCGGTCACATGAATGCTGGGTGGGAGGCCGGGTGTCGCGGAAACACTTTCTTTGAGTCGGCATGGTGTGCCTCCATTTTGAGTTGCTGTTCATATTGTTGAGTTTGAGTGGGGAGTGTGAGCGGTGTGCTATACACACCTCCTACGTGACACTTGACACAATCATCATCATACTTTACACTATTGTGCATTAGCACCTCTATTGCTGTACTGGTATTTAGAGGGCTTCTGATTGTTGATGGAGGCAGAGTTATCCTGGACAATACGACCGTCTCACTGTCGAGTTGTCCCCATCAGCGTGATGATCACAAGGCAGCGCTACAGTCTCGCTGGCCATATCTTTCGTTTGGCCCCAACTGCTCCTCCACAGTTGGCAGTGGATATGTATCTTCGCTTGGCCAAGGATGACGGCACTGAACCCTTCAGGGGTCGACCTCGGACGACTTTGGTAACGGTCTTGCAGACGGAACTGTCATCATGGCATGGACTTACCCTCCACAAGCCGCTAGATGCTGACGCAGTCCGCACAATGGCAGCGGACCGACAGGCATGGCGTGGAGCCCGCCTCACCTAACAGGACCGATTCTCGTGATCCACGTGATTCCGCCAGACATGTTGTATGCATATTCTATTTTATTTTATACTTTGGATGAAGTTTTCCATTTGTCCTATTGGTATTGTTGACAACGGCTTTTGTTGACGTCACTTCTGTCATTTCATTGTATCATTGTATCGTATTAGTCTTCAGACATTAATCCTGAATAGCATAAGCGAAAGTGGCACCCCCGCCACCTAGGCGGACATGCTTTTAATAATAATTATAATAATGCAGATCAGGCCTTTTCACTTTTCAGGGAACCGTGCCACGTGGTATGGTACGACTCCCTGAAAGGGCCTGATATTTGGGAGTCTTTTTGGTCCGTGCCGTAGCCCTTCACATTCTGTGGTGTGTTGGTCTTTGCCTGCTGAATATTGATAGAGGTATTGTGGACTGGTCCATTGTAGTTTGGAGGCAGCTGTTTAGCTTTGTTCAGGCTGGCCATTTTCTTTTCCATGGTTGTGGATCTCGCCTTACCTTACGTTATCCTGGGCTGTGCTGGAGCTGGTCCTGGCCTCCGTGCATCAGAGCTGTCAGGTGCTGGGTAGAACACATCACCTCTGCCTCTGGGCGTGAACTGTGTGTTGGCATGGGTACTGCCATGGATACCACGTCGAATGTGGACCTGGCGGTGCTTACGTTTGAGCAACTCCGTGCCGTTGCCCAGGGCCATAGCGTTCGGGCACCCGACGGCCTGACTCGTGCAGAGCTGGTACCGCAACTTCGGAAAGCTGGTATTGGTGTTTTGCCGTCCCTTGTGCAGACTGGCCTTGATAGCGTCGTCACGGGCAAATTTGATGAATTGGTGCATGCTGTGGGATGCGTTTCAGCTGAGCTGGCGGCTGTGAGATCTGATAGGCGACGGAAGGCTTCTGTTGTAGCAAGTCTGGACTCACGAGTCATACACATCGAGAGTGAAGTAGATGCTCTCCGTCTTGCTTCACTTGGATCTCTCAAGGAAGACGTTTACGCCTCAGAGTCTGAATCTCGTATTCATGCGCAGAAGCCTGCTTCCTCACCACCCCCAGCCATTTCTAGGCCTCTGCTGGTGGAGTCCCGCTCTCGAGTTCAGCCTCCGTATACCGCTGTTCTGCAGGGGACGGTGGTTTCTTGTGCTGCTGCTGCTGCTGCTGCATCTGCTCGTCCTGGCTCTGTTCTGCTCTGGTCCTGGGGCCTGTTGCTCTACTGCTTCCGGTTGGCGGGATGTCAATCGGCGGCGACATCGCAACAAGCTGGACACAGCCCCGACTGCTGCCGCTTCAACCACCCGTAATGAGGCCCTGACCAGGACTGTCACTTCTGCCTATCAAAAGCCCACACCCGTTAATTCCTCTCCGAACGTGCTAACCGGAGCTGTGCGAACCCGGAGGAAGGTTTTCTTCATCAGCAATATCACTCCTAGCTGTGAGGCGACATCTATCGTCAACTGGTGTAAGGCGCGAGATGTAGAGGTGCTTGCATGCTCCGCATCGCGATACTTTGGCACCTCCTACGCTAGACTAACCGTATCTGAGGAAACCATCAATCGGGTGATGGGTGGCTGTTTCTGGCTGGAGACTATTCAGCATGCTGTTCGGCCATGGAGATTCAGTGACGGGGTGGGGGTGTCTGCTGACATCGCTGATCAGTGACTACTCTCTCCTTCCGTGGCTTCGCTGAACCCACATGCAGCTCCATTCTTCTTCCCCGAATCCTATGTCTGTTCCAACCTTAACCCCAATGCCAGACCGTATGCTCCTGTGCGTCCTCCAGCCGAGCAAGTGAAGGAGACTAGCTTCGAGAAGCTCCTATTGTATACAACAAACTGCCGTTCAATAGTCAATAAATATGCTGGATGTCCGTAATCGTCGAAGAACACCACCCTGATGTGACTTGCTTAACGATACCTAATCTATCGGCGAGACAGACCGCCTTGTGAGAACAGGTCTGGCACCATCTCCCGGGCATACGGTGGTGTTGCAATCCTTGTTCTAGAACACCGTTTTAGATCCATACAATATCGCCCGGATCTACTCCGTCCTATGTGTGAGGCTGTATTGGTCCAGCTCACGCCCAGGTCAAGCAAAAAAAAGTGTCATGCGACTAAGCTGCCATCTGTCTCTTCTGCTCGCTACCTCGGAGTTCACATTGACAGCGCCATGTCTTGGAACACCCAGATGGATAGGTGCGTTGCCCGCCTCACCAAGAAAGTCGGTGTGCTGTGGCGGATGCGCCGCTGCCTCAGCATGCAAAGCCGCATCCAGTACTTCAAGTCGGTGATCATGCCTGATTTCTCATATGGCTCCAATGCCTTCTCAGCATCGCTGGCGGGTAAGCACCTGGACCGTCTCCAAGTTCTGCAGAATCGTGCGGCTCGAGCTGTGTACGGATGCTCGCCGCGCACCTCTGCCAGAAACCTGCTAGTCCAACTCGGCGCCTACCGTGTCCGGGAGATCTTCATCCAGAAGCTCATCTTCCTGGTTTGGCGCTGCCGCTACTCCCGTGCTAGCCCCACACTGCAAGTGCTGTTGCTACCAACCAGTGGCGCTCCTACTCGGCTGCAATTATCTATGGGTCTAAGACCACCACCAACCCGCACTGAGCTGGGTAAGGGTTGTCTCGCGTTCCAAGAAGCTAGGCTCTGGAATGCGTTGCCCAGCGAGGTGCGGGCCATCCCGCACCCGGCCCAATTTCGCACTGCTGCTGTTCCACACAGCATGAACCCTTGAGGTCAGACGGATCACTATCACCATATTTTCATTATATGCCTGCCTGTTGGCCTGCCTGCCCGTCTCTCTCCCTGTTCTCTGACAACTTGCTTGTTAATTCGTGCGGTTGTTTTCAGACGTAAAGCCCTGGTGTAGAGGTCTCAGCCCTCATTTGTTAGTCTCTCTCTCTCTGTCTCTCTCTCGCTCTCGGATCTCTCTCTCTCTCTGTTTTTGGTGGACAAAAATATCTCTGGCGTTGATTGCTTTCTTGCTTCGACTTCTGCCGCGCCTTTGTTCTCGTACTCCCCTTTATGTACAAGTGTTGTGCAGATCATCCCTTAATATAGTCTGTCTCATTTTGTCCTGAGATGTTTTGATGCATGGTGATTATGACGCTCATCATTCGCTCCCTTGTCACTGGACAGTTCTGTCCGTTTGGTTTTAGCGAATTCAAATAAAGAAAACGATAAAGAAAACAAGCCGCACTGAACCAATTGTCGTGTGCTGTATGCATCGACCGCCTTCAACCAGGAGCTTGGACATAACTCGCTACTGCGACATGATTGGTGATTCTCTAAGGATGATTCCTGTATCCGATGACCCCAATCAATCGTGCGAAAGAGTGACTGCTGCCATTCTTTGCGGAATGGAGCAGTATATTCCCTCCAAGGTACTCGTTACCCGGCCATCCGACCCGTCTTGGTGGACACCTGACCAGAATGCAGCTCCGCTGTCGAGGCCAAGGAGAGATGTTGGAAAGCATGGAGGAAGAACCTTGCCAATAATGTCCTGAAGGCCCCCTTTATTGCCTCTGTCGGCAATGCTGCTCACACCTTGCAGTCAGCCCGCACTGCCAGTGACGACCGTGTTCGGCGGCAACTAAGCTCCCGGTCCCTCAGTGACAAGCAATGGTGGTCTAATGCTAAGAAAGCAGCAGGAATCGCCCGATCATCAAACATACCCCTGCTGATCGATAACGACGGAACAGAGTATCACTCAAGCAAGGACAAAGCTAACTGCTTTGCACGATATTTTGCCAACAAATGCAGCCTCGGTCAAACGGATCTACGTCCCGAAGATCTACCTGACATGCAACACCCTGCGTACAAGGCTCTATCCAACATTCGCTTCCGGCTTCAGAGGTTCGTCGCCGCCTGGCCAAGTTGGATACCTCCAAAGCAACGGGCCCAGACGGGATACCAGCTCAAGTCTTGAAGCATTGTTCCATTGAACTGTCATCCATTGTCGCGCAATTGTTCTCGCTTTGTTATCATCATGGTGTCCAACCAACAATCTGGAAGCTAGCACACGTTGTCCCTGTCTACAAGAAGTCCGTGCGGTCAGCACCAGCCAACTATCGCCCAGTCTCTCTCTTATCCATTCTATCCAAGGTCATGGAGGCTATTGTCAACAGTCAAATCACCAACTACTTGGAGAGACACTCCGTACTTCCTGACACCCAGTATGGTTTCCGTCCGAACTGGGGCACTGCTGATGTCCTCACGGCGCTGCACAATGAATGGGTCAGCACAGTTGCTGCTGGGGGCCATGCCCAGGTGATAGCAGCGGATATCGCCGGTGCATTTGACCGTGCGTCACATGCAGGGGTGATCCACAAGGCAGCACAAATCGGCCTTGGAGGGAAATTATTGCAGTGGCTCACGAATTACCTCTCGAATCGCCAGCTCAAAGTGGTTATACACGGGCAAGCATCAACACCGCTTGCAATCACAGCTGGAGTGTCACAAGGTAGCATACATGGCCCCACGCTCTTCCTCCTTTACGTCTATGACATCGACGAGTGCCTAACACCAGGCACTAAGCTGAGCACGTACGCCGATGATACTACACTGTACCATCTCGTGCTACCAACTGACAACCCTGCAAATCCCGGACACAGGCTCCAGGGGGCCCTCGACCGCCTCTACCTGTGGGGAGAATCGTGGCGCATCCGCTTCGAGCCACAGAAATCGCAGCAACTGGTGATCAGCACGAGATCAGAAACCCCAGCGCTGGACCCTGTAACGTTTGGAGGTACCCCAGTTGCAAAGACTGAGACCCTTAAACTCCTGGGAGTCTCATTTGATGCCAAGCTGTCATTCCGCAACCACCTCCACAATGTCGCAGTCCGTGCAAGCCAACGACTGGGCTTTCTCCGACGAGCTGCCCACGTCCTGCCTCGGGGCGGCCGCCTGGCAATGTACAAAGGTTTCGTACGCCCAGTCCTGGAGTATGCCCCATTGGTCTGGATGGGCGCCTGCCAGACCCATCTCGATCACCTAGATCGAGTCCAGAGGAGGGCTCTGGACATCATCGGCCCAGGCACCCTCCTGGACTCCCTCAGCCTACGCCGCTCGGTGGCTGGCGTCACGAATCTGTACAAGCTACGCTCCACTGATGGCCCAGCGCAACTCACTGCAATGCTTCCACCTCCGGAACCGCCACGGCCTCACCCCAAGACTAGACGGCAGCTCGACGCCAGCCACCACCCTGCCTACCTGAAGCTTGACCTTCCACACAGTGCCCCTAACTACATCCGCCGGTCATTTCCCTTCTGCCTCGTGGAAGTGTGGAACAGCCTCCCAGCAGAGATGCTCGCCAACCTCCAGGTTAAGAAAATGCAGGCGTTCAAAGTGAATGTTCACAGGCACTTGCGCCACAAGCACTGGCTTTGGGCAACGGACAACAACTAGCGCCACCGATAATTCTCTCTCTCTCTCTCTCTCTCTCTCTCTCTCTCTGTCAGGGACCTACGTAAGCTGAAGCATGATCAACCTATATTATTTGCATTTGTGTAATTTCTGATCTTCTCTTTCTCATTTCTGTTGCATTCTCAGATGCTCCCATAAGTCTATCATTCATAGTATGCCCCCTTGGCCCGCACAGTCCATGTCGATTCCGAGACCGAAATGGTCGGAGGAGTGCACTGCGCCTGACCAGCACAGCTCTTGTAGCACCTACTACTCCTTTGTTGTCTTTGTCTCTTTTATTACCCCTATTACTTTGTAGGGATGTGCACATAGTATATAAAAAATAAAAAATAAAAAAAATATGAGCGTTGCTCCATCAGGGATACAGGGAGATCACGTCTGTGGAAACGACTTCCGCCCTCGATTAATGCGAAATTGAAAGGTGCTTTCCGTCACAAGGCGGAACTTCACAGTCGGAGTAGGAAGTACCCAAGTCCTGTCAACATATACTTGGTCCGACTTATTAAAATGTGCGGTTAACTTCGAACGTCAACCAAACAAATTCAAATAATCTCAGGACGGAATAAACTTTCCAGCTACCTAACACTATCCTTCAGTTGTCAATTTGTGATGTTGAAGAAGAAATGGCTCCAACTCCAACGGAGGCAGCGGCTCAGAATCCTAGTCGACTCGAGCATTTTGCGTCCAAATTTTGTCGTCAGAGGACTCCTGTTGCTTCTCGCGCAACACAGAGAAGGCCTGGTGCTGAAATCAACACCCCGCTGCGATGGGGGATTGTCACGGAGTACCAAAACCTCCTGGGCGATCGTTCTCGAGTGCCTCCTGGCGGATTGAAATCGCTGCAATCGCTGTTTCCTGGGCAGAATTTCATCAAACGCGTCATCCAGAAACTCGTGCAGAAAGCACCAGCATCGCTCCGTCCAGTTTGTTGATCTCTCTCGCTGTCGTTCACGATGTGGCGGCCGACGAATCAAGATCACAGAAGAGATCATCGAGAAGTTGATCGAAATAAATAACCGCCCTTGAGGTCGACTTTCAGGCGACAACCTGGCTGGAAAACTGAAGCGCAGAAAGGGGGAATTATCCGGCGGATACGGTGCGGAGTCCTCGGAGACGGTGCGGAGTCCTCGGATACGGTGCGGAGTCCTCGGTCCGCGCGCGGAGCCGCGATCGCGATGCGTCACAAGATCGCCAGTCTCCGGGGCCAGTGCAGTGGATTCGTGACAACAGGCAGGGAAGAACACGCATGGTCTGACTGCATGACATGTCGACACAGCTCAGACTCAGTACGCGCGCGGTACACGGTGGTCAGAAGTGATTTTTTATGCGTGGTGGTTTACTTGTTCACCTCATTTTAAGGTGTCGTGGGAGCTTCAGGCGAAAACACCACCAGCCACCATTCTGGTAGTCGTACTGCGCGAGGAGGAGGCGAAGTCGATCGTCTAAATCGTGCCTATGGAGTGAAAAAATCAAAGAAGCGCAGTGTAGCTGGGAGGAGATGAAAAAAATGTCGACGTTTTGCAGGTTGACGCACTTGCAGATGCGCCCTGAAACACCAGCAGCGATGAAAACTAGAAGGTCAGGCCAAGAAACGACACAGTAGTTATCTATCTACCGTCTCTTGGTTGATTGTTTAGTACCGGTGCTCGTTTGTACATATGCTTGAGTTTTGAAGTGAAGCGCACATTTTAGTAAGTCGGACCAAGTATCTATATAAAAAGCAGCGAAATATTGTGAGGTCGCTGTCCCGGAAATGTCACCGGGAGTATATCCGAAAGCTGCAGGTCCTGATTTCCGATACCAGTAATCACCCTTCATTGCATCAATTCATTCGCATGCAGAGATCTTCGGGAAATAGCCCTGGGATACCTGACCTCGCATCAAATGGAAAGTTGGCAGCAGACCCTGCAGCTAAAGCTGCAGCTTTGAACGAGCAATTTGCATCAGTGTCGGTTGTTGACGACCCACGCATACCATTGCCGATGGATGTGCGCAAATCTATTGCGAAGCTTATCAAGCCTAACAAATCGCCTGGTATGGACGGCATCGCCAATGAAGTTGTTAAGGCTCTAGCACAATCATTATCATATCCGCTATGTCTTCTATTTAACTTGTCTTTCAGAAAACGGAAGTTTCAATCGGCATGGAAAGTGGCCGAAATAACGCCGATATTTGAGGGCAAAGGTAGTAAAGCTACACCTGGAAAATACAGGCCAATCTCTCTCTCTTATCTTGCATTTCAAAATTATGTGAACGAATATTATGATCAGTATAGCCATGTTGCCCCTGCCATTCACCCTGCTCAGTCTGGCTTTCGTCGTGGAAACTCGACTTCACTGCAGCTGACTCGCCTTGTACAGGACATTATCGGAGCAAGAGCAGAAAGGTCGTACACGGGCATTTGCTTCTTCGATCTTGCCAAGGCGTTTGAAACAGTGTGGCATAGAGGTGTCTTGAGGAAGCTTCAAGTCATCTTTTACATCTCTGACACACCGTTGAAGTGGATAGAGAGCTATCTTTCTGGGAGAAGCCAGTTTGTGTCCGTGTCGGGAGCAGACTCTCCAAAGCTACCCGTGCTGTCGGGGGTGCCTCAGGGCTCAATGCTTGGACCATTGCTTTTTGTTTTGTATGTTAATGATCTACCAAGTCATGTTTCTGGATTGTCATTGTTTGCTGACGATACAGCTGCTTTACGCCACTGTAAAACTGTCAAACAGCTTGAGTCAGAGTTGCAAGACGCGGTAAATATGATTGTCACCTGGATGTCCAGTTGGAGGCTTCAGGCAAACGTTTCAAAAACCAGAGTACTGTTTCTAACAGATTCTGCCTTCATGTTTAAGTTCACCTTTCCCAATTCACCCACAGAAATTCAGACGGTAAAGGAGCACAAACACCTAGGGGTAATGTTCGATTCATCCATGTCCTGGTCGGCTCATGTAGATTACATTTGTAATAAAGTCAGCCGTGCTCTTGGCTAGATTAAAAGTCGATGTAAACATCTCTCTATTCAGCTATATATAACATTTTATCTCCTTCCAATGTTTGAATATGCTTCCACAGCCTGGTGTGGCCTAGCTAAGGCCTTATCCGATTCCATTGAAGTTCATCATAAGAAAGTTCTAAAACATTTGTTCTCGAAGAAACCTTCCTTTCCCTCCAATGAGTTGTACTTATTAGCTCAGACTACTCCGTTAGAGCAACGCCGACTAACTTGCCTCTGTATATTGGTTCATCGAATGCTCTTGGGTTGTGTTCCTGAACATATAAAGCTTTATACCTGGTTTGTGTCGGGCCGCTCAACCAGAAACAAAGTGTCTCTTCCCAAGGCCAAGTCAACGCAACTCACAAGATCGCATTCTTCCAGAGCTACTGTGCGTGGCTACAACTTCCCGACTCAGTGAAGACTTCGGCATCATTGAAAGAATTTAAAGTGAAATCTGAGGGCCTCCTGATGACTGAGTGGACCATAATAATAAAAAACTAATCAATAATATAGCTTTTCGGCTGTTTCCTTTTCATGTTATAATCTTCTCCTTCTTTTACCATGGTTGGCTATCACCCACATCTTCCTGTTTTGGCTGCCATCGGAAGCCATAAGATGTTGATTAAATAAATAAATAAATGTACATGACACAACTGTGCATATCGAATATCCAAGCTTTTGTCCAACAAGCCAGACTAGCAAATTTGACTGTAGACGATCCGGCCCAGTCCCATCAGGTCCAGGTCTCCTCCAGGACCAGATCTTGGCCTCGCTGAAAAACGAGCCTGACAAGCAGCTCCAGTTCCATGAGGTGTGACACAGGCAGAACACCAACATATCAAGTGCGAAGATAAGCGCCAATTGTAACTTGGCGGACCAAGTATGTACATTATAAATGGCCAGCGGAAGGACATAGTTAGCTGGTAGCTGGCAATTAGCAGGTAGAAGCACTTTCCAGTAGGTTTGCCATGTTAAGCTTCATACGATATGAGTGCACTAAAGAGTATAATAGATGCAGACATGGCCAGACAACAACGAGCTAATGAAATTTTAAAGGATTTTATATTATTCAAAATCGATTTTCGTGTTCCGCTCTTCAGTGATTATTATCGGAACTGATGGTAATGTGTACAGAAAAGAACATTTTATAACAGCATAATTAAAAGTGTGTAATCGATTTTGAATAATATAAATCCTTTAAAATTCCATGAACTCGTTTATACTACTTCATCGGCAAGTGGTGGCATGGGAAGAGCGGCGACATCACTCTATCGCCGAATCGCGTTATTGATAGCGGAAAGGATGAAGGACCAGTACTCCCACGTAATATCTTACATCAGATGCCGTTTCTCATTTGCCCTGTTGCGATCATGCATCATGTGTTTGCGGGGTTCACGGGGTCTTTTCCGTGAGCGATCGGTTCGGCATCCGGAGTCTGCTGAGCTGGTTGTTGCTGAGGCCCAGGTTGCTCGCATATGAAAATCTATAATAATAATTATCAAATTTTTGATAGGGCAATAAATTGCAGCAGATTATTTTTATTATAAATACTGGACATGGATATTGAATTAAACTGTACTCAGTGACTTTTTAAATTTTACGGGCTACGTTTTATTATTATTATTGTAAAGCAAGTGGAAGTGATGCTTGTGGAAAACTGTGCTGCGCTTGCGTAGTTGTTCTTACTGCGATACGTTCTAACAATAATGAGATGCCTTTTGTCGGCTCTTCTGCCTGGATTTCGTTGACAGATGCGTTAAGCCCATGGATCCTTCCATGAGTGACATGCGAACTGTAACTATTATTATTATTATTATTATTTAAAGAGTCGGCGTGGAGAACACAATAATTGTGTTGCATTGTCAAAAAAAAAACTCATAAAATTGCTTTTTCCACGCCGACTTTTTCATACGATATGTTTATGCTTTCGGAGTAGCTGCTATGACTCAGTAGGGGACTGTGGGAATATTGACAAAATTCATTAATATCATGTCTTCAAGACTAGCAGGACTAGCAGGTTAAGTCAATCATGTACATTTCTATCGAACAAGCCTTGGTACTCTGCTGCCATCGTCAGAGGCGGCTTCTGGATCGCCTCTTCGCCAAGGCCAAACGTCTCGGATCTACAGATAGTTGGATAGCGTATAGACTCTCACGTAACTGTCTTACTTCCTAGCTCCGGAAGGCGAAACGCCATTATCACGAGAGGATGGCGAGAGACATGGCTCAGCATCATGGAACCCGTACATGGTGGCGCAAAGCAAAGATCCTTTGTAATGTGAATCGCCCGTCTCCGGTTATCCCTGACCTCTACCATGACAACCAAGCCTACCCAGCCGCGAGTAATACGGAAAAGACGAATCTCCTAGCCAAAGTGTTTGCGAGCTACAGCCAGGCGCCACTGCTAACACCTGACCTGCACTCAGCTGGTATTTTAACACCCACGTCCACTGTGAAGTTCTCCATACAACCATTCTCTGTGCAGTCCGTATTTGACACGCTATCCAGACTTCCCATTCAACGTAAAACCGCTGGACTGCTGAACAATCGCATCCTCCGTGAAACAGCTGAGGTCATGTCACAGTCTCTTTCCGCCCTTTTCAACCGCTGCTTGCTGTCCAGCACTCAGCCCAGGGAGTGGAAATCTGCCGTTGTTGTACCTGTGTTCAAGGGAAAAGGTAATCCTTCTCACCCAGTCAATTACCGTCCTATATCGCTGTTAAATGCAGTTGCCAAATTGTATGAGTCTATGATTAGCCGTCAGTTTTACTCGTTTGTTGAGAGCCATAAAATTATCAGTTCCAGCCAGTTTGGCTTTTGTCGAAAGAGGTCAACAGTTGGTCAAATGGTACAGCTTACCTCAATTGTTTCGCGTGCATTTGACTCTAAGTCTTCTTGTGTCCAGCTGTTCCTTGATTTTTCTAAGGCCTTTGACAGAGTTAGTCATCATTTACTTTTAGTTATTCAATCTGTTTCAGGTTGGTGTTCTCTTTCTGCCTGTTCTTGGGTGAAGGACTTCATCAGTGATCGTAGTATTTGCGTTCGCATTGGCCAAACTCTTTCTGACCCTTTGCCCATCACCGCTGGCGTACCCCAAGGTTCCCATCTCGGCCCGCTTCTTTTTAACCTGTGCATCAACTCCTTTCCTGATGCCCCTGCTTCTAGTACCCTATCCCTTTTTGCTGATGACTCTAATTAACAAAAAAGGCAGTATTCTGGGTCCGACTCTCTTCCTCATGTACGTGAACGACTGCGAGGACCACGTACCAGCCGGTGCTGACCTAGCCTCGTTCGCAGACGACACTACGCTGTATGCCAACATCACCCCCACCACCCAAGAAGATACCGCCCAAGCCCTCCAGCTAGCAGTCAACAACATCTCCCGCTGGGGTCAAGAATGGAAAATAAAATTTGAACCAGCCAAATCCCAGGCACTGACCGTCAGTTTCCACCGCACCCAATGGGACATGCCACCGATTGACTTCAACGGATCAAATGTGACGGAACAGGAGGAGCTCAAAATCTTGGGCATCAGTTTCGATGATCAGCTTACCTTCCGGCGCCACCTTCGTACCGTAGCCCTCCGGGCAACACAGCGACTTGGTGCTTTGCGTAAGGCTTTCCACCTCCTAGACGTGCCCGGTCGCATCCAAGCCTACAATGCTTTTGTGCGCCCAGTGATGGAGTACTGCCCTATTGTCTGGATGGGAGCGGCCCCATCCCATCTTGCAAGACTCGACCGTGTGCAAGCCCGAGCCATCCGTGCCCTCGCCCCAATGTGTTGGCTGCCGAGTCTTGCTCTTCGTCGGATGGTTGCAGCACTTTGCCTCCTGTACAAGATGCATTGTCCGGATCCGCATCCCCTTCTACAGAGGATGCTGCCACCCCAGCAGCCTCAACAACGAACAGTCCACTCCACCCGTAGTACATTCCAGAGATGTAATGCTCACGCCCACCAACTGGCCAATGAACTTCCAGTCCGTTCCCGAAACAACCTGTGTCGAGCCTACCCTCACGCAGTTGTCCCCGTCTGGAACCAGCTGCCCGCCGGAGTCTTCTCTGGTCCTTTCTGCACCAAGAACTTGCAACACTTCAAAGTTGCAGCCACCCGCAATTTGAAGACCAACGACTGGTCGTGGGCACATGACCATCTCTGATCATCAGCATCATATCTGCCTCACCCCATGACTTCCAAATTCCGCTCCACATAATATTCCCAATAACGTCTGTTCTTCTTTTCTCTCCTTCTCCTCCTAGCACTGTCTGTCTTATCATTCCCCTCCTTCTAATGTACTGTCTCTCCTCCTAACATTTCGTATCATGTACCTGTCACTCCTTTCATTTTTCTTCTTTTTTTGGTGCGTTTTATGTCCCCATGACGTCGAGACCTCAGGTCGGCTGAGGGCAAAAAGCCTCACCATCACTATGCTCCCACTATGCAATTTTTTTGTCTTTGCCTGTGAGCTGTGATCATTGTAAAATAAAAAATAAATAAAAAATTCTTGTTTCTCCAGCAAACACCTCACTTCCTATCCATCATGCATTGCTCCAGACTGACATTGATAAGTGTTGTCAATGGTCATCAGCTACTGCCATGACGTTTAACACCAGTAAATGCGTCCACCTACCCTTTCAAAAATATGCATTAGCCCCCGGCCCGTCATCCCCCTTGACAATGAACGGTGTGCCTATTCAGAAAGGTGATAGCCACTGTCATCTCGGCGTGACTATCACTCCTTCACTAAATTTTCTGACCATATAAAATCTATCACCCATAAGTTTCGCGGTCGTGTTTTTCTGTTGCGTCATATGGCCCATTTCCTTTCTGCTTCAACCGTGAATTTCTCTACAAGTGTTACGTACGACAACTGTTAGAATACGCAGTCCCTGTCTGGTCATTCGCCGTATCCCATTCAGATTCGGTTACGTTAGACCAACTGCAAGCCGTTGCTGCTCGTTCATATCTGCTTTGTAAGACCCGGCACCCTCCTGAGTGGGAAACCCCGAAGCAGATTCTTAATCGTACTTGCGACTGGTCATCCCTGAAGTGGCGTCGTCAGATTCTGTCCTTGCTGTATTTTCATCATGTCTTTTACCAGTTTCCGTCTTTGCTAATTCGTTTTAAATTCAATGTATCCCTTAGTTGTCGTCACCCGTCCTCTATAGTTTTACCTCGTTCTGGCGCCCATTTCCTCATCCCCTCTCTTCAGTTTATCTGTGGAATGGAACAAACTTCCAGAACATCTTCCACTCTCCTCTCCCCCATTTCCCCATTTTTCTTGCGATATTTATGTGGGAGACTTCCGTGATAAGCATCCATTTGCTTTTGGAGAATCCTTTTAAATAAATACAATACAATGTCGCCTGCTTTCATATGACTTGATCTTTTTGCAGCCATTACCTGTAGCGCCCCAGTAATTGCTAATGCAACACGTGACAAGGGGATTGTTCAATTTGGAGGTGCTGTTCAATACTCATGTGATACTGGCTTTCGTTTACAAGGTGATGAATCACCAAACTGTACAGCTGAAGGGAACCTGACATCAATACCAGGGTGTATTCGTAAGTATGGACGTGGAAGGTATTACAAACCCGACCAATTGAATGGCAGGGAAATAATGCTGAAGTGAGCCAATTTTCCTCTTCAAAATAAATGGACAACTGAAGGGCCGTGTTAGGCAGTTGGAAAGTTGACACCGCCCTGAGATTTGTTGAATCTGGTTTGGACACATCGGAATCAAAACACAACCTTTAATATGTCAGACGAAGTCCTCATTATCAGTGATGAATTGCAAGAAAGCTTTTTTTTTGTATTTAGCAAGGAGAGGTATTTTTTGGTAGGTTTACCATGTGAAGTTTTTTTATAATGGAAAATTTGCGTTCTCAGAAATGGCAGTCACGAGTAAGTAGGGGACTGCGGTAGGCACCGGCGGATTATGCTCATGACATAGGGGAGTTATGCTTTCATGGATTCTTGCATTATGCTCCCGAAATCTCAAAATTATGCTTTGGGCTGCTCACTACTCATAGTCCAAAAACACATGTACATTGCAAAAAGTATAGATTATATCATGGATTTGCAGCTAGCAGCAGCAAGTTTTGAAGTACACTTAAAGTCAAACTTCGAAGTAAACACAATGTTGCCATGACATCAAACTTATGGATCAAGCCACAGTGCTGATAAAAAGGAGGGAGCACAGTGAAAACCATTACATGCACAAAAACTGGATATCTGTCACTTTAACAAAGTAGAAATGACAGCTGCTGAAAGGCCAAGCATGCCACCATGACTATTGGCTGAAGAAGAACACTTGTTCACCATCAATTGGACTACAAAGGAACGAGAGTAACAGGAGCATACTATTAGACTTGAATGGTCATCTGCTTGAACCATGCAGGAACACGTGCGATTCTGTTTCTTGTTGGCTGCCCCTATACTGGTAAAGAGAAGCATGCAACTACCAGTCTCCAGAGACTTTTACCGCCGGTTATATTGTAGCATCAATGATGCTTCAAGCTGATCAACTAGCCGGTTACCTTGCTGCTTTGTTGAGGACGCCTGGAACAACGAGAATACCCTCTCAGCTGGTGCAGACGAAGGAAGGAGGGTAAACACAATCTTGGCCAACCGTTACCACCGTGGGAGGCGATCTTGTTCCTGCCACCAGTTTAGCCGTGTGGTGTTGTCAAGCACCGCGCTATCAGCTGCAGTAAGGTAGATGGGAAGCTCTTCCTGCAACTGGCAAATCGTGTCATCATCATCTAGGCATGCTAGTATGCGGAGAGCCTGAACATCCCGCAATTAGGCCTCCGCGGAATATGCCGGCATAATTTCGGGAATTATCGGTGTGATTTTTAAAACGGGAATTATTGGCAATTTTTGTGGAATAATCGGTAAAATTTGAGCAATGCCCCCCTTTATTCAATTTTTTTTCCATTTTAACACCTTGATTTGTACCAAAAAGCTTGTGATCCTGAATGAGTTGATCGCCCGGTATTTCAAAAGAGAAAGAAAAAAAGCTTCCAGCCGAGTTTCACGCGAACCGTGATTTTTTTGCCCGTACAAGTGGCAAAAAAACCCTTAAGTGGTACGGTATCTGCAAAAAAGGGAAGAAAAAAAGCATTATTGTGAGAATTATTGGTGGAATTACGGGAATTATCGGACGTAATTTTGAGCAATGCTCAAAGGAATTATCGGTAAAAATACGAGCATATTCCGCGGAGGCCTACCCGCAATCCAAGTTGCAGCTGCCGAGCTTGGACGGGGCACACAATGCGCAATGCCTTGAACATTTTGACAGAAGAGAAGAGATAGCCCTCACAATGCTTGAAGCGCCTTTGGAAATAGAGCACTGCTGGCACGACACAATGCTTGGCCTCAGCCAGGAGCTGCTGCATGACTCCTGGGTTATCTCCAGCGAGGGGCCGTGCTGCTTCCATTGCTTCAGGGTAGCTCTCTAGTGCGCAGTCTGTTGACAGCTCCTGACGATGCTTGTACATTTCCACAATCAACTCGCCATCTTCTTCAAGAAGGTAGATTTTTGAGACAAACAGCTTCCTAACATCCACGGTTATGGCAAGCTGAATGCGAAGACTTTTCAGCTCACCCACGCTGCTTAGAACACGCAGCAAGTTGGCACATGTAGGAAGTTGGCACATGTAGCTGGTGAGGACTCCAACGACTGTAGAAAGGTTGAGACGAAGTGAAAAAGCTTGTGAAGCTGCTGGAGCATTTCCCACCAACTCCACCATCGAGTTGGGCAATAGGACTTGATGGCTTCGCCGGTGTGCTCTCGCCATGCAATCCTCGATGCAGGGCTGTGAGTAAATAGCGACACCCACGAGTGCAGGAACGAGTTTAACAGGACCGTGTCAGACCGCTTCCCCACGTTGTCTAGCGAATGTGCGATGCAAGTGATTTAAAACACCTGGGGATACATTATATCCTTCCAATAGCCCACCGCAGCTCCATTGACGCTTGCTCCCTCTTCTTGTAACGTCGATCACCTTGTTGCTTGGATATTGCAGCTGAGTATATAGAGAGCACTGTGATCACTTCTCTTGCCAGCTGCTGACCCGTCACACTCTTAGCCAGCACACGGACACTCACCAACCATTGACGTATTTTGAAGTCATCGGCAACCGAACGTACCGTACAATAACCACCAGGGCCTCGCCTTGATAGGTACTACCATCAAATATGACGGATATGTGTGGTTTCTCCTTCAATTCTAACATGCATCTCTGTCTCCAAAGCAAACGGTATGTATGAGGCCATGTCGGAAGAGTTGGTCAAACGCTCTGATCCGTCTTCTAGCAGCTGTCGCAAGTTTTTTTTTTTTGGATTGGATTTTTATTTATAGTGGTGACTATAACAGACAATTGCCTAATAACAATAGACCCACTCGAGGGAAAGATGCAAAAGATAATATGAATAATTAATATGATAGACTACCGGTATTGGATAGGTGATCATGTTCGCATTTTACATAGCTGAAAGTCATAAGTACTAGCGTGAAAAAGCAAGGCATTGGGGTAACAGTTTCTTAAAACGGGCGGAGTTATCCACACAGCGAGCTAGAGGGTGCAAATCATTCCACAGCTTAGCACATTGGAAGGAAGCGCCATGACGGGCAAAGGCAGTTCTGAGCATGGGCAACTTAAGAGTGCGTGATACAAGGCTGCGCGTTGCAAGACCATTATTTAAACGCTCGAACATTTGACTTAATGTGACACTACAGCGGCCTTCCAAACAGCAAGTTGTCGATCTTAGACAACGGAATCCCGGCCTTTAGGAATTCAGTCAAAACTGCAACTCGCCGTATGCTCTGCTGCGCCGGCACCGCCGATGCTAGTCCACTCCCAGACAGATCTCTTGCGTGTTGCTTCTGGTAATTTTCCCAGCTTTGTCCTACTCTTTGCTGGCGCAGTTGTTCTAACTTCCTTTTCTCCTTTCCATTTTGATGGGTACGAGATTCGATGTGCTTCACTCTTTTTCATGTTAACGTTGTGGTGGCAGGCTTCACAGTGGAGGCTTCCGCTGGACACAACACAACACAACCAGGAACTCACCAGGAAATTCTCTGACTCACTGGTGGGGACTAACGTTCACGAGTATTTGAGACTTTTTGGGTGCGGGTTCTTCGGCAGTGATTCTAGGTTTGCTTTTCCTGTTCATTGACCCATTACGACTAATCTCCGCAGTGTCAGCCTTATCCAATACATGTTCAACTGTGTCTTTCTAGTCGTCATACTCGTCCAAAATGTCAACCTCTTCGTCAGAATAATCAGCCCACCTCTCACGCACATCCACTTCTCCTTCCATCATAAATGGTCATCAACTAAGCTTTCTCAATCTGAAAACAATATCCACTATATTAGTGTATATACCGATATGTAGTTGCAATGGACGTTGTCAACAAGACTAACCTGCATTGTTTAGTCAAACGATGGCTGCTGGAATCCAATGGTCATGACATCATGCGTAATGTATGCTGAGTTGTTTCAGACGGACATCGTCGATACCGCGGTACCAGTATCTGGTCTGTCCCGAGATACCTGATTCACTGGATTTGGTATTTGGTAGACTACAATAGTATGATGGACTTTGTCTTCTTGCTCTTGTGAAGTGATACATGTCATGTATCACTTCACAAGAGCAAGAAGACAAAGTCCATCATACTATTCCCATGATTTCTACCCTGCCCTGCATCGAAATAATTAGCGGCACTGTCTGACCTTTGGACCCTGTAGATCTGCAATGCACACCACCAGCGCAGACCTACACAATCGTCCGAATCGTAGACTACAGTCCACATACCGGTAGTAGCGGCGGTACATTGTCTGTACATGGAGAGCATGGCATTCTTTCTACTACAGCATGATTGTAACAAAATAATGTACATGTAGATCTACATGACATTGTACTATGACAACATGTACATCTACATGCCTACATTACGAGAGTGCATGTTGATGGGCTCTCGATACTCCCTGATGAAGCCTCAAATCAATGGTGAACACTGGAAGAGATATTTACGGCGATTGCAGTGCAATACCGTGGTGGTGTCGTGAAGAAGGCGATTGAGACAGGATATTGTATAACATTCATCATGTACTTCAAGAAGTAGTTATGCTCCACCCTCAGATAGGATTCTAAATTATGCTCCAAAATTTCAACAACCAACTTATCCCAAAAAAATTAACCAAAATTAACCAAATTTACCAAATTATGCCGAAATTATGCCGCCATAATCCGCCGGTGCCTAGACTGCGGAGTCAACAAAGTTGGGCTGGAACATCGGCACATGTCATGTCTTTTTAAAGACTACCAGGGCTAACAATCATGTGAAATGTATCGTTTTCTCTTTTCTTTTTTTATATTATGACTTAATCTGTTGCAGTGATTACCTGCAATTCCACAGTGGTCCCTAACGGAACATATGACAAGGGGATTGTCAAATTTGGAGGTGCTGTTCAATACTCGTGTGGTACTGGCTTCCGTTTACAAGGTGATGGATCACCAAACTGTACAGCTGATGGGAACCTAACGTCAATACCTGGATGTAATCGTAAGTACAGGCAAAGAAGCTGTAAAAAGCCTCACCAATTGAATGACAGTGAACTAATGCTGACGTGAGCCACTTCTTTTAGTACATCTTAAACGGACAAAAAAGGACATCTTAAAAGGACAGTGTTAGGTACTACCTCCGACAAGCGAAACTTGGCGCGTTTTTTTACTTCAAATTACACGAAATAACTCACACTTTACAATCAAGTCTAATGATTGACTCACCAAAATACAACTTTGTATTGCTCAACAAGGACATTAGAGACATCAGTTAGGCTGAATCACTCTCCTCTGATTCAGATATCGCAGTTTCTTTTGGAGAGGAATTGTCCCTGTTTTGAGACGAAAGAGCGACTAGAGCGGATTCAGTTGCAGCAAGTATCTCTGTTGTGAATCGCTCTGGAAATCTCGATGTCGCTCCTGTGCTTGACCCACGGTGTCGAGGGTCGTCATTTCCGCCGCCAATATCTAAGTTGACGTGGTAAGAACTGTGCAACACCTCCACACGCGCCTGGACTGCAACATGCTTGCCGGGTATTCTCGCCAACTGTCCAAAATTGCAGGCAGCAATTCCTGGCGCTTTTCCTTAGCCACCAGAGACGCATTGCTCTGAAGGCTATTGAAAGACGCTAGGATTATTTGGCATTGGCGTATGGACTCTGTGCTGGCTGAGTGATCAAGTGAAGAGAAAGAGAGAACTCCTTGATTTTGCTTTGAAACGCGAAATCACGACGATTCCCCTTCGCAGAATAGACGCGCGGCACGCGCGCACACTGTTGTGCTGGTACACGAGAGACTGGCCTGCTTCTGACTAGTCGAGCCATGTGCCACTCACCAGCTCGTCGCTTGGCTTCCTGCACCCGGTTGCATGGAGGGTACAAGTAGGTCGCGTACCTCACTCAGTGACTGCCTTGTGAAGTAACTTACTTGTGGTACCAACACAAATAAAAATCAAAAAACGCGCCAAGTGTCGCTTGTCGGAGGTAGTAGCTGATAGGTATCAGGGAGAGGTACTTTCCTTTAGGTTTGCCATATAAAGGGTCAATGGACATGTTCATGGTCTCTGGGTAGCTGGTATGAGTCAATAGGGGACTGTGGGAGTATTGACATGTCTGCATGACAACCAAGACTACCAGGACTAGCAGGTGAAGTGCATAATGTCGTCTGCTTTCATATGACTTGATCGTTTGCAGCCATTACCTGTATTGCCCCAGTAATTGCTAATGGAACACGTGACAAAGGGATCATCGAATTTCGAGGTGCTGTTCAATACTCGTGTTATACTGGCTTTCGTTTACAAGGTGATGGATCACCAAACTGTACAGCTGACGGGCACCTGACATCAATACCTGGATGTATTCGTAAGTATGGACAAAGAATCTCTGATAAACCTTACGAATTGAATTGCAGTGAAATATTGCTGAAGTGAGCCATGTCCTCTTCAAAATATTCTGGGCAACTGAAAGGCCGAGTTAGACAGCTGGGAAGTTGATACCGCCTTGAGATGTGTTGCATCTGGTTTGGAGACATCGGCATCAAAACACACCCTTTAAGGTAGCAGCCTGGTCCTAAATTTCATTTGGCATTCAATTGACCATAACTTTGGTGTCTCTCAATGGATTTGAGTGAAATTTGCACCACACACTCCTGCCACTATGCCGGCCCTCTGGACAAGATTTAAATGTTCTTGCGCCTCACTGACAGGCTTTCCAGGCCGGAAAAACTCAAATTTCCGGCATAGTGCCATGGTTTGCGAACCACCCAGGAGCCAAACAAATACATTTACAATTTTTTCACATTTTCTAGCCAATTCTGCCCGTGCGCGGGATCCAAACCTAAAATACGTCCAGAAGCAGCCAAGGGAGGTGGGATAGGGCCCTTCAATGTGGCCCTTTGAATCTGTCACAACGACAGGAGTGGGCGTTCTGTCACAGACTCCCACAGACCCAAGTCAATTTTTGAATTTTTTTAGGTTCAGGGCGTGCTACGAGGTCGTTCCTTTGATACAAAATCCAGTGCTGGGACCTCTACAGCAAGCCATTTCCACAGCGCTTCAAACCGAATCCAGGATACCCTCCAAAACCCCTTATTTACTACGACATACATAGCTCATTATCCACATGTCCTTTGCGTCTCTGTGTTTTTCACTGTTTTTATTTGACATTATCTTTCTTTACGGAGTTGTTGTTGCTGTTCGTTTTGCTACTCTTTCTTTTTCCCTCCCCTTATTTCTATTTATTGCCGTGGTTGGCAATCACCCACTCTCGTAACATTGGCCGATGTTTCCGCCGATTCTTGAGATGTTGTTATAAATAATAATGAATAATAATAAAAAAATCGGCAAAGACTACCACTCACGTTCCACTACTGCCTAGTACTGAATCCTACCTGACTTCTTGACACGACTTAAATTTGCCAAAGTCACTAAATCAACGTCAACTACAATAATCAAGCCACATATCTGCAACGTCACGAGGGTGCTGGCAAAACTCCTGCTGCACGTGGTTTTGAACGTGATTTTTTGGGACTTTTTTGGACTTGGAGCAAACTTCTGCACACTTTCGCGTCTTTCCATAATACAACAAGTTGCGCAAGGTCTGCTCACATTCAAATACAGTGCTGCCAACAGATGACAGCGTGCAACAAAAAAATCTTTCCTTGCAAGGGCACAATTTCGGCCATAACTCTTGAACGGCTGGTCAGATCGAGACATGAATTTCAGAGATTTTGCAGCTGTTCATGCTCTTTCAACTGGTGTCGCACTCGATATGAATTTACAAAATCGATTTTTCAGTGATTTTACGACCAGGCTGCCACCTGAACCTCTTTAGCACGACGCTACCTGAGCGCGCCCTACGTCAACACCTGTAAAAGTCGCATTGCATGTCGGAGTTTCCGGTGAGATATAACTATGTCTAGCCTTCGCGATTTACGCGATTTCATGCTCGAACACAGCATTTTTTTAAAGTTCAATATTCTAATGAAGCTGTACTTGATGCAGCTCATCCAAGGCCCTTCAGGCCTTTTTTCATGCTCGAACAAGAAGTGCCTTGGATATTTTCCTCTCGCCGTCTTAGACTCTCGGCGATGGAGAAGCTTTTAGAGTCTTTGCGTGACGATGATCAGGCGGCTCGCCGCCTTGCCCACGTTCCGGCCGATGCGGTCGAAACCCCCTGAGCCGTGGATGCGGGCGTGTGATGACACCCCAAGATGGGCCGGGTGCTTTGAGTGTTTTGCGTCCACGTGAGTCACGCCGTGACTTTGGATCGTGTGATGTTTCTGGCGAAGCCAGGACACGAGTGGCTGGTAGCTCCAGCCCGGCACCTTGTCGGCACCATAGTGCGTCCTTAGATGTGACGAGCACTAACGGCCTAAACGGCCTGAACGGTCTCACGACCTGCTTGGCCTAAGTGCCTACGAGTCTGGCGGACACTGTTGCCAGTGCCTCCGAGTGTGAGTCTGACTGTTCTCAGTCAAAGACCGGCATACTCCGACTTAGATGAGGGTGAGCACTACTCTAGTCTCTAGACTAGTCAAGTTCTAGTCAGAGCTCAGATGCTAGTGCCGACTCGGAGTCCTCACATCAGGACAGTGTTACTTGCCACCACCTCGGGCGTAGCACGCGGGCCAAACGGTCCCAATTACATCCACCTCACATGTCTGCTGTATTGCTGCTACATATACATTGTTGCCGCAGCGGCATTTTGATGTGATGGTCTGATGTTGTAACAGTGTACCCATTTGCTAGGCCAGCTTGGTGCGTTCCCGTGGAGTTTGCCGGGGCACCATATTTGTAACGGCGATTCCGTCTGCTGTTGCCGTGGCCGTGTTTGTCACATGATTGGTGCATTCCCGTTGAAGTTGCCCAGCCGGGCACCACGTTTGTCAGTTGTGCCTGTTTGAAGTTGCCAGGCTAGCTTGTATTGGTGCGTTCCCGTTGAGTTTGCCGGGGCACCATGTTTG
This sequence comes from Sycon ciliatum, assembly GCF_964019385.1. NCBI lineage: Eukaryota > Metazoa > Porifera > Calcarea > Leucosolenida > Sycettidae > Sycon > Sycon ciliatum. The sequence continues at coordinate 45,369,662 of NC_088644.1, forward strand.
AAACGGCGTTCCCGTCTGCTGTTGCCGGGGCCGTGTTTGTATTGGTGCATTCCCGTCAAAGTTGCCCAGCGGGGCACCACATTTGTCAGTTGTGCCGCTTTACAGTTGCCAGGCCAGCTTGCATTGGTGCATTCCCGTTGAGTTTTCCGGGCACCATGTTTATAACGGCTTTCCCGTTCGCTGTTGCCGGGGCCGTGTTTGTATTGGTGCACTCACGCTGAAGTTGAGGGGAGCACCACGTTTGTCAGTTGTGCCTGTTTGAAGCTACCAGGCCAGCTTGTATTAGTGCGCTCCCGTTGAGTTTACCGGGGCATCATATTTGTAATGGCGTTCCCGTTTGCTGATGGGGGGGGGGGGGCTGTGTTTGTATTGGTGCATTCCCGCTGACGTTGCCCAGCGGATCACCATGTTTGTCAATTGCGCCTGTTTGAAGTTGCCAGGCCAATCCTGTAACGCGCACCCATTTGCTGTTGCCGGGTGACATGTTTGATAATTGTGCTTGTAGCATACTGCCGTGATGTGCGATTAATAACAGGCCGCCGGAGCTGGTCAGGTTATTACCGGACCAACTTTTCAGCCACGAACACGTGTTTCCTACTGTGGGGGGCAGGTGTACCCGTCATACCCTACACAAAGTATAACGGCCATGATACTACCGGACCACTCAAACGCTGCATCCGGCGGTCCTGAGTAAGGCGATAATAATTACGAGCCATGCATTGGTTTGTTTTGCCAATGGCTCTTTGTGGTACACGGCAATTTGCTATCATTCGTGACATTTCACAGAGTGACGAAAGTGAGAAGACAAAACAAAAAGAAAAGAAATAATTTTAATAATGGCCAACCCCGGCCCCCACAATTATCAACCTCCGAGCGCTGAACAACTATCTGTAGTATCACCACTTCGCGCTGGAGTCATTGAAGACAGTGCCGGATCACCTGCAGCTAGGGGATGTGATGATCGGGATAGACTTACGAGATGCTTATTTCTCCAGTCCAGCGGCTCGATCGTCAGTTTCTCCAGTTTTCAGTGGTATCAACAGATTTCCCAGTTTAACTGTCTACCGTTTGGCTTGCGCAGTGGCACCAGAGGCCAGAGTCTTCACCAAGACTAGCTCTGCGGTGAAGATGGTACGTTCGCTCGGCCTACACCTGGTGATTTACCTCGCCGACGTATTTATCATGGCACGGACAACGTCCGACCTGTTTCGCCTGTTGCTACCATTCTTCATCTGCTGATTGGTCTTGGGTTCGACATCAACTGGACGCAGTCGTATCTGATTCCCACCAGGCAGATACAATACCTGGGTATTCAGGTCAACTCCGTCACCATGGAGTTCTCATTGCTAGACTCGAAAGCATCCACGCTTCAACAACAATGTGCGCGTCTGCTGGCTGCTCACACCGTATGTCTTCGGGGTATTGCGTCAATTGTGGGCATGATGGTGTCCACCATGGTTGCCGTGGTTCCTGCATCACTTAACTATCGTCGCTTGCGGTGTTTGAAGACCATGTTCCTACGGCAGGGTCCCTTTTACACTCACCGGCTTACTCTCAGTCATGAGTGCCATGCCGAGATTCATTAGTGGATTCGCATCTCCAGCTGTGGAGTGGGCGACCTGTACGCCTTTCCGAACCGGACCTCGCCATCCTGTCCCATGCATCCCGTGCAGGTCATTCGGGGTGGGGCCCGGTGCATATTGTGCCAATGTCACCACAGGCGTCTGATGGACATCTGCCGAGAAGCAGCTTCACATGAATGTCCCGGAACCGCTCACAGCCCAGTATGCTGTCCAGTCGCTAGCGCCTTCTCTATACCAGGGCAATATTCTCCTGCAGCTCGACTAACGTGTGGCTGTTCCCTGTTTGCCCCGCACTGGCAGCCGTTCATCACCGACATTAGACAGGATAGCTGCCACGCTGTGGGAGTAGTGTCAGTCTGCTCAGAGATATCACTTTGATTCCCACTATCTACCTGATGCAGTGAATACAGTTGCCGATTATCACTCTCGCCATCACACCGATACCAGCGCCTGGATGCTCGACCGGTCAGTTTTCCAGGATCACCAGGTCATGTGACCGAGTACCTGCGACCTGTTTGCATCTCGCACTAAATTTCGACTGCACATGTACGTCAGTTGGCGCCCATATGCACACAGCCCGCATGCCTTCCGTCTCGACTGGTCCTGCCTGCAAGTCTATGCCTTCCCCCCAATCTATCTGATTGGCAAATGCCCGGCCAGGGTTGTTCTACAGGAGATCCCATCCATAGTCATGGTCACTCCGCTTTGGCCCGGCCAGGCTTGGTTTCCAGCTCTCTTGGCACTAGTGGTGGACATTCCGCGCGTGCTGTCAGCCTCTCCGTTTATGTTCGCTGGTCCAGATCACAAAGTTCACCCGTCAGTACAGTCAGCTCACTTCACCCTGGTCGCATGGAAACTCTCCGGGCTAGCAACAGCCGCAGCGGAGTTTCGGGTGACACTGCCAACCTACTCTTGGCGTCATGGCGTTCCCTCACGGGCCATGTGTATCAGTCGGCATGGAACACATGGTGTGATTGGTGTGCCTTACGGAAAATTGCTTCCCTGGGTGTTCTCTCAGAGGTCCTCGATTTTCTGACCTCCAAATTCTGTCTGGTTCGACTGTATCATATTTTGATTGATTGATTGATTTTTATTTCACGGATCCTCCAGAGGCAAATAGATCATGCCTATCGAAGGGAGTCTCCTAAGTAAGTATGGAAAATGAGAAAGTATGTTCGTAAGGGAGAAGAGGTAGAAGATACATTAGTACAAAAGAAGTAAATTCACTACTTCGGGTAGTACATTACATGCTAATCATAGTGAGAATTAGAAAAGCAGCATTGTGGACTACTATAACTGACATATACACAAAATATTGAAACTATCATAGATGTGGTTAGCCTAGACACAAAAGTCAGGAATACCTTTCAAAGAAAACATAGATTGCGAATGATACCGACGAACAGCAATACTAAATTTCGCTGTTGTAGAGAGTGAACGAATATCTTCAGGAAGTTTATTCCAGGCAACACTCAAAGAAAAAAAGGGTCGATTTACGAAAGTAGGTGCCAGCTTTAGGAAGAATTATGGATGAAGGGTGACGACTGCTTTGAGAAGAGGGTAGCTGGAAGTGAGACAACAAGGAGGGATATTGGGAGAACACATGGTGGAAATAGACAAGGCCAAGAATCTGCCGTCGCCATGCTAAAGATTCCCAAGAGAACAGAACATTGAGGTCTTCTTTGGAAGTCGTCCATTCAGGCCGACGCTTGAGTTTACTATTTAAGTATGCTCTAGCAGCAGTAGCCTGCAGTTTATCAAGGGTTGTGGACATGGTGGCTGAAACGGGAAACATCCAAACGGGAACAGCATATTCAAGGAGGGGACGAACATAGGTAGCGTTTTTTTCAGCTCGTAGATTTTCGCCTTTTGGATAGCCCAGTCGGCATCAGGCCGGTCTGGAGGTTCCAGTAGGGTCTTAGCAGCGGTTGTAGTAGTCCAGTGTAATAGGTAGCAGTAGTAGTGTGGTGCCCGTAGTCGTAGTCCTAATTTTTTTGAAATGGGCGAGCTGACAGGCGAGCCGATAAAACTGCTCTGCTCTCTGCCTGGTATTGAGCAAAATGTGGTTAGCTTGCTGCAGACTTTGACAACTTTTATCAGCGAGTCTAGAGACCGGGAGAGGTGCCTCCTACGACGCTTAGATGAGCTCTCTGCACAAATCGTGGAGTTGAAGGCGGAGGTTCGTGTCTCCCTTGAAAAGAAGTCCGCCATTACAGCCGTGGATTCCTCCTCGGAGCTGCCTGGCAGTACCCATACTCTCAACAGCCAGCGTACACGCCGTACCCGTACCAAAGGCAAAGGCAACCATGCAAGCAAGCAGCAGCAGCAGGATCTGCAGGATCAGGAAACAACTGGAGCGCACGTGGAGGCCGTATCCCGTAGCGGCACTTTCGAAAAGTGATCGAGGACAGTGGGCCCTCAGGCACGGAGTGCTCGGACGCAGATGACTTTCAGCAGTATGGAGGATGTCGATCCGGACACATGCCAGCCAAGCCTGTGCCCAACGCAACCCCTGCATTGGACTTGGAGGCCATCCAGGATGATTCTTGGCAGTTGGTGGCTCAAGAGCCTCACCGCAAGAAGCGAGTAGTTGTCTTTATCGGCAATCTTAGTGCCCAGTGCAATGACCAACGGCTGAGCGAGTTCATCACAACACGCTCCACCGCAGTACACCAGACAGTTGCAGTTCATGATTGCAGTGTCCGTGAAAACAAGAAGGGAATGATGACAGGAAGAGTAACTGTTGATGCTGATGCCCTCCCCACAGTTACCTCTGTAAACTTTTGGCCTAGACCACTGTATGCGAGGGAGTGGATATTCCATGAAAAACGTCATGGGCGAGTGCCAGGAAAGGGAAATGGACAGTCTGTGCTGTCGAAGAAGTCAGGCAGGGACTCGGCCACTTACAGCTCCGACCTGACACCATTGCCTCCCGACCGCAAGCGGCGGCATGGGGATTCACCTGACTCCGGCAGCCCACTGCTCAAGAAACTGGACGAAGACCACCAGCAGCAAGAGTCTGCCGAGCAACAACAACTGAATGCAGACAGCCAGCAATCATGAAGCTCCTCCTGACCAATGCAGGCGGGCTGCTGTCCAAATTCGGAGAGTAGAGTTTCAGCACACCCTGTTGCACAAGATCCGTTCCATTCAGCGGGCGGATGCCAATGAACGCCTCGACAGACTGGCAGAGAAGGTGGAGCAGGCACCTGACTCAGCACAGATGTTCCTTGCTGCTTCGGCCATGAAAAGTGGATCTCAGCCATCCAGTATCATGGTCAGCTCTGCTGATGGCCACATTTTGGCTTCAGATAAGCAGAAGGCAGAGCGCGTCACGGAGCACTTCAAGGATCTATTCTGTAGAGATCAATCAGCTGCTATCCAGAAGCCAGTCCCTCACCGGCTAAGTGTGGCAGTGTCTCCAGCGGAGGTGGAAACAGCGATGAAACGACTCAAAAACGGAAAGGCTTGTGGGCCGGACAAAGTCCCTGGAGAATTACTGAAGTATGGAACATCACAGCTATCCATCGTAGCGGCAGACATCATCAACCAAAGCGTAGCAGAGGGTGCCGACATGTCATCGTTCATCGGACTTGGCACACTGATTCCCTTACAAAAACCAAAAAAACCTAGAGGACCCGTGACTAGCCTGCGTCCCATTGTCCTCCTGAACACCATCCGAAAAGTTTTCTCCCTTGTAGTGCTCTGCCGAATCGCAAAGGACGTTGCTCGTTATGTTGGTCCAACTCAATCTGGCTTCAGACAAGGCCGAAGTACAACAGATGTGGTATGGACACAGCGATGGATTGCGGCCAAGGCGACTCGATACAACTGGGATTGCCACATGCTGGGGATTGACATGTCCCGTGCGTTCGACACGATCGATCGCACCAAACTGTTAGACGTCATGGCATTAGTGACTGGCCCCGATGAAGTGCGCATGATCCAGCACCTACTGTTCCACACACAAATATCAGTGAAAGTAGGAAAGGCAACTGCCAATCCGTTTCTCAGCACCATCGGCACCCCCCAGGGAGATGGCTTGAGCCCTGTTCTTTTTATTTGTTACCTGGAGGCAGCACTGCGCCAAGTGAGAGCAAACCTTCCCGAACGCCCTTTCGCCGACCGTCACATACCCGGAGAAACAGGTTACGCCGATGATGTGACATTGTACTCAACCAGTGAGGAGTGGCTGAAGCGAAGCCTCCCCATCATTAGCGCAGAACTCGGGGATTGGTCCCTTACAGTAAACGAGACCAAGACCGAATTCTTGCATCTGACATCAACTTCAGACTCCTGGCGGTCCAGCAGGCAGCTAGGGTCCCTCATTGGCGACAGTGAGGACCTGGAGCGGAGGAAAGACCTCGCTACGAGTGCATACGGCAGGATGTATAGCCTCTGGCTGAGGCGTGGGAAGGTCAGTGAGCAGAGGCGCATCCGCCTGTATAATGCCCTGGTTCTGCCCGTTCTTTTGTATAACTGCGGCGCATGGGGGCTCACGGCAGCACAAGCAGAATCGCTTAACGTTTTCCACGGGAAGCAGCTCCGACGGCTCATTGGCATAGTCTACCCAGCCAGGATGTCAAATACTGAGCTGTATGAGAGGTGCAACACGGAACCACTATCTGACATCGTGGACAGGAGAAGATGGCAGCTAACCGGCCATATTCTCCGTATGGACAGGGATGCGCCGCCATGGATCGCGCTGACGGGCTATTTTGCGGGAGATGCCAAGGCTGGGCGTGGACGTCCAAGGACATCCATTGCGACGCGCATCACAAGCGACTTACAGAGGAGGAACATCGACTTGAAGCGCAGCAGTCAGCTGGGGAATGTGAGGGCCATCGCTCTGGACAAGCTTACATGGAGAAATCTGGCCGACAATCCATGATCTGGCGTCACAGGTCATCAGTGCGCCGTGTTAATAATTACCTTGATAATGGAATTTGATCATAGGAGATAGGACAGAAGCGGAACGTATAATTATACCCACATAATTATATTATTACGCGTGCTGTGGTATTATTATTATTATTATTATTATTATTATGTTGCTCTCAGGTGCGGATGTTGCCATAGTGACTGAGACGAAACTAATAATAATAATAATAATAATAAAACAGGTCGCGTAATGAAGCAGCATAACGATAGATGTGCAAAGTCATGATGCCTGGTCCGCTTCTGTCCTGGGTTCACTACCCCGTGCGTTGCAGCCGCGAGCAAAACCAGCTCAGGCTGAGAGTTCCCTCCATGATTGCTTGTCCAAAGCGCGCATTCTGAGCCCACTCAGATCAGTCATGGTCTTCAGTGGCATGTCTCTGGCAGCTGTGCTTGCCTTGACTGCCGTGGCCAGGTTCGATTTCGGGCGTCCACGCACACCGGTGACATCTCGACGGAAGTAGTTGTCCATTGCCTGCTGTGGCGGGGCATCTGAGGGCATCCTCAGAACATGACCCAACATCCGGAAACGGCGGACAGCAACGGTGTGCGAAAGTGGCTGTGTGTGTGCTCTGGAATATAGGTCTTTGTTGGAGATGATGGCGGGATACCTAATTCCGAACAAGTTCCGTAGTTGACGTCTATGGAAGGCGTTCAGCTTCTCCAGTGCAGCCTCTGTCAGTCCCCAGGTTTCGCAGTTGTATAACAGTGTTGGTAGGACGATGGCATTGTAGAGACGAAGCCTGGTTTCCTCGGATACAAGTTGACGTCGTATCCAGAGCGAATACATGCGGCCATACGATGTTGATGCTTGGTCCATTCGTCGGCTCAAGTCCTCCTCTTCCCCCAAGAGAGAGCCAAGTTGCTTCGATCTTCGCCATTCGGTGGTGGAGGCAGAGATGTGAAGCCACTCTGTTTTGCTGCTGTTAACGTTGAGTGACCAGTCACCCAGGCCGTCAGCTATCACGGGTAGGGAGTTGGCAAGCCATTGTCGCTCAGTCGAATAGAAGGATATGTCATCGGCATATCCTGTTTCCTGTGGTATTGCTGCATCAGTGTAATCTCTGACATAACAGCAAGGAGCTTTATGCGGCTAATGGTGTCGAATGCTTTCGACATGTCGAGGCCAAGGACGTGGCAATCCCACACGAAGTGGGTGGCCTTAGCCGAAATCCAGCGCTGTGTCCACACCACATCGGCAGTGCCACGGCCAGGCCTGAAACCAGACGAAGTGGATCCAAGATAATGCGACACACGTGGTGTGATACGTTTGAGCACAACGAGTGAAATGACCTTGCGCAGGGTGTTCAGCAATACAATCGGTCTCAGGTTTGCAACTGGTCCCCGCGCCTTGTTAGGTTTTGGTAACGGTATCAATATGCCTGGACCAATAACACTACACAGGTGGTCGCCCCTGGTGATGCTGTTGTTGATCATGGTGGTGATGATCGGGGAGATGTACTCAGCACCGTATTTGAGGAGTTCTGCGCATACACCATCCGGCCCACATGCTTTCTGATTTCGCAGTCGTCTCAAAGCCGCCTCTACTTCTTCGGTGGAAACGGGCGTCTCCAGTGTGTGCGGAGCTGGCGGTGGCAGCAGGTCATCAGAAGTGTTGAACTGCCCCTGATAGTGATCACGTATGCGAGATGCCTTTTCCTCATCGCGCATGAGGATGTGACCATCAGCCGACTCGACGAAGAGCTGCTGCGGCTTGCCACGTTTGAGCTGGGAGGCTGCTATAAACATTTGCGCGGAGGTTGGAGCGCTCTCAACCGCCTCGGCAATTCTGTCCAGGCGAGAGTTGGCTTCGGTCCGTTGGATATTACGGATTTCATGCATGACACGATTGCGCTCCTTCTTCAGCTGCGCAGCATCATGGTGTCCGGACTCAGCTAATATTCGCAGTTCCCGTTGCCGCAGTGAAAGCCGAGCAACCTGTGCGTTTGGTTGAACGAAACGAAACTAACAGTGGATAAATTCTCTCACAGTGCATCTATGATCCCGGAATACTGTGGCCCGATTCGCCGAGACCGAACAGAACACGGAGGTGGCATTGGAGTCTGGATCAAAGCCGGCATCGCGTACCAGCATCTGGATCAGTACCAGTCCGCTGAATTCGAAACAGCCTGGCTCACCGTTGGCCAGTGCAACAGCAAAACTGTCATAGGTGCAGCCTATCGCCCTGGTTCCTGCGCTGACAATGATCTGGCTCTACTCGAGCACTTAGACCAAAACATAGATACCATGCGGCAGCATGGTAAGCACATGATTCTGGCTGGAGATTTTAATGTTCACAGCACGTCCTGGCTGGGCAGCTCTCGAACGACAATCGCAGGGGAGTTCTTGGAAGAAATCAGTGCAACACACTGTCTTGTCCAGCACGTGACCCAGCCAACCCGTGGGCCAAACACATTGGATCTCGTCTTGTCCGACTTTCCTGGCACTGTCCACACAGCAGTATCATCTCCCATCGGGCGCTCTGACCACTGTGTAGTATTGTCCAACTTTCAGGAAATCACTCCTGTACTGGAGCGGCCAACAAGCAGGAAAGTATGGCGTTATGGCCAAGCAGACTGGGGCAGACTGAGGGCACATTTCCGCAGCTTTGACTGGGCTGCTGTCGTCTGCGATGTCCCCGAACTTGCATGTGAACAACTCACAACTGTAATTCTGGATGGAATGGACACGTTTATACCATCTAAGACCCTGACAGTACGGACGACAGACCCTTGTTGGTGGACACCTGAGTGCAGCACTGTAGTTCAAGCAAAGACTCGTGCATGGAAACGGTGGCGTCAGCACCCCAATGATGGAGATTTGCGAGCTTCATTCATCGACCTAGTGGCCCGAACAGCTGCTATTTTGCTGCGCGCCCAATCATCACATGATGCTCGTGTCAAAGCTAAGCTCAGCTCAGGCTCACGTAACGACAAGCAATGGTGGTCTAACATGAAGAGAGCTGCTGGGATGGAGCGTGCCTCTGAGATACCTCTGCTGAAGGACACCGACGGCACATAGTATCCAACTCGCCAAGCCAAGGCCAATTGCCTCGCCAGGTACTACTCCCAGAAGTGTAGCCTTGCAGATGATGACATCTCTCCAGACGATCTGCCAGAAATGCAGCATTTGGACCGCCATGGTCTTGACCGCATCCATTTCCGGCTTGCTGATGTACGCCGCCGTCTAGCCAAGCTGAATACATCGAAGGCAACAGGACCTGACAATATTCCAGCAAGAGTCCTAGCTCAGTGCTCCAGTGAGCTTGCAGAACCAGTCACCAAACTGTTCTCACTCTGCTTTCGCCACGGTGTTCAACCTACCAAATGGAAGCTGGACCATGTGGTTCCAGTCTTCAAGAAGAGCCCCCGCTCGGATCCCAAGAATTACCGGCCAGTCTCACTACTATCCATCCTGTCAAAAGTAATGGAGAGTATAGTAAACAAGCAGCTCGTGAATTATCTGGAACGTTTCAATATTCTGCCCGACAGTCAATATGGCTTTCGGCAAGGAAGAGGCACATGCGACATCCTCACTGCTTTGCACACTGAGTGGGTCAAGACTGTCAGCGATGGAGGGTACGCTCACATGGTGGCGGTGGACATAGCAGGAGCATTTGATCGGGTATCACACTCTGGACTGATTTTCAAAGCCCAGAACGTTGGCATTGGTGGCTGCCTGCTTCACTGGCTGCAGGATTACCTCCTGAACCGCAAACTATCAGTCCTGGTCCACGGCGACTCATCCTCTCCGGCGCCCATAACAGCAGGTGTGCCCCAAGGCAGTATCCTTGGCCCGACACTTTTCCTCTTGTATGTGTCTGACCTGGATCAGTGCCTGTCTCCCGAAACGCGACTAAGTTCCTTTGCAGACGACACAACCCTCTACAGCCTCATCCGCACGCAGGACAATATGCATGACATGACTGCCGCCTTGCAATCCAGCCTCAAGCGTCTTGAAGAGTGGGGAGAACGCTGGCGCATCAGATTCGAGCCCTCTAAATCGCAACAGCTGCTGATGACTACGAAAGCCACACACCCTGCTGTCCCTGACATCAAGTTTGGAGGTATCGCGGTTCCGGAAGCCAACACCATCAAGCTTCTTGGAGTGACATTTGACGCCAAACTGTCATTCCGGGATCACTTGCACTCAATTGCGACACGTGGCTGCCAGAGACTGGGTGTTCTCCGTCGGGCTTGCCGGGTGTTAGATTACCATGGCCGGCTTTGTGCGTACAAGGGATTTGTGCGACCCATCCTCGAGTATGCTCCCCTTGTGTGGATGGGAGCTGCATCCAGCCACCTCGCCCGACTCGACCGTGTACAGAAACGTGCAATGGCCATTATTGGCCCTGGTGCCCTTCTCCAAAGCCTGTGCCACCGCCGGATTGTATCTGGGCTGGTATACCTGTACAAGCTCCAGTGCATCCCAGGACCACCCCAGCTCACCGCCATGATCCCCCCTCCAGCCAACCATGTAGAAGCTCGGCGCACCTGGAGTCAACCCCCTCCTGGCCAGCAGCACCATGTGCAGCTGCAGCAAGTCCTGGACAGGAGAGCACCTGCCTATGCTTCTCGCTCCTTCCCGTATTCTGTAGTGTCAGTATGGAACAGCTTGCCGAGCGAAATTGTAAGGGCTCCACTCAGCTTGAAGCGGCTCCACACGTTCAAAGAAGATGTCCATAAGTACCTCACGCACCAACACTGGCTGATGGCTACCGACTTCTACGGATGAACTCTTGACTGTGGCACGGGTCATGTTCCTTGCATGGTTCGGCTATGCTGATGATATTGGGCTTCATTTACCTTTTATTATTTATTTTTTTATCATTAATTTATTATTTAGTTCGTCTTGTTTGTTATGATTTCTTGGTTTTCCACCCGGTTTAGTTATAATTTAAATTATTATTTGGTGCAGCTTTAGCGCTATGTGGTTTATTATTTTCCTTTTTCTTAATTTCGTATTTAGCGCTTTTGGGCGTCATTATTTTCTTCTCATTATTTCGCACCAAGTTATTATTTTGTGGTGTTCTCTAGCTTCTGTTTGTTTGCAGTTGTTCTTCTGCAACCCCCCCCCCCCAACACACATTTTTCGATGCCTAGTTGCAACGCTGACGCCGAGACCTCTGGTCGGTTGAGTTGCTCCCAGCACATCAGCACGTCGTCCCTACATCCCCTATGTTTTGTCCTTTTCCTCGTTTCTTTTTGTTCTCCACCTGTATTCCAGTAGGGCTGTGTCAATAGTAAAAAAAAAATATATATATATATATATATATATATATATAACATTCATACAAAAGATTCACAGCAGGAAAAGGAAGGAAGTTGGACATGTGGTTTAAAAGAAAAACCCGACCTCGAAATTTGCTTGTGATGTGTTGAATATGGGGGGACAGATTGAGTGAAGGAGTGAGGATGATGCCCAGATGGCGGTGGGAAGAGGGCTAGGTCAGTGACGTACCGGCCATGGTGACGGTCCTGGGATCAGGTGGGTTTGATTTAGGTTTGCAAAAGGGAACATCGACACATTTGTTAGCATTGAAAACTGCTTCAGCTTTATGGGACCAGTTCACACATCTATCAAGGTCTAGTTGCAGGGAGGCAGTGTGCGCGGCGGGTACGACAGTAGGCGGAGAAACGCAGACCATGTTGGAATCATCCCCAAACAGGGGCAGATCGCTGGATTGGGGAATGCTGGGAAGGGAGTTGATGGAAAGGTTGAACAATAGAGGGCCTAGGTGAGAGCCTTGTGGCACACCAGCGATGAGCGACATATGGGTTGATAATTCAGTGCCGACCCGCACAGACATCGATCGGCCTTCCAGGAAGTCCATCAGCCACGCGAATGAGTCAGGTGCACACCAACCGGACAGACATGAGGCTAGGAGGCGATGGCTGGTACGATCAAATGCCTTCGAGAAATCGAGAAAGACGGCATCACACTGGGTCTGGTTATCAAATGCAGAGCTGACAGTTGATGTGACATACACAAGTTGGTCAACCGTGCTTCAGTGGTGGCGAAACCCGAACTGTTTCGGCGACAGTAGTTTGTGTTTCGCTACAAACGCGTACACCTGGCGGCTGATTAACGCTTCGTAGCATTTTGCCACACCATTCAGCAGAGATATCGGCCGGTAGTTAGCAGGGTCATTGCGACTTCCCTTACCCTTGTAAATTGGGGTAACGATTGCAACTTTCCACTCAAGGGGTTGGGATCGGTAAGTGGTGCAGCGGTTAAAGAGAGCAGTGAGGGATTGGGCGAGCACTTCTGCTGTCTCTCGTAGGATCCTGTTAGGAAGACTGCCAGCTGTAGACTTTCGCACACTAAGGGTCGACAGTGCCTTGAATACTTCTACGATAGACAGAGGGCGGATGACAAAAGTTTCCGAAGAAGAAAGCATGGCGAGATCACGATAATCTGCATCCGACGACGGCGTAGCTTGACTATTCTTGGCGAACTGTTAACAGAAGATGTTCGCTTTCTCAGGGTCGGTAACCGCTAAGGTATCGACTCCTTGGATATCAGGTATAAGGGTGTGAGGACAATTGATGGGGCACATTTTCTTGACTCTCTTCCACCAGTCATAAGATCCTCGATCTGCATGAAGGCCTTCTGACATCTGGTCGTAGAAGTGACGTTTAGCTTTACGGATGGCAGCGACGAGGGAGTTCCTTGAAATGCGATAAGCAGCCCAGCACTCAGGGGTATTGACGCGTTTTGCTGCAGCAAATATTCGATCTCGACGTTGACGGAGGCGATGGTGCACAGAGGTGAACCAAGGCTTTCCATAACGATTTGTTCGCTTTCTAACCTTCGGAACAAAAGATGATATGGCTGTGTCAACTAGTGTTCGCCAGGAGACCCATGCTTCATCTGTACTACCGGCTTCTTGTACAGCAGCGAGAAGAGGGAGGCTCCAAAGGTGGTTATTAAGTGCGGGCCAGTCTGTGGCTGCATAGTTGTTCACGAGCAAATCAGAGTGCACTGGTTGCTGGGAACGAGTCTGTATTGCGAGATCAAATACCACAGGACAGTGATCAGAGACAGGGGGAAGTGTGGTGAGGTTGTGGATGAGGAATGGTTGGTTACAGAGAACAAGGTCCAGGAGAGAAGAGCTCTGACCTGCGGCGGAGAAACGTGTTGGGCGGTCGCGTACAAGTTGTGTAAAACCAGTATCATCCAGCAGTTCGACAAGGCATCTTCCAGCAGCAGTGTTCGGATCCTGCCTATACCATTCGTTGTGCCGGACATTAAAGTCACCGAGGATGATAATGGAAGCCGTAGTGTCCGTAATAGAAGAGATGGACTCACGCAAGCCAGAGAGGAAGGTTGAATGATCCTGCCTTGGTGGCCGATAACAGCAGAAAATATAGACATCTTTGTGGCCATTTTTAAGTTGAATGCATAGGATTTCAAGGTTGGTGTTGGCAGGCTCGAGGTCTGCTCGTCTGACGTAGGCAAGTCCTGGTCGGAGTAAGAAAGCAACACCAACGCCACGCAGAGCGACATGAGATGGGCGATCTCTTCGCACTATGTCAAAAGCGGCAGTTGGCAATAATACAGAGTTAGGAATTTTCTGAGTTAGCCAGGTTTCGGTGATGCCTAATATGTCCATGTCTGAAGTACCAAATATGTTATTAATTTCATCGGCCTTTGGGTACCAGCTGCAAGCATTGGTTGTGGCTAGCCGCAAATGATGGGGATGTTTGTTTGGTATGAAGGCTGAGGTATCGTATGGTGATGGGAGAGTGAAGGTAGGTGCATCTGGGTTCAGTTGCCCTGACACACTGTTAGATGATGGTGTCGATGTGGTCCTAGTGGGAAAAAAGATGGGTGCGTGTGGATTCAACATCACAGTTTATGATTTCTTGGGGAGGGGTGGGTTCTTGAACTTCCATTCTCGTGCTGTTACATGCTCGGGCCAGAAATCGTTTTCCAGAACATTTCTTTCGTCATGCTCAGCAACTGTCAGATGTGCGTACAACGTGCCATACACTGTTCTGGAGGGGATCAGTTTACAGCCAGTAACTTCCACATTCTTCTTTCTACAGTACACAACAAGATCATCAGCACTGCAGTTGATATTGATGCCCCCAACGAATACAACTCTGCGTGTTATTTTCTTACCTCCACGCAGATCTGCGGGCTTCCTGTGGCGGTTGGCGGCTTCACGTACAATCGACCAGTCGTACTTGGTACTGACAGGCTTGTCAGTAGTACGACTGGCGTTGCTTGTTCGGGGTGTAGAGAGGGTACGACTAGCGTACGTCTCGCCCAGAGCTGCGGATTCAAGCCCTGTTGCCAGTGTTGGTGCAGATGCGGGTACTGGTACACTCGTGGCGGGAATGTTTGTAGCTGCACGGTACGAGTACTCATCCTGGTGGCTGTCGAGGGAGCGATTAGAGACATCGATGGGCTGGTGGTGTTGTGTCAGGGCGCGAAGCTCCTTCCTGAGCTCTGCAATGGCGGCATCTTTTCCTTTCTCCTTTTCGAGAGAGATTTTTCGTAGGTAACTTCTGCTACCAGGTTTCGGACCGTCTCAAATCAGGTCAACCATCATCTTCGTTAGCGCAGTAGCATCAGTACCGGTACATTCACATCCACCTGCCGGCTTTGTGACCCTGTGTGTGTCGATCTGATCGTCCAGTGGTTGCAACCTTCCCCTCAGGGCGCCTACCAATTGCACCCGGCTCAGGCCGGCCCATTTGGCGTTATTGGCCTTTGCCAGTGACTCCAAGCCTTGACTATCCAAAATTCCGAAGTCAATGGACGCCATGCTCCCGGTTGGGAGAGCAAGACGTCAGACGTAAAAAACTCGCAACCACACTCGTCAACTACAAGAAAAAAATGCATATGCTAGGGTTGTACCGGTCAGCCATGTCAATGACGCTTCCTCCCATCGATGGCGTTGTGGTTGGCCCGCATCCTCTGGTGTCTCATATGCTCCCCGGTGCATACCAATCCCGTCCTTCTCAGCCGTGCTATGGTAGCATGTGGAATGTACAGGCAGTCCTGGATCGGTTCCGGAACATATCCTTCACGCGTGAGTCTCTCAAAGAACTGACTCTCAGGTTGACTATGCTGCTGGCTCTGACCATGCTGACGGGTGCCCGGCGTTGCTCTGAGCTGCAGAAGCTCAATGTTCGTTTTATGGACATTATTGTCAACGCTGCTTCATTTGGGATCCCCACTTTTACCCAGAATCAGCGCGTCGGCGATCCAGCCAAGCAGTTTGTCTTCCCTGCTTGCCCTCAGCACCCTCTGTTGTGTGTGGATGCTGTAAGGCAGTATTCTGCTCGCATAGAGAGAGAGTTTCCCGCCCGCCACGTCTGCCAACCCTCTGCTGCTGTCGCTCCGACATCCTCACAAGCCGGTCTCACCGAGCACCGTTGCCGCTGAGGTGGCTCCTCACTTCCATGTCGGATGCTGGTGTGGACACCATCGTTTTTCACGGCGCATTCCACACGTAGTGCGGCCACCTCCGCTGCCTGTCGGAAGGGAGCCTCTGTACCCGACATCCTCTGGGCCACCGCCTGGGCGCAATCCTCTATATTCCAGAGGTTTTATTCTCGTGCTGTTTCACCCTCCTCCTTCTGATGGCACCACCTTCGGTGCGACTGTCCTTGGCTGACAGTCTGTTATTCCGCTGCTCATGATTGCGGCCGATAGGGTCCACGGCTTCAGTCCGCCGTGTTCTTTTCTCCTACACATTTGGGTTTTTCTCAGACCTTTTCCTTTCCAAAGGTCCTGTATATACCTGGTGCACCAGTTTTTCCCAGGTGTTCCCACTCTGGAGTTTGCATTGTCCGTTAATTCTGCATAGTTGACAATGCTAAGTTGTATTCCATTTTGGTATGATCTACTCCACTCGCCGTTCCGTGCGTACGTTTTATGATAATTCCATCTGTACTCAGTGATGGTCATTCGGTGGTCTGTGCCTGGCATAGTGTGGGCTGATTATGCTTGTTTATCATGCCACGCACCTTTTACTAGAACTTTCACTAAGTCCTTGTGTGGACAGTGTGATAGTTTCTTGTTTCCGCTCAGGGTGCGGAACCGACTTTAAACAAGACATAGTTATATCTCACCGAAACTCCGACATGCAATTTCCCATTTCACAAGCAATGGAAAATTGTGTAGTGAAGTGGGAATTGTATAAGGAGTTGGAGGTGAGATATAACTATGTCCCGCCCACCCACCCTGTTTGGGTTTGTTCTCCATGAAAATAGGCCTGAAGGGCCTTGGATGAGCTGCATCAAGTACAGCTTCATTACAATATTGAACTTTCAAAAAATGCTGTGTTCGAGCATGAAATCGCGTAAATCACGAGGGCTAGACATAGTTATATCTCACCTCCAACTCCTTATACAATTCCCACTTCACTACACAATTTTCCATTGCTTGTGAATTGGGAAAATTTCCCATGAAAGTACTAGCTGCTCAAGGATCGATAACTTTACCTTCCCTTGTGCGAATTCCACGATCTTGAGCTTCCTGGAAAGGTCTTGAGACGAGGGACAAACTGGTGTCAAACCCAGCTCGGAGCGAAACCCAAACCCCGTGCTACAGTCTGGCAAACTTCATCCACGCGCTCGACAGACTTGAGCACGGCCGAGACTAACCGAGCTCAAATATTCAGCCGCCATTTCGGTCTCCTTGCTCGTATCGAGCTCAAATTTTTGTGAGGACTCACGGGATCCACTACCATCATTTGAATCTTGTTTCCATGGCAGCAGGTAGCGCAAAAATGATCCATGATGGAAAATACGCGTTCTGCAGACTGCGGAAAAAAATCGAGTTGAAATTTGCCGTGTCGAGTCGCATATCTCAACAACCGGTAGTCGCATCGCTTCGGCGATTGTTTCTATCGCCAGCTGAGAGTTTTCCCTTGCAGATACATGTTTCGATTGTGAGAATCGACCAAGTATTGAATGAGTTACGATAGTTTGAACAAGTCACTGTGGACTCAACACGGACCCCACGACTATGAGATGTAGGTTCACTGTACAGTGTACAGCGCGCGTCGTACTAGTACGACGGCCGTGGGGCATGCAACTCATGTGCGTCGTACTAGTACGACGCTCGCGCTAAAGGGGTTAAAGGGGAACTTCACCCAAAAATCAAAACTTCATGGTCCGTAGAGTTTTGGACGCTGAGTCGAATGGTGAAGGTCCCACTTCGATCCGACAAAGCTGTCCTGAGGTATCTTCGGTTGAAATTAAACTTTCGGGGGACGCGCCATGACGTCATGCGGCCGCGACACCCCCCCCCCCCCCCAATGCCCTTCTACGTCATTGAGACAAGCCTGCTTGGGCCAAGCTCAGAAGTACAAGTATTTTGGTATGTGAAAGGAGTAGTACTGACAAAGACGGCCTCACCATCAGCGATTCCGACGTATCAGACGAGCCTGAAAGCTCAGAGCCTGAGCTGAACATGTTTGGCTTCGGGCATGAGCCGAAATTTTCAGGAAAGGATATGGCAGCGCAAGTGGTGGCTTCCTTTCGGGCTGCAAATGTGGATTAAGCAGATATGACTGCAATTGGAGCCGTCGCTCTCTATAACCAACATCTCGCGACCGGTTGCCGGGGCTATTTCGAAATGAAGCGGCAGCCAAAGCAGCTCAGACAAGCCAGACAATCCGTAAGTGTTTTCACAGTGTAGTCCTATGTAATGCTCACAAATCGAGTCGTTCTCTTCATATCGTAAGCAGAGCCAATGTCAGAGACGATCCAGCGGAGACGCAGAAGGACGCTGGGTCATGTGTTGCGCATGCCAGAAGACACCCCCGCAAGCAAAGCCATGTCCTGCTACTTTGCTGCGGACGCCACCGCGCATCGTGGAAGGCCAAAGACAATGCTGCCAACAGTATCCATCAAGGACACTGCCCAAGCTGGCGTTATGATGAAGTCGGCCAATAGCCTATGTCAGTCCAGATGTCTCGCACTGAATAAGATCAAATGGAAAGGACTATTTCAGTAACACATACCCTATTTACCGCGGTACTCAATGTGAGACAGAAGCGGACCAGGCATACAATTTTCATTGATATGTCTTATTACGCGCGATGTATTATTAATGTAGAAAGAAAAAAGACATTATCGATACGAGTTAGGAGTAACTCTCCATCACTGTAACATGATACTTTATACAGTCAGAAAGTTGGGTGGTGCGCTGCTTTGCTGCTTCGAATTGTAGTTAGACCGCTTTGTCAACTATCGTACTCGTCTCGTCATCGTCCAGTAACGATCGACATTCTTTGTTCGTTGGGACTGTAGCTTTTGCTCGTTTTCGTCGCGCTTGCCTTCCCCTCTTTGGTCTTTCCGTAACCTTGAACCTTCCAAGTTGGAAGGCTGTGGGTTAGCGCTACGGAGATGTGTTGAAGCTAGGTGTCAGGACGTCGAATGTCTCAGTACTCTGTCAGTTTTGTGCTTAGTTATTGCACTTTCTGACTGTATAAAGTATCATGTTACGGTGATGGAGAGTTACTCTTAACTCGTATCCATAATGTCTTTTTCCTTTTAACATTTATTTATGGCTCAACATCCGAGTTTCAGATGTATGATTATGTCGCCTTTATTCACTTCTTTCGAAGGCTATAAGCCAGACCCACCGGGAAATATTTCCATGGGTGGGACAGCAAAAAGAAAGTGAAAAAAAATAAAAAGCCAAAAACCAAAGGGACAAGAAATAGGGGAAGGAAGAGGAAGAAAGGAAAAAAAACTCAATCCAAACTCCAACATCAAAACAATAATATAGAACTTGCAACAACAGGTATTGTACAAAGACAGGTATTGTACAAAATTAATGATCAGGACGTTGATGTAAGGACGTTGATGTTGTTATGGGGAGTACAAAGGAAATATCTTTATCAGTCGTTATTCAAGTCTCTTGGCTATTGAACATGAAAACGCAGCAGATGTGCCTTTACATGTTAAGGACAGTTCTTAGTATATTAACCGAACCTTGGATAGCCTCCTGTTGCACAATAGCCAGGTATTATCATTATTGAAAGGAAGAGGACATAAGGATACGAGTTAAGAGTAACTCTCCATCACTGTAACTGGATACTATATACAGTCAGAAAGTGCAATAACTAGGCACACAACGACTGTATAAAGAGCGACTAGAGCGGATTCAGTTGCAGCAAGTATCTCTGTTGTGAATCGCTCTGGAAATCTCGATGTCGCTCCTGTGCTTGACACACGGTGTCGAGGGTCGTCATTTCCGCTGCCAATTTTTAGGTTGACGCGGTAAGAACTGTGCAACACCTCCACACGCGCCTGGACTGCAACATGTTTGCCGGGTATTCTCGCCAACTGTCCAAAATTGCAGGCAGCAATTCCTGTCGCTTTTCCTTAGCCACCAGAGACGTGTAATGGGTAGCCGAGTGGAAGGCGCGGTGAATTCAACAAGAATTACTTTTATATTAACTGGTTTGAGGGAAAAAAATTACTTTTATTCTACTTCTTTCAGGTACACACCTGAGATATAATTATTAGTGAAAGAAGAAGCGGCAAAATAACTGACTTTCTCTCCGGTGCACACCTGGAGGTTGAATAGCTCGTTATTATCAAAATCTCATCTTCATCAAAACAGAAATGCGCAGCCGCTTTTATGCAGCAGACGCCCTACGCTTACATACGGAGATACACTAAATACACATCAGCCAAAGCTCCGTATTAGTTCCGTACTACTTCCGTATTGGTCGGGCAGGGATACTACACCCTCCCTTCCTACAGATAATCACGCCCTCGTGATTTTCAAAAACAAATTAGTGAAGAGTTACGAACACAGCGTCAACCGGAAGATGGCAAATTATATCGGAAATGATAACGTTTAGAGTAGACAGAAGAAATGAACTGATACCAAATCATGACATAGAAGTAAAAGTACACCAGGTTCACACGATCTCAAAGGGTCAAAAGGGGAAAGAACTGTCCTCCAAATAGGACCTGAAAATCCACAGAACTCTTGCTGCACTACGCTGGCACAACCCGCCAGGAACATCGGAGTTCAAAACCGAACTGAATACACTGTAACTATAAGGGGTGTTGTCACACACATTGTCCCACGTTAGCTGGGTAAGCCGTGGCTCACCATGATCAGACGCCTACCAAACTAAACTGGATTCACACACTCGCATAAAGGAAGACTGAAGAGAACAGGGAGACTGAAGGAAGACAGGAAAGAAAATGCCATACCTGGAATCAGCGTTAGTAACCACGGCGGCGGCTGGAGCTATGGCGGAGGGCAAGCCAGGTTTTATCTTCATCTTGGCTGAGCCGGTCACTCAGAGCGGCTAGCTCGTGGTCGGACAAATGACCTCCCTCCTCGTCTTGAATCATGGTCTTCACATTGTCGATAGCATCGCTTTGCGCGACGTAAAGAGTGATGGTCTAGCCAGGAAGAGTGTTGACGAAAATCTGCATTCCACCACGGAGGTGAAGTACCAAGTGAAGAGTGGGCTCCTGCTTCCGACTGCGTGTTTGCAAAAATCAAACGCTGCTGGTCTTGGGGAATACCCTCCTTGTCTTGGGGAGCAGCCTGCCTGTTGTCGTCCTCATCAGCTTCGCCAGCACCACCGGTAGTATACTTGATGTAGGTAGCGGGTCGCTTGGAATCGCCATCGGAGTCTCCAGTGGGTGCCGTGCGGAGAGAAGGGTGATCCACGCTAGATCCCTGACTGTGCTGCAGGCTACATGTAAGCAGGGCCAGGCCCAGGAAGGCAAGAAACATAATTCTTATCTTGATTCGTCGCACGGAGCTGCAGCGGGTTGAGCCATGGGGGTCTGGGGTCGAATCACGTTGTTTTATTTAAAACTACACCGCTGCCACCAATGTAATGGGTTGAGTCCCACCGCTGCCACCAATGTAATGGGTAGCCGAGTGGTAGGCGCGGTGAAATCAACAAGAATTACTTTTATTCTACTTCTTGTACTTCTTTCAGGTACACACCTGAGATATAATTATTATTGAAAGAAGAAGCGGCAAAATAACTGACTTTCTCTCCGGTGCACACCTGGAGGTTGAATAGCTCGTTATTATCAAAATCTCATCTTCATCAAAACAGAAATGCGCAGCCGCGTTTATGCAGCAGACGCCGTACGCTTACATACGGAGATACAATAAATACACATCAGCCAAAGCTCCGTATTAGTTCCATACTACTTCCGTATTGGTCGGGCAGGGATACTACAGACGCATCGCTCTGAAGGCTATTGAAAGACGCTGGGATTATTTGGCATTGACGTATGGACTCTGTGCTGGCTGAGTAATCAAGTGAAGAGAAAGAGAGAACTCCTTGATTTTGCTTTGAAACGCGAAATCACGACGATTCTCCTTCGCAGAATAGACGCGCGGTACGCGCGCGCACTGTTGTGCTGGTACACGAGAGACTGGCCTGCTTCTGACTAGTCGAGCCATGTGCCGCTCACCAGCTCATCGCTTGGCTTCCTGCACCCGGTTGCATGGAGGGTACAAGTAGGTCGCGTACCTCACTCAGTGACTGCCTTGTGAAGTAACTTACTTGTGGTACCAACACAAATAAAAATCAAAAAACGCGCCAAGTGTCGCTTGTCGGAGGTAGTAGCTGATAGGTATCAGGGAGAGGTACTTTCCTTTAGGTTTGCCATATAAAGGGTCAATGGACATGTTCATGGTCTCTGGGTAGCTGGTATGAGTCAATAGGGGACTGTGGGAGTATTGACATGTCTGCATGACAACCAAGACTACCAGGGCTAGCAGGTGAAGTGCATAATGTCGTCTGCTTTCATATGACTTGATCGTTTGCAGCCATTACCTGTATTGCCCCAGTAATTGCTAATGGAACACGTGACAAAGGGATCATCGAATTTCGAGGTGCTGTTCAATACTCGTGTTATACTGGCTTTCGCTTACAAGGTGATGGATCACCAAACTGTACAGCTGACGGGCACCTGACATCAATACCTGGATGTATTCGTAAGTATGGGCAAAGAATCTCTGATAAACCTTACGAATTGAATTGCAGTGAAATATTGCTGAAGTGAGCCATTTCCTCTTCAAAATATTCTGGGCAACTGAAAGGCCGAGTTAGACAGCTGGGAAGTTGATACCGCCTTGAGATGTGTTGCATCTGGTTTGGAGACATCGGCATCAAAACACACCCTTTAAGGTAGCAGCCTGGTCCTAAATTTCATTTGGCATTCAATTGACCATAACTTTGGTGTTTCTCAATGGATTTGAGTGAAATTTGCACCACACACTCCTGCCACTATGCTGGCCCTCTGGACATGATTTAAATGTTCTTGCGCCTCACTGACAGGCTTTCCAGGCCGGAAAACTCAAATTTCCGGCATAGTGCCATGGTTTGCGAACCACCCAGACCCAGGAGCCAAACAAATACATTTACTTCGAAGTACAATTTTTTCACATTTTCTAGCCAATTCTGCCCGGGCGCGGGATCCAAACCTAAAAAACGTCCAGAAGCAGCCATGGGAGGTGGGATAGGGCCCTTCAATGTGGCCCTTTGAATCTGTCACAATGGCAGGAGTGGACGTTCTGTCACAGACTCCCACAGACCCAAGTCAATCTTTGAATTTTTTCAGGTTCAGGGCGTGCTACGAGGTCGTTAATTTGATACAACATCCAGTGCTGGGACCTCCACAGCAAGCCATTTCCACAGCGCTTCAAACCGAATCCAGGATACCCTCCAAAATCCTTTATTTACTACGACATACATAGCTCATTATCCACAGTATCCAGTTACAGTGATGGAGAGTTACTCTTAACTCGTATCCTTATGTCCTTTTCCTTTCTACATTTATTTATGGCTCAACATCCGAGTTTCACATCGTAAATTGTGTTAAATTTTGTATTCGCACAATACTCAATAGTCTCCTCACTCGTACTCCTGTACACGGAGTTTGCTGCGTAATATGGCTAGTATTATTCTCCTTGTGCAAGTCGTGCAATGTGTATCGGTTCACTTGTGCTTTATCTAACAAAAATGGACTGCACCTCAATTCGTATTGTGGCGAAATACATTCTCACCTTTTGCATTATCACTTAGTCTTTACAGAATGCAGAGACGTTCTCTTGTGTTTCACGTAGCTGTGTACCAACAATTACGCTGTGCACTCTAGCAGCAGCAGCAGCACGGTAGCATATTGAGCGCGTTTTGCACTACTGTGGTGTCTCATGACTGCATTACGGGAACAGCTCTCTGTCCTTTTTGATTATCCGCCTGCACCCCACACACACGCACGCACATGTGCTCACCTTGGTGGGCACCGGCATAGTATAGTAGTCACATATGCTCATGCTCGCAGACACGCAATTTCACAAGCGTGTGCGCACATGAGTGCATAAGCATACAAGTGCCTGTGCACATGCTCGTGCACGCACATATGCGCGCATTCATGCACTTGCGTGCACACGCACACATCCCTCAGGATCACTAACGTCAATGCATTATTATTATTATTCTTTATTTCCACGATGGCCCATGGCCAATAAGGAAGATAATATGATTCAAATCAGTCCAGAATCATATAAAATCAGCTCAGCAAGTAAGGAAACCAACACATTGCAGGGGTATGGGGTTACGATGGGGCACAGTGTGAGCTACTACAGAAGCATATGGATGATAGAATGAGGCTAGACGCCATTGATTTAAACGCATGCTTGCTATTTGTTTCACGTAGGTCGGGGGTAGTTGGTTGAAATTGTGAAGGGAAAGGTTGATGGGTGAG
Source organism: Sycon ciliatum (assembly GCF_964019385.1). NCBI lineage: Eukaryota > Metazoa > Porifera > Calcarea > Leucosolenida > Sycettidae > Sycon > Sycon ciliatum. Next base: position 45,393,915 of record NC_088644.1, read on the forward strand.
TTGGCGTGGCGGTATGTGTGTGATGTTCTCAATGGATATGATCTCATGTGTCGTAGTGCATTATGGCCGCTCTGTAATTGGCCGTGCAATTTGAGGCTGTTGCAGGTGAAGAGGAGCGCGGATGTACTTGATGTTGTGGGCAAGAGTACCCTGTCGTAAGAGTTGCAGGGAGACTAATGTGGGAAGTTGGAAATGATGAAGAAGTGAGCTGTGATGGATTGGTGCAAAAAGGGGATCCGCAAGCAGATACGGGCTGCTCGTCGCTGAACGCGTTCTACTTGACCCTTCTGTGTGCGGGTGGTGTTGGATAACACGAGACTGCCGTACACCATAACCGGGCGAATGTATGCAGTGTAGATTACGAGCAGACTGGGGGTGTTAAGTTGGCCTCGTGTTTTACGAAGTATGCTTTATATAGTGTTGTCTAAATGCTTCAGGAAGTAGATTGTTTGAAACTTTTTTCGACCTCTTTCGTCACGAAGTACTCGAGGAGGTAACAGTAACCTGCTTATCGTCCCTGCCGCTGCTTCTGCACAAGTAGTATAGGACGAGGGGGTTCTGGCTCACCTTCCAGGTGAGCCAAAATCGACTTTCTCGATCGGCCCTTCGGGCCGCTCTCGAAAGTCTCCCCCTCCTCCTATACTACTGTACTAAAGGATAGATACCCAAGTACTAATATTAAAACTCCAAGTACTAATTTTACACCTCCAAGTACTAATTTTACAACTCCAACCACTGATCCCATGTTGGCTCAACCTAGTTCCAGAAAAGTGAGTCAACTTGCTGTCTCCGAGAAAATCGAAAGTGAGCCAACTTCAGCTTTTTCACTTACCCCATCTTGGCTCACTTCGAGGACTGATGTGGGATCGGTTTCTGAGACAACTTCGGGTGGTTCAGCTTTTGGATGAGGATCCTAATTATTCTGTATTAGAGGAACGGTTACCATAGGTATAGCCAACGATTCAACTTTCCAAGATGGCAAGCAAGAAACCTACTCCGTTTGACACAGCTACTGTTCTCAATGACTTCATTGATTATCGAATCACAATCAAGGATGGGAATAAATGTGGTTCACTGACAATCAATGGTAAGGAACCATACATAAAATTCACTGTTGAGACAAATATCATGAATGCTGTGAAGTAAGAACAAGAGGACTCTCTGAAATTTTCTACTGACAGTGACATTTGTAAATCCATCCGTTGTATCGAGAAGCAGATAGAATCCGAAGGAAATATGGTTAGAAGCAGAATTAACACAGCAAAATGTGAGCACCCAATCCTGTTTCTCCAGATTTCTCCTGATTGTGCTATCTTTGATGAGGATAACAAACCATCAAAAACCAACAAGATCAAGCAAGGTGACACCGTCAATGGTATCGTTCACCTGAAGTGGGTTTACAAAGACAAGACCGATGACACTCTCAGTCTCAAACTTGTTGTTGTTGCTATAAAGCATTTCCAGAAAGAAGAAGTGAAATTCTCAGCAAACGATTTGTAAAAATAGTCAAACAATCCACAAAAAGCAAAAAAGCAAAAAATATTTATTTTAGAAGTGAAATCATGGATGCCTGGTTTGATGACGACTACTCCACAAACAAAGAAGAAGAAGTGATGGATACATGGATAGATGATGAACACTCTACCAGGAAAGATAAGATGATAGCGGACTACATTGACTATAGAAACCAGGAATGGTTTCCTACAGATATAGAATTGATGATTTTGGAAATGAAGTAACTCCAGAGGATCTTGAGGTGTATGAGATGAAGAAAAATGATCTGCATGATACCACATCTTTCTTCGAAGAAATAGAAAAATCCAAAACCAGAACAGGAATCGAAACAAGGTTGGAGATAACCCTGAACAAGGTTGGTTTACCAAAATATCTTAGCAAAACCCCATTCAACAATCTTGTTAATGAAATTCAGAGGATCAAGGAAGTAGCAAATAAAGAGAAAAAAGTCAAAGTGAGTTATCCATTCCTACTTTCGAAACTCATTGATGATGAAGATGATGTGATCAAGATCAAACCATTCATTCCAAAGTGTAAAACGTCATAACAAAGACTTGATGCTATATGGGAGGATTATAGAAAATCGAGTGTGTAAGAAAAAGTAAAAAAAGTCTTTCTTTCTTTTTCCTTTTTTTTCCTTTTTGTTCTTTCTCATGATCACTGGACGAACTGTTTCATCATATCCGGAGCATAACTCATGAATGAAATGCTACTATCAAACCCCTTCTCAGCCAGATATCTTGGTATTTCATGGTGTCCGAACGCTAACGTGCTACATCCATCTTCTGTGATGTATCGTTTTGTGTCCAATGGTGATAAGGCTATCTTATTAACCGTTTCTCCGAAAATAACGTGTCTATGACTCCGGGGTGTTGTCATTTCTCGATGGAACACGGATTGATCCAAGAGACAATTTCGGAAATCATCATGTGTGATAGTTTTCTTGAGCACTGCTGTTTTCACCCCCTTTGCTCTTTTTCCGCTCTCCTCACCAGAGTAACTGTACATCTTGGAACGAAGTCCTACAAACTCAGTGATCAGTTTCCCACCGAGTTCATCTTTGAACAGGCCAACAACTTTCTTGTTTTTCTCGGAATATAACGGATGTGATTGATCATAATTGCTTGTATCATACTTCTCAAGAAACTCACTCATGTCATGAAACAGATCATCAGTAAAGAAATGAAGAACCAAGCTGTCTGTATCGGTGTACAAGAGTCTCACATCAGAGCCATACATTGCTTTCAGGTGATTGTAGTTAAAGTCATACATGAGTGTCTTTGAGAGATCCAAAATCGACATCCCAACATATATGGGCTTGTTGAGGACGACCTTTGTCCTGTTACTTTGTACCCCGACCAGGTCATCGTTGAAGATCACATGGCGGTTGTACGTTGGTTTGGCAACAAGCTGTTTGATTTTCTTCTCCTCACGACTTCTCAGCAATTTTATGTTGACTCTCCTCCGAACGTTCTCCATAGTTTTCCCGAACACCGCAGTGTTCATCAGTTTATAGAAGTCCTTAGAGAAATCATCCTTTGCCTTCTTCCGGAGGTCTGTATTCTTCTCGATGTAGTTTCTCATCCACGGTGTCTGAGTAAATTTCAGAGCACGATGAATTTTGACACAACGTAGTCCGAGCTGAGTGTAGAGTTTCAAGTTTCGGTAATGGAGAACGTACTTCGTCTTGTCCCTCAAGTTTGGTACAAGTTTGAGAGCATCTTCTCCGGAAGAATTGAGTTTATCAACAAGCTCCTGCTGGTATGGAGATAGCATGTCCTCATTGACGGAAAGACGTTCCGGAGCAACTGGATAATCGTTGTGCTCCTCATGAAGTTCGTGTGGATAATCCAGATCACACTCGACGATATACCCCGATGAGGAATCATCTTGAGTATTCAGTATCTAGTTCAGGAGTTTCTCTGATGGTTTCTCCCACCGAAAATCAGACACTGGGAGATGTTGTGACATTGCCCAACCATAGAGATTGTTGGCATCGAGATACTGGATAAATGACGATGGCTGATCAGCACCATATTTCTCCTGGTTGTGATTATTAGCAGCAGCATATCGTTGTGAGACCATCGACACACCGCCTCTCATTCCTGATTCTACAAACAAGTGCTGATCATAGCCTGTTAGTAATTCTAAGGACACACCTGAGTACATCAACAGAGCATCCCAGGCAAATCCAGGCAGAGTATAGAAATTTGCTGGATCCAGCTGATACGTTCTGACAGCTTCTACTCTGAAATTCTCAAATATGTCAGCCAAGAGAAACACGTCGGTCTTGAGATACAAGTCGTGATAATCACCAAGAGTCTGACAGTCGAATTTCATCCACATTGTCTCTGCATGTTTGTAGTCATCGTCACTCACCCCCTCATCAGACAGTGAAGAATAGAACTTACTCTGTGCTGGTAGCTGAGTCTCATCGAACCTGGATAAGCTGTTCATGTACTCATAGGGGTATACTCCTTTCCTCATCAACAGCTGATGGTTTGACAACGTCTTGGTGAAAGTGAATGACTCATCTGGTGTCGTTTTCACAAGTCTATCGAGTGACGCATTGAGAAACTGACAGCTGTCGATGAACCGGAACTGTCTCCATGTGAATGAGATGAATTTCTCCATGTTGTTGGGAATGACTGATATCTCACCCACAGTTTTACTCTTACACACACCATCCTTGTTTGTGTATGTGACGGTCTCAACATCTGTCTTTCCGATTGCTCCGATGAGATGATGACTGTCATAGCCTTTCAGGTTGTGAAAAACCACAGGGATGTGCTGCTTGTATGGATAAATTCTCAGTTTGATGTTACAGTCGTTGTGTGCGGCACCGCGGAAATCACCAGTGATGTGATCGTGATCACGGACTCTATCATCACCAAGTTTCTTTCTACAAATCCAACAGTCTTCTGTCTCTCTGAACAATTCTTCTTGTTCCTTAGTGAGATCCATTGGTGCTGGATTATTGAGTGCTGATTGGATTTTCTTCTCCTCATCTTTGAGTTTATCAAAGAATGCATCCATGGCATCAACACCCCAGTAGAAACACTGACTTGTCATCGTTCCTTCAGAACGCACCACGACGTAACCAAAACCACAAGGAACATGCTGTGAATCCCGGCTGGTTTGTTGGCTTTTCACTCCATCAATTTTCTTGATCAGTGCCTCAGTGTCAGCATAGATTACAGAGGGACATTGTAGCATTTTGTGATGATTAATGAACTTCAGTGTTGGTTGATTTCCATCGTCATCCGGTTCTGGTAGTACCATGTGTGCGGATAATCCAGTGACATTATCACAATACTCCTGATGATTGCTCAGGGATTTCTCTGTGTTGTGTGGTTGGAGACATCTTGTACAGAAGAATTTCCTGGCTTTATGCTTTGACTGATCGTAGCACAATCTGCTGAAATCTTTGATCCAACAGTAGTGATTCTGATCTTCTTTTTGGTATAGTAGAAGATTGATCACTTCCTCACCTCTTTTCTTTGTCAGCAGTAGTGGATAGATCACGTTATCTTCATACCCAAAGACATTGATAGCTAGGCTGTTTTGCTTCTCGACTTTGGAAATTTGACTCAGTGGTGTTGGAAAATCGATTCTGTCTAGTAGTACTGACAAGAGTCCGGATCCGGTGTTGATGACAGTTAGTAGGTCTACCCCGTGATTTTTTGTCTACAAACAAATCTGCTGCTGTGATCCGTAATCACAACCAACTGAGTTGATCAAACGGCACCCAGTCCGAGTCGGAGCTTTACCAGAGCTCACATATTTTTCAGTTTCCGAGTCGGAGCTTTTTTCAGAGCTCACATATTTTTCAGTTTCGGAGTCGGAGCTTTTTCAGAGCTCACATATTTTTCAGTTTCGGAGTCGGAGCTTTTTCACAACCAGCTGAGTTGATCAAACGGGACCCAGCTGTCGAATCTTGCCGAGTAGCCTTTCCACCTCACAAGGGCTTGTTTCTTCTTGTTGTCCTTTCGGAGCACTTTCTCGATCCGGTAGATTTCTTGAGTAGTTTTCTGGAGCTCTTGTTCATAGAACGACCCATCAACGGGTTCACCATCGAGGTCCTTGACAGAGTACGTAGTGGGTCTGGTCGGGAGAATATCGGTGATCCTGAATACCTCCTCGGTCCAGTTCGGAGCGTATCCTTTCTCGAAATATCGTTTCTGCTTCACCAGTCGGACGTGGTCATCTATCTGGAATTTAGTGGACCTGGATAGTGGAGATTTCTCACCCAGTGAGTCACGGATTCGATCGGCGTTCTTCTCCCGTGATGCCTCAGTTGGTGTCATCCGAACACCTCTGTGTTTTGTCGTGTTATACTTCTCTACCAAATGTGGAAGGACATCGATGTACCTGCTGGTGGAGTTAGCACTGAAGTATTTCCACATCCTGGTTTTCAGAGTTCGGTTGAAACGCTCAACTACAACAGCCTTTCCTTCGTTGTGAGTGCTGTACATCGTGATCTGATTCTCATCAAGCCAGTGTTTGTACGTTCGATTATAGAACTCGGTACCCAGATCAACCCACAGCTTACGCGGTTTCCTGCTGCTAGTTTTCACGATGGATTGAAATGCTGATTGGATGTCAACACCTTTCTTGGATTGGAGTGGGACAACCCAAGCATATCGGCTGAACAGATCAATGACAGTAAGCAGAAATTTGATTTCATCATTGTATTTAAGAAAAGCTGTCATGTCCACGAGATCGGCAGACCAGATTTCATCAATCTCACTCACAGTCACTTGTCTCCTTGTGAAATTCACACGCTTGGGCTTGTGTAACTCATCAGCCAGGTCATCAGTCCATTTCGTATCTATCTTTTTTTTTATTCCTAAACCTATCATCTTGAACAAACCGGACAGGAATCCACCTTCTCTGATTTCCGATTTCTTGATAAATTGTGAACATGATCGACCACATACTGAGCATTTACCCTTGACATATGGTTGACCAGTTGATGTGACTTCTCCTTGTATTCCCCTCATCTGTTGCTTTTTCTTACACGATAGGCAATGAACATTCATCTTTATCTATCTATCTACTTTTTTATTTCTCATGGATACAAAGATGTGTCAACAATCCCATATTTTCACAGTGATCTTCCATGCTCTCATCAATCTTTTTAGCACAAACAAGTCTGAAACTCCCATAATCCATTTTGTCAAGCTCTGCTTTTGTCAATGACATAAAAATCTGTGGATTATTGATATATATGTGGATGTTGATCGTGTCATGCTCCTATCATCTTTCGTGAGTTCCAAACTCACCCCCAGAATATTTTCACCGAAATGTGGAATGTTGGAGAGAGAGTATCCAAAACCAACTGTCCCACGGCAGATTATGTGTTACATTTTCATGTTTGTCTTATCTATCTTTTTTTCTTTCCACACATATCACCAATTATTTTTATCTTAACTGTACACGTTTTATGGTAAGATCCAACAAGTTTGATAGAATTTGTGAAATCAATTACCTACAACGATGGCTACGTCTTTCCCAGATAAATTTTTCGTGAGTTTTACCCCTGATGACCACCAAACTCTATCAGCAAAGATGACTTCTCCTTGTAAGATTTACAAACTTGTGAGCCAACACACCGATCAGGTATATGTGGGGTCCACTTGTCTACCACTGACAAATCGGATGGACCTTCATAGATCAGCTTACAAAGCATACCAAAAAGGTAAAAGGGGGTTTGTAATCTCATTCATTCTACTTGATCTCGGACATGTCGAAATTATCCAGATCGACTCTCTATCAATGTTTGATGAAGATGAGCTTAAGAGGAGAGAACGATACTGGATTGAAAAACTGGATACCGTGAATAAAAACAAGCCTGGAAGATCCCGATCAGAGTGGTATCAAGATAATCACGAGAGGATTCGGGAATATGCCAATGAAAGAGTTGTCTGTGAGAAATGTCAGAAGTCTTATCCAAGAAATCAGAAATCCCGTCATGAAAAAACGAAGTTTCACAAGCTCCGTGAATGATGAAATTGATGATGCTTATACAATGAATACCAAAAAAAGAAAAAGGAACTAGTAAAAAAAAAAGGTTTTGTGTTTTCCTTTATCTTTTTATCTCTTTTTTTTCTTCCCATTTTTTTACAATACCAACTGCTCATTTCCTTGACTGGGGTGCTGAGTGAAATCCAACAAGACATCAAGAGCACTTCTGCCTTTGTTTCTTTCTTCTATGAAATGTATACAGTTGTATCCACACAGGACACTATCATTCATCTGTATCTTTGATGAGTTATACCAACATTTTTTGTGGTGCTTCTTCATCCACCCGACTACCTCCTCTGGTGGTGATAATGTAGCGGGCCGCAGTCTCTCGGAGGCAAACATACAAGGGTCTCAATGAACACACTGTAACTGGCAATTGAAATGTACTGGCAACGAAATTAACTAACTGGCAACTAAATTAACTGATTGGCTACTAAATTAACTGACTGGCTACTAAATTAACTGACTGGCTACTAAATTCACTGACTGGCTACTAAATTAACTAACTGGCAATAAAAGAATCGTGAGCAGCAGCTTTTATGCAAAGGCAGACTCCGTACGCTTATGTACGGGGATACGCTAACGTATGGGGGTACAGTACGGGGATATGCTAACGTACGGGAATACAGTAACGTACGGGGATATGCTAACGTACGGGGATACGCTATACGCTACAATAAGCCAAAGCTGTCAAAATATTCATTACCAAACACACAAACCCAGTGAGTACCACCACCTTCCAAGAAATCTTGGAGATTGATTACCAAACAATCCTTTGATGATAGAGGTTGTGGAAGCTGATCTTTGCTAAACGTTCCTCTGAAATGTGGAATAGATCTCAGAATTTCATCAATGTCAAAGTTGGTCAGTGGTCTCACGTTCCTGGTAGACGTAACCCCTTTCCTTTTTGGTCTTTTTTTACCCCTCTACCCCTCCGTGTTCCAGGAAGTTGTATTCCTTCACCGGTGTTTCCTAAACCTATCATTTTTCCCAGAGCTGGTGCTAGTAATCCAGCTGCTAATGCTCCGAGAAACCCTCCTTGCTTCTTGAGTTGAGTACTAAATAACTTGAGATCCATTCCTACTCCTTTTTGCTTGGATTTTTGGATTTTGGTAACCTGTCGGTTTGTGAGCAAAAGCATGTCATTTCCGGATAACTGATTTTTTGTTAACCGGAGTGTGATTCCATCCTGAACACTACCAAGTGTTCTTTTGGTTCGGAGTTAGCATCAATCCATATTCTACATACTGACCGATTCCTCGACCAGCTGTGGCTCTGTGTGTGCTTCCAGAAATAGCACCAGAAATACCAGCCAGTCCTAGTGTACCAAGGATGTTGGGAGCATGCTTGATCACAAGTGGAGATATCTTCCCAACCAATCTTCCGATCATTGAACCGATACTACCACCTTTCTTCTGTGTTAGTTCCTTTGTTAATAAAATCTCAATTTTCTTTTCCAACTCATTCATGGTTCCTATCTACTATAGTATATCTTTTTCTTACACCACAACACCCATTTTGCCATTCATACCATTGAGTTTGAGATGACGTTCGGAGAGAATCAAACAGATGGTTTGGTAAGAAGCAGCTGTACCAGTGGGAAACTCAAACGGTTTTCCAAGTCTCCATAGAAGTTCGATATCAGCAGAGCTGTTCCTCAGCTTCTCCTTATGCTTACTCACATCTACATGAATGATGGTGTACAAAGACGCAAAATCCTCCACACTTACCTGACTTCCACTGTCTGTGTCAGCATATTTTTGGATGGCTTCTTGGAAAAGCATGTATGCTCTTGTATAATTCCGAGAAGCTGGATTGAAATTCATATCCAAATCACGTTCTCGGAATCTATCGCTGTTGATGTACACAGACAAGCTTCTGAGGTCAGCATTATTTAAAACCTGGTTGTTCTGTTCTTGATTCCCACTTCGATTAGCTGCTTGGATAGCAAAGAAGATATGATATCAAAAAGTATTCTTTCTAGACCAAAGAGTGGTATATTTGATAACATTTAATAACGATAGAAATTTTTACGATACTTCTCCAGACGTTTCGTTGTTCTGAACAACATCGGCAGATCCACTGAAGATGTTGTTCAGAACAACGAAACGTCTGGAGAAGTGTCGTAAAAATTTCTATCGTTATTAAATGTTATCAAATATACCACTCTTTGGTCTAGAAAGAATACTTTTTGATATTACAATGAGAGTGAATAATCAACGGCTTGTCCACCAACTCTTTAAAGAAGATATGAGTTGGGAGTTCCTCATTGCTGTGAGTAGTCACTCTCCAGGATGGGTTTGTCTCCGTTGATCCATACTGATTCCTATAAACCCGGACTTGCTCGAAGTACAGATCTCGGAGGGTGGACTTAACCAACTTACTTTCGATCTTACTAGCTAGTTGGAGTGATGGTCTCACCTTTGGTATCCACAAAAAAGATGTTTGATGTCAAACCTTCCTGGATCAACACCATTTGCTCTGTGAATGTAGTTGGCTGATGATTCTCTGGTAAGATTGAGTGTATGCTTGACTCCCATGAATACTGTATCAACATCTTTACAAAAACCTAACAGTGATGATAAAGGAAGCAACATGGTTGTATCCTTATTTCCAGTCGTGATGAGTTGTCGGGCTCTGAATCCGGTATTGTAAGCAGGATTCTTTGGAGCTCCTGTCTGAAAATGCTGTCTGAAATTTGCTCCAGTAAGTGCTGTTGCGTTTGGGACATCGCCTGCTGCCAACAATGCACCTGAATCCCTGAACTCATTAGGAGATGCTTCTCCTGTTCCTGTGTCCTTGTACCAGAGCATGTTGGTAGCAGAACTTCTCCCATAATCATCATTAAACTGGACCAGATTGAGAGTGGTAGAAGCTTGTGGTACATGACTATCAACTCTCTCTCGACCATGTTGTTGTCAAGTTGATACTCAACAGTCTTGAAGAGTGACCATCCGTTGTTGGAGAGAGTGATGACATCATTAGGATCATAATTGGAGCCATCTGCTGCTTTGACGATACGTCCACAAACCTCAAGCAGTGCTTTGTGAGGAAGAAGGTACTCATCAAGATCCTTGGTTTCTATGATATGCTGATCTTTATTCATGTCATTGCTGTTCCTGGGTAGATATTCTATGTACTCATACTCAGTTGTTGATTCATCCTTTGGCGGGTCTGTGAAAAGATCGAAATGTGGACTTGTGTAAGAAGCCATAGTTTCTACCTATATATTTTTTCTTTTTTCTACAACCTCTTCATTCCTAAACCAGCAATGATGTTTGATAGGATAGCTCTCTGATTATCTTGGAGAAGCTCTTTACTCTTATCCAACAAAACTCGTTTGATGTCTTTGTTGTTTGATAATTGATTGATGGTATCTCTAACATGTGGATTGATAGCTTTGTCTTTACCAATAGTAGTAGCAAGCTGCTTTGCCTCTTTCTTTACTTTCATTTTTACTGATTTTCTATCACCCTTAGCAAGATCTTTTGCCAAATCAAAGACCATGTCAGGAGTGATCTGTTCTTTTGCTGCCTCCAAAGCTTTCTGAGCTGTCATTTTTCCTATGCATGGCCAGCAATCAAGGACATCTGAGAGTTGTAATTTTTGTACTCCTCCGAGGTGTGATTTTTGGCGTGCTGGGCCAAGCACAAGGAAGCCATCTGCAAAAAAACTGCAGAAAATGGTTGTTGTTTGATCCTTTGGTGTAATCTTTGTTTCTAGTCGAAGCTAGTTGCTGTTTGGAGCAGAAACGCTGAAATTGACTATTTTCTGCATGTACTCATACATGTACTCATGTACTCAGGCATGCAGTCTCAATCGTATTTTAGCTCCTTTTCTGGAATGGATGCTGCTCTGCGCCCCTTGGTGAACATTTCCTGCGCTCGTGGAGCAGCTGAAAAGGACCACTGGTATGTCTGGTTCCTGGTTTGAAAGTGGAGAGTCGACTTTTGTGCCTTGAAAAAGGAGTAGAGAGCGATAAAGGTACGTCTGTGGCTGATTTTTGAGTGCTCCTCGTACATTTTTGATCGTGATAGAAATTCTCAGACCAAAGTCAGACCAAAGTCAGCGCGATGATTGTTGTGAACCCTCTAAGATTCTCTAAATTGTCAGGATCGTACGACCACACGGCACGAGGACAACTCTTTTCCTTTAGACAGTATATTTCACTTCATCGAATAATTAACAATGAACACTAATAACACCAGCTATTTATAGCATGCAAAACAGCGTACATGCAAAAACATACGCATATAAAACTGGACATAACAGCGTATACAGCAAAACACACACAGCGCATATAGCGTATGCCATGCAGCAACATCAGCGGTACGGCGGAGTCGAAAGACAACATTGCGACGAATACAATGCCATAAGCGCGAAGGCCTTTCCCAATTGAGAACTGGTGGTTTGCAACATTCTCCCCACCAAAGGCCTCTCACCGCCGTACAACAATGCACACAAGTCAAAAACGATCCGGGGCTCTGACTATGCGCCCAGAACGTGTCATCTCCTGCTGCCGTGGTGGTGGTAACGGTGCTGACGGTTCATACGCTGGCTGCTGAGGGACGAAAGCAGGTTGAGCGGTATCTGCAGGCCCAGGAGCCACGTCCTGTGACGATACTTCTAACGGTACTAACCTTTGGATCGGCCTCAACAGGGTACTGGTACTCAACTTAACCTTGGCAACACGACGCTTACCATCTCGACCAGGGAATAACTCGATGATCCGTCCCAAACGCCAGAACTGTTTGCGCTTGGTATCATCGAGAACAAAGACCACATCACCCACAGCTAAAGGGCGCGGCATGGTCTGTTGGTGTTTGTTCAGCTGACTTAGGTACTCCACCTCCCAACGATTCTTGACATGCTCCAGTGTCCGACTGAGGTAACGCAATCTCGATGACATCTGCGCAGCGTCCAGGGTACCTGCTGGCTTCTCTGACGACATCCAGATGTCACCCATCATCATTGCAGGGGTTACTGGTGGCTCATCCAGGCTATCAGACACATAAGTTTGCGGACGACTATTCACCACTGCTTCAACCTCATACAAGAGGGTCTCAAGCTCCTGGACCTTCAGAAACGCTGTTCCCATTACCTTTTTCAAGGCACTCTTCACTGTACCAACCATTCTCTCATAGAAGCCTCCATGCCATGGTGCAGCTGGAGGATTGAACATCCATGGCACACTCAGTTTGTCAGATGCCGCCTTGAACGTTGTAGCGTTGTCAGACCTGATCCGAGACGGCAAACTACGTCTCGCGACAAACTTCCGAAATGCTATCAAGAACGACTCAGTACTTAAACTATCGACCACCTCCAAGTGAACTGCTCTGGTGGTGGCACACACAAACAATGCTATCCATACCTTCGGAGATGACTCACCACGGCGCACGTACAACGGACCAGCATAGTCGATGCCGGTAGTTGCGAACGGCCTCTCGTGAACAACTCGGTCTTCCGGCAGCGGCGGGCAGACTTCTGAGGCAGCCTTAGCTTTGTAGCGACGGCATGTAACACATCGCTGAGTAATGTTGCGTAGCGCCCGTCGACCACCGATAATCCAAAATTTCTGACGGATGAACGACAAGACTCCTTCTACACCTTGGTGCATCCTTTCAACATGCATTTTCTCCAACAGCAACTCGGTCAGATGATGTTTGCCTAACAGGACTGGGTGCTTGGCTCCATACGCCAACTCACTGTGCTGAAGTCGTCCCCCGGCTCTGAGCACTCCATGCTCATCCAGAAACGGTGCAAGCTGATACACCTTCGACCCAGGCTTCACTGGTTGACCTTGCTTGATCAGCTCAAGATCCTCAGCGAAACATGCGGCTTGAACGATGCGGTACAATACGTTGTCTGCTGCAAAATAGAGTTCAGCACGAGGCTCAGTGTGCTTCCACTGCAACATCCGAGTCACCATGCCCTGTGCCCTCGACCATTTACTGAATCGGAGCCACCATTCCTTATCAGATTCTCGACTACAGGTGGTGGCTGACACTCGTACCTCTACACTGGACTCATCTGTAGCTGCGGTTGAGGACGCGGTGGGCCAGTCATTGGGCTCCGTGATCCAGGTTGGTCCGCCCCTCCAGAACGGACTACAGATCTGCTGTGCACTACTCCCACGCGACGGTAAATCTGCTGGGTTGTGAAGGCCCGGGCAATGGTTCCACACAATGCCGACCTTCTTCGATATCTCTTGGACTTGACTGACGCGGTTAGCCACAAATGTTTTCCATTTGTACGAATGGATTACTGATCCAATGAACGGTAGTGAGACTGTCAGTCCAGCCATAGACTTGCGTGACGGTCACACGCAGCTCCTTCACCACAAACTCAGCGTAGCGAGCCGCTAGACATACTGCTTGTAACTCAAGGCGGGCTAACGTGGGCGGAGACACAGGTGCCACTTTGGCCTTGGCAAATACCAAGTGCGACTGTCCATTGACGACGGCATACAAACAACATCCAAACGCTTTCTCACTGGCATCGGCGAAGGCATGAAGCGCAATCGGCGTGTCAAGATTGCAGCAAATCCAACGTGGTATGTCAATGCTCACCACTTCGGCCAACTCTCCCCACCATTGTGCACATGCGGCTGCGATGCCATCAGGCAACATAGCATCCCAGTCGCCTCCGACTTTCCAGGCTTGCTGTAGCAGTATCTTTCCCGGCACAACTGCCGGTGCTGCTAGACCTAGCGGATCAAACACTGATGCAACACACTTGAGGAGGGATCGCCGGGTCCAAACAGACGGCCTATCGGACTCGCCTAGCGCTGCTATGCTGAGCAAGTCATCACTGGTTTTCCATTTCAGACCGAGGACTTTATCTCCGGCCTCTGGATCGCACGGGATTTCGTTGCCTCGCCACTTGCGTAACTCCATGCCAGCATCCGTAAGCACACGAACGCTGAACTCTTCCATCTCCTTGGCTTCCGAGGCATTTGAGACACTAGAGACCAAATCGTCAACGTAGAAACTCGTGAGCAAGAGATCAATACGATCTCGCTCTTTGGGTGCAGACAACGCCCGTAGCTCCTTCAAGTGATGCTGAATCACCGCAGTAAGCATGTACGGCGAGCAGTTTACGCCAAATGGCAGTTTCGTTAGCCTCCAGGTTAACAGTTCATCGCTGTCGCTTCGACCGGGCCACAAGAAACGCAGGTACGGACGGTCTTCGGGATTAACCGCGACCATGAAGAAAGCCTTGCGGATGTCCGCTTGCAGCGCGCTCTTATATTCACGGAACCGTAATAGCATACCTGCGAGACTCGGCAATAGCGACGGTCCAGGGTCAACCATGTCGTTCAACGACTTGCCATCTGGAGCCGTCGCCGAGGCATTGAACACCACTCTTAACTTCGTGGTTGCAGCGTGCTCGCGGAATACACCATGATGCGGTACATAGTACCCGGCATCGCTCTCACATGGCTCCAGCTCAATTGCTCCAAGCTCGCGGTACTCTCTGATCAGCACATCATCATAGAGCGCACGCTTCCCATTCCTCTTCAGCTTTTCAAGAAGCCGCGTTGCGATGACTCTAGCTTGAGCAAAGTTATCCGTTGGGCGACGCTCATTTCGCCACAAGAGACCCACTTGGTACCCGCTGCCCTGGCGACATAGCGGGAACGATGGCAGGTGCTGATGTTGTTCTGGAGGTTCATCCAACTGCCATAGTTGTTCAATGTGGGCTGTGACACATGACACGGTAACCGGCTGACTGTTTCGACTTGGTGCAGACGCTGGACCAGATAATACATTACCTATCTCTGTGTTCCACACCGTCTCACCATTAACTTCCTTCTTGCTGTGCAGTACCGCGTTGATATAGTCTGCACCAATCAGCATATGTATTTCGTCTGATGTCCCTTGTTGAGGCTTGTCACTCAGCTCGACTCCCCAACTGTGCCACTGCGCAATGGTCTGCGGACTTGCGCACTTCAGGTCCAGCTCAAGAGTTGGTTTCACGAACGCGCGTACCCGAATGCTAGCGGAGCTACCCTGGATCGTGATGGCGTACTTATCCATGCGCTGTTGGGTTGGTTCCGCGCCGAACGGCTTCACCTCTACATTTTCAACCCCAACGTGTTCTGCATCGATTGCTGACACCAACGCTGCAGTCACGAATGACGCCTCAGCACCCGAGTCCAGGAACACGCGAACCTTCGCGTTTCGAGTTCTTCCCTCAACTCGTGCCACTCCGGTCATCAGCCGCACACTTGGCGAGTGTAGACAGCATGACCCAACATTCTTCTCCGTAACTATCCCAGTCGGTTTCTCCCGGCTGTAACCTGCTCTATCCAACACATCATGTATTAGCAGGTGGTGTTTCCTCTGGCATTTCGTGCATCTCGAGCCTGACCGACATTCTCTGGCCATATGGCCATACTTAAGGCAGTTCCAGCAGAGTCTCTCTCGCTGCAGAAAACCCTTTCTCCCTTCCTGTGGCAGAGACTTTAGCTGCTTCTCTGCATCTGCGACCGATATCGCCATGCACTGTGCCGACGCCGTGGGCCTTGGCACGGATCGTTCTACTGGCTTCCTGGCAGTATCACTCTGTCGTCCGTGCGCGACCTGGTAAGACGCGCCGTGCTCCTGTACCTGGCGCAGTGACATCCCGTAGCACTGCCGTTCGACCAGGTACGTCTTCATCTCAGGTCCGCATTGCTCCAAGATTACCTGCTTTGCCATTGCTTGCAGCACCGGGGACATTTTTCCTATATCGGCGCTATACTTGGTGTCCACCTCGCCATCTTCTGTCATAGCGAGTGTGGCCCGCACCTCTACCTCTCGGCAAACACGGACAACGTATTGATGAAACGACTCATCTGACCGCTGCTTGCCTGTCAGCAATGTCTTCCACGCTTTATCCGGAGTCTTTCCGAGCGAGGCAAGCAACTCTCGTTTTGCTTCCTCGTAATTATTGCATCCAATACATATCCTCTCCGCTTTGCTACCCGCTAGCGCGATGCGCAGTCGCAGCAGCCATTCGCTTTCTTCGAACTCGTTCTTGGAACAGATGTCCTCGAACAGGTCAAGATAACGCTCCAATGGCTGCGTTCCATCATATGAGGGGATTTTCATCAAGGGTTGACGCCCACCGCTGTGACTGGGAGATTCCTCTGTACCTCCCATCGCGGCTTTACCCTCACCCTCATGCGCATTGGCGATCCGCTCGTTAATCTCCTTTAGTGTTTTGGCAAACTCGGTGCGGAGCGCCTCCTCTCGCCGTCTGGCACTGCGCTCCTCACGCTCCGCGTACTGTTGGAGCCTCTGCTCCACATGTACCTTCAACAACTCGCCTTCTAATCCTAACCGCTCTCCATTGTCGATAAAGCTGGCTTCCAAATTGTTCCGTAGTTCCTCTGCCATGCTCGCTCCTATCCTGGCGTGGTCGCCAAATGTTGTGGACCCTCTAAGATTCTCTAAATTGTCAGGATCGTACGACCACACGGCACGAGGACAACTCTTTTCCTTTAGACAGTATATTTCACTTCATCGAATAATTAACAATGAACACTAATAACACCAGCTATTTATAGCATGCAAAAACAGCGTACATGCAAAAACATACGCATATAAAACTGGACATAACAGCGTATACAGCAAAACACACACAGCGCATATAGCGTATGCCATGCAGCAACATCAGCGGTACGGCGGAGTCGAAAGACAACATTGCGACGAATACAATGCCATAAGCGCGAAGGCCTTTCCCAATTGAGAACTGGTGGTTTGCAACAATGATGGTCGTACAGTTTTCTTGTGAATTTTTTAGTTGTTTCATCTCGTATCTATGTCAGTATCGTGATGGTGAAGTGGAGAGGGTGATTTTCTTCCTCTAGGCTTCGTTCGGCCGACTTTGCTTCGTCCTCGTTGAAAAGTGATCCTGAAAAAAAGGTCGATTCGCAAAATTATGTTGATTTTCAATGTACGAGATGACATGCGATTGCTGGCTATGGATTTGACCTTTGGTGCTAAGATTTTGCTGGTGTTGTATAGTACACCTTTGGCTTTGTTGTTCAGATTTCCAAGAAGACTTCCTCCTATAACCTTTTGTCTGGTAAGGTGGTTTCGTTTCAAGAACATGATGTCATCTATCTAGTCTTATTTTCTTTCCCGGAGATGAAGACTGAACGTGGTTCTTTCATTGTTGAGGTTCAGTTCCTTTCCATCTTGATCAGTTATCCTCATTATTACATCCGATATTCTATCAGTTTTCGTCAAAGGTAAAAACGTCTTCTCATTCGGTTGGATGTTGAGTTGGAATCCAGGAGGTTTATCCGGTGAAAAGGAGTAAATGACATCACCAGTTCTACCATTGAGATATGCCTCACTTACCAAGCTACAGTGAATGAGGATGTTGTGAGTGTCAGTGATATTCACAATGAAGTCAGATGTAGAAGTTGTATCAATCAGTTTCTTGGAAAATCCGAGCACAGGAGCAAGTCTGGACTGTTTTCACAGCCATTTTTGCTCTCTCGACTGTCTTCACAGCCATTTTTGCTCTCTCGACTGTTTTCACAGCCATTTTTGCTCGTTTTTCTTCCGGTGCTGTTGAGGTTGCACTCGTAATTGTGTTTATTTTGCCCGTACAAGAGGCTTGGGAAACTTAAAAAAAAAAAAAAAAGCACAGGAGCAAGTGATGATGGGATGTCAAAGTCAGCCTTGTAACCATGTTTGAGGTAAATTTCACTGTGTAGAGTGTTGAAGTTTGGCTCAATCGTTATCCCGTCCTCATTTTCGATTTTTCTCTGGACATATCGATTGATGTCAGTCAAGTTGTAAGCACCTCTTGGAATGATAAGAGTTTTCCAGGCTTTCCCATCAAAAATCCGAATTTGGTTGTTTGTGGTGTTGATGTTGAACCAACTATACCAGATGGTAGAATTGATCAGAGCAATTTCATAGGTCTTCTTTTCATCAAGTAGTAATGGAGGAAAGATGCTTGAAAGTTTTGACTTGTCCCTGTGATTTGTGAACTGTGACTGTCAAAAAATAGGATGGTTTCCATGGTTCTATCTATACATAAGATTTACTCAATCTGCGGACAGCATGCTGTTTCGTTCTTTTTGAACTCATCAGCGCAGCACAGAGAAATGAGGCCGAACCTGATAGCAATGGAAATAAAAATTTCCAATCAGGCCCGAACGTACCTTGCCAGAGTGCTCAAACTGACAAGTCAGTGAGCTCTGCATAACGCAAACAGCAAAGGCACTACCCCACGCAAGAGTGCTCAACTGCTACAAGAGCAGGAGCGAAATACTCAATCTGCGGACAGCATGCTGTTTCGTTCTTTTTGAACTCATCAGCGCAGCACAGAGAAATGAGGCCGAACCTGATAGCAATGGAAATAAAAATTTCCAATCAGGCCCGAACGTACCTTGCCAGAGTGCTCAAACTGACAAGTCAGTGAGCTCTGCATAACGCAAACAGCAAAGGCACTACCCCACGCAAGAGTGCTCAACTGCTACAAGAGCAGGAGCGAAATACTCAATCTGCGGACAGCATGCTGTTTCGTTCTTTTTGAACTCATCAGCGCAGCACAGAGAAATGAGGCCGAACCTGATAGCAATGGAAATAAAAATTTCCAATCAGGCCCGAACGTACCTTGCCAGAGTGCTCAAACTGACAAGTCAGTGAGCTCTGCATAACGCAAACAGCAAAGGCACTACCCCACGCAAGAGTGCTCAACTGCTACAAGAGCAGGAGCGAAATACTCAATCTGCGGACAGCATGCTGTTTCGTTCTTTTTGAACTCATCAGCGCAGCACAGAGAAATGAGGCCGAACCTGATAGCAATGGAAATAAAAATTTCCAATCAGGCCCGAACGTACCTTGCCAGAGTGCTCAAACTGACAAGTCAGTGAGCTCTGCATAACGCAAACAGCAAAGGCACTACCCCACGCAAGAGTGCTCAACTGCTACAAGAGCAGGAGCGAAATACTCAATCTGCGGACAGCATGCTGTTTCGTTCTTTTTGAACTCATCAGCGCAGCACAGAGAAATGAGGCCGAACCTGATAGCAATGGAAATAAAAATTTCCAATCAGGCCCGAACGTACCTTGCCAGAGTGCTCAAACTGACAAGTCAGTGAGCTCTGCATAACGCAAACAGCAAAGGCACTACCCCACGCAAGAGTGCTCAACTGCTACAAGAGCAGGAGCGAAATACTCAATCTGCGGACAGCATGCTGTTTCGTTCTTTTTGAACTCATCAGCGCAGCACAGAGAAATGAGGCCGAACCTGATAGCAATGGAAATAAAAATTTCCAATCAGGCCCGAACGTACCTTGCCAGAGTGCTCAAACTGACAAGTCAGTGAGCTCTGCATAACGCAAACAGCAAAGGCACTACCCCACGCAAGAGTGCTCAACTGCTACAAGAGCAGGAGCGAAATACTCAATCTGCGGACAGCATGCTGTTTCGTTCTTTTTGAACTCATCAGCGCAGCACAGAGAAATGAGGCCGAACCTGATAGCAATGGAAATAAAAATTTCCAATCAGGCCCGAACGTACCTTGCCAGAGTGCTCAAACTGACAAGTCAGTGAGCTCTGCATAACGCAAACAGCAAAGGCACTACCCCACGCAAGAGTGCTCAACTGCTACAAGAGCAGGAGCGAAATACTCAATCTGCGGACAGCATGCTGTTTCGTTCTTTTTGAACTCATCAGCGCAGCACAGAGAAATGAGGCCGAACCTGATAGCAATGGAAATAAAAATTTCCAATCAGGCCCGAACGTACCTTGCCAGAGTGCTCAAACTGACAAGTCAGTGAGCTCTGCATAACGCAAACAGCAAAGGCACTACCCCACGCAAGAGTGCTCAACTGCTACAAGAGCAGGAGCGAAATACTCAATCTGCGGACAGCATGCTGTTTCGTTCTTTTTGAACTCATCAGCGCAGCACAGAGAAATGAGGCCGAACCTGATAGCAATGGAAATAAAAATTTCCAATCAGGCCCGAACGTACCTTGCCAGAGTGCTCAAACTGACAAGTCAGTGAGCTCTGCATAACGCAAACAGCAAAGGCACTACCCCACGCAAGAGTGCTCAACTGCTACAAGAGCAGGAGCGAAATACTCAATCTGCGGACAGCATGCTGTTTCGTTCTTTTTGAACTCATCAGCGCAGCACAGAGAAATGAGGCCGAACCTGATAGCAATGGAAATAAAAATTTCCAATCAGGCCCGAACGTACCTTGCCAGAGTGCTCAAACTGACAAGTCAGTGAGCTCTGCATAACGCAAACAGCAAAGGCACTACCCCACGCAAGAGTGCTCAACTGCTACAAGAGCAGGAGCGAAATACTCAATCTGCGGACAGCATGCTGTTTCGTTCTTTTTGAACTCATCAGCGCAGCACAGAGAAATGAGGCCGAACCTGATAGCAATGGAAATAAAAATTTCCAATCAGGCCCGAACGTACCTTGCCAGAGTGCTCAAACTGACAAGTCAGTGAGCTCTGCATAACGCAAACAGCAAAGGCACTACCCCACGCAAGAGTGCTCAACTGCTACAAGAGCAGGAGCGAAATACTCAATCTGCGGACAGCATGCTGTTTCGTTCTTTTTGAACTCATCAGCGCAGCACAGAGAAATGAGGCCGAACCTGATAGCAATGGAAATAAAAATTTCCAATCAGGCCCGAACGTACCTTGCCAGAGTGCTCAAACTGACAAGTCAGTGAGCTCTGCATAACGCAAACAGCAAAGGCACTACCCCACGCAAGAGTGCTCAACTGCTACAAGAGCAGGAGCGAAATACTCAATCTGCGGACAGCATGCTGTTTCGTTCTTTTTGAACTCATCAGCGCAGCACAGAGAAATGAGGCCGAACCTGATAGCAATGGAAATAAAAATTTCCAATCAGGCCCGAACGTACCTTGCCAGAGTGCTCAAACTGACAACATACATAAGATTTATATATCTTCGTGTATTCACTCTTTTTTTATCACTTTCTCATTCAACAAACGGTCCAAGATCTCAACTAGTTCGTTATTGACTTTCTTTGATGTATTTCCTGCTTCTCGGGAAGCGCAAAGTAAACTCAGTCTGTCTATTAACTCACCAGGTGATTTGTAAAATCTGATTCCACTTCCTACGGAGTGAAAATCTGATTCTAGTGGTGGTTGTAGACCAGATAAATCCCACGTTCCTGAACTTCTTGGAGAGCTAGCTCTCCGTCTGTATCTTTTCCCTCTCTCAGGAGACTCTGGTGGTGGGGAATAATCAACAGGTCTAGGGTTAAGTGTTACTGCTCTATCTCGTGGTTCTCTTATTGTTAGAGGTTGAGTTCCTTGATCTGCTCGCGGAACTGGACTTGGGAATTCTGGACTTTTGGGATTGATACCTTTCTTTTTGTCTCTTCTCTTTTTCTTAGTGGACTGTGGTGATGTTTGAGTTGCTTGGTCTGCTTTCGTAACTTGTATCGGTTTCACTCTACTACTGTCAGCACTAATCATGAAGTCTATCCATCTCCTCACTTTGTCTATAGAATCTATCACAAGTCTCTTGTTTCCATCTTTATCACTTACTGAACCAGAGCGCAGTTGTACCCCTCTTATTCTCCCCAACACGTCTTTTACCTTCTTCAAGTTATTATTACTTTTGATCTCTTCTTCATTCGGTATTTCATCATTAGTTCCTATATACATATTGATGAGGTCAATATCTTTCTGGTTGAATGATATATCAGTGTCAGTAATGAAAGAAGAAGTTCTACCATCCAGTGGTTCAGGAGTACTACCTCCGATGGGTTTGATGAATGAACCCACAACGGATGGAATTTGGTGGAGGGCTGATGTGATTGCTGCTTGGTTAGTCTGAAGTTGTCCAAGGAGCGCATCCTGCCGTTTATCATATTCTTCACTTTGTTTGGTTAAATTTTTAACAACAGGTTTTTGGAACTCTTCTACAAACTCCTCCTGCTGTTGCTTGCCTATCCTTTTTTCCGGTCGACGTTGAGAATTTCTCGATTTTTGAGAAAGGTGTCAATGACTTCCTTCCGATGTTCAGGATTTTCTACTTGAGTAAAATGTGGCATGCTTATCTACCAATATCTTTTTTTTCTTCTCACTTCTCCAAGAACCTATCGAATCCACATCGGTACATCTCTGGCTGATATGTTGCTGTTTTATCAAGCATGAAAAATTAATGTGGTTTCTCTGTTGCCATTTCATAGGCTTCCGCAAACTCGGTTTTCTTAAGATTTGTGGAGTGATCCTGTGCTAGACATTGGACATCTCTGTTGTCTAAACCCTTGTACAGGAGGAAGCACTTGGTATTCCTCCGGATATATTTCGGTACATCATAGTATGATTGACAAAGATATATACAGTTACATTTCTTGTCCCGAGAAAGACTGAAGTATTCCATCACTTTTGTCATGTTCTTTTTGTCAATCTTGATGTCATCAAAAATTATCACCTTATTTTCCTGATCATCGAGATCCTCCACTGGACAAACCTTGTCTGGTTGTTCAATGATAAGATTACCAGGAGATATTCCATTGTAAAACCCATCAAGAAGTTGATATTTTGGTTGTTGAGGATTTATTGTGTAAAGGATGACCTTATCACACTTCAACCATGATTGTAGAAACATATTACACAGGGTGTTTGTCTTCCCACACCCCGTTTGTCCGATCATCATGTAGTGATAATCAGGAAGCAAGTAGTGATGCTTTGTTCGTTTCTCCTTGTGCTCATCAAAGTTAATCATTTCCATGGTTTGTATCTACAAAGGATCATTTTTTATTATTCCAACACTCTCAAGAAAAATATATAGATAGATAAGGAAGATGAGTTCAAAATTTGGAACAGCCTTGGAAGCTAATTCCATCAATCTTGATTCCTATGCCAAAAAAAGAGAGTTATTTGTCGTCAGTGAAGAAAAGCTGGATAAAGCTGGTGGAGATGTGAATTGACATATTGACATGAGCTATCATCGAATTTGTGATCTTGGGTATGATGGAGTGAGTTCCACTTGTGCGGCACGAACTGGGTGGGTCACAAGTGAGATAGGAAAAGTGGATACTTCATTGAGGAAGCATGTTGATGATGATGAAACACGACTGAAGGTGAGTGGTACACTGAAAATGAAAGGAAATCTTGACATGGGTGGAATGGAAATTGTGAATGTGAAGCAACCATCAACAAGTACATCTGTGGTAACATCAGAATATCTCAACACAGCACAAAGTCGGACTCTCTGGACGAGTGGACTCAACCAGATGAAAGGAAATCTTAACATGGGGTTGAAACACATCGTCAATCTCCGAGACTCAACAGAGGAGGACTCAGCAACAACAAAGGAGTGTGTTGACAGAAAGGATGGAAAGGTGAAAGTCAAAAAAATGAAGAATATCATCCCGAGCTCATCAACCACTCCACCAGAAGCCACACTTCATGTCTTTCCTATTTACAAAAGTCCAACCAACAAACTTATTGTCATTGAGGATCTCTTCATAGTCGCTCAAGAAACAAGTGGTAGCAGAAGACGTTTTCATGTATCGTATCGAGATGTGTTAGGAGAAAAAGCGATAATCCGTTACATCACAGAAAATGATATAACAACGGCATATCTGACCTTCATCAACAACACATTGACATTACCAACTGTGAGTGGATACAATCTCATTGACGAATGGGAGCTGGTTTATCATGAGTACTGAAAATCATAACTATATGTAGATAAAAAATGGAAATACCTCATTTGTTAATACTGTTGACCATGCTAGCATTTACTCTTGGTTGTATTCGTGATCCGTTGGATAAGGATGGACTCTGCTTGACAACGAAATCTCCTACTGTCATCCAAAGTGAAAGACCAACTCCGGTTGACATCCCTAGTGAAACATCACCACCAACAGATCATATCACTACACAACCACCTTACGATCAGACGAAAACAGTAAACGGGGATAACCCTCATTTGACAGACCCCAATCTTTATCTTTTATCTCTGATTGTTATTCCTATAGTTGGTGCTGTTGTATATATCATAAAACGTTCCAGCTGTTCGATGAGTGTTGACCCTGAAAATGATCCAAGAAATTTACACCATCAGCCTAGGTTAGATTTTGATCCGATACCATTATCAGATGTGCTTGGTACGATCAATCTACCAAAATCACCTTCAACCTTTGATGTAACTGGTATAGTCTGATGGAGAAGAAAGAAAACGGTTTATGATAGAGTAAAAATGAACAAATTTATGATCTTGATAGGAATTGCTTTTCTAGCTCATTGTGTCAGAGTGAATGGGTTGGTAATAAACAAATGTTGGGAAGAAAATTCATTCTGGATTTGTGTTCCGCTTACACATCTTAAAGGCCCAGTCAGCACTACCTGTCGCAGACGTCGGCTGCTCTGGCTGGGCCATGTTGTTCGCGAAGGACGTAACTCAGCGTCCTACCAAGCACTGGAGATGGCAATTAATACCCGGGACATCAAGCGCCCACGTGGCCGACCCCATCTCAGATGGATTGACAATATTAAAAGTGATCTAAAGCACGCCAATATTGATATTTCTGACTGTTTTGAACTGGCTCTAGACAAGAAAGAATGGCTGATGCTTGTGGAAAATGTGCTGCGCTTGCGTAGTTGTTCTTGCTGCGATACGTTCTAACAATAATGAGATGCCTTTTGTCGGCTCTTCTGCCTGGATTTCGTTGACAGATGCGTTAAGCCCATGGATCCTTCCATGAGTGACATGCGAACTGTAACTATTATTATTATTACACATCTTAGTCCACCTATTAATGTACCAGCAGCATCTGTACCACCGACAACACCGATACCACCGACAACACCGATACCACCGACAACACCGACAACACCGATACCACCGACAACACCGATACCACCGACAACACCGACACCACCAACAACACCGGGAATTACATCGGAAATTACATCGGGAATTACATCGGGAACATCGGAATTTACACCGACAACACCGACAACATCGGGAATTACATCGGGAACATCGGGAATTACATCGGGAACATCGGGAATTACATCGGGAATTACATCGGGAACATCGGGAATTACATCGGGCACTACATCGGAAATATCGACAACATCAACCCTAATGACAACATCGGGAGCATTGGGAAAATCAGACAACTTGATTTACCTCCTTTTCCTTCTTCTTCTCATCCCCATTACTGCTGGTATATTTCACAGACAAATAAAAAAATATATCACAAAAGGAAAGATGAAGACCTTCACACTTTCGAAACCACCCACATCATGTAAAGATGATCAGGTGAAAAATAAGCCTTACATACCCACAAAAGAAACCCTTGCTGAGGTGAGAGCAGCACTCAACTCAAGATGGAGACCACCGATTACAAAAAAAGCTGATGAAAAACAAGAAACGATATATGTGGAAATGAACCATCCCTTAGCAAAACTAAAAAAGGAAACAGCTGTGTATGCTGAGGTGAAATCAGCACTCAACTCAGGATGGAGACCACCGATTATAAAAAAAGCTGACGAAAAACAAGAAAAGATATATGCGGAATTGATCCATCCCTTAGCAAAACTAAAACATGGGGTAATTGAGTATGCTGAAAAGATAACACGAGAGCTAGAAGTTGGGAAATATATTGTTGATGATGAGATGGAAAATGTGTATGAGTTACCGATTGATGGTGGTGAATCCTCATCCAAAGCTGAACCACCCGAAGTTGGCTCAGAAACCAACCCCACATCAGTCCTCGAAGTGAGCCAAGATGGGGTAAGTGAAAAAGCTGAAGTTGGCTCACTTCCGATTTTCTCGGAGACAGCAAGTTGACTCACTTTTCTGGAACTGGGTTGAGCCAACATGGGATCAGTGGTTGGAGTTGTAAAATTAGTACTTGGAGTTGTAATATTAGTACTTGGGTGTATAATCCTTTAGTACAGTAGTATAGGAGGAGGGGGAGACTTTCGAGAGCGGCCCGAAGGGCCGATCGAGAAAGTCGATTTTGGCTCACCTGGAAGGTGAGCCAGAACCCCCTCGTCCTATACTACTTGCAAATTCTACCAAATTGGTGACACATGCTGGCGCAGTGGACCGTATGCGTGTTAAGACAAAATGGCGTCACGATTTATTGAAAGTGGTATAGTTGGTGGAACGAGTGTTCAAACCCATTTGAACTTCATACTGTTCGTCTTCTTTTTGACATGCTCTCTTTCCATCGTCCTTAGCTTTTGTTTGTTGAGAGCTGTTTTGGCTTTCTCCTATACCTCTGGGGGATGCCAAGTGATGGTCTTGAGAGGCTGGTGATGGCTGTGAGCGAGAGTTTGCCGATCGGCGTCGTCCTCGCTATAGCGATGAAAATACTAGTTACTGCGCACCTGGCAGATATCACAACACGTCCGAGCGTCCAGGAGCAAAGGAATCTTGGGTTTTCACTGGAATCTAGTTCCTCCAGCATCGTGTAGCCCACCGTCGGTGAATGGCGGTCCAGAAAGGTCGAAACTGGTCTTCTGCAGCATCTCGCAGTCCTGCGAGGCACACTGAATACGCCTGTCATGTATTCTACAAATAAAAATCACGAAGTAGTGGACTTTACAGTGATGAGTCTATCCTGTATGCTGCAAAAGACGCAGGAAATGTGACTGGTGTCTGTACACTCAGTGACTGGACGCCAACACCCCAGTCTTCTCCTGCAGGATCTGTTTGACATTGACATTATGCAGTAGATCGGCATTGACCTGGTTTGGCAGCCATCGTAATAGTATCTGCCTGGTTGGATGTAGCAGGTTGGTGTTTGCTCGTCGTCCAGTCCGGAATTTTCTTGTAACTCACGGTGGAGTACGCGCAGGGTTTGTGATCATCCCTGTTCACTTCAATATTATCAAACACAACGTTCCCTTTGTCACTCATCTTATCCTGAGTACTGAATTTGCTGACAATATTGCACCACCGTGACTTGTCACAACCTACCGCCACTGCTGGCGGTGGCGACTGGTTCGTCAATGGCGGTGACCAGGCTGACTGACTAGCTTCGAGACAGCGGCCTCGTTGTCAACCCCGCGGCAGCCTAAAGGTTGATTTTATCGATCCAGCCTCAGCGCCATGTTGACGATGCCCTAGTGACTGTGTGTCATGGATTGCCTTGCCATCAGCGGTCATTGCCGTCCACCTTGATGCAGCCCTCAACAACTGGCTCAGCCCATGGGAGTCTCAAGTGGACAAAGTTGTTGCCAAAGTAGCTCAAAAGCTAAGGACGATGGAAAGAGAGCATGTCAAAAAGAAGACGAACAGTATGAAGTTCAAATGGTTTTGAACACTCGTTCCACCAACTATACCACTTTCAATAAATCGTGACGCCATTTTGTTTTAACATGAATATCGCGGGTTGTCTGGAATTCCCTCCATGCGGATATCTAAGGCGTCACCAAACTGGCCGCCTTCAAGTCAAGCGCTTTGCAACACATTCTTGCCTGCTTTTAGCTTTACGCCCATGTTTCTGTAGCTGTGCTGGAACTGCTCTATTTTGCCTTCAAGTCAAGCCGCTTTGCAACACATTCTTGCTTGCTTTTAGCTTTACGTCACATATAAGAATACTACTATACTAGCTGAGTACTTTTTTTTGGAGCTTAGTACAATCATGAGATAAATAGAACAAATGATGCCAACATAAGAGTAACTGTATGTTAACAATCATGTTCCGTTTTTTTCTTTTGCGTTTCACTTTTCCTTTTCTGGTTTTCTGGGTTTGCATTAATTTTTTATTGCATTTTCCCCAAAAGGTATGTTCGGTTGTTTTTGGAATGGCTGTGAAATGCATGCGCGCGGGGACGCGAAACATAGATAAAAACAGTGTGGCCTAAATTAGCCCTAAAACCCTCCATTCTGGCTCAATTTGATTAAAATAAAGTGCCAAATGTTCATAGTAGACACCTTGATGAGGTGGGAAGTGACAAATGCAAGGTATGATGGTTCTTGTGGAGTTAGAGACCAATATCTGATGAAAATCGCAACAAAATTAACTTACATTTTGAGTTCAAAAAGAGGACCAAAAGTTTACAATTTATCCGTTTTGTCCAACACTAGGGAGGTTTCGCTCTACGGAATTACGTATGAAAATAACGTATGAACTGCACGGAATTTTCATACGTAAAAATCAGAGCTGTTGGGTTTCGCTCTACGTGATTTCTCCACGACTGCTAAACATGCGTTGTTGCTTTCGAGACGCGTTGGCTGCATGCACCCACCGTATGCACCATGAACCGAAACCGCGTTTTCCATGATATGATGCACGTGTTGTACGGTGTGTGTACCATGTGTTTCGCGCGGCTTGAATGTTGCCATGGACAAATGCGGAAAATGCGAACAAATATTTCAAAAAGTCCTACGGAGGACCCAACGTAGGAAAGAGCTTTCCTACGGAAATCCGTAGAGAGATTTACGTATGAAAGTTGCCCTCGCTCACTGGCGCGTACGACATACGGATTTTCATACGTAATTACGTAGAGCGAAACCTCCCTACTAACGGTTATAAGCAGAACACTGTTGAGTCAAAATGTGCAACAATTAGCACAAAACTGATTGATGAGGTAATGACATTCAACGACCTGATGCTTAGCTGCATCACGTCTAGAATGCGCAAACCAGCAGCCTTCTAACTTCGAAGGTTCTAAGTTATGAAGTAACGTAGGAAAGGGGAAGGTGAGCGCACTCTAGACGAAAACAAGCTAAACATCACAGTGAACTAAGAATGTTATCTATGACAAGATGGTGATGAAGGACGAAGGACCACGGCACAGGACGGCCACAGCTTACTTCGGAAACGCGAAACAACGACCACCCAACTTGGGGGGCTCATGTTATCAGAGATAAGCAAAAGAGGGGAAGTTACGTGATCACGAAGCAATACAGAGCGGACGGCACTATCTCTTCGCACTATACTACATGTACATGTAGATTGGAACTTGTGCAATAACAAGTAGTGTCACACGACGTACGTTTCACCGTAAAGATGCTGACGGATCATCAGGTGCGCAGATTAAACTCAGATGGAGAGACAAGGATTGAAATTCTAAGCTAAGGATTGAAATGCAGCTAAGCATCAGGTCTTTGAATGTCATGATCTCATCAGTCAGTTTTGTGCTAATTGTTGCACATTTTGACTCAACAGTATTCTGCTTATAACAGTTAGTGTTGGACCAAACGGATAATTTGTAAACTTTTGGTCCTCTTTTTCAATTTTAATCCTTGGCTCTCCATCCGGATTTAACATTTTGAGGTTGCGATTTTCAGAAGAATGAGTTCGGTGACACCCATTTTTTCTTTGAGATTTCCATTCTTCATACATTTTTCCTTCGATTCAACCTCTCTTTGGTCAAAAATTAACTAGACTATGATATAGGTGCGAGCGACCTTAAGGCTAGACACATCTCAAGAAACACCTCGCAGGCCCCAGACAGCTGCGTGAGTAAGTGTCACTGTTGGAGGGGCAGAACAAGCTGTAAGGATAATGCAGTGCTCAGGGGTCAAAATTTCAAGTGTTGGGTGAATAGACCAATCCCGCAAAGATTGCCTGGGGTCGAAAGAGGGCATGTCAACTGAGAGTACACTGTACAACACATACATGGCACTAACTGATCGGCATGTGGCACAGGACGTGTTTGAATGGCACATGTGGCACAGGACGTGTTTCGCGTGTGAATGCGAGGATAAGGACACGGTTTCTCGTTAGTTGCACGCGCCGGCAACGCCAGTCCCTCGGTGGCCACTCTTTCCAACTCGCAACTCCTCTGCCAGCCTCCAGTCCAGAGTTCATCCGCCGCTCCTTCCCATACTTTGTCCTGGAGAGCTGGAACACACTGCCTGCCCCAATCCTCGCCGAACGCCCAACTCTCAAGAAATTGCCCACATTCAAGACCAAGGCCTACCATCACCTCCGCCAGACCAATTGGCTATGGGCCACTGAAGTCCACCAGCACTGAGAATAACCGGTTTTCTCTATTATTAACATTTTCTGTTTCTCTCTCTCTCACTCTTCCTCTCCTGTTGAACCCGAGACCACTAGGTTGGGGGAGGTTGACCTACCTCATCGGCACGCATGCCACGCTCCTCTGTGTTGTCAATGTTTGCTTGTCAACTTTTGTCTACCTCCCCTTTTATGTTGCTGGCCAGTGCTTTGTAGTAAAAAATAAATAAAAAAGAGACGATGCGACAGAAAGTAAAGCCCTTTGTAGTTTTCTCTCTCGCACTGGTAATGGTCTGCTGTTGGAGTTGAAATGCTAAGACATAATCCTTGTTTCTCTCTTCTGTGTAGTGTGAAGAGGTCATCGAACAAGTAGAGCTCACTTTGATGAAGTATGCAAGGCTGTGAGCGCTGTGGCTCAAAGCGATAGGCCCTAAATCTTACGAGATATTTCGAGTGCTATTGTTTGTTGCGAGCACTTCCTCTTCGATGAGTCCTGCCTCTTTCCTGGCTGGTGCCCTCCTATAGGACCAACCACGAAGTGATTGTACTCATCTGCAGCCGATCAATGTTATACTGCACAAGAAGATAGCGTTTTCGCCAAGCCAGTGCCCCGCGAAAGACCATCGCCGTGTCACACCGTCGGTACGAGTTCATGATGAGAAACATCATTCGCGCCAGCGTGATGAAGAACTCTTTCGAAAGACAACATAGTCTTTACCCCCGGGATCAGACGACAACTATGCGCACGTCCTGCAAGTGGAGAATGTCACCAGCGACATCAACAAAGAAGACGGCAGTATTTCGGAAACCTGGAGTCAGCGGAGGTCGTCAAGCTCCTCCGCGACCCGGTACATGTACAGTAAAGGTGACATGTGGACACGAGCGTGCGGAAACACAGCATGTGTACATACATGTAGTAGTGTAAGAAAGTAACATAGTGCAGTAGTCAGCATAATACTAGCACATGCTGAGAGTGCAATAGCAAGCTTCACCATTGCTCATGGCCATGCAAATGTTCAGCAGCACTCAGTTCCGCAAGCTTCTGAAGATCAGTACTCCTGCAACAAATAGATAGCACAAGGATACGCGTATTACCGTAATGATGCATGGAAGCACACCACTACCAAGTTCTCAACGAATGTGATGCTCAGTGAAAATCTCTCCACTGAAAGACCTGTGAACAGGTGACGGTGGGGACAATAATCTATTAGTAATACGAGGAATAAGATCGGTTGTGCACACTCAAGACGCACAGACACATCAACTTACATGTAGTGTACTCCACAGTGTTTCACTTCACGGCAACTAAATTGAAATGAGATGATTTAAACAATCTGCACAGCATTACCCTCAGTCAAACAGTCTTCCCCAAGATGTAAATGCTATGATTTGTTGTCACGAGGTAATTTCACTGACACAATGTCATGTTTGTGACATCAAAACAGTTACTTCATGGAATACAAGTATTATCTTGAGAAGCTTTTTCTTGTCATCGCCATACAAGCAATCCAGTCCTACTACTGCTAGTACACTGGCACTGCGTTTGTCGATTCCATTGTATTTGACATCATACTAGAGGAAGAGTGTCGTGGAGTTCACATAATTATCACAGGACAAAAATACATTTCTCGTGAAATATAACTGATGATAGCTAGACGATTGATGCAAAGTCCTTGCAGTCCTTGAGGACTGATAGTATTGTCACGCAACTATTACGAAGTTCTTGATTACTAGGGCGTTCATTCAAGCAACATCAAACAAACGCGATAAGCTTCTTGAAAATGGAAAAAAACATCAAGCATTACGACAGACCAGCAGACCAATCAAAACAAGTAAAATCTTCCTTAATAATTTACCTCAGTCATTGTCCTGCCACGTAGTTGGACAGCCTTTTGACATGGTGGTACAGGCAGCTCTTGTCCAGTCAAACAGGGTATCTTTGTGGCGTCGAACGAAAGATAGTGTCAGTATATCTGATTCGTCAGATTGGAACTGTGCTGAGACTTTTCTCGTTCTCCGCTTTCTGCTTTCAGCACGCGCACTGATGAAACCGTTCAAACGTTTTGCTGTAAGCAACTGCACAGCAGAACTGGCAGCCATGGCCAGTCAAACAAGGGATCTCTGTGGCGTCGAACGAAAGAGAGTGTCAGTGTACCTGACTCGTCAGATTGGAACTGTGCTGAATTTTCTCGTTCTCCTATTTCTGCTTTCGTCCCGCGCACTGATGAAACGTCTTCAGAGAACCACAAGACGATTTCCAGATTTGATTTTGAACGTCTCCTTTTCCTCCTTGGTTACCCCGAGACATATAACTGTCAGCAACTGCACAGCAGAACTGGCAGCCATGGGGGCAGTGAAGAAAGGAATGCGCCGCCACGAGGCAAGCAAAACTGAAAGCCAGGTGTTTGTTCTTTGTTTTACTACACACAGGATGGTGTGACTGGATAAACTGGACTCTTGGACCGTGAATAGGGGACTTGTAGAAAAAGTGTACTCCTTATAGGGGATTGCGGGGCTGGATGGAGCTGATCAAGTGGACTCCTGGACGCTGAATAGTGGATTTTGGACCTATGGACGCTGTATAGTGGATTTTGGACCTATGGACTCTATATAGGGCGCTGGAAATCATATTTATACTGAGTCCAACATATATCCAAGAGTAGGCTTTCCCCAAATCGGCCAGCCGATAAATTCACCGAAAAGAAGACTTGTCGAAAAATCGCTAAGCTTTTCGCCAATTATGGAGGGTACCTTTCAGAATCGACTAAAATCTACCAAATGGTATTGCAAAGTGCGTTTACAAACGAATGTTGTTGCTGGAAGCATGACCACTTGAGCTCTCTACTTCAGTACTTGCAGTAGTAGTGCTTTGAGGTCGTGTTACTCGTGTACTTTGACCTCCTCTCAAACAAACATTAGCCATTAAGATCGTTGCTGGAAAAAAATTATACTACAACGTACAATTGTGGCTAGTTCCCTCTAGCAAAGCTGCTTTTGTAATATCTCACCAATTTTGAAGATAATATGCCAACAGTTCTTTTAGCCGATTTTCCGATAATTAAATTCCAATTTTGCAGCCGATTTTCCAACAATCAGGTGATTTTTCAGCCGAATCTGATGTATTTTCGACCTAAGGGAAAAGCCGAATAGACAAAAAAAAGGTCGATTTGGGGAAAGTCATTGCCGCAGGATCTGACCACGTAATATTTCAGAGGAAATGTACGGCAATTTTCATGGAGAACTGCTATGTTGGTCTTTGGCGGCAAACGAAGTATTGCCCCGAGAATCCGTCGATGCACAATATCCAACTTTGCAAAGAGGCCATTACCAGCGCCACACCACTCCACACAGCAATACAAGAAAGAGGCAAATATATGTATGATAGATCTCGCGGCCTTCCGGGGAATGTGGGGAGATGGCCATAAAGAATACCGACTGCTGAGCTGGCCCGCTTTTCCAGACGCTGTAAATTGTGCAATGACTTAAATTCGCTATTAAGTGCAACGCCAAGGTGCTTGTGACGAGAGGTGATAGGTATCGGGATAGGATCGTGGGAGAAATGAAAACTGAAAGTTTGAAGAAGTGCAACATATGATGACGCCTTGGGGACGACATACATGATCTCTGTGTTCGGTGGAGTTCGGTCGGAATTTCCACCTCGACATCCAGTGGACCACACAGTCTATTCCTACCTGCAAGTCTTGACACACGATGGGGAGCGACCAGTGAATTGCTTGAAGAGTGCTGTGGTCCGCATATAGCGAGGTGTTGGGAATTGCACCGTTTACGTACATTAGAAAAGCATCGGCACCTAATCGATCCCTGGGGGACACCAGAGCACATGCGTTCAGGGTGGGGCAATTGACCTCAGATATCTACTTGCTGTAAGCGATTTTCTTGTTTTTTGTATGAATTTGCGAGTGAGATTTTAGATTTTTGAGTCTTTGTTTTCGCATTCTGTCTTGTGTTTGTAGATGCGTGTGGTGCAGAGATTACATACGGAGGTAGCAGAGGGAATTTCTCCTGGCCTGATACTTCCGCAAATGAAACGAAGACACTAGTTTGTCCTGTGGGACTTGATAATAACACAATGCGCTTCGCGACCCGCCAGTGTGTATCGAAACCAAGCACTAAGATGGTATCCTGGGGAGCAGCAGATATCACGAATTGTCCAACACCAAGCACAGCGAAGCTACAGGCATTGTCTAAGGTAGGCAAGCATAAGCAATGTATTTGTACTCCTAATCCTCGTATGTTATTTTGGTTGTTGGGTTCCATACATTGCAATACCCTAGTGATATCGAACCAGAAAGATGCACAAAACGAGGAAAAACAAGACCCCGAATGTAGCAGATATGAAAAGGTTGGTGTCGCAGAGGAGGAAAGACAAAAGACTAGAATGTAGGTAGAACACACTTATATCAAGTATTGTATTGTATTGTATTGTATTTATTTAAAAGGATTCTCCAAAAGCAAATGGATGCTTATCACGGAAGTCTCCCACATAGATATCGCAAGAAAAATGGGGAAATGGGGGAGAGGAGAGTGGAAGATGAAGTACACCTCAAATAATTGTGCGACAGAAAGCAATGCTAGGAAATTGAGCAAAGCATGACATTAATTAACAACATTAGAACGCCTACATTTGTAGGTTTGCCGTCCGAAAGACAATTAGTGCTTTTCATTTGCACGGCAAAATAGCGGGTTTTATTATTATATATATATATATATTTGAGGATTGATTTCCCAAAGACGTAGTCTAAATTGAAGGGAGTTCCATTATAATGGGAGGCTGTTGGGTTGAGATAGCAGACAGTGGAGGGCTGATAATTCGTAATTCACAGCCTAGCAAGAGCAATACAATTATGCTGAATGTTCCAGAATGGTCCTTTAACCAATGATACCTATAGCCTCGGGGTATGCTTTGAAATACGAAATGTACCGAAACAGAAACACAAAAATTAATAAGAATGAGCGCAACGCACAAAGAAGGAGGACAGAGGCATGTCAGTGCGGAGTGGCATTGTGTTTGGTGTCAGAGAAGTGCGTGCAAATGTGACTGTGAAACAGGGACTGCGAGGCTGTGGCTCTCAGGTCTGCGGGCAAGGCATTCAAGACAGCAGCGGTGCGGAAGAAAAATGACCTTCTTACTGCCAACCAATTGGATCGGCTACAAGTCATGCAGAATCGGGCGGCAAGGGCGGTTTTCGGACTCTCGCATCACACCTCCGCGCGTACCCTCCTGCTGCAATTGGACACCTACAGAGTATCCGAGATATTCAGGCAGAAGTTCATCGTTCTGGTCTGGAGGTCTCGGAATGAGCACGCAAGTTCTGAACTGCAAGCCCTCCTAGTTCCTTCGGCAGCTGGCCCAACTAGGTTGCACTCCACCATGGGTCTGCGCCAACCGCCAGTTTCCACCAGGTTCGGCAAGGGTTGCCTCGCGTTCCGGGGCGCCCAGCTGTGGAACACATTACCCAGCGATATACGTGCCATCTCCACGCTCCGCCAGTTCCGCGCCAGCATGATCCCGCACACACTTACTGGCCTTAGTACCTAGAGTACCAGACGTCCTGTTTGATGATCAGCTGGCTTAGTTTTTCTCCACCTCTATCCTAATTACATCAGTCCCCAATTTCATTTATTACTGCTTTCTATCTGCATTCGCCACCTTTTCATTGGGCAGATCTGCCCGTTTGGTTTGCGAATTAAAATAAACACAACAACAACAACAACCTCCCGGCGTGTTTCCCAACCCGTGGCAGAGTGAATGCGAGTTGGCGGCGGCGACTACGCGTGGGGCAGTATCCCGCTGCTTCAAAAAGTTCTGGTTGGGTGGTGACCAAATGGAAGAATTTCATAAGGCAGGCGATCTTCCTGCGCCAGGATAGACTTGGCCACCCCAGATGTTTAAACAATGATGACTTGGGCTCGTCTGATGGGCAAGTGCATCTCTCAAGCCGCATGACTGTGCGAGCTACTCTGGCTTGCAGCCGTTCAAGGGTGAGCCGCTGTGCAGCAGAGAGGGAGGACTCCCATACTGGGGCGGCGTATTCTGCTGTGGGGCGGACATACGTAAGGTACAGCTTCCTGACGATGTCTCCTGTTAAACGGTCAGCCATATGGCACAGAAGAACGCAGCGCTGTCTAAACTTGCTTATTGTCTGTTCAATATGCTCCTGGAAGCTAAGTGTTTCACTCAACAACACTCCCAGGTGACGGTGACTGGTTGACGGCTGGATACCGCGGATGGTCTCTGCAGCTCCTTCCTCAGCGAATGAGATAACAACGGTTTTCGATGGGTTGAAGGTTTCGTCGTCGGCCAAGGCAAATGTGTCCTGCAGGGCAGTCTCCATTGGGCTGGTACCTTTGGTTCGTGCTTGGCCGACGGCGGTGTCATCCGCGAACAGGTAAACATCGGCGTGCTGGTTGCGTTTCGAGGCTCTGGGTAGGCTGTTGATATGTACCAGGAAAAGTAATGGCCCGAGGTGGGAACCCTGGGGTACTCCAGACTTGACGGGACGTGGGGAGGACAGATGGTGTTGGATGCGGACGCTGAATGTACGCGTATCGAGGTAGTTCTTAAACCAACTCGTAGCCAGAGCATCGCAGATAGTCCCGAGTTGCTGGAGAAGCACGTCATGCGGCACTTTATCGAAGGCCTTCGCAAAATCGAGAAATGCAGCATCGTAAGGGATGCGTTTATCCATGGTCGATGCGATCTTAGTAGTGAGCTGTATCAGCTGGTCAACTGTGGAGCGATCACGGACAAAGCCGAACTGTTCCGGGACAATGATGTTGTTGACCTCGAGATAGT
Source organism: Sycon ciliatum (assembly GCF_964019385.1). Taxonomy (NCBI): domain Eukaryota; kingdom Metazoa; phylum Porifera; class Calcarea; order Leucosolenida; family Sycettidae; genus Sycon; species Sycon ciliatum. The sequence goes on from NC_088644.1 coordinate 45,431,213, forward strand.
GACCGAATTTGGTGGCGACAATCTTGTCTAGTGCTTTCGCAATAGCTGGGAGTAGGGTTATAGGGCGGTAGTTGGAGGGATCACACGGGTTACCTTTATTTTTAAATATGGGGATTACTGTTCCCAGCTTCCAGGCACTAGGAAACTCACTTAAGGTGAGGCTAGCATTAAACAGGTTGGTAACAGAGGACGTTATACAAGGTGCGATCTCTCGGAGGATCCTATTCGAGATGTTCCCGCCTGTTGCCTTATGCTGCGGGAGCCTTCGGAGCACCCGGTACACTGAGGATTCGGCCAAGACTGGCAGAGAGAATAATTCATTCGGACTGTCGTCGGCTGGTGCTGGTATTGGACCTGTACCGTGAGCAGGAGTGCACTGGCGCTCAAATACCTTCGTGAGCATTTCTGCTTTCTCTGGTTCGCTCTGTGCCGTGTAGCCCTCACACGTTAGGTCAGGAACTTTATCTTTCTTACAGGAGATGTTGGCAAGTGTCTTGGGTTTCTTCCACCAAAGGTGGGCATCTTGCTCATAGTGAATATTCTCACTGAGGCGCTTGAAGTACAGGGTCTTGGCATTTCTTAACTGGTTCTGATATGCATTCCTCTGGGCCTTGTAGGTTAACCAGTATGCTACTGTTTGGTGGCGCTTGGCGGCACGGAAAAGGCGCTGCTTCTGGCGATGAAGGTGATGCAGATGCGGGGTGAACCAAGGCTTGGTTTGCTGTCTTCGAGATGAAACTCGTCTGTACGCTAAGCAGCTGGCAATGGCTTGTGTGATGCATGACTCCCATGCCCACCACGCACTCTCGATGGTGGAAGCACCGAGCATACACTCCCGGAGTGGAAGAGATGAAAGTTTCTGTCGTAGAGATTGAAAGTCAGTGTTCGCGTAGTCTGGTACAAAGCGGGGCGGCGGGTGCTTTGGGGTGTGCTTTCCTGAGAGATATTTAAAGATTATGGGACAGTGGTCTGATAGCGGATCTAGGACTTCAAGGTCGGATATACGATGCTCTGCGTCTGTGATAATCAGGTCGAGAAGTGATGACTGGCTACCCGTAGCTGAGTATCGCGTTGCGGTGTTTCGGACAATTTGCTGTATTGCAAGGTAGTCTAACAATCCTGCTAGCTGTTTGCCCTCTGCCGTATCAACATCTGTTGCGTTCCACTGTCGGAGTTTGGCATTAAAATTACCGAGAATGACTGTCGTGCCTGAGGCTGACAGTGCGTTGGCAATGGTGGACTGGAAGGACACAAAAAAGTCGTGTTTTTCTGCTGATGATCGGTGAGGGGGCCTGTAAAACATGTGGAATGTATTCTTTCGACTGTTCTGCGATTCTATAAATTCCACGCAAATGTGCTCCAGTTTGCATTCAAGGTCGGTCCGCCGTTGGAAATGGCACATAAGCGATTGTCGAATATAAACAGCAAGTCCTCCGTATATCGCGGAGTGACGGGCACCGTCTCTATCTTTGCGCAGGAAGCTGTATCCGGGAATTGAGATGGCTGCATCCGGCAGTGATTGGTAGAACCACGTCTCACAGAGGTATAGGAGGTCAAGGGACGAAGTGTGTAGTAGCGACTCAATGACTGGGATCTTATGAGTGGCGCTTTGGCAGTTGAGTTGGCCTATCCTAAGGTGGAATGAATGTGTTATGGGCGTGTAGGGTGGATGGCTAGATGTCACATCAGCAAGAAGGGCAGGGAGGGGTTCTGCATCGTGAGTAGGATATATACTGGTAGGCCTGGTTAGATTTGACTTAGAGGGGAAAAAGCTGGGTGCTAGGGGATTAAGAGACGCCATTTGTAAGAGTGTCGGCAGAATCAGCACAGTAGTAGAATACAGATTGATATGCGCAAAAATGTTCCTGACCACTATTACTAGGATGCTTACTTGCTCAAGTGCCGTTGATGCCTTGCGGCTACTCGTTTGGCAACATCGGCCATCTCTTTCGCGCTGGCCTGCTTTGCCCATTGCTGTTGTATGTCGACATTGAATGCTGGCTGCTGCTCGGGGGTCAGCTGGGTGGGGGTCAGGACATGGGGTGCGAAGGTGTGCTTTCCCGATGCTAGGGTAAAACCTTCTTCATCTGGAGATGAGTGGGCGGCTTTACCTCGGGATGGTGGTGGCAGCGATGGAGCAACAGGTGTAGAGGCCTGCTGCTGTTGCTGCTGCAGCCCTTGGGGAGGATTGGCTGAGTCCACAGATGATTGTTGTTCATCTTGCACGGACCGGCTTTCCTGGGGCAAAGACTCATCGCCAGTCGCTTGTTCCGCGCTGTTGGGGTCAGGGTGCCTGTGATGCCGCTCATCAACAGCGGAGGCATATGTACGGTTTGTCTCTTCATTCTGCTCTGTGCTAGAGGTATCATTTTCCTGCTGTGAGGTTTCTGAGATCCCGTGGAGGGGGTGCTTTCCCTTGTGTTCGGTCGGGTGTATTTCTCCCCGGCCTGGGGTTGATGCGTCTTTTTCCTGTTGTCCGCCTCCAGCACTTTCATTTGTGTTCGCTACGGTATTTCCATGCCGTTCTTGCGTATTGCTCTGACCTTGTGTGACCTGTGAGTACAGTGCTTTCTCTCCTGCATGCGTGTTTGGGGTTGCCTGGGTCTGGCTGCTTTGACCCTCGGCCCCTGCGTACGCCTGGTTGCTATTCTTGCGTGTTGGACAGTACCTTGCCTCGTGGCCAGTCTGTGTACAGAAGTAGCATGTCTGTACTTGGCCAGGGTACCATGTACGTACAGTGACACTACCTACTCTCAGCGTACTCGGTACTCCTTTCTGCAAGCTGATTCGAATCTGCCTGGTTCCTGTTTCAATAGCATAATCTCCATGCTTGACTGTTTTCCTCGTCGGCTGACCGAAAACTTTCCCATGTGCCTCCAAAGAATTGATTAACGCTCCATCGTGTAAATGCAAGGGACAGCCGAACAAGGACACCACAGTGATTTGGCTGCCTCCAACAATAACATGCACATCCTTACCGGCGATCCGGACTCCACTTGCCACGATCATATCTCTCACAGCTGGGCAGGACAACGTTGCTACACACCAACCTGGCTTTCCGTGTAAGTCCACTAGAAGCAACTCCTCTGGCTTCACTCCATTCTTGGATAGCTCCTCAATGAAGAAAACGTGGTCCTTGGGCCACTCTGGATCGTTGGGGAAGAGAACAGATGCTGCTGGGTCAGGAGCTACAAATTTGCTCCCGCCCGCCATCGTACCCAAAAAAAAAAAAAAAAAAAAAAAAAAGGTTGTTTCACGATCACAACGGCTTCCGTGTTCTTGGGAGATGGAGCGAGGAAGATAAAGATAATAATAATAATAATTACGAAGAGCTGAGTCCTCCGGATCGATAGAGTGCTCAATGCGGAAGCAGAGCAGTAACACACGAGTCACAGACAACCACGCGTTTTGATTGTCGTAACTTAAAGTTTCATGCCGTATTGCAATCTTCAGACAACTGATTACAGTGATGCACAGCTAGTATGGTATTTATAAAGTAGCTTGGTGGGTACGGAGTCACGTGACTTGCAACCACATGACGCGCGACAGCCATTTGCACCCGTCTGCAGCCCTTCCAATTATGGGTGTAGTATCTTGCATATAGCCTCGCTTGACGTCGCGTCGTCATGGTCATTTCTTTTCATTTTTCCTCGCCTATTCTAAGCACCTATAGCCATCACAGCGCGTTGAAATTTCCATCTTGCACCTGTTTTGTTTTGTTGCCAACTCCCTACCCGTGATAGCTGACGGCCTGGGTGACTGGTCACTCAACGTTAACAGCAGCAAAACAGAGTGGCTTCACATCTCTGCCTCCACCACCGAATGGCGAAGATCGAAGCAACTTGGCTCTCTCTTGGGGGAAGAGGAGGACTTGAGCCGACGAATGGACCAAGCATCAACATCGTATGGCCGCATGTATTCGCTCTGGATACGACGTCAACTTGTATCCGAGGAAACCAGGGTTCGTCTCTACAATGCCATCGTCCTACAAACACTGTTATACAACTGCGAAATCTGGGGACTGACAGAGGCTGCATTGGAGAAGCTGAACGCCTTCCATAGACGTCAACTACGGAACTTGTTCGGAATTAGGTATCCCGCCATCATCTCTAACAAAGACCTATATTCCAGAGCACACACACAGCCACTTTCGCACACCGTTGCTGTCCGCCGTTTCCGGCTGTTGGGTCATGTTCTGAGGATGCCCTCAGATGCCCCACCACAGCAGGCAATGGACAACTACTTCAGACATGGCACGTGCTTGTTGCTAGGAGACGGCCAATGAGCGGCCAGAATAAGCAGTCAAGATCAGTCGATCTTGACCGCTTAGCCGGTCAAGAACAGCAGTCGTACAGCATCGCGCCGCACATGCGCATTTACCATTTTTCGAAGTCCTCGCCTTGGGCAACATCTCCGACGAGGACTAAAAATTTGTCTCCCTTCTCCAAATCTATTATATACTCACTACTGTCTAGAACGTCTGCAGGGAGACCAGAAACGCCAACCGACCTTGCAGCTGGTCCTGTTTCTCGCGGCGAAACGTACACAAGGGAAGCAGACCTCCACAAGTACATTTTGTACCTGCCCTAAGGCTGCAGCTTCTCAGCACTCGCATTTGAACCTTACTCTGGCAATCATCTAACTCGAAGAATGGGTTTATTCCGAATCCGTCATATTACTGGTACTAACGTTACAACTGCCTTCACTGTACTTGAATACTTTCATCTCAAAACTGGAAAGTTCCGACCAAACAAATAGCTGTCTGTGATGGTCACTGCACACAATACCGAGTAAAGACATAATTATAAAGTAGTTAGTTGTTTGTGAGGGGAGCCTTGTCTGTAGCGCAATCCTACACAGTTGCGTCGGGCATGCCGCTCTGATCAGGCCCTCGGTCATGTGAGTGATCTTGCCCTCGGTCGCGACGCCCTCGGGGCTACGCCCCTTGGGCATCGCGACCTCGGGCAAGATCACTCACAGACCTCGGGCCTGATCAGAGCATCATGCCCTCGCAACTGTGTAGGATTATGTATTTCCGTCGAGATGTCACTGGTGTGCGTGGACGCCCAAAATCGAACCGGGCCATGGCAGTCAAGGCAAGCACAGCTGCCAGAGACATACCACTGAAGACCATGACTGATCTGTGTGGGCTCAGAATGGGCGCTTTGGACAAGCAATCATGGAGGGAACTCTCAGCCTGAGCTGGTTTTGCTCGAGGCTGCAAGGCACGGGGTAGTGAACCCAGGACAGAAGCGGACCAGGCATCATGACTTTGCAAATCTATCGTTATGCTGCTTCATTACGCGACCTGTTTTATTATTAATAATTTATTATTATTATTATTAACTGGTTTTGAGGGAAAGAGACAAACGGGAAAAGTCTGAAGAAAAAATTGACTGTCACCACCAGGACTCGAACCAGGGACCCTCGCCTGTAGCCAGCGATGCTCTAACCACTGAGCTATGGTGTAGTCGTCATCCAAGCAGAGACCATTCAACGTTTCCCTCAGACTTCGTAACTCACACTTCCTGTGAATCCACACAGGCGGGTGGGACGCAGCCCTCGCTGTACCCACACACTTCACGTACAAACTAGCACGCGGGGAGCCCCAAGTCATAACATATTAACTGGTTTTGAGGGAAAGAGACAAACGGGAAAAGTCTGAAGAAAAAATTGACTGTCACCACCAGGACTCGAACCAGGGACCCTCGCCTGTAGCCAGCGATGCTCTAACCACTGAGCTATGGTGTAGTCGTCATCCAAGCAGAGACCATTCAACGTTTCCCTCAGACTTCGTAACTCACACTTCCTGTGAATCCACACAGGCGGGTTGGACGCAGCCCTCACTGTACCCACACACTTCACGTACAAACTAGCACGCGGGGAGCCCCAAGTCATAAAATATTAACTGGTTTTGAGGGAAAGAGACAAACGGGAAAAGTCTGAAGAAAAAATTGACTAAAAAGGCGACGTGGAGACAATAATCTTAATAATGCAATGAATATAACTAACGCGGTGGAAGTGTTGAGTGTTACTGAGCGAATGCTGTTGAGTTACTCGAGCCCAATGCATATACAATACACACACATGACATATACAACGTATTGCATACAGGTGACTCTTCCGCCTATTGAGAAAAGTCTTGGCGGCCATTTAAAATATTTTGCCATTACTGAGCAGTGCCAACTCTAATCTCCCGTCAACATGTGCTCCGATTTGATGGGATTTGCTGAGGAGTGTAAACACTGCTGTTAATCACGCTCAAGTCGGCTAAGGGCCAACTCAAGGATCCTCCGTTCCTCAGCTTCATCAGTTTCAGGCATTGGCGTGGTCACAGGTGCCTCGTCAGTAGCCACTTTCCTTTGTAGTTTCATTGTCCCATGGGACAACAAACAACAACAACCAACAACAACCAACAACAAACAACAAACAACAACAAACAACAACAACCAACAACAACCAACAACAACCAACAACAACCAACAACAACCGACAACAACCAACAACAACCAACAACAGCAACCAACAACAACAACCAACAACAACAACCAACAACAACAGCCAACAACAACCAACAACAACCAACAACAAACAACAACAAACAACAACAACCAACAACAACCAACAATAACCAACAACAACCAACAACAACCGACAACAACCAACAACAACCAACAACAGCAACCAACAACAACAACCAACAACAACAACCAACAACAACAGCCAACAACAACCAGCAACAACCAACAACAACCGACAACAACCGACAACAACCAACAACAACCAACAAAAACCAACAACAACCAACAACAACGGACAACAACCAAGAACAACCAACAACAACAACCAACAACCAACAACAACTGACAACAACCATCAACAACCAACAACAACACACAACAACAACCAACAACCGACAACAACAAACAACAACAACCAACAACAGCCAACAACAACCAACAACAACCAACAACAACGGACAACAACCGACAACAACCAACAACAACAACCAACAACAACAACCAACAACAACAACCAACAACAACAACCAACAACAACAACCAACAACACCCAACAACCGACAACAACACCCAACAACCGACAACAGCCAACACCAGCCAACAACAACCAACAACAACAACAACAACAACGACGACGACGACAACAACAACAACAGTGTCTGGTAATATAATGTGTGGCAGAGTTAATCTCATTTTAATGTCATCATTGTGAGCATAAATTTACGCAAGTATATAAGCATTTTCTCAAGCTGGGGAAATATATGCCCGCAGATACTGAACTTGATCAATTTGATGATATATGGACTATGCTGTGCACACACTGCAAACCAAAGTGTGTAGGGTAATATTTGATGATACGATGAAGATTATTATACCGCACGATGCACTATATCCTGCAATATGATTGAGGCACAAGCCTGATATATTTAACAAAAATGTATATTGTTGGAGCCGGCCCCACACGCCAAGATAGGAGGAATTAATGACAGAAGAACGGCGGGGAGTTTTGTATGAAAATGATGAAACATGTTCAATGTGGGGTCCTGTCCATTAAATGTCCTTTTGACCATAAGCAAGTGTGGCCATGCCATCATCCAGTATGTACCGCTTGCAGTCGAATGGAGACAATGCCACCTTGGTGGTTACCTCCTCATACACTGTGTGGCAATGTGATCGGAGACCCGTCATAGGCCTGGAAGACACACGATGACTGAGCAGTGCATCTACATAGTCCTTGTGGGTGATGGTATTTGCCAGGACTGCCTTTCGCACACCCTTGGCCCGTTTGGCCGATTCCTGTCCGATGTAGGAGTACATCTTCGATCTTAGACCTACAAACTCCACCATGGATTTCTCACCAAGCTCATCTTTGAATTTGCCAACCACTTTCTTATTGGCAGAAGTGTACTGAGGATGGTCAGTGGGAAAGTTGCTGGTGTCATACAGAGACAGATCCATCTCTGCATAAACATCACCGGTGGTGATGTGCACAATAACAGAGTCGGTGTCGGTGTACAACAGCCGGATTCTGCTACCATACTGCTCCTTCAGCACATCGTAGTAGAAGGAGTACATGTGTACCTTTGACAGGTCTAGTATCGACATACCCACATAGACCGGCTTGTTGAGCTTGATCTCAGTGTGCTGCTTTTCTATTCCAACAAGCCCGTTCGGGAAAATGTCATGCCGCACATATGTAGGCTTGCTCACTGCCCTCAGTACCTGCTCCTCACTTTCTTCTCGCAAGAGATCGATGCGTGTTCGATTACGAACATTCTCCATCGTCTTGCCAAAGACTGAGTTGTTCATCAGCTGCAGCATACAAACAGGCAAACATGACACATGAGAATCATATCATGCCATTCCTTCACATCAGCATATTTTCAATTAGCATACCCCACGTCACACTTGCCCCATACATGCGACAAAAAACAACAACAACATACGGGACTGCACACAACGGTTGCATTTACCTTGTAAAAGCTCTTCTCAAAGTCGGTTGTAGCCCTCGTGCGAAGTGCAGTGTTCAGATTGATGTAGGGGGCCATCCAGGCACTCTGCTGAAATCCCAACACCTTGTGAACAGCGGTCACCACCATGCCTAGACGCGAATACAGCTGCAGTGCACGGTAGTGTAACACATACTTGGACTTGGGTAGGAGACTGGGTGTCAACTTGACTCCATCTACGGCTGACACTTTGAGCTCCTCCACAAGTGCTTGTTGGTATGGTGATAGCTTATCTGAGAATGTTCTCATCACTTCCGGTGCGAGTGGATAATCATTGAAGTAGTGGTGCAGCGAAGAGGGTACCTCAAGATCACACTCCACAATGAACCCAGTGCTCGAATCTGCAGGGTGTGCCAGTATCTCGGACAGCTTCTTGTCACACCAGGCAAACTCAGATGTCGGCATACTCTGGCACATAGCCCAGCCATACAGGTTGTTGGCATCAAGGTATAGCAGGTATGATGTGGGCTCGGCCGGATTGTACTGATCCATCGTTGGGTTGTTGGCCTTGCCGTACCGCTGCGACGCCATTGAGATGCCCCCACGTAGACCGGCTTCGACAAACAGATGCATGTCTACATCCGTGAGCAGCTGCAGTTCAATCTGGGTGAACCGTAGTAGAGCATCCCATGCATATCCTACATAACACCATACAACACACCAGAACACAAACACGAAAGTCAATACACCATGCAAAAAGTATAAAAATACACCGACAAGAAAGCACAAGAATACTAACAGAGAACACCATCTAAAGGAGAGAATACATTGGACAACAACAAAGACTAATGAACATATACCTGGGAGAGTAAGGTAATGGGCTGGATCCAACCCATACGTCTTGTATGCCGTCTTGCGGAAATGCTCAAAGACATCTGCTAGAAGATAGACATCTGTTTGCAAATAGAGGTCATGATAGGCCTCCATTGTACTGCACTCAAATGTCTGCAAAACGAAAAACAAAACAAAAAGCAGCAATACACGCACACATGCACACATCCATACACACCAGCATCCACACATCCACAGATAGAGAGCAATGAGTACAAAAAATGAGTAGAGCACATCACAACAGCGTTCAAAGTCAAAAGTAGAGCACAGTACAAAAAGCATGGCATCAGGGACATCCTGAAGGTCAATACAGAAGGCACAAGCTGCTTACCTGCCATATGTTCTGAGCATGGGCATAGTCAGCATCACTGATACCTTCTCCAGTCAAACTAGACTCAAATGCTGATTTAGGTGGCAGCTGCGTCTCATCAAACCGAGCAAAGGAGTCCATGTACTCGTAGGGGTAGACACCCTTACGCAGGAGAAGGTCATGATGGGCCATTGTACGAGTAAGCTTGAAGGCATCTTCCGGGGTGTTGCTCACCAACGAGTCCAGAGAGGAGTTCAAGAAGGCCATGGAGTCGATGAAGCGGTACTGATGCCACTTGAATGAAATATATTTCTCCATGTTGTTGGCGATGACACTGATCTCACCAACCTTCTTAATCCGCTTACGCTGGTTAGAATCCTCGTACTCCACCTCTTCAACCTCGGTCATACCAATGTGGGCGATGAGGTGGTGAGCATCGTACCCTTTCAGGTTGTGAAACACAACCGGAATGATCTGGCGATGTGGGTAGATACTCAGCTGAATATTACACTGGTAGTGTGCAGCACCACGGTAGTCGCCTGTGCAGATATTCAGAAAGAGGGGAATACACAAACATAGTAAACATCTACAGTGAATGTGATACCACAGACAATACAATTCAATACACCGTGATAAAACCCATATGCAAACAGCTACAAAGACATGAACATGCACTATACACATCATACGCATATCTACACACAACTGCAAAACAACAAAAATAAACAAAAAATTATAATACTTACCAGTGAGATGATCATGATCGCGAACACGGTCTTCTCCAAGTACTTCGTCACATATCCAGCAGTGGACTGCGTTCTGAAACTCAAGCTCCAGTTCTGCCGTCATGCGGATTGGCTTGATATCAGCCAAATCCTCCTGGATACTGCCTTCTAACTCTTTGAGACTGTCGAAAAAGTTGTGAATGGCATTCTCACTGCAGTCGTCAAACTCGCCCCGGACTTCACCGTTGGATTGGATGGCAGCATATCTACAAGAGCATAAAAGAAGAAGGAAAGTAAGAATAAGTGATTTTTGAAAAAATGGAATCACACAAAATGCACATACTACAACACGAACACAATTAGGGGAGAACAAGACAAGAAGGAATAACAGCAAGCACTGTGCAGGCATGAGTACAGCAAACATTAGTCAAAAACAACACCAACAACAAAACATACCTGATGCTGCATGGCACGTGACGGGCTGTGCGTACAGTGCTGCTGCCATGCTGTTCCTCCATCGGCTCAATGATTGCCTCCGTATCAGCGTAAATGATATAGGGAGCCACCATCCTGTGCTTCAAATTTGTATATTTGAGGATGCTGTCCTTTGCTGTGGGCATGACGACTGGCACGGGCTTCATCACCTGACATCTCTCACTGTGATGCTGCAGGGAGTCTGCTGTTTTGTGTGCGGAGAGGCATCGAAGGCAGTAGTGTGTTGCCCGCTTGTTCTTATTCTCACATGCACGACTGAAGTTTTTTATCCATGTGAAGTGGTTGTCATGTAGAAGCAGGTTGATGGGAGTCTCCTGTCGCTCGCTGAGATAGAGTGGGTACAGATTCCCCTCGTAGCCAAACACATTGATTGCAAGACCATTCTGTAACTCCACTTTGGGTACATCACGGAGCGTTGCAGGGAACATTACACCATCGAACCGCAGCTCATCAACGTACTGGGTGTACCTGGACACACGCTGTGGGTTGTTGTCGATGGGATGCAGCGCTGACAACAACGCCCACATCAAACATCTGTCATCGTTGTTCTTTATGTTAATGATGGCCTTCTTTTTTTCTAATTTGGGTGGGATATCAGCTGCACCACCTACAGTACACCACAAAAATACAACGAAGGCTTTGCTCAGAGTTACACCACATCACAACTACACCCTCTCGACAATCACGAAAGACTGTACATCTGGCACAAAACATACATCTACAACTTTCCACAAGAAATTCGACAGGCTTCGAACAAACACTGCCGGATGAACAGAAACTCACCTCGAAGAGGAGTGTACTTTGCTGTCGACACATCCAGCTGCCTCACTCGAGAAACGGTCCAGTCAGATCCGTTCTGCATCCACTTATCAATAAGACCAGTGATCCTCGCCACCATCGTCTTGACTGCACTATCAATGTCCCCTTCGCTGAGGATCCGAGCCGGTCTACTTCTAAAAAACGGGAAGGCAGACGTACTACCCGTGGCCGACTCTCGTGTCATCTCCACCCTCAAAACTAAAACCACCTTGAACGGGTGAGACTGAAGCTCCTCGAGGAGAACCTGTCTGAGCTCGTCATGATTGCTGCTGAAAAAGACGAGAGGATCAGTGCCCGAACCTGGCAAAGAAAACTTTTTCAAAAAACCACGCACGGCGCTCGAGGTGGGCTGTCTCGACTGCCTAGATCGTTTTGCACTTGGCTCCGCCATCGTCACGTACGTCACCTCCAGCACTGCCTACAACATACTGAGGAAAAATCTCTTCCTACAGCGTTTAGGAGGTCGGCTATCACACTAGTATAATGACACGTGTACTAGTCCACCTTGTGTTGCACTGCGTCTTGTCCACACGCAGGGTCACTGAAGGCCGCACGCTTCGCCTGCGTATGCGCGCATGCGCAATATGTCATTCAGTGCACATCTACGATGTACGAATCAGGGAATAGTACGTATTTTACTACTCCCTGGTGCGAATGCACCGAACGTGCACAAGTGCACGGTCGCCACCTATGGCAAAAAGAACCTTAAGGATGACATTTATGGCATGCCAGGGATCAAAGGTCAAACTCTGGGGGTTCCGGGGCCAGACCAAGCACGCCCGACACAGTGTGCCTTATTTAACCCAAAGGTCAAAGGTCAAACCCTGGGGGAGTCCCGGGGCCAGGCCAAGCACGACCGACACAGTGTGCCTTATTTGGCCCAAAGGTCAAAGGTCAAAAAGTGGGCCAGAACCCGCCCCGCACTAACTACTCGCATCACTCAACAGAACTGAGTGCGTCGCTCAATCCACTTGCGCCACCATTCCTTCCTGATTCTGGACGACAAACTAATAAAACTCCCAATCTACCTGCCCAATTACCTTCATCCTTCTCAGTGCTCTCACTTAACTGCCGCTCCATAGTAAATAAGTTAGCTGAGCTTAGTCAAGTCTGTGAGCAGTATTCTCCAGACATAATCTGCCTATGTGAAACGTGGCTGACAGCTGCCATAGACGTCTCAATTCCAGGCTACATGTCATACCGCCTAGACCGACCACCCACGACCAGCTCTGATAACCTGCCAGCAAGAGGCTATGGCGGTGTTGCTACTCTTGTAACTGACAGATCGTTCATGTCCATCAAGCGCCGCTTCGACCTTGAGCGCTGTGGACTGGAGGCGGTTTGGCTCGAATTGCGGCCCGTGATCCTTCCCTCACTCCCCCTCATCATCTGCTCTGTTTACAGACCCCCTGGAGACTGCATCTCCCAAGTCCAGGCATTTTGTGACCTCCTAGAAGACTGTCTGTCCAATATTAGCCTCCCCAATTCGGCGATTGTACTTGCAGGAGACTTGAATGCTCGCCACTCTGACTGGTCTCCTAGTGACACCACGAATCGTGCTGGAAGGGAGGTCCGTAACCTCTTCTCTTGTTTTGGCCTTGAGCAAATGGTGACATTCCCCACACACTTTACCCCCCACGGCTCAACATCGTGTATTGACGTTGTACTCACGGATCATCCTCACCTACTACTCTCTGTTACATCTGTTGCTCCTCTTGGTGCATCTGACCACGCACAGATCCTCAGTCATTTCCTACTGCCTACTGATGCTGTTTACCGTGAGGAACCTGCTGCAAGCGGACATCCCGCTGCTGCACCCCGAAGCCACTTCAGCAATGTTCCTGCAAAGCCGGAATATGACTTTAAATCCGTGCCATCTTCCGTCTGGGATAGTGTGAATGCAGAGCTCTCTGATATTGAGTGGAGCTGGCACCTGCGTGCCAGCAACGTCAATGATGCGCTTTCGCACTTTTCTTCCATTCTCAACAGTGCCCTTGAGAAGCACCTCTTGCCAATCGGAAAGCAGCCGTATTCTCACCGCTGCCCACGGCCCAGTCAGCCACCCTGAGTTGATGCCCATCTCCGCACAGCAAACAAGTGGAAATATGATCTCTATAGCATTTTTAAGAAGTACCCAGCACAACAAAACAAACAAGCATACCAACAGCAGCGAAATATTATGAAAACCCTGACGCGGACAAAGTACAGAGCTTATATCCGCTCAGTGCAAACTACTTTGCAGGGTAGACACCGCCCATCGCTTCACCAGTTTGTGAGACAAGCAAGAATTCGAAACGCATCACGGGAAATTCCGTCACTCACAACAGGGACTCAGCAGGCGGCTGACCCTTTGGCCAAAGCTACGGCATTAAACACCCAGTTTGCCTCTGTGACTCGGCCAGATGACCCGTTGCTTTCTATTCCCCCTATTCTCACCCCCTCGGAGCCCTCAGCTTGTTTCACGTCCGTCATCACCACAACTGCCACTGTCCGGCGTCATCTGAAAAAGCTTCCGACGTGCAAGGCGTCTGGTCCTGACGGCATCCCCAACCGGGTCCTCAAGGCCCTGGCACCATCCATAGCATTCCCTTTGTGCCAATTTTCAACATGTCATTTACCACGGGCATATTCTCTTCCGCATGGAAAACAGCGAAAGGCATACCTGTATTCAAGAAAGGTTCCCGCCACGGACCTGCAAACTACCGCCCTATCTCTCGTCTTCCCTGCGTGTCCAAAGTATGTGAACGCATCTTTTATGACAACTTATACAGACATGTTTCGCCGTTTCCGAGTCCCGCACAATCTGGGTTTCGTAAAGGCGACTCCACCTCCCTTCAACTGACCCGCATCGTGCAGCAGGTGTGCCAGCATAGGGATAACAGAGCGCTTGCTGGCATTTGCTTCTTTGACTTGGCCAAGGCTTTTGATACCGTCTGGCATCGAGGACTTTTGGCAAAGCTCGAGCATGCATTCAGGGTACGCAAACAACCACTCTCCTGGCTGAAATCTTATCTCTCTGGGCGTTATCAGTACGTAACTGTGCTTGGCACATCCTCGGCTGCAGAGCCAGTATTGTCAGGCATTCCTCAAGGATCAATTCTTGATCCCCTACTATTTATAATTTACCTAAACGACTTACCTGCAGTCTTCCCTGGAACATCTCTGTTTGCTGACGACACGACCCTTCTCACCTCATCAGCTTCCCTCACTGGCCTGAAAAACAACTTGCGTGCTGGCATTCAGGAAGTTCTTTCCTGGATGTCGTCCTGGAGGTTGTCCCCAAATCTATCAAAAACAAAGATGATGCTCTTCCCGCCCCAGCTGGAGTTCACAACCCTCATCCATGCCAACTTTCCAAATCCAATTAACATAGTTTCTTCTCACAAACACCTTGGCATTGTGATTGACTCTGCACTTTCTTGGGTACCTCACATCGAATATATCTGTAAAAAATCAAGTAAATCCTTAGGAATTCTCTCCCCCCACTGCTCCTACATCCCACTGTCTTGCAAGCTTCTTTTTGATTTAGCCTACCTTCGCCCAATATTTGATTATGCAGATACGTCTTGGGTTGGGTTATCCTGTTTCGCTGCTGCAAAGCTTGAAATACATCACAAGAAAATCCTTAAAATTGTCCTCCGTCAACCCCGCATGCTCTCATCATCCGCCCTTTATAAAATCGCTCACACAACCCCGTTATCACATGGACGCAGTGCACACCTGGCTTCTCTTGTCCATTCTATTAACCTTGAGTTGTGCCCACCTCATCTCATGTGTTTTAATTGGTTCTCTTCTCTAAGAACTAGAAGCTCGCTCTTACTCCCTAAGTGTAACTCATCCACTCTTTTGCGATCCCCTCTCTTTATTGCTTATTCTGTTTGGCTCACTCTACCCACAGAAGTTAAGGACCTGACCTCACTCCGCCTGTTTAAGATCCGTGCCGCCCCTTATTTACTACGACATACATAGCTCATTATCCACATGTCCTTTGCGTCTCTGTGCTTTTCACTGTTTTTATTTGACATTATCTTTCTTTACGGAGTTGTTGTTGCTGTTCGTTTTGCTACTCTTTCTTTTTCCCTCCCCTTATTTCTATTTATCGCCGTGGTTGGCAATCACCCACTCTCGTAACATTGGCCGGTGTTTCCGCCGAGTTTTGAGATGTTGTAATAAATAATAATAATAATAATAAGTTCCCACTCAGCTCTTCATCCGCAGCAGCAGTGTTACCAACTGCCCGTATTTGTCTCTATTTTTACGGAAAAACGATGTTTTGTCCGCAGTACGGATTTCAATCGAATTATCCCGGAAAGGCGAAAAAATACGGTGTCTTCGAAAGGAAAATGCAGAAGACGCCCATCCACGTGCCATCGATCGATCCACCCAACATCGGATCGCAGAGTGCATGCAGCCTGCATGCAGTGCGCTGTACATGTGTACATGCCATGTGCATCATGCGCTGTATTGGGTCTTCAAGTAATGAGCCCACGTAAAATGCCCGTTTAGCATTGGTGAATATTCGCTTCTTCTGAATTTTATCAGCTCTGAGTTGCATCAACAGCTTCTCTGTAGATGGTTCCTCATCTTCGTTCCGTCCTGCAGAAGCGCCTGTCCTGTCGGCGGTGCTCGACTCGTTGGTCTCTCTCAGCACACCCTAAACCGGCGACTCCGTACTCCCGCCTCGCGTATCTTCTTGAAGCGTTTCCATTCCGTCTATCTCTAATTGCGATAAATCTACTTCATCAAAACCATCCTCTGCTACCATATGTTCACGCTCATGTGACAGTCACAACGACGGACGGCTTTTCTGGTAAACTAACTTCTTCTGTCCACAAGAACAACTCAAAGCAACAGGTCTCCCGCATGTGAAGACAACCTAGAAAGGGCGCCGACAGCGCCGTAATATCGCGCCAACGCGCATGAATTCAGTCCTCGGAGTGTCATACGACGCTCAGTAGGACAGAACTAGAAACTAAGCGCATTGTCATGTCCACATGTCATGCATGGTGACAGTGACTATAGTGATAGTGAATCTAAGCTATTGTGTATGTAATGCATGACCTGATCAATCAGTTCTGAACATCCATAGTGACAGCATCTGGTCATGTAGAACGCCACAGACAAGGTACGAACGTCAACAATGAAATGGAAATGGTCATCAAACGAGAGAGCTTGGCATAAACACCATTATCACATGTCACGTGAGTGTTTCCTTGGATTGGGCCAATCACTGGTCTGCATGAGCGGGCAATAAATCAGTCCAACGCCCGCGTCCAAAGCCCGTCGTCAGTGACAACCCTACCTGAGACTGTACGCGTGAAATCTACGGGATGTGAACATGATGGGCAATGGTGACTCATGTACGGCGCAGTGTGACATGTGAACGCGTGGTCGAAAGTGGCGATCTCAGCTTTCCTGGCGTGACTACGACGACTCTGTAGAATGTACGACTCTACGACGAATCGCAGTGTAGCATTGAGACGAAGATGGAATTCTTTTTGGAGATGGACATCCCGGCAATGGACGTGGCCTCGGACGTCTGCTGTGTGGTGCTTGCAGGGATCATTTGTTCAGTCATGTTGGCAGCCTGACCGTCGGTAAGCTTTTGGATAAGATTCAGTTCTGCTCGAAGTGGTACTGTGATCACAAACAATTATTTGAAAGAACACAAATAATTCAACTCGGCGTCGTGCGTTTTCAGATCCTCGCAAAGTCACTGCCTGTGTGTGGTCTTCATGTGCCGAGCAAAACTCTTACCAGGCTCATCTGTCCTCTGCCTTCACCTTTGCTTGAACAACAAACACAACAATTCAGGAATGTTTTGCAATGAAAAATACAGCTATCTGGAGCTGAAAAAAGAAGATGAAAAATTGTCCTCAGAATTACACACCAGGGAGTCGTCAAATACTTGCACTTGTTGCAGTACTGTATCTGACAACTTCCTGATACACATGTAAACATGAAGAAACTCTTTGTGGTAGCACTCTTAATTTTTCAACTGAAATTTTGGTTCTGCTGTATTTATTGTCATTGCCATGTCTATTGCTATGACGATGCGGTGCCGGCACTTTTTTTCTGTCTCCGTCTTTCAGTACTGTATACTTTCTGATGGCCTGTGGCAGACTTTTTGTTAGGGTGTAGGAGAAATATCTTCATTTTTCCTGTTTTGATAATGATAGCACATCAATATACATTGTGGTCATAATGTGTTGGCATTTGGGCTAATTTCAACAGCAGCCCAATGGTCTGCTCTGTGGGCCATGTGATAAATTTGTTATCGCATGGTTGCTGCGGGCCTTATGGCATATTATT
This sequence comes from Sycon ciliatum, assembly GCF_964019385.1. NCBI lineage: Eukaryota > Metazoa > Porifera > Calcarea > Leucosolenida > Sycettidae > Sycon > Sycon ciliatum. Next base: position 45,449,235 of record NC_088644.1, read on the forward strand.
GCCCCTCGAGGTTAGCCCTCGGGCCTACGGCCCTTGGGCTAACCTCTCGGGGCAATAATATGCCATAAGGCCCTTGCAACCATGCGATAACATATACTTATTAGCATTAATCCCACGCCTCCGTTGCTCCTTACCTCTGCAGCTCGTAACAATAGGTCTGGCACATCGAAAAGCTAAACTACTTGGAGCTCTTAGTTCAAGCTACATTTTCAGAGTCATGAAGTTTCAAAGAACCCAGCTGCTCTTCAACATTGGCATCACTAGCAATACCCATTATCAGACAGCAATGTTACTAGAGCAAAGGCGCTGGCGTGAACAGAAAGCTTTTCATGGAGCAACGTTTCTTTCTCAGCAAGAACAAATACTAGTAAAATTTAAACACAGGAACAAACAAGGGGCAACACCAGGGATATGTCTATACCCGCGTACCTGGCCGTGTGTGTAACCCCTGGCAAGGCTGATCCCAAAGATTCCAGTACAAAGGCCACGGTTCTGCTGCAGAAGACCAGGTTCGACGTTTCTGGACGGCCATTCACCGACGGTGGGCTACACGATGCTGGAGGAACTAGATTCCAGTGAAAACCCAAGATTCCTTTTCTCCTGGACGCTCCGACGTGTTGTGATATCTGCCAGGTGCGCAGTAACTAGTATTTTCATCGCTACAGCGAGGACGACGCCGATGGGCAAACTCTCGCTCACAGCCATCACCAGCCTCTCAAACCCATCACTTGGCATCCCCCAGAGGTACAGGAGAAAGCCAAAACAGCTCACAACAAACAAAAGCTAAGGACGATGGAAAGAGAGCATGTCAAAAAGAAGACGAACAGTATGAAGTTCAAATGGTTTTGAACACTCGTACCACCAACTATACCACTTTCAATAAATCGTGACGCCATTTTGTTTTAACTTGAATATCGCGGATTGGACCCCACTCGCATTTTCCGTAATAAAAGTGAAATCCATCATGAACCTTTAACCCACACTATTCATTTAGTAATAGGTTTTTCATTTGACCAGACGAGATGACACGACGCTTGCAGACAACAGCACGAACAGTTCACCAGCCACACTCCACGAAAGCAAGTAGTATTTCTCCTGACAAGTATTGTTTCGTTGTAGTCGTGAGTCAGTCAAGTGTCAAGTAAAGTCGGCGGAATAGCGCGAGCTCCGGTGTGGGGAGCAAACCCTTTCTTACAAAGTATTGTTTCGTTCCATGAAGACGTGACATATAAACTAGCGCAACTTATTCCTGTGTACCTCTCCTTCTCATTGGGATCGATTTAGCACTTGTGATAGTTATGTCTGGTAGGGTTCATGGCACCTCCATTCTGCACTATTCCTTTTTTGTGGATTTGTCACATATGTGAGTTAGTTGAGTGTTTACACCGTGCGCCGGTATCTTCCTATAAAACAGCATTATTAAGCTTTACCCCTTCATTCAACAACTGCTTCTCCTCTGATGAGTTCCTCATCATCTTTATGGAACGAAACCAGACTTGTCAGGAGTAATACTACTTGCTTTCGTTGAGTGTGGCTGGTGAACTGTTCATGCTGTTGTCTGCAGGCGTCGTCTGATCTCGTCGGGTCAAATGAAAAACCTATTACTACTATTTGACGGACATATAGAAGATGGCAACAAAAATTACTATTTATTTATCTCGGTTATTGTGTTGTTTAGGAACACATGAAGTCTTTGTGAGACGTGATGAAGCAAAGTAAAAATATTTCAAAAATCATACCCCAGGGGTCGGTTTGGACCCTTATGCAATGCAGGTGCCATGTGCTGTGTGCCATGTCAGTATTACCGTAAAGTACCGCCAGAGCGCCCCGTCTCGCGAGAGCGCCCCACCTTGATTTTACAGCCAAGGGAAGAAAATCGTATGGCAGAATGCTACTAAGTTTGTACGATGTGAGAACCTTCGTGTACTAAGGTCACACTTGGTATGCTTTTATGTGGCGCTCGAAGGAAAACTGGGGACGGATTGACTGCACAATGTGCAATGTTTGTACAAGGTCCGTGTCGTATGACCTACAGACAGGAAGCCACCTCCACAAGGCGGCCACGAAAGGACGAGATAGTAGGGCGCTCTGGCGGTACTTTACGGTACAGGTGCTATTGACTATGCATAATGTTAGCAATGAGAGGTATACCGAAAGGGATTAGATTCGAACGTGTGGAGCATGTGTGCAGTGTGAGCATGTGTGCAGTGTGAGCATGTGTGCAGTGTAAAGTATGATTATGTGTAAAGTGTAAAGTAGGAGGTGTTTAAAGCATTCCTCTCACACTCACCAACTCAAACCTGTGATAATATTTCCCCAATCACTTTAGTTTGATGGTATGCATGTTGGCTTGCCCGTACAAGTGGTGTTTTCCTATTATGATAAAATGATGATGCTAATAATGCACTTATTTGCTTGATACAATACCGTTTCAGATTGTTTATGATGCTAGCAATGTGGTAGAGCATTCAACTACACTAGCTAGTATCACTTCCAACAATGACTTATCAGATGACGACATTGACTTCACTTCATCCACAATCTTTCAACTTGTGACAGCAATCAAGAACGATAGTGATATTGGTCAAGCCGTCAGTCAGCAGGTAAGATATTCGTTTAGTCAAAATTAAAAAGGCGGTGTTTGAAAACAAATTCCATACCACAATCGGCCAGGCAAATCCAACCGTATTGCCTTCTCACGTGGCATGCTGAGAAAGCATCAATCTTGACGAATTACAGATCACTTCGACTTCAAACTAGTTATACGTCATATATTTTAGGAATGGACAAAGTATAGGGACTCTTCAACCTATATTCATTATTGTCACGTCTTCCAATTGAAATGTAAATCCACCTTCCATACTACCTTCCTCTCAATTACCTGGATGCCCCACTGAGCTGTAAATGCCACCCAGATCCTGAACAGGTGCACGGACCTGTGTACTTTATACTTGCATGCTGCATGGGGAACGAAATATCAGGTGGCATATTACCTCGATCAGTGAAATGAGTGCAGACGTGCATGAGCAATGCAGGCGTTGTACATTTAACTAGAGGCCAAAAGACAGACAGGACCTGGATAAGTATAAGGAACATGACGAAAAGAAATGTTGAGAGTCTGTGCATGTGAATATAGCGTTAACAATGGCTAAATGCATTAACCCCACGTCGACAACCTGAGGCGTAGGTGAGTGCCTTTCGCAACCCCTGGATCCGCTTTTAGGCGGTTGGCGGTTTCTGTGGTCTGAGGAGCAGTTTCAGCTGCATTCCTACAACATCCCGCATTGCAACGAGTCCCGTCAGTGCAAAATGCGGTAGTCAATGGACATTTGAATTCCCCTGACGAAATATGGTAATACAACTTCTTTCAGGTCTCCTTTCCAAGTTAAACTTGTCAGGCAGAATCACTTTTAAAACAAATTCCACTGGAAACACCTCTGGCTGCTCAGTGGCATTGTCTAACCGCCAAAGATTTCAAACGCACAGCTTTATGAGCAACACGGAGCCCCTGTCTGACATCAGGAGCCCCGATTCCCGTCGGCCACGCCATCCTTGCGGCAGGAGCACGAGCAGGAGCAAGAGCAGGACCTGGAGAGTGTTGCAGCAGCTTCTCCGACTCCCCAGATCTCGGACCGGAGTAGGAATGACGATTTGCGCCAGTTTGTGCGGCAGGAAGTACACTCCACCGTCACCGTTGCCTTGTCGGAGGCGATCGTTCCAATGCTGGCCACCATCACTGCCCCTGGATCTGGAACTCAACCTTCAGCGGAGTCTTCCAACGCTGGTAATCTCTCCGTTCCCCAGACTATACGATAGAAAATATTGAAGGGTGACTCTGTAGATTTCACCCAGCTACTGCCCGATACTATCGCCACCTCATATTCTGCCCCACGCCAGCTTCAGCTGCAGTTAAGAAGTGGCGGCCAGTCTCTCAAAAACAGCAGTCAGTCTAACACCAGAAAAGTTAGTTATTGCATGTGGCACAAAAACAAAGATACTGCGGCTGACTGTACTTGTCCCATAGTGACGTGACGGGGAATGAACTGTGGAGCGAACTGGCCGACGCGGCAGACCCAGACGCCCCTGAAGCAATCACTGTCCTGCCAGCCCGTCGCACACAGCCACACCACGCTGCCATGCCCGTTGAACACGTACACTGATGTTGCCTGCGCCTTCTGGCAGGATCTGCCGCCATTAACCAGCCACTTAGCACAACAAGAGGCCCATGGCCATCACCCCTCTCTCATTCAATATTGGCATTGCTTGCAACGAGATGATGATGCAATGATAATAATAATAATAATTTTAGGAAATTAGAGGCCACATGCCACGTACTGCTCTTTTCTCTCCGAAACTCAAAAACTTGCAAGCCTGATATGAAAGAAAGAAAAAATCATCAGTCACACCACCGGGACTCGAACCAGGGACCTTGCTATTCGCGAACAATGCTCTAACCAACTGAGCTACAGTATGACTCTTATCCACATTGATGGTAAATCTATCCTTCTTCGATCAATCCACATCTGGCTTGCATCATACTGGCAAATCACATCAAGAGGGCCCTCGACCACTCGCTTGATATCATGGGGAGCGCATCAAACTATGTCCACTGGGAGCAAAAACAAATTGCAATTTCAAATTTGGACTTCACGGAGAATTTCAAAGTTTTAGGAAAATAGAGGCCGCATGCCACGTACTGCTCTTGATCGGTGTGAGTTGCCAGTATTATGCAAGCCAGATGTGAAATGATCGTGAGTTGTACAGTGATGATGTTTTCTCAATATTGTCACGTGGTAGATGTGCGTTGCATTTGGCTGTGTTAGAAGCCTTGTATATCCGTAAGTTAGATCCTGAACTTTGCGTGCAGAAAGAAAATGTGGTGTCGCTACAATTGTTTGGTGTTACTCCTCGTCGAGGTGTTAACAATGTAACACTATCAGGGCTGCCACTTGCTCCGATTTTTCGGAAATCGTCCGATTTTTGATCGCCTGTCCGACAAACTGACCGATTTTGTTCCCAAAGAGGGACAACCGAATTTTTGAGCGCTTTTTAGTCCAGTTGGCCGGCATTTGTACACGTAGATCTACGTACATGTAGCTGTAAAATGCTTGCATGCACTTGGAGTATGTACGGTGTACAGGACGAGCTGTAGCAACGGCGGTTGCTACAGGCGCTAGGCAGCTTTGCAACTGCAGTACATGGTACATGCGGCCTGGTTGACTGTACAGTGTACACACTGTACAGACAGACCACATGTACAGTTGCGCTCGGTGAAATCTGGCCCGAAATGCAAAGCCGGCGCCGCGAAGCCAGCTCCCATTACATCACTGGCGATTTGTGTGTATGAACTCAACTGTACGCACTTCGTGTAAAAGTTCGGAGTGCACGTGTACGTGTTGCATGCTAAAAACAGTTCAAAATTTCTTTCATTCACTTCACTCAAGCACAGCAGGATCTTCTCGATAGCGGAGTACCCAACAAGGCAACATCCTGTTTCAACCTCCCTGCTCGCGGGACATGAATCCAATCGAGAATGTGTGGGCTCTTCTGAAGAAGAGAATAATTCCACATCGCTGCGAGAATGCCGACCAGCTGGTGTAGGTACTGCACCTGGAGTGGGACTCGTTGGGTCCTGACACGGTTTCCCCATACGTGGAGTCAATGTCACGTCGTGTTGAAGCCCTAATCGAAGCTGACGGTGGCCACACAAAATATTGAAGCCCTGCTGTTCTGTGTATGAAATAAACTGCTTCGAAACGATCTCCACCTTCTTTACTTCTGCTGAACTGAAATGAATGTTACACTTGTCTTTGTTTGGCGCATTTTTTTTACACTTTGGTGTGCATGCGTATGAGTACAGCACATGCACAGTTCATACGGCACACGCGCACACTAGCACTTGTACAACTTTGAGGGCGTCAAGGGCCGCATCAGTACTGGGCGCCAGTTATGCACTTCGGGCCGGATTTCACCGAGCGCAACTGTGTGTAGTATGCACGGCCAGTCACTGTGACTATGTTATTGTCATTATTATTCTTTTCCTTCGAGTTTTGGGTCGTGCTGAACTTGATAATTTCCCACCTTGTCACGAGTGTTGTTATCTCATTATCTTTGCTCTATATAAGTTTTAGTCTTTCCAACTTGAGCCATTCCCTGTATAATTCTTGACGAGAAGGGACCGAAAACGTTCAGATACTTTTGACAAGTGCCTTATTGTGACTGGATGTGTGTTTGCGTGGATACTTGCGACCCATAACTTACCTTCGTTTTAAATTAGTATACGCCTCCGATCTCTTTTAAAAATTATTATTATTTTTCTAATTTTCTTTCACCGCCCACGGCCGCACAAAGTCCTTGGCTACAACAAAAAATTAAAGTCTCTCCAAATCTCTCAAAACCAAACTTCAAACTCCTTTCCAGAGAGACTTTAATTTTTTGTTGTAGCCAAGGACTTTGTGCGGCCGTGGGCGGTGAAAGAAAATAAGAAATCATGACAAGGCTACAGAGGAGTTACGCCATCCTTATTATTATTTTTATTAATTTTAAAAACGAAGGTAAGTTTTGGGTCGCAAGTATCCACGCAAAGATACATCCAGTCACAATAAGGCACTTCTCAAAAGTATCCGAACGTTTTCTGTCCCTTCTCATCAAGGATTATACAGGGAATGGCTCAAGTCAGAAAAACTAAAACTTGTATAGCGTAAACATAATGAGATAACAACACTCGTGACAAGGTGGAAAATGGTCAAGTTCAGCACAACACAAAACTCAAAACCTGCTTCAGATACTTTTTACAAGTGCCTTACTGTGACTGGATGTGTGTTTGCCTGGATGGTTGCGACCCAAAACTTACCTTCGTTTTTAAAGTATCATCCGCCTCCGACCTCTTTTAAAAATTATTATTATTATTATTATTTGAAACTCGGATGTTGAGCCATAAATAAATGTAGAAGAGAAAAGGACATATGGATACGAGTTAAGAGTAACTCTCCATCACTGTAACTGGATACTATATGCAGTCAGAAAGTGCAATAACTAGGCACAAAACTGACAGAGTACTGAGACATTCGACGTCCTGACACCTAGCTTCAACACATCTCCGTAGCGCTAACCGACAGCCTTCCAACTTAGAAGGTTCAAGGTTATGGAAATACCAAAGAGGGGAAGGCAAGCGCAGCGAAAACGAGCAAAAGCTACAGTCCCAACGGAACAAAGAATGTCGATTGTTACTGGTGGATGACGAGACCAGTACGATATTTGACAAAGCGGTCTAAGGACAATTCGAAGCAGCAGTGTAAGGACGTCGAATGTCTCAGTACTCTGTCAGTTTTGTGCCTAGTTATTGCACTTTCTGACTGCATATAGTATTATGTTAAAGTGATGCAGAGTTAACTCTTAACTCGTATCCATATGTCCTTTTCTCTTCTACATTATTATTATTATTATTATTTTCACTAGTTTGAGGGAAAGAGACAAACGGGAAAAGTCTGAAGAAAATTGACGGTCACCACAAGGACTCGAACCAGGGAACCTCGCTTGTAGCTAGCGATGCTCTAACCAATGTAGTCGTCATCCCAGCATAGACTATTCAACATTTTCTTCAGACTTCGTAACGCACACTTCCTGTGAATCCACATAGGCGGGTGGGACGCAGCCCTCACTGTACCCACACACTTCACGTACACTCTAGCACGCGGGGAGTCCCAAGTCATAAAATCTTCACTAGTTTGAGGGAAAGAGACAAATGGGAAAAGTCTGAAGAAAAAATTGACTGTCACCACCAAGACTCGAACCAGGGACCCTCGCTTGTAGCCAGCGATGCTCTTACCACTGAGCTATGGTGTAGTCGTCATCCCAGCATAGACTGTTCAACATTTTCTTCAGACTTCGTAACGCACACTTCCTGTGAATCCACACAGGCGGGTGGGACGCAGCCCTCACTGTACCCCCACACTTCACGTACACTCTAGCACGCGGGGAGCCTCAAGTCATAAAATCTTCACTAGTTTGAGGGAAAGAGACAAACGGGAAAAGTCTGAAGAAAAATTGACTGTCACCACCAGGACTCGAACCAGGGACCCTCGCTTGTAGCTAGCGATGCTCTAACCACTGAGCTATGGTGTAGTCGTCATCCCAGCATAGACTGTTCAACATTTTCTTCAGACTTCGTAACTCACACTTCCTGTGAATTCACACAGGTGGGTGGGACGCAGCCCTCACTGTACCCACAAACTTCACATACACTCTAGCACGCGGGCAGCCCCAAGTCATTATTATTATTATTAGAAGTAGTAGTATTAAGCACTGCGGCGTTCAAGTCGGTGGATCCTATTAGGTCCACCGACAGGTTCACTCATGCAGATAGATTAAAGTAAGGGGATAATGATTTCATGATATTGAGCTACGTGATAAAGAATAGGTTCCAAATATATACACACGGTGTGACAAGGGTAAAGACTGCACGCAAGGCGGTGACTAAATAGTCCTGCACGTGGAAAAAGCACTGAATAGTGCTGTGCATGTAATAATTCCGTTTGTTCCTGTAATAGTTAATCTTCTGACTGTAGATGGTATGAGAATGTAGTTACGGGCAGAACCACATTGAAGCACGCATAGGCCTTGCACTACAGGGCACTGCACAACTCCTTCCAGCTGCCGCGGTCCTGCGTAATCTGGTGCAGGCGATGTAGGTAGTGCAAGTTATGGAGTTGACCATTGCCGGATATCTTCAGATCAGCTGAGAGAAACGACTGGATAGTGTTGCGGGGTCGGCCCTCCATTTCTTGGCATCCTTGTCTTTGAAGTAGTACTCTATTGCCATTCTTGCTGGACACTCATCTGGCAAACGACGAATGTGGCCCAACAAACGCCACCTCGCCCTCTTCACATCACGGCTCAGAGGCTCTACGCCGGAACGCTGGAGAAGGGCCACATTGGAGATTTTCTGCGGCCATTTTACTTGGATCAGCGATCTGAGCTGCTGCCGATGAAACGCATCCAGCTGATCCAGTGCGGACTTGGTCAGTGCCCAAGTGCAAGAGTGATACAGGAGAATAGGAAGTACAAGCGCCTTGTACAATCTCATTCTCCGCTTCTCGCTGATGATGGATCCTCTCTTCCAGAGTGACCAAAAGGATGCAAATGCTACTGCTACCAGTTGCTTCCTGCGGGCGACGTCCTCACAGTCCCCCAGTAGCGAACGAAGTTTCCGTGTCATACGCCATTCCTCCTCAATGTGATCTGCTCTTCTGAAGAGAGTCGTGCGTTCTGTTTTGTCCGGATTCATGCGTAGGCTCCACTGTTGCAGTACGTGTGCAGTACCTGTCAAGCAACTGGCTCAAGGTCCCTAAGCCAGGCTTGAGATACAAGGGCGGGTGTAACAAGCGGCGCAGAATGGTTTGACATGTCAGCAAGAGGCGGTCGCAAATCAATAGCTTCAGCCATGGAACAGGAATCTTTCAAGGTGGGCCTATAATATGTGGTAAGAAGTTGAACATTTCGATGCCCAGAAACGGAACAAATTCACCTATCATCTTCTCCGCATTTCTACATCAAGTACATGTTCGTATTAGATGTTGCCCTGGCACAGCGATTCATGTACGGCATGGACAAATTTGCATCTGCAGACAACGCTTCATGATACTTCATCATTTATATTGTGCGAGAGAGGCATTTTCATAAACCAGCAGTTGGCAGAATCGGTCATCTCACGTGATAGCGCTCGCTGGAACAAGCAGTTTTCGCCTGGATGTAGCCTTCGCCGATAGCGCTTGATTGCCCGACAGCTGAAACTCATCACGAAGTACGTCAGCTTGCGCACTTCCGTTGTTCCCAGTACGTCGAAGATGTATTCTCTTAGAAGAAACCAGTCATTTTCGGATAGAGGTTGCTGGTGTTGAACTGCAGGCTCGAGATGCGCAATTCTAAGTTTAAGAAGGAATGTTGTGCGGAGAGACCACAACTTCAATTGTTGGCCGCTCCGAGCTTAACCAACGCAAAGCTTTCTGGCTGCTGTGTGGTAACTATACATGATCTTCTTCCGATTATTTGTTTGTAACCAGTGGCGGCACTCTGAGTCACCGCCTCAGACGAGAGCTCTTTCACTACGTTGTCCACCTCCGGAGACCCACAGACAAACGGGTTGGCTTGTACCGTAATATGGTGCATCAACACTTGTAATTCAAAAAAGGCATCGTAGATGTTACCGAGAGTACAGATCAAGCACAAAATGAGGATTGAGGGTGGCTCACACCGTGCGCCACCGGTCCGCGATGCGCGAAAAGCACTGCGAAAGTTTGTTTCGCGTTTCCTCCAACTTTCGCGTTCAAAGCTGTGAAAGTTCGCTCTGGAAAACCTCCCTGTTATCTTGTATAAGGATAAACAATGTCCTGGGCGGAGTGTTGAAAGCACGCAAACTCGATGGTCTCAGAATTCTCACCTTTTTACCGATTCTCTTAAATCTACGCCTTACCTCTAAGATTTCTCACATATCGTGGCCGGAGAGGTACCAATAAAGTTGAAGAAAGCAGAGCACAGCAGGTAACTGGTGTTACTTTAGTAACTTCTCAAACAAGCGCGAGTGCACGCGAAATTTTCTTGGAGCGAAAAACATGCAAAGCACAATTTTAGCGCCAAGGTTCGGAATTAGGTTTCGAAACCCGGAACGCAAAAATCATTGTGAACGTTTGTTCTGCGAAACCTATCTAGTAATACAATTATTGTGTTGCAAACCCAACACTTGTGCACACCTGATGTTAATACTTGAGATCAAAGCGCTTAGTCAGCCGATTTCGGCATTCTCAGTTCAGGCCACAAGATGCTGCTCTTCCATATTCGGACTCCATAAAAGAGCATATCTGATAATACCAAAGTATGTGTGCAAGTCGAAGTCTCCGATTTCGTTCACAATTTGCAGGTAGGTTCCCTTTAGGGTGAAGATGGATTGTGCAAACCCCTTGAAAACGTTATGGAAAGGAAAAGAATGAAGGATTATCCTTATTATCCTCTCCATTTTTAAAAATGTAATTCACCAATAAAATAAGGCTTGGAATTACATGAATATCAACGGACTTGCCCCTTCTGTTCTTGTCTTGCCCCGCTCTAATACAATGTTATGGTTCATGAATCCCCCTGTCCACACTCCTCCGTTTTTCTTTTCCTCCACTTGCATCTTCCTTTCTGCTCTCTTTTACTTTCTCTATTCGTTCGTTTCTCTTGATATTAGATATCCTTAGCTAAAAAACGCTAACGTAAACGCAAACTTATCCGTACTTCGGATCGTTCAAGCTGGCTTTTCCCTTACCACAATGTACGTTATAGTTGAGACTAAGTAGTCGTGATAACCATGGCGATACGAATTGTCGTGGAAACAGGTGAGGGAAATTCAAAATTTTGAACCAGGGATAAGTTTGCTGTCGTTCCGAAAGAATACCTTGGCGAGGTATTTTACTCTGGAAGAGCAAAAGCACGCGAAAATGAGTTTTCGCTGTTCCCAGGTCCTTGGAAAACCTTTCCTAAACGCAGCACCGAAGACTGTAAGTGTTCTCCAGCTCTAGCACGTCTGGGAGAGGCCGATGAATTTCTTTCTCAGAAGCGCCGTGGAACTGGCTCTTTGCTTCCCAGATGGGATAGAGGGAGAAAGGCACGAAGCAGAGAGACACAGACATTGTCAACTGAAAGGCAAAACTCGCCAAAAAAGCTAAATGTCACAAGAGACAATCTCGACTCTCATCTCGATATGCACGTGCTATTTATCTCCCGCCAGTTACAAAACAATGCGAGTTTTTGCAGAATTACCATAACAAACGTCGGCCCGTTATTTTGAGCTCTGTAACGTTTTCCGGTATCCGATAACGTCTTTTGTCACGGCTGGGAGTGAGTACCGTAAAAGTTAGCGTTATCGTACTTTTGCTAAGGATGTCTATTCACACTTTGCACTGTTGCGCCAATAAAATGAGAAAATAGAAACAAAACCAACCAACCATGGGACACATGTCCTCAGTGCTAGAAGGGGTGTTCTACTATCTGCCGGTGTATAGTTCTTGCCAATTTAGGGCGTAGCTGGCTGCTTTGTCAGCGCTTGTAAATTGGCTATTTTCAACACGATCAATTCTGGTGTGAGGGGGTGATGGTCCTCGCCTTCTGGGATGATTGCGGGGCTAAGCTGTACTGCTCCAGCCCTCGCTAATGTCTGAGAATTAAAATCGATTAAAATTTATTTTAATAATGCCTTGTATTCATTATCTGTTCATAGGTAGCTGAACTAACACTAAAAACAGTCGATAACGTAATTGAAAAGAGCGATGGCAAGAGTGTCGCAACAGAAACAGCCCAAAGGTATGTGCAAAGAGCAGCAACGATAGAGCTTGGAAGCTCAGGGCCCTACGCTATGCTTTTTTGCCTTGATGACCTAGACAAAAAAAGCATAGGGATGTTATAAATTCTTTTAACAAATACTTTTTTTAAGACATAACCTGGGATTCGAATGCGCACTATCACGCGCCCTGCATGCACCCCCCGATACACTTCGCATACATACTAATTCTTCCAAGTTGCTTCACGTTATGATCTTGCATTTGAAAGCCCTATTTGAATATGCATTTTGGCCTGCCGTCTTTAATGGTACGATACGGTACGGGATAGGTACGGGACAGGTACGATCGAGGGTAATACGACACCGTCTAAGCCTTGATGACGGCAAAAAAAGCATAGGGATGTTATAAATTTTTCAATTCTCCTATTTTTTTTCAGGCATAGCCTGGGATTCGAACCCGCACTATCACCCTACATGCATTCCCCCATACACTTCGCATTAATACCCATTCTTCCAAGTTGCTTCACGTTATGATATTGCGTTTGAAAGCCCTATTTGAATATTGCGGCCAGCTGTATGTGGCTAGCTGTGTTTGATGGTACGGTACGGGACAGATACGGGATAGCGCCAGGCGTGACACAAACACACAAACAAACAAACAAACACATAAATACCAAACTAAAGCTGTGTGGACCCTGGCTAGCGTTACTGAAGTAACGTCTTCTGCATAGCAACGGGAATAAACTATTAGTCCCGTACCTATGCTAAAGGCTAAGGATGAAAGGGGTGATCTGGGTACCTGTCTGTTTGGCTGCTGATTCATTAGCAAACGATTACCCGTTAGTCGTGTACAACGGTACAGTGTGGTATTAATAGCTGGCTTGTATAGCCGTACAATACGATGTAAAGTTTTAACGTGATATTGGTTTTTCGATCCTGCTACTTATGACAATTTTTGACTGTTTTGCATGTTACGCAGTAAGTGTGTATAACTATATCCTGCGCTTGTTGCAATGCAGTGTTCTTCCTGTGAATTGCATTACTTTGCATGTACTCCTGGTACGAAATGCGAAAGGCTATTGTATAGCAACTATTACTATTGTCTGCTAAAGGGTACCCGATAACCCGTCCGTTAAGCCAGGTATCCGCTTGTAACCCTTAAAGGGTAACCGTATCATCTCTACTAAAGGCGTTACTTCAGTAACATCTGGAACTACCTGTAGTGATGTACAAATGTAGAGTATGCACATGCATGTATTCAGTGCACTCTACAGCAGAGCTTGAAGACTAATTCTGTGATGGCTACCTCCTGGCTTGTGTTGTTTTAACCCTTTGCGGTGCATCAGTCATTAACGACTGATATTGTGTACGTACCGTAAAACTGTCGTAACTCCATCGATTTTAGTCCTGTTGCAAATATCGAAATATGTAGTTCAAAGAGGAGTAGTAGTAGTAGTAGTAGAATTTATTATTTTACTAGGGAACTCCCAACAGGCGTTGCCTTTTTACTGGGAACCCTAGGAATGACTTGGTGCTTGTGACAAATGCAGAAAGGGGCTTAGGTTGACGACATCCAGGTGGAAGCATGTTCCATCTGTCTGCTGCCAAAAATGAAATAGCATTCAGGCCGTAACGAGACGTAGCTCTGGGTAGGTTCAGAGCAGCTGAAGCTTGACCGCGGGTAGCAGCATTTGTGCGGCATGATGCAGAGCGGGGGGTAAATATCGTGCTTAAAAGAGGACTGGTGCAACGAGATAGACACCTAAAAACAAACACAAACAGCTTCAAGTTTACACGGCGAAAGAAAGTATACAGGTTATATTTGGTGAGAATGAAATCGATAGAAGTATTTTATTTTATTTTATTTTATTTATTCACAATCACGTGGCACTAGCCAATGAAATGGTGATGTGGGCGATAGCCAGCCATGGCGGTAATACAGCTAGAGGGGGAAAGAAAAAGAATGAAAGGGGAACTGAAAAGCAAAAGAAGCTAGGGCGGGGCTGGATATCAACCAGTATGTTGCATTCTGCAGTAGCTGTGTGAATGTATTGTAACATTGGCAGGATTTTAGATGTTGTGGGAGGAGAGACCAATGGCGGTAAGCAAGGAAGAGAGGAGATGTTTGCATAGAGGCAGACCGCGCAATAGGGAAGCGGAGAGAGTTTCTGGTGCGCATGTCTTGAGATTGAGCAAACCAGCTTAGGCAGGAGAGAGCATGAAGAGCAGCAATGCCCAGCTTAATTTTATGAATTGTCTGGCATGCCAAAAAACGCACGCGGACCGAGAGCGGCACAGCAGAAGCAAGGCGGTATAAGTCTGCGCTTGGAGTCAGGCGAGGAAGCCGAAATAATATTTTCAAAAGACGCCTATGCATAACTTCGAGTCGAGCAATCAGTGTTTTAGAAATGCCAGCCCAAATTATGCAGCAGTAATCAAAAATAGGCAGAATGTAAGATGTGTAGATAACATGGCGACAGTCGGTGTGCAGGTGGGTGATGTGTGATGAGAGAAATCCCATTACTGAGCTAACACGGCTGTCTAAATTTTCGATCTGGGATTTCCAGGTTAAGTGTTGGTCAATAATGACGCCAAGATGCTTGTGTTTTTCAACGATGCAGAGCGGGGTTGTGGTGCCTGGAAAGGTGAAGGGACTGGTTACTAATGAAGATAGGTCACAGGAACAACTGGGGGGGATACACATTACAGCAGTTTTCGAAGAGTTGGGTTGCAATTTCCATTTTTCCATCCAATGAATAACGCCATCTATGTTGGACTGTAACTTGGCACTAGCCTCGGGGAGAGTGGGTGCTGTCACAAGTAGTGCTGTATCATCAGCATATAGTGATGTGTGATCCATTTCTGCCAGATCGTTTACATACATAAGGAAGAGGAGAGGCCCCAGGATTGATCCCTGAGGAACTCCAGACCGTACATGCCCTTTGGCAGACAGAGCAGAGCCGACACGCACCCTTTGCTGTCTGCCCGTCAGGTAAGTACTGAGCCACGTGAAGCAAGTACCATGGATTCCATGGCGGGACAGCTTGTATAGGAGCCCGCGTGTCCATACGGTGTCGAAGGCCTTGCTTAGATCAAAGAAACATAGCATGCTGTAATGGCCGTTCTCACGAACAGAAGACATCGATTGAACAAGTCTGAGAAGCTGCCAGGACGTAGAGTCGCCTTTTCGGAATCCAGACTGGGACGGATGTAGAACAGGAGACAGGTAAGTGTATAAGTGGTTGTACATAATACGTTCACACAGCTTGGAGATTGTTGACAATAACGAAATCGGGCGGTAATTCGATGCATCGAGCTTACTTCCCTTGTTCTTAAAGACCGGAGTTACAATTGCGTGTTTCCAAATAGCAGGGAAAGCACCAGTTGCAAAAGTGAGGTTAAAGATGAGGCTGAGAGGGTATGCAATACTGGAACAAAATAGTTTCAGGAGTTCATGAGAAATACCGTCCGCTCCCGCAGCCTTTCGGGTCTTAAGGTTGCGGATTTGCTTTGCCACAGCAAAAGGCGTGGTGGTGACATCTTGCAACGTAGGTGTAGTTCTTCCACGTGATGGGGCGTCGGGTGGCTTGAAGTCTGGCACATTCCATGAAGGATCATCTTGTGTTCCAAAACCAATAAACTGTTCGTTCAAAGCATCTGCCACATCCACAGGGTCAGAATATAGAGTACCAGCGACTGAGAGCTGAGTTACAGTCGTTCTGCTGTTGCCTTGGGGAGATCGAAGCTTCCGGACAAACTGGAATAAACTTGGTGATGCGGGTCTTGCCGTGGATGCACTTAGGGATGAGATGTACAGTCGATGGGCAGTTCGAGACATATTGCAGTATACTGATCATGGCCAAACACTCGCCTTAGGCACCTATTGCTGGTTGACTCAAGTTTGTCTCTGAGTTTAGCAGACAAGCAGTGAACATAACATGTGCTGGCATAGTCCAAGGTACTCTGGACAATTGTCAGGTAAAAACATGCGGCGGCCGGTCATGGAGACATCGCGGCGCCCGTGGCAGAATGAGGCAACCTTGCACTGTGCCTTTGCGCACACACGCTCAACCTGCTGCTCGAAGCTGAGCGACGAGTCCAATAGGAGGCCAAGGTACAGAAAATGGCTGGACTCGGGGATTACGGTGCCTTTGCAGGTGATGCTGGGGATCACGTCCAGTTGCGCAGTAGGTCGTCTGAGCAGCAGTAGCTGAGACTTTTTGGGATTCAGCACCAGTCCCCGCTCGCTGAGAAAGTCCTCCAGATTCAAGAGATCTGTCTGAAGCATTCTGAGCACGGTTGAAGCCTTGCGACCGATGACGTAGAACGCGATGTCGTCCGCAAACAGGAGAGCACGGCAATGTTGAAATTTCTGAGGGGTACGCCGGATATAAATGCAGAAAAGTAAGGGGCCTAACACGGAGCCTTGTGGTACACCACGTGAGCAGGGCTCTGTACTGCCTCGGGCATCGCCGACAACGACCTGCTGGGTTCTCCCAGTAAGGTAGTCTGCGAACCAACGCAATGCCACACCTCCGACGCCAACTGAAGCCAGTTCCTGCACGAGCTTGCTATGCTGAACGCGGTCGAAGGCCTTGCTCATGTCCACAAACATGGCTCCACACAGCTGCTTCTTGTCCAAGGCCAACTGCCAGTCGTTTATTGCATACGCCAAAAGGTCTTCACAGCTGTGATTGCGCCTGTAAGCAAACTGCTCCTCCGGTAATGCACCGAGTTCCGGATGATTGTCGAAGAATGCTACAAGTTGTCGGTGTACTACCTTTTCAAGCACTTTGGATATCACTGGCAAAAGTGACACTGGTCGGTAGTTGGAGCCAATAGTTGCGTCGCCAGCTTTGTAGAGTGGGCACACGTGTGCATGCTTAAAACTACTTGGAACTTGGCCTGTATGCAGAGACTTATTTATGATAGCGGTGAGTGGGCCAGCGATGTCTGTGCGGCATCCTTTGAGGAGACATGGTGGTATTTCATCGGAACCTTGTGCTTTGTGGCTGTTCAATGACTTCAAGACATCTTCAACATACTCTACTGTGACTGGCGTAAACTCGTTGAGAGTGGGAATGTCGACTGGTGGGCTGGGTAGAACAAGTTCAGACGGTCTTGCAGGATCACAAACTACGGTTGCAAATGTGGCTGTCAGGTCGGATATAGTCGCCTTAGGTAGTGATTTGACTTTTTCTCGTCCTGCAAGCTTGTTCAGGATTTGCCATTGGGCTCTGGGGTTGCGTTTGTGGGTGTTGAAGGCCTTCACGCAGTATTCTGTTTTGAGTTTCTTATTCAAGAGGGTTCCCTCGCGCCGTGCTGCCCGATACTGCTGGAGGAGGGGGCCGTCGGCTGGGTTCCTTCGTAATTTCTTGTGCAAGTTTATTCGAAGCTGAAGAAGCTTTTTCAAGTGTTACGTAACCCATGGTTGCCGACGAGGCCTGCCAAATCCAGACACCTTGAGCTGAGTGATCGGGGCATTTCTGTCCAGAACATGTCTCAAACACTTGGAAAAGTGCTTCACTTGACCGTCCAGGCTGGTGGGCGACTCCGAAGTTCTGAAACTTTCACTGATTTCCTGGCCACATTGGTCAAAGTCCATAGAATGGGGTGCAGGCTTCCGAATCAGCCTGTGAGTGTGTGCAGGAATGGGCTCAAGGTTTTGATAGGCACATTGGACAATGATGAGATCGTGATCACTAACACCGTTCATTGAGACTACTTCCGCCTTGACTACAGGGGAGCCGTCTGAAACCAGAGCAAGATCTAGGCAAGTGCGTGCTAAACGAGTGGGTTCAGTGATAACATTTCTGAGGTGATGCTCCGCACAGACACGCTGTAGATGGCGATATCCTGGAGTCGTTGGCTGGAGGACATCAGTATTGAAGTCGCCTAGGATTAATGCATTCGGAGTTTGAAGGGCTAAATCAAGTTCAGAGCTCAACTGGTCCCAGAAATTCACTGTGGCAGACGGCGGGCGATACAAGGTGGACACACTAATGTCTGTTGCACGTGGCTTGGTAGCAAGGCGGATACGGACAGTTAATATCTCTAGAGTGGATCCTGTAGATCGTTGGATTACGGTTCCAGCAAAGTGAGAATGAACATAAATGCAGACACCGCCACCATGTATAGTGCGATCACAGCGGAAAACATTAAAGTTAGGTATGTTAAGGCGAGCACAGCTAACAGTGGAGTCCAGGTGAGACTCGGTAATGCATAGGACGCGAACTTTATGGTCAGACAATAGTTGTTGAATTTCATGAGTTTTGTTTCTGAGGCTGCATATGTTTATGTGTGCTACTACAAGTGGGTCATGGGCAGAGTATTTAAGGAGACAAGCAGAGTGGATATTACTTGGGGTTTTACTTCTTACTTGATTGGGAGCTCCCAGAGGATCCTATCCTTGCATACTGCTCTGACCTGGGGCCATCAAGAGTTGCATGATCTTCTCTGCTGTAATGGGCTTGCCATCCACTAGGATTTTATCACGGGGAAGGAAACACTTCACACCGTGTGAACGGAGCTGCTTGTACTTCGGCAGGAGACTTCGACGAAACTCCAAGCTTTCCAATGGTGTAATCGCTTTTGCGATAGGAGAAACGATGATAAAGATATGGCGCGTTGTCAATCTACAATGGCGCAGTGAACAGGATCGAAACGAAGAGCAGAGTGCCCAAAGGTTTTTACCCGATAACACAGGCAACATCCGGAGCGATTTTGAGCTGGGCTAGAGTACGTAAATGAGTACCTAGCAATTTGTAATGTTCCCACAGCAAAGACGCCGAGGGGTGAGTAATCCTCACATCAAAGAATGCATCTTGCGGTGGCAACCAAAGTCCCCTTGCACGGATATCCAATCGAGCCTCTGCAGCACAATTAGCTGTAGAGCCGTGAAGTTGTTCACCATCCAACGGCAAAAGCAGTGGCTCTCTTTGAACTTCCGGAATGGCAGAAGTCATCACCTCCACCAGCACATCACGAGGGTCATTCTGTCGCAGACTTGGGTAGCCCCTGTAGGGCATGTCAATGCGTGATCGACAGACATGTCTCTACCACACACACACGTTGGCGGGAGGCCGTCAATACCACACCCATAGCGCAGGGCGAGACCATCCCGAAAACATGCTTTGTTTAGTGCAAACCCGTTCACAGCCAGAGGCTCTGCCGTTAGCCAACTGGAAACGCCAGCATCAGCAGCAGTATCCAATAGCACCCGCTGACATGGGCTGAGCTCAGGGCGCAAAGCAATCTGAGACTCCTTAGCCGCAGTAGCCATTCTCCGACGTTCGGCATTTCGCAACGCCATTACCTCCGGCTGCAAATCAGCCGGAGCAATGTCAGCATCAGGTCGAAGACGCAAATCAATCACCCGCCGTGCTGAGGCCATACTGGAGGCCCACTGATGCACTGCATGAGGCCCAATGGCAGGAATTGAGAGACCACTGGAATTGACAGGCAAGCCGATGAAACCCCGCTCAACGGTGGACATGTTCTTCTGACCAGTGATTGCTGGTATCAAATTATTGTCAATCACATTATCGAGCCTGCCGAAAGCATCCAGCTCAGGCAAGCCATGCGAGCACATAATATGGTAGCGCCAACGCGACCTCAGTCCGCGGGAGAAGACAGAATTAGCAGCATGTGGCTGGGAATTCACGTCTGTCCAGCTCTGTCCTGGGAGCTCCCACCTCTTGTGGGGATATCATGGGCTTATGCATCCAAGGGCTGCACCAACTTTGCAAGGACTTCAGTATTCCCTACCAAGGGCGTTTATCCAGACGTGATCTTTACCTTCTCATCTGGGATCATTTCCACTTGAGTACTGCTAGGGAAGGTGTTCCAGACGAAGAGGCAGACAAGCCTGCATTACCAGAGCCAGTAATGGCAGCGTACAAGAAGCTACCAAGCTTTTCACACATAACCTCTGGCTGGTCTGTATCTCGCCTAACTAAAATCCCTTTCTTCACTACTGAGGCTGTCAAGCACTATCTGTTAAATTATCCGGAGAAAGATTATGACAAGGAGAGCTTTCAGTGCTGCTAGCAACTTCATGCGTATCAATTATTTGATGAGCACCACATTCACAATTTGGAGGGAAACCTGTTTGCAGGTGGAACAAACTTTTATTTAGTCGGTGCAAAATGTTGGCCATCACAAGATACATCAAAGCAAGCCTACACGTGTATCGTCTGCATCAGCAGGGACGATCCAGTGTGCTATGGTGGACACTGCCAGTGCGTTTCCCCTTAAGGAGAGTGCTTGTCACATGTCGCGGGTTTGCTGTTTGCGCTGGATGAGTTTTGCAGCTGTGGTATGCGGAGTTTGTCTGGACTTTCCATAACAGACATAATTTGCAAGTGGTGAAAACCAGTCTCCCAAAAGGTGGAACCAAATCCATTGGCTGGCATCACAATAGCAAAAGCCTATCCAGGAGCCCAGAAAAATGATCCTCAAGATATGACCCAAGGCATCCTGATAACTGGAAAGTAGACCCGGCAGCTCTTTTCCAGCTGAAGCATGCCATTGCAGGTGCTGTATGGGACTGTAGGTTTCTAGTGCATCTTTATGACTGCGCACCGCCTCCTTGCATCCTGCCTGCTCCAGTAAGCCTGACTAACAATATGGCTTTTGACTGCATTGAATTGGTTCCCAGTGCAGATGTCACAGCCATGCCAGCGATGCCTTCTACAAATGATGGCGCGAGTGCTCACTGGAATCCACTGTATGAGTTAGCTGGTCCTGCCGAAAAGAAAACTCCTGACGTCCACGAGTCAACCCTGACCATTGCGTATGACAGAGTATTAGATGGAGAAAGGATGGCTGAGCGTGACTTGGTTTTCTTACAGGACAGGACAAGGGAACAGCAGCTCAGCGAAGAATGGCATGCTGAACATATTGGGCGCATAACTTCATCAGTTGTGGATCAAGTGCTACCCATGCGGCAATCTACGTCACCTGACAAGCTGCCTGCAGACATTGTTGGTCATTCCAAGACCACATGCAAGCCCAGTGCCAGTGGTGGTGCTCGGCAACATGGTCATGATATGGAGGACACGGCACGTAATCACTACATTTCGTACATGGAGGACATGGGTGAAGTTGTTACTGTGTCACAGCATGGCCTGTTTGTATCCTCCGAGTATCCCTACATTGGAACTGGTGTTGATGGTCTGGTCTACATTGCTGGCACCGATGATTGTGGCATATTGGAGATAAAGTATCCTGCTAGCACGGAGAACGTTGAAGAATTGGTGGAGACCCGCAAGGTATTCTTCTTGAAGTCCAGCAATGGCGTCCTGAACTTGAAGAAGTCACACCATTATTTCAGCCAGGTACAGATGGAGTTGGCGGTACCTTGGCATAAGTGGACTGACTTTGTCGTGTTCACAACTTGTGAAGGCGTGCATAGCATCCACGTGGCGCAAATTGCATTTGATGAAGAATTTTCGAAAGGAAATTTGGAGAAAATTCATTCCTTCTACCGCAAGTTTGTTGGGCTGGAGTTGGTCACAAGGCAATTGCTCCGTAATTTGAGCCTGCTCTCCAGTGGAACCTAGGCTATTAAGTCACTATGTACAGTTTTGCATGCCAGCGGAACCTAGTCTGTTTGAACTCTGAACCTGTGATATTATGACCTATCATGACGCTATTTATATACAGTGTTGTATGCATGCACGCCAGTGACTTCTGACTGCTTTTTCTAGAGCATGGCTTCTCTTATTATCTTTCCTCGTCATGGCTGTTGACTTTTTTGAATTATCATCTTGTCAAACATAATAACATTACACCGTGAACGAAAGCAACATTTCATTCCACCCCACCTCTCAACCCCTCACAAACAACCGAAAACTCGTCATCGATTGCAGTGATTTTTTAACGACTTTCTGAATCAATAATCATCATTTTTATTACATCAAAATAGAACTTGGCAGAGATCAAAGTGGTCTTTCATCATAGTAAAACATTGACTTACAAGATTGAAAATTCGACGAGGAGACAATAATTTTAATATGGCTGTTGTGGAATTATCCACCACCAGACCAGCGCAAGGATATAAGTTGGACTATAATTATTAATTTCAATTCCAAAATGCACAAGAAGTTTACAGAAGAAAAAAGCACGACCTCGACCAGGCCAGAAGCAAGAAGAACTGAACACAAGATATTGAAAACCCTTCTCCTCAACAAGCTGCATCACGTACAACGGAAAACAACTGGCTGCACCAGCGCGTGCATCAGCGCGTGCACCAGCGCGTGTACCAGCACTGCACCAACGTGTGCACCAGCGAAATCAATATCGAAAGTACTTATCAATCATTACATTACGTACAACATGCGCAAGAGGGTTACTCTACTTCACCTCTCCCCCTGGTGGTATGCCAAAGAAAATACCACCACAAATACTAAATAGCGCCACAAAGCAAAACTAACGGAAGTGCTGAGGGAGTGCAAGCGAACCACGCTGACGGAGGCCATATGGGCGAAACTGATACGGAGCAGGATCATCGGCAGGGGTTCGAAGCGGCACATAATTAGGATCACGGGGATCAAACCGAGACCCAGCATCAGGGACAGCACCCGCAGCCAGCACATCAACAACAGCATCTGCAGCAGGCACATCAGCAACAGCATCTGCAGCAGGCACATCAGCAACAGCATCCGCAGCAGGCACATCAGCAACAGCATCTGCAGCAGGCACATCAGCAACAGCATCCGCAGCAGGCACATCAACAAACACCTCAGCACCAACATCAGGCTTCAGCAGTTCAACATTCACCACTTTCTCACCACCACCAGCCTCATTGCGAATTACCACAGTAGAGGGGGACACAATGTGAATGACCACCCAGTCACGCTCATAGGGCGGCTCACATTTCTGGCGACGATGGGAACGACGTAGAAGAACGGCATCACCAACGGCGAACAGACAGTTATCATCGTCAGACTCAACAAAGTCCTTGGAGGACAGCTCAGCTTCCACAAAATCACGGATCCGGGCAGCCTGGCGTTCAAGATCAGATGGAGTCCGGCCCAGCCCAGGATTAGCCGAGAAGAGCACACTGGTGGGCTCCCAGCCAAGCATCGCACGCATAGGAGAAATCTTGAGGACAGAGTGCGGACGAATACGGTAGAAATACAATAACACGTCCAGCTCAGATCGCCAATCATCAACCTCATCCAAAACCTTCCGAATTAGGGTGAGGAGAGTGCGGTTAAATCGCTCAACAGATCCCTGTGATTGGGGATGACCCACGGCACCGTTGAGCACTGTCACACCAAACGTTTCAAACAGCGATGACATCACGGCGTTGATGAATTCCGTGCCATTATCACAGCGGACCACTCGGGGCGGGCCCCACCGCGTACACAGGCCGACAAATGCCTCGGCCACTGATGCCGCGTCATGTTGACTGAGCGGAACCACCTCCACCCACTTGGTGAAAGTATCCATGCAGACGAGAACACAATGGTACTCTCCACTCTGATCGACGCCCAGTTCCAGAGTATCAATTACTACAACACTCCATGGGCCATCAGCCACCACAGGGCGACTAGCCTCCACCGAAACGCCCTTGGTTGGGCTGGCAGCAGCACACGGCGAACAGTGGCGCACAAACTGCTGACATTGGGCAGCCATGTTCGGGAAATAGCACTTCGAGCGGAGGAAGCGCCATGTACCCTCCCAAGACGCATGACCACAGTTCACATGAGCAGCACGAACGACATCGGACTCGAGTGAACTAGGAATAACAGGAATGACGACTGCATCATTGGGCGGCAACTTCACACTTCGACACAGCATACCATCATGGACTATGAGCTGTGACTTGACCTTGACAAACGCAGGATCAGTAACTGGGTCACCATTGATGACTTGCTGGCGAGTCGAAACAATCCGAGGATCTGCATTCTGAGCAGCAGATACTCTGTCCAATGAGAATGGACCAACGGTCACCACCGCAGCGGTGACGGACGGTGCAGTCCGAGCAAGGAGCGTCTTGCCACATCGGATCCAGCTGCTGGGAACACGGGTCAATTGATCCGCCTTGTTCTGCTGACTGCTGATCCACTGGACCTTGACCGTCAAGCCCGTGACAGCGACGAGATCAGTGATAATCTGGAGACGGCGCTGCACAAGTACCTGCTGCAGGCCGCTGACGCGAACACGAGACACATTGCCAAGCACCGATTGCAACCAAGCAGCCACAGTCTTGGAATCGGTGAATAGCGTGAGCTCCTTCACTTGCCACTGCACGGCAAGGTTGTAATCGAACTATGACTTTCTCTTGTATGACTCTGTCTTGTGTAGTTGACATTACTTCTTACCTCTTGTTGCCTGTCATGTGATTCATGTGCGTGATTCATCCTGTGGTTGCGGCTTTCTTGTACGCATGCATGTATGCTCTGCAGCTGTTTGCGCTTGCTGTGGTACGCATGCATGCTCCAGTTCCTTTCTGATACACGCTGCTCTTAGCTCTTTTTACAGTAGTTCTGGTGTGTTCCGATGGCGATGGTTTTGTGAACAAAGTTCTCTCTCTTGTTGTACTGTCGTATGTATTAGCACAAACAATAACCTTCCAGTTAGTATAATTACTTGTCCAGACCTGTGTGGTGTTTTGGCCGTGGTATGCCTGAGACCGGTTGTGGGGGTAATTTTCTAACAGCGTGGTGCCGAAACCCGGGATGAATCACGCACATGAATCACATGACAGGCAACAAGAGGTAAGAAGTAATGTCAACTACACAAGACAGAGTCATACAAGAGAAAGTCATAGTTCGATTACACGTTCCCACCAGTTGGCATTACTGGCGGAACCTAGCCGGGGCATTTAGGCCATCACGGGGTCGAAGACGCATTACTTCCTCAGGCTCTACTGGCTGGTCTTCCGTTGTATCATCGGCATTCACACCATCTGTCGGGTCCGAGACATCAGGCTTGATAAGTGACACGTTGACCGTCTTCATTTGCAGCAAGCCTCCTGCATCTCTCTGAATTCTCACGGTGACAGGGGTCACAGTTTCAGTGACGACCCATCCATCCTCGTATGGCGGGAGCCTCTTCTGCTGGCGCTGTGGGCGTAGGATCATCACACGGTCTCCACGGCTGTACGGGTTCTCGGCCTCGGGGCTGCATGCGTCAGGCCGTGACAGCTCCTCTTCCACCAAGTCGCGTATCTGGCTAGCCCTGTTCGCAAGCTTCAATCCCAAGTCGCGTATCTGGCTAGCCCTGTTCGCAAGCTTCAATCCCTTGATCACTGCGTCAAGCTCAGCGATGCTAATGTGTCGCCGGTCGTCCTTCTGCCGCAGCCAGCAGCCATCCTCGACGATCATACCATCGGCCTGAATGACAGCACCATGTGCGATGTCCGAAGCATCACACCACAACGACCACTGTGCGCCTTCAGGAACTGACCACACACCTTGCGCAGGGTCATCGGTCTGCAGACGGTGAATGACTTCCGCACAACAAGCGACGACTTCATGAGACACTGGATCATCCCATCCAGGCTGAAGGCTAGACAGACGCTTCAGATAACTGCACGCCGGGCGCAGCCAGGAGCCGACGGGATAGTGGCTGGTCAGCTTGCCACACCACTTGAAAATCTCGCGTCGTGTGATGGCATCGGGCTGACAGGTCGGCATGACATCACCACGACGCTTCCAACTCACTTGGCCATCTGCAGACTCTGACAGCTGCAGACGAAGTACCCTAGCAGAGACGACTGGCTCCGCTGGCTTGGTGGGCAACCCATACTGCGACAACTGATCGGTGACAGCACGCAGACGAGGCTTCGGAACATACAAATCGTCGACATAGTTGTCCACATCAGCATACGCACGGAGGACCCACTTGACGATTATGTCCATGAATTTGGGCGCAATCGATAGACCGAAGCCCATCCTCTCCATTGCAAACAGCTGGCCCTTCCAGACGACCGTTTGGAACTTGGCGAGAGCT
Source organism: Sycon ciliatum (assembly GCF_964019385.1). NCBI lineage: Eukaryota > Metazoa > Porifera > Calcarea > Leucosolenida > Sycettidae > Sycon > Sycon ciliatum. The sequence goes on from NC_088644.1 coordinate 45,475,513, forward strand.
GGCGCGATGCGGATGTTGAGGTAAGCCTTGCTGATGTCCAGCAACACGTGGCTGTCGGCGTTGCCAATAGACCTCCACTGACGCAACTTCTCTTGGCAAACAGGCACGTCCAAACCTGGATGCGACACAATCAACTTGTTGAGTTGCCGGTAGTCCAAACACGGGCGGACAGGGGTGGACTCCTTGTGCGTCTGGGCCACCGCCAACTAGGGCAACACAGCACCAGGCTCACCATGGACTGCTTGGTCATGGGGTACCAACCATCCATTGCGGATCCACATGTCCACTTCCTCGCAGAACTGTGACTCCTGGTCTGTTGACAGGCTATGCCGGGAATATTCACCAATGCCTGACCCGACTGGACGCGTGGGGGGTTCGTCTTTCCATGCCCACGTAAGCTCCCAGTAGCCAACATCAGCGCGCCAACGAACTGACCCATCCGCAGTGGTCAGAATGACATCCTCCCCGTCATGCTCCACAGTAACATGGCGTAGCAGCTGAGGCGAATCACCATCATCACTGCGCACGTCCGAACTGGGCACATCTGCGGAAGCTGAAGCTGCTTGACCGAAAGATGCTCCGACGAGCTTGGAGTTCGCGTACTTGAGGTCGACTCCGCCATGCTGCGATATCAGGTTGAGGCCCAGAAGCACATCCGCATTCACAACACTCAACTCCGGAACAATTGATACATACACAGACGAGAAAGGCAGAAATACCGTCTCGTCCACCCGCTCGACATCTAGAACAGCCGAGCCCAATACCTTGAGTGTATTGCCGTCAAAGGTGATGATATCAGGCGTTGACGTCGTCACCTCCAGTGCCAAGTCCTCTGCCAACTGACGAGACACCAACGTGTGTGTTGAGCACGAGTCGATGGCAGCAACACAACGCCGGAACGCCACCGCATCACAACGCTTCACAGGCAAGAAGATCCGTGGCAACGCTACTGCGGGCCCATCAATCTCCGACGCGACGCAGACATGGCCGACATCCTCACTCGCAGCTGCTCCAGCACACCTCTTCCGCTGGGAGCGTGGCCTCGCTCCTTGCAACCATAGCAAACAGGTTCGCCGGATGCTGGTGACTTAGGTAGCTGCGGGCAATTCCGCTGAATATGGCCGACCTTATTACACCGGTAACACAACACAGACCGCTTGCTAGGTCCGCTGCTACTAGACGACGTCGCTGCAAATGTCGCAGAACGTGCACCCTGTACTGGTGCAGCCGACACCTGGGTTGCAGAAACCAACACGCGAACTTGATCCGCACACTGATCCACAGTCATACAGTGCAAGGCATGCTGAAAGGCGCACCTGACATGCCAGCGCCTGCGGAATGCCGAGCAGAAACTGCTCCAGGAGCACTGGGTCACATGACTTCCCTGACGAAGTGTCACGCGCTTCCACATGACCACTCTGGCGGAGAAACCTCCTCAAGTCGGCCAAGTAGACGTCAACGCTCTCTCCCCGGCGAAGAGTTCTGGCTACAAACTTCTTATATGCCTCTGCTGGCGTGATGCAGAAAGCGGCTCGGAGCGCACCATGGACAACCTCCTCACTGGTCTGCTCGACGTCCGGCAGCGCACTCCAAACAGTGAACGCGTCCTTGTCTAGGAATAAAGGAAAGTGGTCCATTCTTTTAGCCTCCGACGTCCATTTCTGTATTCGTGACACCACGCGGAATTTCAGCAAGAACGCTTCCAGGTCGTCATCTCCTCCACGATACGGCCGCAACAAGGAATGTCCAGCAGATGACGCCATTACTACTGAAACAGGCAGTGAAATAACAAAATTAATACTCTCCGAGAACCTAACCACAAAGCGCCAACGGTCCACTCAAAACCGGGTTTCGGTACCACGTTGTTGTGGAATTATCCACCACCAGACCAGCGCAAGGATATAAGTTGGACTATAATTATTAATTTCAATTCCAAAATGCACAAGAAGTTTACAGAAGAAAAAAGCACGACCTCGACCAGGCCAGAAGCAAGAAGAACTGAACACAAGATATTGAAAACCCTTCTCCTCAACAAGCTGCATCACGTACAACGGAAAACAACTGGCTGCACCAGCGCGTGCATCAGCGCGTGCACCAGCGCGTGTACCAGCACTGCACCAACGTGTGCACCAGCGAAAACAATATCGAAAGTACGTATCAATCATTACATTACGTACAACATGCGCAAGAGGGTTACTCTACTTCATGGCAATAAGTAGGACGAGCTGAAGCGACATTTGGATTACTTTATTAACAATGTAAGCGATGGAGACGATGCAAGAAACAACCTAAAGGGTAAGGAAAAATACATGTAAGCGAGTTGTTCGTCTCAATACAAGGTCAACTTAGTTCGTAACCTCATGGACCGTGCGAAACGTATTTGTTCGCCCAGTAAACTGCAGGCCGAGCTCGATTTTCTTAGATCTGTTTTCTTGAAGAATGGCTATCCGGAATTCTTGTTGCGTAAGTTTCTGTCCATGGAGCAGAAACCGAAATCGGTGCTGATTGGTCCACCTCGCTGTCCCGTCTATCTATGTTTGCCATGGAAGGGGCAGGAATCGATCAAAGTGTGTCACGAAGTCAAGTCTATCGTCCGTCGTACTTATTATGCAGTACATTTTGTGCCAGTATTCACAACAATGCGTGCGTTCACGGTGCGGAAGGACATCCTACCAACCCTCCGCCTCAGTCATGTTATCTACAACTTCGAATGCCGACATTGTGCTAGTCGGTATGTTGGTAGGACTGTTCAGCACCTGAACGCACGTATGGAACAACACACTCCACTTCACATCCTTTCACCCAATGCGCAATCTGAGAGGCCCAAACGCGGGAGGCCTAGGAAAAACCTATCACCTACACCGCAGGATAGTTCCCTGCCACTGTCTGCCGTTCCCCCTCTGACATCTGTGTTGGACGGGCTTGAGCATGGCAGCTCTTTGGAGGTGCGTGCGGAACCCCCATTGGTGCAGCCCTCGGTTGTGCCTAAGTCTGTGCCTCTGGGTGCTTTGCATGGGGCTGTGCCTCGAGTGGTGACAGCACCTCTGCCTCCCCCTGACCCTCCTCCTTCGAGATCTGTGTTGGTGGGGAGCTGGCGTGGCGGTCGATTTGTCCCACCGGAACCAGAGCTGGATTCAACAGAAAGACCAACAACCATGGCTGCAACAACAACACCAGCTTCACATCCAACAACAACACCAGGTTCAAATCCAACAACAACAACAACTCATCGACATAACAAGGCAGCAAATGACAGACCACGCAGATCTACAGCAGATTACAACCGGACCTATGAATTTACGGTAAAAATACAAAGGAAACAATCGGAAAGGACGACGACTGACATGAAGGCAACGGCATTCACGGTTGGCGTGGGTGGTGAAGGTGAGACGCAGGACGATGCAAGTGAGGAGGAAAGTCAAACCGCTGTGGATGACGGAGCAGGTTCTGATTCGGACAGTGAGGGAAATGTTGAGCTGAGTGAGGGTGAGAGTGAGGGTGTGCGCGTCCGTCTCGTAATAACAAATCTTCAGTATACAATCATTAAATTTTGGTTTCTAGTACTGACTGTTGTCGTACTCATTCTGATTCGTGTTTTTCTGTTTTGTGCCGTGCTCGCCATGGTTATCTTTTGCAGTTACAAGTTTTGGAAGCTGTTTTTAGCGCATTCATAAGCCGAATTTGTGTGTCCAGAAAGATAGTGTTATTACCCTAAAATGTTCAAACGAGAGAGCTTGGAAGCTCAGGGCCCTACGCTATGATTTTTTGCCTTGATGACCTATACAAAAATAGCATAGGAATGTTATAAATTCTTTAAAAAAATCCTTTTTTTTAACCTGACTCACTTGTGAGGTCTGCATTCGCCACTAAGGTGTAAAGGCATAGTGGTGGCCTGCGGAAGCGAAGGCTATAGCTTGTGTGTTTCTGAACATTCAAGTGATGCTAACGCGGATCCCGCGAATATTATTATTATTATTAAAAAAATCCTTTTTTTAAACATAACCTGGGATTCGAACCCGCACTATCGCGCGCCCCTCATGCATCCCCCGATACACTTCGCATACATACTAATTCTTCCAAGTTGTTTCACATTGTGATCTTGCATTTGAAAGCCCTATTTGAATATGCATTGTGGCCAGCCGTCTTTTATGGCACGGTACGGTAGGGGATAGGCACGGGACAGGTACGATCGAGGGTAATACGACACCATCTAGCTGTCCGCAATATTCAAATAGGGCTTTCAAACGGCGACAGTCTCAGCCCAGTTCTCTTCATCTGCTATCTGGAGGCTGCACTACAGGAATGCAGAACTCGTCTCGCGCCCCGCCCTGCTGGCGACGCAAGTCTACCACCAGAGACGGGTTATGCAGATGACATCTCCTATTATTCAACCTGCAGGCTGTGGCTTGAGAATGCTCTGCCTGTAATAGCAGACACACTGCACGATTGGTCATTAAAAGTAAATCCAGATAAAACAGAGTGGATCCGTGTGTCACCTGAATCCGAGAGCTGGCGGACATCTAGGCAGCTTGGCTCCTTGATGGGGGAGGAAGAGGATGTTCGGCGCAGGATGGAACTTGCCTCTCGCGTGTTTGGCCAGCTGTACGCCCTATGGCTGCGTAGAGATAAAGTAGCGGAGAAGACACGCTTACGCCTGTACAACGCTATCGTACTGCCGACATTCCTGTACAATTGCGAGACCTGGGGATTATCGTCAACAGCAATGGCCAAGGCAGACGCATTCCACCGGCGTCAAATGCGATCACTCCTTGGAATACGATACCCAGACACAATTTCAAACGACGACCTATACCGCAGAACCAAGAGCAACCCTATATCAGACACAGTTGCATGTAGGCGACTACGAATGACCGGTCATGTGCTACGGATGGACACGGACACGCCACCGCAAGTAGCCATGAGCGGCTATTTTGACAAGGGCAACAAAGCACCTCGTGGACGGCCAAGGTTGACACTGGCCACAAGTCTGGTTGCTCAGCTGAATAAGCTGGGTGTGCCAATGAAGACCATGGAAGACCTTTCCAGGTGCCGACAACAAGCAGCAGACAAGACAGACTGGAGGAAACTGTGCAGCTCGACACCCGGCGAGAAATCGGTATCAGCAGCTACTACACCTAGCTGATGATGCTCACAAGACAGAAGCGGAAAAAACACTGAATTTCTTTATTTAGTGCTCTACTACGCGAAATGTGCTATTATTATTATTATTATTATTATTATTATTATTTCAAACGCAAGATAATAACGTGAAGCAACTTGGAAGAATGGGTATGAATGCGAAGTGTATGGGGGAATGCATGTAGGGCGATAGTGCGGGTTCGAATCCCAGGATATGCCTGAAAAAAAAATAGGAGAATTGAAAAATTTATAACATCCTATGCTTTTTTGCCGTCAGATACGGATAGCGCCAGGCGTGACACAAAAAAACAAACAAACAAACAAACAAATACCAAACGAGAGAGCTTGGAAGCTCAGGGCCCTGCGCTATGCTTTGTTGCCTAGCTCATCGTGCATGTTGTTAGAACTGATGGAAATGCTTTTTCCTTTGACTAGCTACATCATTGTACTGCAAAAACGTTTCAATGAGTTACTGAAGTAACGTCTTCTGCATAGCTATGGGACCGACGCTGACTCTTTCGATCACGGGCGTTCTGGAGTCGACGGGATGTCTGTCCTGACGTTTCCTGGGACCGGCGCTGACTCTGCCGATCACGGGCGTTCTTCTTCTTAATATACTGACGGCAACTAACATCCATTCTGATTGCATTTACTCGTCTCCCTACTTCGTATTTCTTTCCAGAAAATCTCCCCATACACCAGGGAGTCGTTTACATAATATGACTCCCTGCTATACATCTACATGACTGTATATACGGTATAATTATTATGCTATCGGCCTACATGCGATTCCCGGGCTGGTCGACAGGCGGCCCAGCCAGCCTGCTAGTGGGATCTCGGCCTCGTACACAAATCAACACAAAATGTTACTGCACTGAATGCATTCCCCAGATACACTTCGCATATATACTCATTCTCTTGATGGTACCGTACTCTTGATGGTACGGGACAGGTACGGGATAGCGTCAGGTATGTCGATGGCACAAATAAACAAAAATATTGTGACCAGCTGTCTTTGCTGGTACGGTACGGTACGGGACAGATACGGGATAGCACCAGGCGTGACACAAACAAACAAACAAACTAACAAACACCAAATTAAAGCTGTGTGGACCCTGGCTAGCGCCAGACGTTACTGAAGTAACGTCTTCTGCATAGCTACGGGAATTAAAGCTGTGTGGACCCTGGCTAGCTACGGGAATAATGTTCTTTTGTGTAGTGTGGCAACGTTGTTGCCACTTGTGCCTAAATGTGTTTTGTTACCTTTTTGTTTACTCTTGTTATTATTATCATTCGTTCTCACTTTTGTTTTTGTTGCAGATACACACTTGTCACGCTTAGTTCTTACTTGTATACCCTTGTTTTCTGCACACTTTTGTGAGAAATCGCACCTCGATATTCCAGTGCTGTCATTGTATCGTGTCACCCTACCTCGATTGCTATATTATTTCCTTTGTTCTCATTTTGTTCTTTAGTACAACGGTGATTCCTGAAGAGTGTTGTACGAAAACTTGTTCGAATTATTATTGTTATTATTAGACACAATCTCATAGCATGTGACAAGCATAGCTAATGCAGGGACAGAATCCCCTGAGACAAGGGCGTTGAGCCAGCCACGGCAATAGTAAGCTAGGAAAACAAAGCAAATATGAATTAAAGCAGAAAATGAATGGAAAATTACAAAGAAAAACGATTAATGGAAGTGAGCACTATCAAAATTCGTGCATCACCCAGGTATTCGAGAATGTTCTTCGATGATAATTATTGCGTCTAGTTCAGTTGTGATAGTAGATCTTTAAACTGAATCATCTTTTTTTCCATTGCCTTTTTCTTCTTACATGTATTTTTCCTTACCCTTTAGGTTGTTTCTTGCATCGTCTCCATCGTTTACATTGTTAATAAAGTAGTCTGCAGTGTACAAGCATTTGGTGTCCAGTCCAGAATGTCGTAAGGTGTTTGACGATTCCTGGTTTAGTGTTATTCGTTGCGCACGTTTCTTCAAGCAATTGCAGGTGTTGGAAGCTGTGTATATTCGTACTCGTGACCCTGTGCTATGTAAACAGAAAGAAAACGTTGTATCACTCACACTCTTGAAGTAATACACACGCACCATTACATTCATTCACACAGTATCACATTCATCTGCCACTACCTTTCTCACATACACTATATTCACACATTGCAAAGGTGCAAACTTCGCTTTTTGTACTTGTTAGCTGCTGTATTTCTACCTGAAACCATATTAGCTACATGTATATAAGTGTGTGTTTTAGTTATTACATTTTTATGTGACGGCGTTCCACTGATGACAGTCACAAGAAAACGTTATGAAACTTGACTTTCTTCATTTTTGCTGTTGTTATGAGTGCATAATGTATCTTATTTATTGCCATTTTACTTCTTATCCAATCTTTGACGATTGCGCACTAGCTGATGACCGTCGCTGAGAACCAGTGGCATGCAATTGTCTAAGGGTAGATAGGCCGCGCCAAATTTGCATCCTCTTGGCTTTGGGTTTGAGGTATTTGAACAGGGCAGAGAACACTGCGTAGTTAGGCAGCCCGGTGAAGTGCCTGAACTTGTTCGGATTATTTCTGATGCTGGCTAAATCGACATCCACTCCCTGAGATATATTGAATTTTCGTAGTTCCGTAGTGAGCACCCGAACAAAAGTCTTGCCGGAGGCCCCATTAGGCATATCAAAAAGGTTTTGTTCCCAACCAATAACCAATAGACTCCTTTCCCTTCCATGGTAAACATACAAAACATTCTTCATTTTTACATCAATGACCATCTTATATTCACTGCTAACGGTTCAGATTGCCTCTTTTGCTATGTTTTGATGTGTTGTATGATTTCAGTATTACTCAATCAATGGAACAACTAGTTGCAACAGTGATTGTGGATGAGAACCATCCATTCAACAAGTCGGAAACCAATGTTGAAGTTGCAGTAATTTGTCAAAAGCGTAACTCACAAATTCAAGGATTTCGCTATGAATCGGAAACGGGAACCTACTTTATTCAGGAAAAAGATCCAATTTATCAGTCCCCTAGAGGTTGGTTTATGATATTACTATAATAAATGACGCACATGTGAACGTATAAACATACACTCTTTAAGTTAAGGAGACAGAGAAACAGAAATTATAGGTACAAACCTGCTAATCCGCACTTTGGGGATTGGTGTAGTGGTAGTAAAGGAATACAAGAAACTAACTCTCCTCCTCCATGCGCTCTAAAGCCGACCATTGCTACCCTCAGTAGGCAATACTCACACCAATAACTTCAAACAACGAAGGGGTCACGGGTAAAACATTTCCTTCTGACAGCTGTTTCGTCTATTAAAGGCTCGTCAGAGAAGGTGATACTGATATTATAATTGACATGGCATACTGATTTTATACGGTGTAATTATTATGGGCGCAAGAAAGAAACTGGGCAAGGTGTAACACTGAGAAGTTCCAAGAATATTCTCAAAGCCCTTGGTTCTAGGAAAATAGCAGGTGAGACACTGTATTCGTCCAATCACAAGCTGCTAACATTTTGCATGGCTCGATTATTTATTTATTATTACAACATCTCAAGACTCGGCGGAAACACCGGCCAATGTTACGAGAGTGGGTGATTGCCAACCACGGCGATGAATAGAAATAAGGGGAGGGAAAAAGAAAGAGTAGCAAAATGAACAGCAACAACAACTCCGTAATGTCAAATAAAAACAGTGAAAAACACAGAGACGCAAAGGATAATGCAGCACAGATACAGACTACGAGCGTGTAAATTCGTAACTGATCATGATCATCATCTTTTCCATGATCAGTTACGATATTCTTGGAACTTCTCAGTTTTACACTTTGCCTAGTTTTTTTCTTGCGCCCATTATAATTACACCGTATAAAATCAGTATGCCATGTTGATTACAATATCAGTATCACCTTCTCTGACGAGCCTTTGATAGGCGAAACAGCTGTCAGAAGGAAATGTTTTACACGTGACCCCTTCGTTGTTTGAAGTTATTGGTGTGAGTAATGGCTACCGAGGGTAGCAATGATCGGCTTCAGAGCGCATGGAGGAGGAGAGTTAGGTTCTTGTATTATTCAACAGCCGAAAGGTACCGTTCAACAGTTTATTGCTAGTAGAGAACCTGAAAAATAGATATTGAAAAAGAGCACAAGTACGGATGGTATCACCATGGGATGCATCATCAATCCCTAGCAGGGGCGTAACCAGGATCGGGTACGAGCCGAATGCTCCTGCTTTTTGCTTCATATGACCGAATTCATTATACTTGTACACATTCTGCAGTTGCACGCGCGTGTTCACGTCAATTGCCTCGCTCGTTCCTCATTTCTTTTGTTCGTTTGGCTTATGCGAAGACCAGCCAAGCTTGCCTGGGGTTGTCAACGTGAACAAGCAAAATAATCATAAGAAGAATGTGCATACGCTGCATGGATGATTCATAATGGTCTAGTACAATACCGTACATCGATACTGCACTACTCCCTTGTTGATATCGGTCAGTTTCAGCAGGCCATTAGCGAGGGCAAATGTGGGGCTGATTCAATAACATGGAGTAACTATGAGGCCTTAAAGCTCCCTATCCCTAACATTACCTTAAATGTTTTGTTTATAGTTACTTCAGTCGACTCGTTGTCCATGACAAAATGGCACGAACAGTGCGAGAGTGGGGTGATAGCCAACCATGGCAAAACAACAACGAAAAGAAAAGTAAGGAATACAGAAAAACAGTAGAAAGAAGTATAGACTAGAAGTGGTACTTTTGAGCACTATTCGAGTCGGACTGGATCACCCATACTGATATATTGGAAGCTCTCCCTCGAGATAGAGCACTCTCTCCCATACGTCGCAACTATGGACCCACCGAGAAAGACGGATTTAGGGTATTCGCTAGGCAACATACCCATCCCCTCAGCAAGCGCATACCGAAAGTGCCTAGTGGAGAATGTAGAGAGCGTCATCCGCCGCATGCGCTGGAAGGCCCATTTCTTCCTAAATGGCAAGGACAGGGCGCAAGGCACAGAGACATTTGGCTTTCCCACCAAGAAGTCACCCTGCAAGTGCCACAGATGAAGGCATTCGAAGAAGACTTGTTGAGCTTAGTGGCAGAGATCAAGTTTCGTCGGGTAAAGGACGAGTTCCAGGACACACTGGAGGAGGACATAAAGACGCTAACGAACACGGTGGTCATTGTGAAGGCGGACAAAACCAAGAACTTATACTCCGTCAGTAAGCCTCAGTATGAAAAAACTCCTGAGAGACAATGTCACAGCTACATACAAGCAGGCACCGAACAACACTTACACCGAAATCAACAAAGAAGCAAAGCAGCTAGCAGAGAAGTTAAACATCAGCAACCGCGTAGACATTATGACAAAATCAGAGGCTTCAATCACTACTAAAGATCACATGGACCGATTCAAGAACGACCTGCCCTGCCCACACATCAATCCGGGAAAATCGGAACTGGGTGTCATCAGCAAAGCGATCCTCGACTGCATGGTGAGCGCTGTACGTGTGGCAACTGAAATCAACCTCTGGAGAAGCACCGGATCTGGTTCAAAGGAATAGACGACAAGAGCAGAAACACATTTGTTTGTTTCGATGTTCTCCAGTATTATCCGTCGATAGGCGAAACGCTCCTCAAGAAAGCCCTCGACTTTGCAGCAATGTACACTGTCATCACAGATGAAGAAAGAAACATTGTCATGAATGCAAGAAAGTCTGTGATATTCAAGGACCGCCAAGCATGGATCAAGAAGGGCAACGGATCCATGTTTGATGCCACGATGGGATCGTTTGATGGTGCCAAGATGTGCTAACTGGTCGGAGCCTACCTGCTGAACCAGCTCGCAGAGCACATTCCCAAAACACAAATCCGCGTCTACCGTGATGACAGCTTAGGCCGCGGTCACACCAAACAAGCCGTTTCCCGCTTGCGCTGAAAGTGGCTTGTGCTGAATGGGGCGGTTGGTCACACCACGGCGCGAAATCGGCTGGATTTTTTTTGTGTGCTAGAGTTTTTTTTCTTCCCGCTCATTTTTGAATATGATTTTCTCTTGTTTTCACGTGGCAAACAACAGAGTTTTGTTGCTGGGCATTGGAGAGGAGTTTCATTGGAATCAGAGTGCTTGTTTGAAAGATTGAGGAAGGTTTGAGAGTCGTGAGTTTGTAGTGCAGCCATGGATCCTGAAACTAGACGCCGTGTTGTTGTCTGCATCTTGCTGTGCACTGATATCATGGTGCGCATGCTTCTAGCGAATACCAGTCGCCCTTGTCCGACGCTACCAAGGCAGATCGTGCCTCGTAGAAAACGCACAAGGAACGATGAGGACGATGATGATGATGATGACGATGAATTGCTGGCCGCTGTCCCGCTCCTGTTTGGCAAGCGGAAACGACGTTTTTGGTGTGCATTGCGTAGCCCTGGTGTGTGGAATGACGATGTCATTGTACACTGGAACACCATGGGCGTGCAGTGGGATGTTGCTGACTGGGAAGACGACCAGTATAGACTTCATTTGCGGCTGAGCAAGAGTGCATTCTGGACGTTGCATGGAGTTGTTGGTGGGTGGCTGGAGCGCTCTGTGACACATTACAGATTGCCAGTTTCCTCTGCAAAGCGGCTATCGATTACTTTGCACTGGATTGCGCATGGTTTGTCAATGGCACAACTGGCCTTGATTTACGGAATTGGGAAGTCTACCGCTGTCGCCATCGTGCACGACACGATATCAGTACTGAAGAAGCAGCTGGCCAATAGAGTGATTAAATTCCCAAGTGGTAAAAAGTTGCGAACAGTGATGAAGGAGTTCAAGGAACTTTGTGGATTGCCTCGCTGTGCAGGAGCAATTGATGGGACCTTCATGCGCATTAGAAAGCCAGTGAAGTATGGTGATCCGTATTATTGCTACCAGAAGTATTCTTCTATTTTGATATTGGCGGTGGTTGATGCGAGCGGACAATTTACGTACATTGATGCAGGACGAGCGGGCTCCATGGGAGATGCCGCAACATTCCACGCCAGTGGATTGGAGCAGAAAATCAACGACAAGACATGGCTCACAATCCTTGAGCGTGAAGAGAATAGGAATGTCCTGAATGGTACGTACATGCGCCCATACCTTGTCGGCGATGCTGCATTTCCATTGGCTCCGACAATGATGAAGTGTTTCTCTGACAACCAGGCGCTTGAGCCCTACCAGCGCACCTTCAATTATCGGCTGATAAGAACGAGGAGAGTAGTGGAGCAAGCGTTTGGGCGTCTGAAAGGCCGTTTCGCAATTTTGGACTCGTCAAAGCTCCGGGACCCGATATTTGCTGCTGATGTTGCTCTGGTATGCTGTGCACTGCACAACTTCTGTGAAACCTTTGCGTCAACGGAAGGTGAGAGCTGGTGCTGTGACCCACAAGAATACGGACCAGGTCCAAATGACCGGTTTGTTTTGGAAACCAATGCCACCGGTTCTGTTGTACGCGAGAAATTGGCACGGCATGTGCATACCCGTCGGCCTATCTGAAGGAAATCTTAGTTTCAATACAACTGTTTTGTCTTTTGCCAATCTGACTTGAGGAGTGCTGTATATACGATGTGTAGCGTGGCGTAGTGTGTAGCTACTGTAGCGTGCACTGCTGTGTGCTATAATCTTCTGCTACCATTGCTTTTGCTGCATAAATCTAGCTGTGTGCAAGTGACGTGTCGGTTTACTCAATTCAAATGTTTTGCAGTCTCAATTTCTGCCTTGATCTATGGCGCTACATGCAAATCTCGCCTACATGTGCAGTCTGACCCAATACATGCATCATGTTTCTCCTGTATGCTATAGTCTGCACTGTGCATCATCGTCTCTTTTCCACATTCGCATTGTGACCGTTCAGTTGTAATTTGTTCCCTAGCTGTATGGACTGTAGATGTTTTGCAGCTCAGGTTACGTTTTGAAGACTGCCTCTGTCTCTTGCATACATCACAAGAACTCACACAAAATATTTGTACTTCGAGGTACATTATGATGAACACTCATACCGACAGTGTGTGTGAAATGCTTTGCGAGAAGCACGGTGGTGTTACAATATTGTCAACATGGTTATTAAAATTATTCTGCAAGCAAGCCTTTGCTGGTCGTGACTGACCTGACTTGTGCTAAAAAATATGGACATGGATTTACGCCGGTGATCTTTGCTGCAATGGGCTAGAGGGCACGTTAGTAGCAGGTGCCAATAACAGCTACTGTATACAGGGAAAGAAAATAATTAATAATATGTACAAACTGATAAGCGAAGGCTTCAAACAGAAAGACGGACTGTCTCAGACATAATATACAATGTACTGAAGTATCTACTTCTCAAGGACACCCTTGATCAGCTCCGCCTGGAAGGACATGATGGCCTTCAAATTGTTTGTGAGGAAGGTTTGTTGGTTCTCCTGCAACTTGGCAGTAGTGTCGACAAGCTGCGTTTGGAGCATGGTGGAGTGCTTCTCCGAGCGCTCTGCCATCTCCCTGTCGTGCTGGATTGTCCTCTCGGCACGCATGTTAGCATCCTCCATCTTGGCTTTCGACGTACTGGCATAGATGTCCAGGAACTTGTCCATAGCAGACCCTTGCCTCGCCTTGGCACTTGCACCCCTAGCTGCACTGTGGCTGCTACTTGCTGCAGCCTCGTCTGGTGTCTTGAATGCCCGTTTTGCTGGCGGACGACCAATTGGCGTTGCTGGCGTTGGTGGGCGCTTGGCGCCTACTTGGACGTCGTCACTGTCACTCTCTGATGACGAGATCCAGTCGTCAACCAGAGATGCTGCACTCGCGGCTGCAACCCCTGGCTGGGTGACTGCTGTGGCGGTTACAGTAGCCACTACAGGTGGTGTTACTGCTGTCGCTGCCAATGCAGGTTCCAATGACACTTGTGTCGCTGCCACCTCCACGACAACTGCAGACGACTCCGGACTGGTGTCTACGGAAAAACTGAATCCCAGAGTCGGGTGGTCAGCAAACAGCTCATAGAAGAGCTGAAGATGGGGCCACTTTGCAACCTGTAAAATATCGAAGTAGACAACAAATAGAGTTGCCGTGAGAAAGAATGTATGATACATTTGCCCACTATTTCTATGAACGCGCACCCAGACTTTCTTCCAGTATATTCAGAACGATTTTGTTCTTCTGTCATCTTCCTTTTACAATGCTCAATCACCGCACATCAGACTGTTGTAAATTGTATTTGTAGAAATAACGTACTTTAGATTCCCAGTTTTGCAAATGTTCAAATTGACAAAGATACTCACATCATGAACATGATTCCAGTCAATGTGCTCTGCTGGACTGGCGTCATCGTCATCGGAATCGGCAGCGGATCCCGTCTGAGGCTTCTTCTGCTTCAGCAGAGGTCGAACATGCTTCAGGAGTAATCTTTTCCCGGTGGCCTGTGGAGTTTGGGAACAATTTGAAAACATTATTGGTGTTGGGGAGTACGAGACAGGACTGGCGCATGAAAAACGAACACGAACTATTATTCCATGATTTGCACCTGACAAAGACAAGTGAATCGTACCTTCAAATACTCAATCTTGTTCTTCAGTTTCTTGTCGGTCAGTTCCACCAGCCACTGCGGCACTTCCCGTCCGCCTTCTCCAGCACACTTCTTCAGTTCGTCCAAGATCCACGCTCTCTTTCTGGTATTTTTTTTCATGGTGGTCTCATACCTGGTTTTTGCTTCAAACCAAAGCTCCAGTAGTCGCCGCTCCAGTGCTACCGTCCAGGATTCCATTATGACCGATAAAAAGGCAAGGAGAGAAGTTTCACCAAGAACGAAACCAACAACGAAAGCCGGAAGGTGGCAGAACACGATGCAAGCTGCAAGATCATGCCAAGATGCGCTTTGAACGAGTTTATTTTTCCCGCCATTGCACCAGAATGGCTGAAAGTGGCTGAATCCATTCAGCGCTCCCATTCAGCGCTTTGAAAACGGCTGACTGCTGAAAAAGGCTGAAGCCAAAAATTCAGCCGTTTCCGTAGCGACGATGACGTCAAAAAGCGCTTTTTTCCGCTGAATGGCTGAATCGCGCTTGGTGTGACCGCGACCTTAGCCATAATAAGAAAACGTATCCGGTAGCACTACAGAGCGACTTCGGAAAAAACTGACGACAGTCTCCACGGCAAACGGACTCCGTGTAACCATCGACTCCAACCTTAAGGTGGTAGATTTCCTCGACGTCACGTTCAGCCTAGCCACGGGAGGGTACCTACCACGCCAGAAGCCAGGCGACACACCAAGATACATCCATACCCAGTCAAACCACCCACCGAATATACTAAAACAGCTTCCGGCGGCTATCAGCAGACCTGTCTCCACCAATTCCTCAGACATCGACGCATTCAACCAAGCAGCCCCATGTACAATGCAGCACTCTCAGCCATTAGATATACAGAAAATTCCAGTACACTGAACCAAAGGAGCAAAATGAAGAAGAAAGAAAAAAGCGGAACGAAAAACGAAAGATCATAATTATGGTTCAACCCTCCCTTCAGCCGGAATGTGAAAACAAATGTCGCCCCCGGATTCCTGAGACTCATTCACTGCCATTTCAGAAACAGCGAGCTAAAAAAGATATTTAATCGCAACAACATCAAAGTGAGCTACTCCTGCCTCCCCAACGTTGCAGCCAAAATCAGCAGCCACAACAAACATTACCTCACGGAAAAAAGTCCAGAAAAAACATGTTACTGCAGGAAAAATGGAATGCCCACTGGATGGCCACTGCCAAGCCACACACATCGTAAACAAAGCCACCGTAACCTGCCAGGAGGAACAAAAGGTGTTCATCGGCTCGGCAGACATAACATTCAAGCTCCCGTACAACAATCACACTATGTCTTTCCGACACGAGAAACACCGAAAAAAGACCGCACTGTCGGAACACCTGTGGCAGAGGAAGGACAACAACGAAGAGTACCACCTCACCTGGCAGATCAAAGACAGGACCAGCTCCTACAACCCTGCAACAAAAGGATGCAAACTCTGCAGTACTGAAAAGGCCAGAATCCTCACTGCAGATAAGACCCTGGCACTGAACAAGAGGAGCGAAGTCGTCGCAAATTGCAGGCACGCAAACATGTTCCGACTCGTGAACGTCTAAGGAGTCACCTAGAATGAGCACTACCCAACACGCCAAATGTAACACCCTGCCTACGTATGAGCATCGCGTGAACAGCCTGCACACTCTGCCAATTCATGCACCATACCGGACACCATATCCAACACCTGCACACAGGACAAGTACATAACCCTAAGCATTGCCACCTGAAGCTTGCATTTTTGGCGCGAAATATTCTCACCTCATACTTAGTGCCTTCTTTCGTGCTTGCTGACACACAACTGATTCTCTTGCTGATTCTCTACCCTCAGTATAAATTATGGCTTCGTTTTCGTTCTTGCTCACTCCCATGTAAATACTGATGAAAATGGGTGAAAAGCTTTTAGTATTATGAAATTGACACCCTTGTTGTTGTGTGTATAAAAATTTTGTTCGCCTACCTCTCTATTTATATAATATACTAGCAGCACCCCCCGGCCAGCGTTGCCTGGCCGAACGCGTTAACGTGGTATGCGGGTGAAGCAAGTACATGAACAGCACACGTGCTCAGCACGTGGTGGTGGCCAGACCGCTGAAGTCCTGGTGCACCGGCGCGGTGAGGGAGGTTCTTCATCGTTGGAAGGAGAAGGAGGGACGTCTGTTACGCCTTCGGGAGTATGGTCAGGGTTGTCCATCACCTGGTGGCGGATGAAGCGGCTCAAAAAATTCATAAAATTACGAAGTGCGA
Organism: Sycon ciliatum; assembly: GCF_964019385.1. Classification (NCBI taxonomy): domain Eukaryota; kingdom Metazoa; phylum Porifera; class Calcarea; order Leucosolenida; family Sycettidae; genus Sycon; species Sycon ciliatum. The sequence goes on from NC_088644.1 coordinate 45,492,485, forward strand.
TGCGCTCTTCACTGCAGATCAGATGCAGAGTGCAGTCAGTGCAGATCTTTTGTATCCTTTTGTTGCAGATGTTTCTATTTGCAGAGAACGGTTCACGTGGTCCGCAGCGCTTGTGCGGCTGCTAGTGCTACCTATGGCCTAGGCTAGGTGGCTACATGATTCGCACGCTTCGCGTGCTCAGTGCTTCTGCGGGAGGCTGCTACTGCTACTCGTACTGATCGTGTCTAGCTACCTACACACACACACACGTCACAGGTGCCTCTTCTTTAGTATGGCCTAGGCTAGAACGTGGCATGAACAGCACACGTGCTCAGCACGTGGTGGTGGCTACACGATTCGCACGCTTCGCGTGCTCAGCTTCTGTGGCTGCTTCCGCTAGCTACACGATTCGCACGCTTCGCGTGCTCAGTGCTTCTGCGTGCGCTACCTACACTGTTCGCACGCTTCGCGTGCTCAGGGCAGCGCTGCTCCGCAGGATGGCCTGAGCGTAACACACAGACACACGTCACAGGTGCCTCTTCTTTATAAGTAAAGATATACCCAATGCTATAATATATATATATACAAATATTACACAATAATGATAATAATAATAATGCAATGAATATAACTAAATGCGCACTCATTTCACAACCATGGGGACGAATCATGTACATGTATTCCAGAACGTTTTCTTGTCACAATTATCAATGGAATTCGTGACTAAAGAGAATGATGAAACAACATAGATCCGCCCAGCCCAGCAATCAGTTCTGCGTTTGACGAGGTTGTACATTGGAGGAAGAGATTTTTCATAGATCCGCCCAGCCCAGCAATCAGTTCTGCGTTTGACGAGGTTGTACATTGGAGGAAGAGATTTTTCAAGATTCCAACAGGGTCCGTTGGAAAGGATTTTGTCAACCTCATTGCCGCACAACTTCGCAGTTTCGTTGACTCGGCAGGCACCAATGCGAGTGCTATGTATAATCTGTCGGTCTTGCCATCGTTGATGTTGCAGGTGACTCACAGTAAGAGCAAAGCTAAGGCTAACGCTGACCATCTTCAGAGGCGGATGGCTTTGTGGCGGGGCGGTGATTTGGATGCACTGCTTGCGGAGGGCCGTTGCCTGCAGGACACCTTGTTTCGCTCTAGGCCGGGTGGCAAGAGGCAAGGAGAGAGTGACAGAGCCCGCATGTTTGCTGAACACATGAGGAAGGGAAGAGTACACGATGCACTGCGCTCATTGGATAGCGGGAATGATGACAGTGGAGTGCTCAAAATAGACGACATGGTCACTCTAAAGGACGGCACCCGAAGCTCTGTCGGGGACCTTCTTCATGAGAAACACCCAGAGAGGCTGGCTGCCAGCCCGGAAGTCTTGTTGAGTGGACAGCCCCCCGAGGTGGACGGCATTCGATTTGACCCATTGACCCCGGATCTCCTCAAGTCTATCGCCGAGCACACAGAAGGCTCCGCTGGCCCTTCCGGTCTGGATGCTGCTGCCTGGCGCCGCATGTGTTTGGCGTACAAAGGAGCCTCAACACGCCTTTGCGAAGCAATGGCTGATTGCGCCCGCTTGCTTGCGACCCGTGTCATACCATCGGAGGGCCTCATTCCATTTCTTGCTGGTCGGCTAATTGCACTGGACAAGAAGCCTGGGGTCCGCCCAATCGGGGTTGGCGAGGTGTTGAGGCGCATTGTTGCTAAGGCGGTACTTTGTGTCGCAGCCCCGGATATTGAGAAAGCCTGCGGATTTATCCAGAAGTGTGCGGGCCAACCAGCTGGGATAGAGGCGGCCGTGCATGCGGTGCAGCAGATTTACAATGACGAGGAGACAGATGGAGTGCTGTTGGTGGATGCTCGCAATGCATTTAACAGCTTGAACAGAGAAGCGGCGCTACACAATGTCCAGCGGCTATGTCCTGCCCTCTCCAGCGTCATCATGAACTCCTATCAAACGGCTGCACGTTTATTTGTTGCAGGTGGAGGGGAAGTCAAGTCGAGTGAGGGAACCACTCAGGGCGACCCCCTCTCCATGGCCTTTTACGCAGTTGCCACCATACCGATCATCACTCGTCTCCAGGAGCAGCACACATCAGTCCGGCAGAGCTGGTATGCGGATTATTCCAGCGGAGCAGGTAGGCTGAGACAGATCCGGTTGTGGTGGGACGAGCTGCAGGCAATTGGACGGCGATACGGATACTTCACGAACTCCGAAAAGACCCAGCTCCTTGTCAAGCCAGAGCTGGAGCAGGAAGCACGCCAAGTGTTTGCCGAGACAGGGATCCGGATTGTCACGGGGAGCTTGCGTTATCTCGGCTCCGAGATTGGATCGGAAGAGGCGGTCGCGGAAAGTGTGCAGCAACGGGTGGCGAAGTGGAAGGAAGAGCTGAAGAAGCTTACAGAGATTGCAAAAACGGAGCCACATGCTGCCTATGCTGCAATATCTCATGGTTTACGTGGTAGGTGGACCTACCTATTGCGTACAGTACCTTTCCCTGCACAATGCCTTACCGACCTTGACAAGGTGATCACGGAGGAGCTTCTACCTGCTCTAGCCGGCCGTGATTCCTTCCTACCAGAAGAATTGAACCTTCTCCGCCTGCCCTGTCGACTAGGGGGGATGGCCCTGCCGTGTTTTCAGCAAATGGGTATGGCAGAGCTCCCTGCGTCGAGAGCTGTAACGGCCCTTCAGGTGGAGGAGATTGTACACCAGAATGATCAATACACCCATAACTCCACGGAGGATGTTCGCCAGGCAGCCCTAAGCGAGAAGACACGGCTAGCGCATGACCGTCGTCAGAGGGAGCAGAATGATTTCGTCACGATCAAGGGCAGTGCGTCCCCTGCCCTGGCTCGCCGGCTGGAGAGTTTATCCACGAAAGGCGTGTCGAGTTGGCTCGGGGTATTGCCTCTGGCAGACCATGGTCACCATCTGTCCAAGGGAGACTTCCGCGACGCTCTAGCTCTCCGCTATGGTTGGTCTCTCTTGGACACACCAGCGAGCTGTGTGTGTGGGGAGCCGTTCGACGCCACGCATGCGATGATTTGCCACCGCGGAGGTTTCCCGACAATTCGCCACAATGAAGTAAGAGATATCGTGGCGGATCTTCTGACGGAGGTATGCTCAGATGTGGCAGTCGAGCCTGTACTTGCTCCGATCACAGGCGAGGTGTTTTTATCGGCATCAACCAACACCGCGAACGACGCCCGTGCTGATGTCCGAGCTCGTGGGTTCTGGACCCGGGCTCAGAATGCGTTCTTCGATGTCCGGGTCTTCCACCCGGATGCAGCATCATACAAGAGCAAGCCCGTCAGTGATCTTCTGAAGCAACATGAGCGCCGCAATAAGAGTGAGTATGCCGAGCGTATCAACAATGTCGACCGTGGTTCATTTACCCCTCTAGTCTTTACCACGGCGGGTTGTTGTGCTCCGGAGTGTACTGCATTCATTAAGCGGTTGTGTGCATTGCTGGCAACTGCCGATCGACCGTATGCCCAGCTAATGGCCTATGTGCGGTGTCGCTTGTCCTTCGCTTTGCTCAGGGCAGCCATAATGTGCATTCGCGGTGCACGTTCGGCCTACCATCGTCCAGTTAATGCGATGAGGGAGTTGGCCATTGTGGAGAGCGGCTTATAAGCATGTGATTGAGTGGTCTCTGCATGTTGATCGGGTAGCGGAGTTCCATCACTGACGCAGTGTGCGGGTATTGCATTATGAATTGGTTGAGTAGATAGTTCCGGAATTAATTCCGTGTTCGATATTGTTTATTTTTTACATATTTTTATTTTATTTTATTCGTGTTCGATATTGAATTTTAATTTTAATTTATTTATTTTTTACAAATATTGTTTTTATTCCATTTCACATTTGTCATTCGTGTTGGGTTTAACTACTCACTGTACTGATACATGGTGATGATTGTGCTTTGCTTTGCCCGTAAAAGAGGCCTTCCTTACAATTATTGTAGTTTCATCATTCTCTTTAGTCACGAATTCCATTGATAATTGTGACAAGAAAACGTTCTGGAATTCTGGAATACATGTACATGATTCGTCCCCATGATTGTGATATGAGTGCGCATTTAGTTATATTCATTGCATTATTTAGATTATTGTCTCCACGTCGTAATAATAATAATAATAATACAAAAATTGGTTGTGAGCAACACTGGCTCACACTCAAATAACTGCTTTTCACCAGAAAAATACTATATTTCAACGTTTCGGTCATGAAATAACCATCATCAGGAATGAAGTGGGCACACCGGTTAGGATGGGTTAATATATGAGGAGCGCTGCGAACTGATAACAAATCACACCTGCATGCACTATGACGAGAGAGAGAACAAAAGGACAAAACATCACCAAAAAAAACCAGGTATAGAAATAACGCAATACGCGACAACTCTAAATATGGCACAGGTACAAGCAACAAACAGAATGTACATGTGCACTAGGTGCGTGCAGACATGTAATTGCAGGCGCTAGCAACAACAGTAGTAGTAACAGTGCACTAGTGCAAGGGGTGCAAAAACCACCACTATCCAGGAAGAGCGAGTATCAGGGCCAGAAATATGTACAAGGCGGTACTTCACCAGAGAATTCACAGGAGGTCCCATCCTGCGTTATTGTTTATGCTGGGACTCGTGTCGCGAATTTGTATTGCTTCGCGTATTCTCCTCCTGGCCCGATCCGACTCGGTGGCAAGGACGCGAACCTCTGTGAATGCCGACTCGCCAAGCGGCAGTACCTCGCCGCCATGGTGAAGTCGGTAGTGCTCGCCCAGGGCTTTTCCAGACGTCTTGTTGCGTGAGTTATCATTGTGTTCTTTTGTTCGCGTTGCTACACTACGGCCAGTCTCTCCAACATACTTCTCCGAGCACTTGCAGGTCAGACGATAAACCACGTTGCGTCTTGTGCATTCTACCTCGCTCGATTGGCATGCAACGCAGGCGGCTTTAGGCCTTCCTCGTCGCCTCGGGGCAGCGGGATCCACCCACTTACGGCAGCAAGGTCCAGTGAGGCTGGACTTAGTGACGCTGTTGGAAAGCCTTGCATTCTTGTAGATTATCTGTACATTTAGATTGTATTTGTTTAGAAGACGGTGGACCCTGTAGTGGATGGCATCCGTTTTGAATGGTAACTTCAACGTGGATCGATAGTCTTTCTTTTGTTTAGCAGGTCGTCTGGCTCGTTCATGAGCAGTCGCGATAACTTTGTCAGGAAAGTTGTTGAATTTTAATGTGTCAATAACCTCACAACCAATTTTTTACTTATGAAGCTGCGTGATGCGTCCTACAAGATTTTAAATAATAATACAGGTCACGGAATGAAGCAGCATAACGATAGATGTGCAAAGTCATGATGCCTGGTCCGCTTCTGTCCTGGGTTCACCACCCCGTGCGTTGCAGCCGCGAGCAAAACCAGCTCAGGCTGAGAGTTCCCTCCATGATTGCTTGTCCAAAGCGCGCATTCTGAGCCCACTCAGATCAGTCATGGTCTTCAGTGGCATGTCTCTGGCAGCTGTGCTTACCTTGAATGCCGTGGCCAGGTTGGATTTCGGGCGTTCACGCACACCGGTGACATCTCGACGGAAGTAGTTGTCCATTGCCTGCTGTGGTGGGGCATCTGAGGGCATCCTCAGAACATGACCCAACATCCCGAAAAGGCGAACAGCAACGGTTTGCGAGAGTGGCTGTGTGTGTGCTCTGGAATATAGGTCTTTGTTGGAGATGATGGCGGGATACCTAATTCCGAACAAGTTCCGTTGTTGACGCCTATGGAAGGCGTTCAGCTTCTCCAGTGCAGCCTCTGTCAGTCCCCAGGTTTCGCAGTTGTATAACAGTGTTGGTAGGACGATGGCATTGTAGAGACAAAGCGTGGCTTCCTCGGATACAAGTTGACGTTGTATCCAGAGCGAATACATGCGGCCATACGATGTTGATGCTTGGTCCATTCGTCGGCTCAAGTCCTCCTCTTTGCCCAAGAGAGAGCCAAGTTGCTTCGATCTTCGCCATTCGGTGGTGGAGGCAGAGATGTGAAGCCACTCTGTTTTGCTGCTGTTAACGTTGAGGTCCCAGTCACCCAGGCCGTCAGCTATCACGGGTAGGGAGTTGGCAAGCCATTGTCGCTCAGTCGAATAGAAGGAAATATCATCGCCATATTCTGTTTCCTGTGGTATTGCTGCATCAGTGTCTGGCCGTGGTGGTAGTTTGCTTCGAGTCTCCCTCAGTGCTGCTTCCAGGTAGCAAACAAAGAGAACCGGGCTCAGCCCATCAACCTGTGGTGTACCTAGCGTGCTAACAAACGCCTCCGCTGAAGTGGCACCCGCTTTCACAAAGAGTGTTGTACCATACAGCAAATGGTGTATCAGGCAAGCTTCGTCAGGTCCGGTAATCTCTGACATAACAGCAAGGAGCTTTGTGCTGCTAATGGTGTCGAATGCTTTTGACATGTCGAGGCCAAGGACGTGGCAATCCCACACGAAGTTGGTGGCTTTAGCTGAAATCCGGCGCTGTGTCCACACCACATCGGCAGTGCCACGGCCAGGCCTGAAACCAGACGAAGTGGATCCAAGATAATGCGACACACGTGGTGTGATAAGTTTGAGCACAACGAGTGAAATGACCTTGCGCAGGGTGTTCAGCAATACAATCGGTCTCAGGTTTGCAACTGGTCCCCGCGTCTTGTTAGGTTTTGGCAACGGTATTAATATGCCTGGACCAATAACACTACACAGGTCGTCGCCCTTGGTGATGCTGTTGTTGATCATGATGGTGATGATCGGGGAGATGTACTCAGCACCGTATTTTTGGAGTTCTGCACATACACCGTCCAGCCCACCTGCTTTCTGATTTCGCAGTCGCCTCAAAGCCGCCTCTTCTTCTTCGGTGGAAACGGGAAATATTGCACAGCAATGAATCAAACAAGTCTCTTTCCGCTGTTACCCCGAGTTTCGTATGAAAACACTTCATCAGACAGCATATGACCAAGACTAACAACCGCTAGAATATATACGGAGGGTCTTGATAGAAGAGGGCAGAGGTGATGGAGGTACATTAAATTTCAATAAAAATAATAATTCGACGGGGTCGCGTACCGGGCAGGTCAAGAACAAGGAGTCGTACAACTCCCTGGTCAAGAACCACCTTTCCGCTTCCGTGGGACTCCACCACCCCATTATCAGGCGTCAGATGCGGCTCCTAAACGGTGGGGGAGGATAGATCAGATCCACCAACCATAGGCCTAAGGCCTAATCCCATTTGCCACATCTATGATTTACTCATGCCAGGCCACGAGTTCCAAATTAACTGTGGATCGCAGCACGGTTGTACGGTTTGAATTCGCAGGGAAGTTCTTCCGCACCAATCGCAAGAATGTCGCCGCCACATTCGTGCTCGCATTCTTGCTGAAAGGTGGGTTAAACCATATCACTTTCCTCCTACGGTTCTTGCTGTTCCTTCCTGTAGCACGTGTCGCCTTCTTCTGGTATTCAATCGTTGAAGCGAATCCACTAGATTTCAGTGCGTTCTGGTAGAACGGCGCCGCCTCGTCGAACGTCTGCTGATCGGCCGATATATTTGACAATCTCCGCTCAATCGCCTTAGGGAGGTTTCTCAGTACCATTGGGGGATGCTTCGACCTCGTGCTTAAATACAGTGGTGTGTTGTTCGGCTTTCGGAATGGCTTGTACTTTCCAGTGTCAAGATTAAATGTTTACATCTAGGAAGTCCACGGCTCTCATGTTCATGTCAATTGTAATTTTTAGGCCATGTTGTTGGAATACAGTAGCTATGGTCTTTCTGAGACGATCAGCAGCACGGCCCGACATCGCGTACGACAGCCAATCCGTCATCGCGATAAAGGCCAACTGAGCTCTGGTCTATCTGCTGGCTCAGCTCAGAGAGGAGAAGGGCGCCAACCAGCTCGCACACCTCGGCGCCATCGAAAGACCATCATGTAAGACAAAGCGTCGTCGTCGACATCGCCGTCATCTCCGCTCGCTACTCCGCAAAAAGTATCCAAATATAATCAAAAACACGGAACTCTACAACCGCTGCCGCACCCAACCTATTTTCAAGGAGATCGCAGTGAGGCAATGGATCCTCCTGGGGCATGTGCTCTGAATGGCATCAGGGGCGCCGCCACAGGTCGCTCTCGATTTTGCTGCTTCTGGTGCCTTGCAGGGGAGGCAGACCAAGAACGACACTGATAACCACTCTCTCATTGGATTGTCGGGAGAAGCTGGGGTTTGTGCTTCAGTGACGACCTGGCATAGCTCAGCTTCGGGAGGTTTCAGATTAGAGATACGGATGGAATTCATTGCGAAACAACAATGTTTACTAGCCAGGCCATGATAACACGCCTATCCCTGAAATCCTTGCCTGCCTACTCGTGTGCACGAATGCATTCTCGCCGGTAATATCTATCTGTGACGTCAATATTCAAAATGGCATTGCGCAAGTCCTGGGGAATTGTATTAGCTGCATTTTGATATACATAATAAAGAGATCCTATGGTCGCACGGTGCAAAACTCTAACTAAAGACCATCTGCTAATAAAGACCGCTTTTGCCGGAAACAAAGGGGTGGTCGGTAGTCACAGGTTTCACTGTACATGTTAAAGAAAGAAGAAAGAGAGAAGGAAGATAACTCAAAAGAGAGAAGATAACTCAAGAGATACGAATTACACAGTGGCCCAGAACAAGTGAATACCTAGCGAAGTAAAGTAGAAAAAGTGGAACGTCTTTGGCAAGTCTTGAGGTCCTGTAACAGCAACGACCAATGTGTATATGCCAAAAATAGAGGAGACTTCAGAAGAGTAGCTGTGCGAGAGATAGGGAAGCAGAGAGAGTTTCGGATAGCTGAGGACTGCGGGTAAAACCAGGTAAGCTGGGATAAAACATGAGGTGGGGCAAGACCAAGACGAATTTTATGAATTAGTTTACATGATGAAAGTGTAACCGTTTGAAGGTATTCTTGGAAAAGACAATGCTTGCTCAAGGCAACACAACTGATATAGGGCACTTCGTGCCCTAAGGTGATAACGCGAGTGCTGACAGGATAGGGAAAGGTGCAAGATACAGAGCTAGAGGGCAGATAAGGTTAGCGCTAACAGGGAACTGTTACACCATCCCTCCCTCCTAAGCGAGGCACAGGTGCCTCCAGGGAGTCGAGGAATATGTGGAAAGGGAATAATCAAAATGAAATCGTGTCAACCCAACAACGCTCATCTAATTGAAGCACCGTGCAAGGTAACCAAGGACAGTCAGGCGAGTGAAGATAACGGAAATGGGGAAAATCTAAAACAGGAGGGGAATGGATTGCTTAACACAACAAGGATCAAGTGGGAATTCTCAAGGTACACGTGCAATTGAATTTGAGCGAGTAACATTTCGCGGTAACCATAGTGTCACTAACATGCCCTGGACGCCCTGTAACGCCTCAGAGCAACTATCGGCCTACCGGCCTCGTCCAGCAAGTTCCCTTCTGGCTCCCAGGTGGCTTCGTCGTCTGGGTACCGTTGCCACTTGACAAGGTACTGAGTCTGATGCCTTCGCTGGCGATCGTCAAGAATCTTCTCCACCATGTATCTGGTCTGACCGTGCAAGTCAGTGAACGGTGGCGGGGGTGGCTGCCGCCTGCCGGGAATAGTATTCTGCTCATACCGGCGCAGAGCAGTGACATTGAAGACAGGGTGGCACCGAATAGCGCTGGGTAGATCCAGCTGATAGGCGTTGGGTCCGATCTTCTTGATGATTGGGTAGGGCCCGAACCACTTAGGGCGTAGCTTCTGTGAAGGCTGATCCCGGGCTTCTGCGGTTGTACGGAAATCCTTGTACACCAGCACCATGTCGCCAACCTTCAGGTTGCTGGGCACCCTTCCCCTGTCTGCATACTGAGCTTGTCTAGCCTGAGCGGCAATCATGGCGTCCTTTGCCAACTTGACGGCATCCGCCCGATCCTGGATCCAGTCTGGGGCACTCCCTCCTCCCCTCCGTGCCAGGAAATCTGGTGGGGACTTGGGATTAAGTCCATAATTTAGATAAAACGGCGTGCTAGAAGTGGAAGACTGATATGAACTATTAATTGCAAATTCGCAAAGAGGCAGAAGCTTGTCCCAATTATCTTATTTGTGGTTAACAAACGCTCTAAGCACATCCTCAATTACTCTATTCATTCTCTCAGTCTGCCCATCGGTCTGTGGGTGATTGGCAGTACTAAACGACAAGGTGGTACCTAATTGATGAAACAATTCCCGGAAAATTTCAGAAGTAAATCTTGGGTCCCGATCACAAACAATAGTGGAACTCAAACCGTGTAATCTAAACACATTCTGGAGATACAAATCAGCAGAACCCTTAGCGTCAATTTTGGAAGTCGTGGGGACTAAATGGACACATTTTGTAAGCCGGTCAACAAATGTATAAATTGCATCAAAGCCCTGAGGGGTCTGGGGTAAGCCAACGATAAAGTCCATGGAAATATCTTTCCAGGGGGTGTCTGGTCCTGGGAGCGATTGCAGCAAACCGGATCTAGGCAACCCACCCTTAGTGCGCTGACATATGCCGCGAGACTTAACAAATTTCTTCACGTCAAGGCCCATCTTGGGCCAATAGAAGAATTGACGAAGCCGGAAATATGTACGATCCCGTCCCTGACTGCCTGCCGTAATACAGTCGTGGTACTCCTGCAGGAGCTGAAGCCTTACTGCACACTTGGGTACACACAAGCGATTGTTTGGTGCTGCACGGAGGTATAGGTACCTGGACTCTTCATCCCAATAGTACCGCTCGTGTAGATTATCAGAGGAATCGCCGCGCAGCCGCTGAATTATTGGGGAAAGCTGCTCGTCATTCTGATATGCTTCCGAAATCATCTCAGCAACCCTATCACTCAGTTCCAAAGCAAACTCAATCGGATTCAAATGGGGTGCTGGTAGGATGGGTGGGCAATCCTTTTCCTCAACTACATTGCCAATTGCTGACCCGCGCAGATCAGGGCGGCGGGATAACGCATCAGCCATATTTTCCTTGCCGGGTTTGTGATTAACTGTGAAGTCATAGTCTGCAAGAAATTCAACCCATCTAGCTTCGCGCTTAGTGAGATTGGCTTTTGTGCTCAAGTAGACTACGGCCATGCTGTCACTGAACACTTCAAAATGCTGGAATAGATAAATTCTCCAGGATCGCAGTGCAAACACCACCGCCAGGGTTTCGCGTTCTGCAGCAGTGTAATTTCGCTCCGCTTGTGACAGCTTACGACTGGCATATGCCACAGGATGCCAAGCACTATCGCTTTCCCCCTGTTGGAGAAGGACGCCTGCTATTGCAAAATCACTTGCGTCTGTTGCAACTCTGAAAGGCTTCTGCACGTTTGCTAGTTTCAACAGCGGTGCACTCAACAAGGCCTGTCTCAGGGATTCGAATGCATGCTGACGGGGGCCACTCCATTCGAACCTGGCATGTTTGCCAGTGATCTCCTCTAATGGCCGCGATATAGTAGAGTAGTGCTCAATAAATCTTCTAAAGTAGTTCGCAAACCCAAGGAACTGTCTCACCTCCGTAACTGTCGTCGGTGGCTGCCATTCCCTCACTGCTTTAAGCTTCTTTGGATCTGGAGCGATACATTCACCGTCGATGCGATGCCCTAGAAACAGAACATCCTTGACACCAAACTCACATTTCGACTGCTTGCAGAATAGCCTATTTTTCCGGAGTGTCTCAAGAACTGTCTGGATATGTTCAAGATGATCTTGCCAGGATTTGCTGAAGATAAGAATATCATCCAGAAACACTACCACAAACCGCCGTAAGTACGGTTGGAGAATACTGTTCATCAGTGACTGAAACGTGGCAGGGACCCGGAACTGGAAATGACCGAAGGGAGTATTGATAGCCGTCTTAGGTACATCTTCCTGACGGATCCTCAGCTGATTGTATCCCGAGCGTAAATCCAGCTTACTGAAGTATGAGCTACCTTGAATGGTATCAAACAGGTCATCAATGTTTGGGAGGCAAGCTTTGTTTTTGATGGTGATCCTGTTCAAATTCCGCCAATCACAAACCATGCGCAATGAGCCATCAGACTTTTTAACGAAAAAGACTGGGGCACCGTATGGTGACTTGCTGGGTTCGATGAAGCCCTTGCGGAGGAGTTCCGTGAGCTGAGCTTGCAATTCGTCCATCTCGGGTTTGGGGAGACGGTAGGCAGCCCGTGATGGAGGAACGGCACCCTCCTCAGTCACAATCTCATGGTCGACATCCCTCTCTGGCGGAAGCTCGGTCGGCAGGTCGTCTGGAAAGATGTCCGAGTACCGCCGCGGAAGGTTAGCCAGCTGCTCTTGATGATCTGGGTGTTGTCTGGCGGCTGATGGCTTGCTGTCCTCCTCCTCGTCGTCAGTAGCGTTGACCCACGCCAGGATTCCCTGCGCGCCTTTCCTCAACTCGCGGAGAGCCTGAGAACCAGATATGAGCATGCTCTCAATTGGCGGCGACTCCTGACGCTCCGTGTCACTATTTTGGCCGGAAGGGGGTTTAGCAACGAGCGGCTCTCCGTTCAGTTTCACTTCGTTGGTCTGAAAGTTGATATCCGGATTGTGTCTGGTCAGCCATGGCTTGCCCAGGATAGCATCATAGCGGCTCAACGGAAAAACTGTGAAAGATTGGGTGTTGCTGAAGTCTTTCACGATAACCTTTACCGGACCGGTCCTCTGCAGTCCCGATGATGTCGATGAGCCATCAGCCAGGGTTACCTTCAGTGTTTCGTCCTTGCTCTCCGTAACAAGGCCGTTTCTTTGCACGAAAGCTTCGTCGTGCGTCGATCCCGAGTCAGTAAGCATAATTGCCCGGCGGCCGTTGATCCTGCCCTCAACACGGAGAAGGTCATGCTCCAAAGGAAGCTCCGTGTCCTGTACTGCGATATCAACGTTGCTGACATGGGATTCCTGTTTGGCAACATCTTCCGAATCAGCTTGCAGCGTCGGTTCTTCCAGCTCTAGTACGCTGTAACGGTTGCGTATGTCAACCGGGTAACCGTTGGGTGCTTTCCGCTTGGTCGCCAGCGAGCGCACGCCATTTTTCACTGGCGACCAGCGTTTGGGTGTTGATTGCTGGGACAATCCCGAGCTAGGTGACCTGGCTTCCGACAAGCAAAGCATCCACCCTGCCGACTCAGGTGACGCCTCTCCTCCGGTGTTAGCCTTTGGGGTCGTGCTGACTTCGGTGCTGAATCGGGTTCGGCTGTTGGTCCGCCGTTTGCGCTGACCTGATCGCTTGGCTCAGATCAGAGGGGTGCTCTCGCAGCACCAGGGTCTTGACAGGTGGGTGCAGTCCTTTTACGAACAGCAGTCCTCGGGTCAGCTCGTCGATCTCAGGCACTTGTAGGCTTAGGCGCGAGAACTCGGTGACATAGCTCTCCAAGCTTGAGTGCTGCCTGACAGCGAAGAGATCCAGTCGCACCCGCTCTTGATGATGCAACGGACCGTACACCTTGGCGAGGGCTTCACGCAGCGCTGGCCACGTCGAGAACTCCACACCCGTATCCAACGACGCGATGAGCCATAGTTTGGCGTTGCCGCTCAGGAAGCCCGCTGCGTAATCCACCATCACCGATGAGTCGGTGATTCCCAGTGACCGAATCGCCAGCTCAATGGAGAAAGCCCACTCCTTGAACTGCGAGGGCTTGCCATCGAAGATCGGCGGCTCCTTAGCGTGCTGAGGCTTCCCGGACGAATGAGCGGGCGGCACAGGGAGCGGTTGTTGTCGGTTGCTCAGGCGGGCGCTGACTTTGCGACTGGCTTCACGGACCTCGCTGGCCAACCTGAATAGCAACACAGAAAGAACAAGGACCGCCACGACAATGGCGAGCTCCAAGAACACCAACAAACCATCCTCTGCTACCAGTGTAACCGTTTGAAGGTATTCTTGGAAAAGACAATGCTTGCTCAAGGCAACACAACTGATATAGGGCACTTCGTGCCCTAAGGTGATAACGCCAGTGCTGACAGGATAGGGAAAGGTGCAAGATACAGAGCTAGAGGGCAGATAAGGTTAGCGCTAACAGGGAACTGTTACAGAAAGTCTGAGCCTGTTAGAGGGAGAGGGCAGCTGGATGCGATAGGGCGAATTAAGCGACCATGTGTGACTTCGAGACGATTCATGAGCGATGTGCTGATGCCAGCCCAAGTGGAGAAACAGGGGAAGCCACCGATAGAACTTGGACGTTTCTCCAGGTACGCAATGTGGGTATCAAAGGACAGATGCTGATCCAGGATAATCCCAAGGTGTTTGTGCTCATCGACTATTGAGAGACTGGTACGGTCATCAGGGAACGTGAAAGGCGAGGGACTTAATACAAACCAGTCACTATTGGGACGAGGAGGAAAGCAGAGAATAGCGGTTTTAGATGCGTTTGGCTTCAGCTTCCAGACCGTCATTCAATTGACAACGTTGTTGATGTGGGTCTGCAATGTGACAGATGCAGCTGAAAGTGAAGAGGAGGAAACATGCAGTGCTGTATCATCTGCGTAGAGGTAGGTATGTGGAAGGGAGGCCAGATCCTTTATATTAATGATGAAAAGCAGAGGACCTAATATAGAACCTTGGTGGACACCAGACTCTACTTTGGCTGGGCGAGACAGATGTCCCCTGACACAAACACACTGGCTGCGGCCAATCAAGTAGCTAGTGAGCCAATTGTAAACGTTCCCAGAAAGCCCGAATGCTCTTAGCTCACAGAGTAGACCTCTAGTCCATAGCGAGTCGAAGGCCTTGCTAAGATCAAAGAAGCAGAGCAAACATAATTGTCGAGTGTCCTTGGATTGATGTAAGGCCTGTACCAAACGCAACAGCTGCCAAGACGTGGAGTCCCCACGACGAAAACCTGACTGGGAAGGACTGAGGAGAGGGTTCACAGACATGATCAAAGACTACACGTTCACAAAGTTTGGATATAGATGATAAAAGATCTGTTTTCGTTGCCTACGTCCTCATCTCTCTTCGCATTTTTTTCGCTACCCGGGCTCTCATTTATCTTTGGTTGCTCGATTGCTTGTATTGCTGAGGAAACATATGCTGGTTTGTAGTCGTGGATCCCCGTGGTGCATGGGCCACGCATCCTCATCTGGCGGATACGTGTGAATACCAATAATGGGCACTATGTCATCGTGATCGTAGAAGAATGATAAAAATAGAATAGGAAGAGACGAAACGAAGACACGTCAAATACTGAACGGTGGCATTAATCCCAACATGACGTCAATCGGGGATGATGCACTGATTATGCCTCCAGTGGGAAGTTAGCCTATTGCCATGGCCTGTGTAGTGATTACATGCCATGTTAGAATGAATAATGCAGTCCACTACGTTCATCCAAAGCTCTTTTCTTTTTTATACTTGTTATGCTACAGAAATCTCATCCGGAGTTGCCATTGACATTCCACGTAGCGCAATACCAACTTTCACGGGAAATGCCTCGAGTTGTGATGTAACAGCAACCCGGTACATTCTGTACAAGACACCAGCTCTCTTCAAAGATCCCGCATTGAATGGGAACACGTCTGTTCAAACACATATCATGTCGGCACAAATTGGGAAAGAACCAACTCAAAACTTGAAGGATCCAATAGTGATGTCCTTCGATGTACTAAATCATTACAATAGTAATGGTAATGAACTTAACCTCGTGAGTGGACTTTTTTTGTCATCTGAGTACCATGCCAACATCGTCTCTTTGACTCGTGTGTTATCAGCAATAAAGCACATGTTGTGCTTGTCAGGCCTTAACAGCGCTGAACTGATCACTGGACAATTTCACGATGCTGGGATGACGCTTATACCAAGGCTGAAAGATAAAGCGTCTCTGGCCTGAAGAGAGAGAGTTCCAAGGTTGAGCCCTGAAGCAGGAATTGTTTCTTCACACTGTTCCCTTTCTCAACTCCCCCAAACGTATTACATGCATACTGCGTGAATTGGGACTCCCCGGGTTTTAGTTTTATGTGAAGTGTGCGGTTTACAGTCCGTCATGTGTCCCACTAGCCTGTGGAGAATCTTCACGGAAATCTTGAGCCATTTTATTGTGTGTTATTACCAAGTCGCATATTAAAAGTGGCGTTCTGGGTGTATTTGTGTTCAGATTGACTTCGACATTCATTGTGCTTTCTGGAATTTTGAAAAAGGTTAGAATTCTCTATTGTGTACTTTTTTAAGTCACTCATTGCGCAATGTAGGTAAGGCCCATTGATCCATTGTGCACGAATAATGCACAGTGCTCAGTGCACCACGCAAAAAGGTAAGTTTTTTAACCACTTACTGTTACAATACGAAAATCGGATGTTGAGTCATAAATAAATGTGGAAAGGAAAAGGACATATGGATACGAGTCAGGTGTAACTCTCCATTACTGTAACTGGATACTATATACAGTCAGAAAGTGCAATAACAAGGCACAAAACTGACAAGAGTACTGAGACATTCGACGTCCTCACACCAACCTTCAACCCATCTCCGTAGCGCTAACCGACAGCCTTCCGACTTGGAAGGTTCAAGGTTATGGAAATACCAAAGAGGGGAAGGCAAGCGCAACGAAAACGAGTAAAAGCTATAGTCCCAACGAAACAAAGAATGTCGATTGTTACTGGACGATGACGAGATCAGTACGATATTTGACAAAGTGGTATGACTACAATTCGAAGCAGCAAAGCAGCACACCGCCCAACTTGGGTGGGTCATAAAATTTAATATCAAAGATAAGTAAAAAGGGGAAGCTTTGCGAAAACGAATTGTACAAGCCGAAAGCCAAACTCCTACAGTACTCCTCATGCATGACATTTTGATGGACAAGTTGACTACAAAACAAGTTGTTTCACACGACATACGTATCGCCGTATGGTTCGTGACGGCTCATCAGGTGTGCAATTTCAAACTCGGATGTTGAGCCATAAATAAATGTGGAAAGGAAAAGGACATATGGGTACGAGTTAAGAGTAACTCTCCATCACTGTAACTGGATACTATAAGCAGTCAGAAAGTGCAATTACTAGGCACAAAACTGACAAGAGTACTGAGACATTCGACGTCCTGACACCTAGCTTCACCACGTCTACGTAGCGCTAACCGACAGCCTTTCAACTTGGAAGGTTCAAGGTTATGGAAATACCAAAGAGGGGAAGGCAAGCGCAACGAAAACGAGTAAAAGCTATTGTCCCAACGAAACAAAGAATGTCGATTGTTACTGGACGATGACGAGACCAGTACGATATTTGACAAAGCGTATCCATAAGTCGTTTTCCTTTCCACATTTATTACAATACATTACAATTTTTGAATCGCTTATTACAATGCAATCATCCGGCTACAAAAAGATATTAGCCACGCTAGTATTTATGTAATGAGAAACGTACAGGTGTTAGTTTACTTTGAAGGATCAGGACAATGGGTGCATCCTCTGTTGTAAAGTGTATGAGCATAGGTCAAGGAACTAGTACTACAGTGCGTAGTTGTATCACCCATTGACAGCAGTTGAACGTGTGGAGGTCACATATCATGACTTTACCATAATGCTCTGTAGAGTGTACTTGCCTCCCATGCACACCTTTCATGCGACACATAGGTCTTGTGTTGGGAAAGAACTGTCACCTATCTTGTGTTTATCGGACATGTACATTGCACTTGGCACACATGTGAACTTTCTTTACGCACTATCAAAGAGTTGGTGGACAAGCCGTTGATTATTCACTCTCATTGTAATATCAAAAAGCATTCTTTCTAGACCAAAGAGTGGTATATTTGATAACATTTAATAACGATAGAAATTTTTACGATACTTCTCCAGACGTTTCGTTGTTCTGAACAACATCGTCAGTGGATTTCTTTATCCACTGACGATGTTGTTCAGAACAACGAAACGTCTGGAGAAGTATCGTAAATATTTCTATCGTTATTAAATGTTATCAAATATACCACTCTTTGGTCTAGAAAGAATACTTTTTGATTTTACGCACTATACTAGTAATTATCATGCTGGCGCATTTTGTAAGGTGAGGCATTGGGCTCTTGCATGGCACTAGTTGTAGACTTTTCTAGGCGCTGGGCTTTGTCACTGAACCTTCTTCTAGATTCTCGTATATTTCACTTGTGCCTCTTGTCAGCTTCCTGATATCATTATCGCCTTGCTGCTGGCTATATAGGCACAGCATGGCAGTCTTTTGAGATCGAGTTATACATTGCATTCATATACAGTTTTCAACAATGATTGTGTGAGCCGCTGTGACTAGATGTGGATCGAGTCAGCGCATTGGTTGCTGGAAGGTCTGAATTAGAGAAGGGATTCGGAACATCCTCCACTATATTAATCCAACGTTTCAAAACAATTTTCGCAGATATTACCAAAGCAATTTCTGGGTTTGTCTTCTGTCAAAGAAAAAGGAAGTTCACATCTATCCATACAAAAATCACTTAGTACTCCAATTTGGGGCTTTAAATCGTTTACGCTAGAAATGTAGCAGTGTAACTGCGAGTGCTGCAGCACAGCTGTTACACGACAGTTCATTGTTGGGCTACAACGTGTCAGCACAATGTGGCACGGCGCTCTTCACGCTCCTCGCATTGTCGGAGCCTCTTCTCCACGTATTCCATCAACCTATGGCCTTCAAATCCATACCGAATTATTATTATTATTATTATTATTGAAAAGGCGACGAGGAGACAATAACTTTATTAATGCGATTAATAGTATAAGTGAAGCGGACATTACAAAATGATGAATGAGAATACATGTATCTAAAATGGTTGTTCCTAATCGATTTTCTTGAGACTATCATCAGGGAAAATCGTCTCACAATAGAGGCTATACGGAGAAACAAACTACTTATAGGTTAATGGATAGTGGGAAGTATACAAGGTGAGGTGTGAAAAAAAACTGAAGTGGGAGAGAAGACGAAAGAAATTAGAAGAAAAGATGTGAGAGTGTTCTGACGGTGTGAGCTACTACAAAAGGTGAGTGAAATGAAGGCGTGGAAACAGGTGAATGTGATAGAGTGAGGAACTGTGAGGTGTAGGTGTATGCGAATGAATACGTGTGTGAATGCTAGGTGAAGAGTCTCAGTTTTGTGACATTTTCTTTCTGAATGCATAGATTAGGATTGTGTTTACGGATGAAAACAGCTTCTAATACCTTAAGTTCACGAAACCTACGAGCACGACACAAAACAGTGAAGCATGAATCATCATACAATGAGCGGCATTGGCTACTAGACAAGAGGTGTTTTTTAATGGCTGACCCTTTCGTTGTGGTCTCACCTTCAGTCCGGTCATCTTCATCTTGGTTGTCCAACTCACTCTCTTCATCACTGCTCTCACCTTCCTCATCCTCCTCCGCTTCCATCCCGTCCTCTGCACCCAACGACAATCCCACGCTACTGCTCGCTGCCAGTCCATGTCCGGTTGTAGATGCTATAACCCGCGTACGAGTCATGCTCCTAGTTATTGGTCTCCGTACCTGTGTTTGGCCATTTCCTTCAGTCTCACGTACCTGTGTACTTGTAGTCCGTTCAACCGGTACTGTGTGGTTCTGTTGTAATTGTGCAACTAGCACCTGTTTACGGGGACGGCCTCGTCCAGGTCGCTGGGCTTTGGCTCCATCTGACAATAGGTACAATGGTACATGTTGTTTGACGCGTGCGTTCAGGTGCTGAAGGGTTCTTCCTACATATCGGCTATCACAATGCCGACATTCAAAATGATAGATCACATGGCTAATCAGTTGGGTAGGAAGAACATCCTTCTTCACCGTGAACGCACGGGCCGTAGTAAAGACTGTTGTCAATGCTGTGGCAAAATAGGTTTGTCTGACAACAGTCCTCACGGCGCGGGCCACATCCAGCGAAATTTGACCTTTCCATGGAAGTCGTAAAAACACACGACATGGGTCAGGTCCAAACTCAGGCTCGGCAACCTGAATATCAGGTTCGTTAAACAGCTTACTGAGGAGCTGAACAGGATATCCATTCTGAACGAATACCTTCTTCAGGAAACAAAGCTCTTGCTGAAGCTTATCAGGCGAGCAAATCCGCCTAGCGCGCATTATCAAATTTCGTACGAGATTAGTTTTGTATAAAGTCGAGCAATAGGAGTCGTAGACAATGTATTGCCCGGTGAACGTTGGTTTTCGATATACTGAAGTTGAAACACCCATCTCCGTTTTCTCGACTAACACATCGAGAAAAGACAAACGGTTTGACTGCTCATGTTCACATGTAAATTTCAGAGCCGGATGTAGGTTGTTGAGCATACCAAGAAACTCATTCGATTGTTCCAGATTACGGAAATGCGTGAACGAATCATCCACGAATCTAACATATAAGCTAGGCCACATCGCACTTGGAATCTTCGATTCATAAAACCCGACAAACACATTGGCCAGAACTGGACCCAATGGTGAACCCATGGCCACCCCGTCAATTTGGCGGTACATGGTGTCATCAAAAGAGAATTCAACATCAGTTGTCATCATCTGCATTAGTGTGCGGAACGCAGTTTCGGACATCCAGGGAGAATCGAACTGTTTACTGTACTCTTTATCATGGTACAGAGCATTAGCGCAAATGTCAATTGTCTCCACCACGGGCACATTGGTGAACAAGCTTACAACGTCGAAGGAGCACATGTGGGAAGAAGACGGTACTGGCTGCTCACGCAGGATATCGATGAATTGGAAAGTGTCTTTTACATTGTGTTTGCAATAGTACTTAGCTACTGGTGTAATAATATCGCACAACCATTTCGAAACTGTATATTGAGGTGAACCACACATTGAAAGTATCACAAAACTGAGACTCTTCACCTAGCATTCACACACGTATTCATTCGCATACACCTACACCTCACAGTTCCTCACTCTATCACATTCACCTGTTTCCACGCCTTCATTTCACTCACCTTTTGTAGTAGCTCACACCGTCAGAACACTCTCACATCTTTTCTTCTAATTTCTTTCGTCTTCTCTCCCACTTCAGTTTTTTTTCACACCTCACCTTGTATACTTCCCACTATCCATTAACCTATAAGTAGTTTGTTTCTCCGTATAGCCTCTATTGTGAGACGATTTTCCCTGATGATAGTCTCAAGAAAATCGATTAGGAACAACCATTTTAGATACATGTATTCTCATTCATCATTTTGTAATGTCCGCTTCACTTATACTATTAATCGCATTATTATTATTATTATTATTTTTTATTATGGTGCAAGCCTCTTTTACGGGCAAAAATTAACACAATGTATTAAAATGCAATACAACATACACTGGAGAAGAAATCAGGAAAATAAAATACGAGCTCAAAAATGGAACGAAAAATAGCAAATAGAATCAAAACTCACGATGGAATCAAACTCACGATGGAATCAAACTCATGATGGAAACTACAAAACCCAATGAGTTGGAAAACCAACCACAGAATTAGATATTGGGAATAGAGTCAGACACAACAACGACCGAAATCAGTACACCAAAAATCTGTCCTACAAAAAACAAAGGAACAAGAAAAACAAGAAAGACGAAGTACAAAGAATCCCCAAAAAAGAGGGGAGAACGGGATGAAAGAGGACCGGAGAGCGGCAAACCCCAGGAGGACTTAGCGTCACGTAGTGGCGGGAATGCGGGCCTCCACAGAAATTATTATTATTATTATTATTTGAAACTCGGATGTTGAGCCATAAATAAATGTGGAAGACTGTATGTAGTATCATGTTACAGTGATGGAGAGTTACTCTTAACTCGTATCCATATGTCCTTTTCTCTTCCACATTATTATTGCAATGAAAAATATCAATTGTGCACTCATAATCATGTATAAACAATTAAAATGAAACAATTCCAGAACGTTTTCGTGTGACCATCATCTGTGGAACATCGTCACATAGTAAGAATCACTAAAACAACCAGTTATATAGCTAGAGTAACATGAAAAGAAGCGTGAGAATGCAGCACAGCTAGCGGTTATGCATAACGCGTGTAGTGTGAACCTTTGCAGTGTATCTGAGAATGGTAGCAGTAGATGAATGTGGCAGCTGTGAGTGCGTGTGAACAAAAACTGGTGAGTGTGTATTATTTAAAAAGTGTGAGTGCTACAACATTTTCTTTTTGCTTGCATAGAACAGGGTCACGTGTGCGAATATATACAGCTTCCAACACCTGCAACTGCTTAAAGAAACGCGCGCGACAAATAACACTAAACCAGGAATCGTCAAACAACTTACGACAATCCGGACTGGACACCAAATGCTTGTAGATGGCAGACTTATATATTCGCACACGTGACCCTGTTCTATGCAAGCAAAAAGAAAATGTTGTAGCACTCACACTTTTTAAATAATACACACTCACCAGTTTTTGTTCACACGCACTCACAGCTGCCACATTCACCTACTGCTACCATTCTCAGATACACTGCAAAGGTTCACACTACACGCGTTATGCATAACCGCTAGCTGTGCTGCATTTTCACGCTTCTTTTCATGTTACTCTAGCTATATAACTGGTTGTTTTAGTGATTCTTACTATGTGACGATGTTCCACTGATGATGGTCACACGAAAACGTTCTGGAATTGTTTCATTTTAATTGTTTATACATGATTATGAGTGCACAATTGATATTTTTCATTGCTATTTTACGACTGTTGTCTCCTCGCCGGTTATTATTATTATTATTCACACATATCCGCCGGATGAGTACGCGTGGGCCATGCACCATGGGGACCCACGAATACAAACCAGCATATGTTCCCTCAGCAATACAAGCAAGCAAGCACGCAAAGATAAATGAGAGCCCAGGCAGCGAAAACAAAACGAAGAGAGATGAGGACATAGGCAACGAAAACAATTCCAAAGCATAGCCAGGGATTGAATGTGTGCATCTGGGTACGACAGTTAATACGGCTAGTGCAGCCGTACAGAGCGCAGCAGCACGAAAATACAAAAGTGCCACAGCAGCAGCCAAGAGTGTGCAAACACTAAAAAAGAAGACCAGTCCATGAAAAAAGTATTGTCGCCAAAGGTAGACATCTCCGGCAAAAATGCATGCGTGCGCACGAGTAGGCAGGCAAGCATGTCAGATGTAATCGTATTATTATGGCCAGGCTAATTAACAGTGCTGTTTCGCAATGAATTCCATCGGCATTTATCACGCGCCACCTTCCGAAGCTGGGCTAGGCCAGGTCGCGACAGAAGCACAAGCCCCAGCTTCTCCCGACAATCCAGTGAGAGAGTGGTTAGCAGTGTTGTTCTTGGTCTGCCTATCCTTCTCCGCAAGGCACCAGAAGCAGCAAAATCGAGAGCGACCTGTGGCGGTGCCCCTGATTGCATCCGGAGCACATGCCCCAGGAAGCTCCATCGCCTCGCCACGATGTCCTTGGAGATGGGTTAGGTGCGACAGTGGTTGTAGAGTTCCGTGTTTTTGATTATATTTGGATACTTTATACGGTGTAGATCCCTCAGCCATGACTCTGTAGCAGTGCGCTACGTAATTCTATACAAAAGTCTGGATTCGTGATTCGTGAATTTAGAATTTAGAAAGGGGTTCCACTGGTGACGTCACGGACATAGAGGCGGCGAGAGGTAGGTGGGCCAGACACAGGAGCCGCTACTGGCTGGCCAGGGCATTTCCCGACGACCAGGAGCACAAGGCTTCACACCGCCGGGCTTGCACACCAAACTTGCGGTGAAAATGGCATAAACCACTGCTATGCGGTGAGACCGAGCGACTGCGGGGTTGGCCGCGGAAGCGAGGGCGGCCGTGCTGCTGTTTCAGCTCGGTTACAGTAGTCGTCAGGGCGGCAACTTGGTCCCGGAGAGCTGCAATGGCAGCCATTGTCTCTGACTCGCCAGTGTTGCGAACTGCATGTACTGCCGCACTGGGGCCAGCTGCCTCCACTATTCTGTCAGCCATTTCTGCCAGATCCTGCAGCGGCAGTGATGCAGGGCAGGATGCTACTATTGACTTGGCCGATCGGGGCAACCGGCTGACAAACAGCTCTCGCAAAAGTTTTTCGGGCATGGCGTTCTCACCTACTAACTGCTGTAGCTTGCGTAATAGCTTGGTAGGCTTCTTGTCACCCAGCTCCTCGTCCGAAATCAGCAGGCGCAAACGCTGCTGTTCTGACATCTGCGTGCGGTGAATGAGACGCTCGCAGAGAGCGTCGTACGGCTGTTGAGCAGGAGAATCCAGGATGATGTCACGCACCTCTGCCGCATACTCTGGTGTCAGTGATCCCACCACGTACTGATATTTGGTCACCTGGCTGGTGATGCGACGGGTGGAAAACAGGGATTCAACCTGTGCGAACCAAACCTGGGGGGTCAGCAGCCCAGCAAGGTGGTAGCTTGACGTTCAAGCTGACCGCGGCCACCTCACTGTCGCGGGCTGTACCGCCTGCTGCGGAAGTTCCAGCGCCAGTGCGCGTGATTCTGGACAGCAGTTGGCCACGACCTACGCTGCGGATAGGTGTGCTAGCTCCGGAGTTTGAGGTATTCATACTGTACTAGTGCTCGTAAAATACTAAAATTCAATGCTGCGTGCAGACCACTGAGCGATTGCGAGTGATCGAACACTAGACGGGGTCACCAATTGTAGCAGTGCGCTACGTAATTCTATACAAAAGTCTGGATTCGTGAATTTAGAACTAACTTCGAACGATTGAATCTGGTGTTATAACTAATTTTACTTTGTAGATTACAAAGAGGACAGAAACATTAGTGTTCGGCTCACAACCAGAGAGATAGGGAGAGAATGGAAGCAAGGCAAAAGGCAAGGAGCGGCGAATTCTGCTCACCTGCTGAATACGGTGTACGGTACAACTATACTAAAAGGGAAGGCCAGCGGCGCACTAGAATCTAGTTGTACACAGCTGTAGTACGCATGCAAATAAGGATAATATGGTGCGGAAGTGAACGGCGCATGCTGATACGGTAAAGCGGTCGTAATACATATAAGTGAGACAGCGAGACCGGAGAATTTCATGAAGCCAATAATTATGAGAATTTCATTGAAACCGAAGTAAATCAGGTCATGTGACCGAGAATCCGCTACAACTCGTAAGCTTCATGGGAGTCGCTACGTGGAATGTTCGTACTTCCTCCGTTATCAAAAACTTCGTGATGGATTTTGATGGATATGAAAACGCTTAGAACAGGTCAAGGACAGTTTGTATCGACTGCAAATCACTGGACGAAGTTGAGTCAGCCTATGTACAGCGTCTTTACAAGAGAAACTGTTGGCGGAATGAGCAGAGAGTTCAGTTTGCGTCGCTTTTGCTCGATTCATTTTTGACCTGCGTCGCTGTCGTCATCTGCTGCACGCGAGTCGTCATCTGCTGTACGCGAGTCGTCATCTCTCTCGAGTCGTTGTTCAGCTCGTTTCAGCCTTGCCTCGGCTTCTTTGATCACACTCCTCTTGATGTCGCCGTCGTTCAAGTAAGTTTGCTTTCAAGCTGCGTGATCCGCCGCGATGGCGATTACTCGTTTCCACCAGGGAGTCGTGAAAAATATTTTACGACTCCCTGGTTTCATCTTCGCTTTCCAGAACTCCGCGAAACGAGGAATAAAGGCACAGCCAAACTGATTCCATTTTCTCTAATGGATTCCCCTGCCAGCACTGAACGGCAGCGGCTAGCAAGTCCAGTCGACTTTCTTTAGCCACAAGACTCGCATTGGACTGCAGACTTCTGAAAGAATGCATGGTCATCAGTATTCGAAACTGGGCTTTGCGCAGGTTGAACAAGAACTTGAGTTCGGAATTATTTTCATTGAGCCGTGCGATCGGAGCAGCTCCTTGTTCACTCGCTCAAAGTGTGGGCTCGCTGCTCCGTTTTATCGCTCTCTATCACTCTCCAACGTACTCAGTGCTAAAGTGGTAGAGAGGCCAAGCAGCGCAATATCCCCTCGGAGAAGTGGTATTTCAGTTTCGCTCGCCATGATTGTCATCACCTATGTTTCCACAGCGCAACCATCGATTCCGCTCGGCTTGTTGTGAAAGGTCGCTTTCCTTGCATCGTACCTCTGTCATGGCATGCCAGGGAAGGCCAAGAAAGTGATTGCGACTCATTTCACGGCAGTTTGTGCCCAAATCAGCCCCTCAAAATTCCATCACGAAGTTTTTGTTAACGGAGGAAGTAGTTGTTCGTCCAATTTACAGCGAGAGCAGTTGGCTAGTTCGCTGAAAGCTCGCTCGGTTGATATTTGTGCTGTTCAGGATAAAGCTGGCTTCCACATCATGTAGTTCCTCTGCCATGCTCGCTTCGATCCTGGCGTGGTCGCCAAATGTTGTGAACCCTCCTGATTCTAAAAGTCAGGAACGAACGAACACACGGCACGATGACAACTATTTTCTCTTGAATTAATAGTATATTTCACTTCACTCCGAGTTTCAAATATTTCACTTCGATCGACTAATAACAAACACTAAAACCACCAGTTAGTTATAGCGTGAAAATCACACCGTATATCAGAAAAGCAGACACATACAACATACAACTACAGCGCACACAACAAATTGCACATAGCGCATGTAGCGTATACCACGTCGTAAACATCAGCGGTACGGCGGAGTCGAGATACAACTGCATTGAAACAAACACAATGTCACAAGCGAGAAGGCCTTTCACTTTTGAGAACTTGAGATTTCATAACAATGGCCAACTTGATCTCTGCGCCTTTGCCGACATCCACCGTTAGGTAAAGACGACATCAGCCGTGCTCCTTCCTTGACGAAATCCCGACTGCGCCGGTCCAAGGAACTCATCGACGGATCTGGAGATTCTCTTCAGCACGACCAATGAAAGTACTTTCCGGATGGTGTTGAGGAATGTCACTGGGCGTAGGCTTGTTGCAGGGCCTTTCGGTTTGCCAGGTTTGGCAAGCGGCACCAGTGTGCCTGATGTTACAATAGCTGATATGTCAACTCCCTGTTGGACAGCTGTTGTTATGAACCCTCTAAGATTCTCTAAATTGTCAGGATCGTACGACCACACGGCACGAGGACAACTCTTTTCCTTTACACAGTATATTTCACTTCATCTGATAATTAACAATGAACACTAATAACACCAGCTATTTATAGCATGCAGAAACAGCGTACATGCAAACATAAGCAGATAAAACTGGACATAACAGCGCACACAACGCATATAGCGTATGCCATGCAGCAACATCAGCGGTACGGCGGAGTCGAAATACAACATTTCAACGAATACAATGCCATAAGCGCGAAGGCCTTTCCCAATTGAGAACTGGTGGTTTACAACATTCTCCCCACCAAAGGGCTTCTCACCGCCGTACAACAATGCACACAAGTCAAAAACGATCCGGGGCTCTGACTACGCGCCCAGAACGCGTTATCTCCTGCTGCCGTGTTGTTGGTAACGGTGCTGACGGTTCATACGCTGGCTGCTGAGGGACGATAACAGGTTGAGCGGTATCTGCAAGCCCAGGAGCCACGTCCTGTGACGATACTTCTAACGGCACTAACCTTTGGATCGGCCTCAACAGGGTACTGGTACTCAACTTAACCTTGGCAACACGACGCTTACCATCTCGACCAGGGAATAACTCGATGATCCGTCCCAAACGCCAGAACTGTTTGCGCTTGGTATCATCGAGAACAAAGACAACATCACCCACAGCTAAAGGGCGCGACATGGTCTGTTGGTGCTTGTTCAGCTGACTTAGGTACTCCACCTCCCAACGATTCTTGACATGCTTCAGTGTCTGACTGAGGTTGATATTTAATGCATCTCTTGCTGTTGGTTCTGTGCCGGACGGCATGAAGTTAGCACATGTCACGCCGGTATTCAAGGCTGGAAATCCTCAAGATCCGGGAAATTATCGCCCTGTGTCTCTCCTGCCAATTGTGTCGAAGCTGTTAGAACGAATTGTCCATAGACAACTATCCTCATTTCTGGACAAGGAGAATTTGTACCCTCCCTGTCAGTTTGGCTTTAGACGTCAACATTCAACGGAAGACGCTCTAGTTTTCGTCACGGACACGTTTGTTCGCGCTCGCGATGCCGGACAAATTACTGGTGCTGTGCTCGTGGATATGTCCAAAGCATTTGACAAGGTCAGGCACCAAGTGCTCATTAATGATTTGTTTGAGCTTGGCATATCTGGTTCAGCATTAGTTTGGTTTGCCGACTATTTGTCCAATCGTCGCCAAATAGTGCACATTGCTGAGAACTATAGCCCTCCTTTCCCCTGCATGTGTGGCGTTCCCCAGGGCTCTGTTCTTGGTCCGCTGCTTTTTGTACTCTATGTTCGTTCGATCCAGTCCATTGTCTCCGAGTTTTGTGTGAAAGTTATTCAATTTGCTGACGATATTCTATTGTATGTTTGCGGTACGCAGAAGAATGCGCTTAGCAACTCCCTGTCTGCAGCTGTCTCAGCCATTAGTACCTGGCTGTCAAACCGCAATTTAATTCTAAATGCTCGGAAGACACAAGTGCTCTTCCTGTCTACGCCACATATTACTGACCACCAATTTGCAGTCTACTGCCATGGAGTGCAGCTCAAGCAAGTGACATGTGCAAAGTACCTTGGAATACATTTGGACCAGGATCTTTCTTGGAGCACTCAAGTTGATTCTATGGTCTCCAAACTAGCCAGTAAAATTGGTATTCTGTTCCGAAATCGACACAATATTCCGCTGACTTGCCGAGAAACCTTCGTAAAGTGCCTAGTGTTGCCAGATTTTCTATATGCATCAAATTGTTTTTCTGCTGGCCTTTCCTTAACCCAGTTAGGTAGGCTTGAACGAATGCTAAAGCGAGCTTTGCGTTCAGTGTACGATACTGGTTTTTGTAGCCCATCAAGCCCTTTATTTGCGAGACTTGGTCTAGATCGTTTGGCAACCATGTATTGCAAGAAATTACTGTATCTGACGTGGCGCTGTTTGGAAGGCCGCTGTAGTGTCACATTAAGTCAAATGTTCGAGCGTTTAAATAATGGTCTTGCAACGCGCAGCCTTGTATCACGCACTCTTAAGTTGCCCATGCTCAGAACTGCCTTTGCCCGTCATGGCGCTTCCTTCCAATGTGCTAAGCTGTGGAATGATTTGCACCCTCTAGCTCGCTGTGTGGATAACTCCGCCCGTTTTAAGAAACTGTTACCCCAATGCCTTGCTTTTTCACGCTAGTAATTATGACTTTCAGCTATGCAAAATGCGAACATGATCACCTATCCAATACCGGTAGTCTATTATTATTATTAATTATTCATATCTTTTTGCATCTTTCCCTCGAGTGGGTCTATTGTTATTAGGCAATTGTCTGTTATAGTCACCACTATAAATAAAAATCCAATCCAATCCAAAAGGTAACGCAATATCGCTGACACATGCGTAGCGTCCGGGGTACCTGCTGGCTTCGCTGACGACATCCAAATGTTACCCATCATCATTGCAGGGGTTACTGGTGGCTCATCCAGGCTATCAGACACATAAGTTAACGGACGACTATTCACCACTGCTTCAACCTCATACAAGATGGTCTCAAGCTCCTGAACCTTCAGAAACGCTGTTCCCATTACCTTTTTCAAGGCACTCTTCACTGTACCAACCATTCGCTCATAGAAGCCTCCATGCCATGGTGCAGCTGGAGGATTGAACATCCATGGCACACTCAGTTTTTTATCAGATGCCGCCTTGAACGTTGTAGCGTTGTCAGACCTGATCCGAGACGGCAAACTACGTCTCGCGACAAACTTCCGAAATGCCATCAAGAATGACTCGGTACTTAAACTATCGACCACCTCCAAGTGAACTGCTCTGGTGGTGGCACACACAAACAATGCTATCCATACCTTCGGAGATGACTCACCACGGCGCACGTACAACGGACCAGCATAGTCGATGCCGGTAGTTGCGAACGGCCTCTCGTGAACAACTCGGTCTTCTGGCAGCGGCGGGCAGACTTCTGAGGCAGCCTTAGCCTTGTAGCGGCGGCATGTAAAACATCGCTGAGTAATGTTGCGTAGCGCTCGTCGACCACCGATAATCCAGAATTTCTGACGGATAAACGACAAGACTCCTTCTACACCTTGGTGCATCCTTTCAACATGCATTTTCTCCAACAGCAAATCGGTCAGATGATGTTTGCCTAACAGGACTGGGTGCTTGGCTCCATACGCCAACTCGCTGTGCTGAAGTCGTCCCCCGGCTCTGAGCACTCCATGCTCATCCAGAAACGGTGCAAGCTGATACACCTTCGACCCGGGCTTCACTGGTTGACCTTGCTTGATCAGCTCAAGATCCTCAGCGAAACATGCGGCTTGAACGATGCGGTACAATACGTTGTCTGCTGCAAAATAGAGTTCAGCACGAGGCTCAGTGTGCTTCCACTGCAACATCCGAGTCACCATGCCCTGTGCCCTCGACCATTTACTGAATCGGAGCCACCATTCCTTATCAGATTCTCGACTACAGGTGGTGGCTGACACTCGTACTTCTACACTGGACTCATCTGTAGCTGCGGTTGAGGATGCGGTGGGCCAGTCATTGGGCTCCGTGATCCAGGTTGGTCCGCCCCTCCAGAACGGACTACGGATCTGCTGTGCACTACTCCCACGCGACGGTAAATCTGCTGGGTTGTGAAGGCCCGGGCAATGGTTCCACACAATGCCGACCTTCTTCGATATCTCTTGGACTTGACTGACGCGGTTAGCCACAAATGTTTTCCATTTGTACGATGGATTACTGATCCAATGAACGGTAGTGAGACTGTCAGTCCAGCCATAGACTTGCGTGACGGTAACACGCAGCTCCTTCACCACAAACTCAGCGTAGCGAGCCGCTAAACATACTGCTTGTAACTCAAGGCGGGCTAACGTGGGTGGAGACACGGGTACCACTTTGGCCTTGGCAAATACCAAGTGCGACTGTCCATTTACGACTGCATACAAACAACATCCAAACGCTTTCTCACTGGCATCGGCGAAGGCATGAAGCGCAATCGGCGTGTCAAGATTGCAGCAAATCCAACGTGGTATGTCAATGCTCACCACTTCGGCCAACTCTCCCCACCATTGCGCACATGCGGCTGCGATGCCATCAAGCAACTTATCATCCCAGTCGCCTCCGACTTTCCAGGCTTGCTTTAGCAGTATCTTTCCCGGCACAACTGCCGGTGCTGCTAGACCTAGCGGATCAAACACTGACGCAACACACTTGAGGAGGGATCGCCGGGTCCAAACAGACGGCCTATCGGACTCGCCTAGCGCTGCTATGCTGAGCAAGTCATCACTGGTTTTCCATTTCAGACCGAGGACTTTATCTCCGGCCTCTGGATCGCACGGGATTTCGTTGCCTCGCCACTTGCGTAACTCCATGCCAGCATCCGTAAGCACACGCACGCTGAACTCTTGCATCTCCTTGGCTTCCGAGGCATTTGACACACTAGAGACCAAATCGTCAACGTAGAAACTCGTGAGCAAGAGATCAATACGATCTCGCTCTTTGGGTGCAGACAACGCCCGTAGCTCCTTCAAGTGATGCTGAATCACCGCAGTAAGCATGTACGGCGAGCAGTTTACGCCAAATGGCAGTTTCGTTAGCCTCCAGGTTAACAGTTCATCACTGTCGCTTCGACCGGGCCACAAGAAACGCAGGTACGGACGGTCTTCGGGATTAACCGCGACCATGAAGAAAGCCTTGCGGATGTCCGCTTGCAGCGCGCTCTTATATTCACGGAACCGTAATAGCATACCTGCGAGACTCGGCAATAGCGACGGTCCAGGGTCAACCATGTCGTTCAACGACTTGCCATCTGGAGCCGTCGCCGAGGCATTGAACACCACTCTTAACTTCGTGGTTGCAGCGTGCTCGCGGAATACACCATGATGCGGTACATAGTACCCGGCATCGCTCTGACATGGCTCCAGCTCAATTGCTCCAAGCTCGCGGTACTCCCTGATCAGCACATCATCATAGAGCGCACGCTTCCCATTCCTCTTCAGCTTTTCAAGAAGCCGCGTTGCGATGACTCTAGCTTGAGCAAAGTTATCCGTTGGGCGACGCTCATTTCGCCACAAGAGACCCACTTGGTACCCGCAGCCCTGGCGACATAGCGGGAACGATGGCAGGTGCTGATGTTGTTCTGGAGGTTCATCCAACTGCCATAGTTGTTCAATGTGGGCTGTGACACATGACACGGTCACCGGCTGACTGTTTCGACTTGGTGCAGACGCTGGACCAGATAATACATTACCTATCTCTGTGTTCCACACCGTCTCACCATTAACTTCCTTCTTGCTGTGCAGTACCGCGTTGATATAGTCTGCACCAATCAGCATATGTATTTCGTCTGATGTCCCTTGTTGAGGCTTGTCACTCAGCTCTACTCCCCAACTGTGCCACTGGGCAATGGTCTGCGGACTTGCGCACTTCAGGTCCATCTCAAGCGTTGGTTTCACGAACGCGCGTACCCGAATGCTAGCGGAGCTACCCTGGATCGTGATGGCGTACTTATCCATGCGCTGTTGGGTTGGTTCCGCGCCGAACGGCTTCACCTCTACATTTTCAACCCCAACGTGTTCTGCATCGATTGCTGACACCAACGCTGCAGTCACGAATGACGCCTCAGCACCCGAGTCCAGGAACACGCGAACCTTCGCGTTTCGAGTTCTTCCCTCAACTCGTGCCACTCCGGTCATCAGCCGCACACTTGGCGAGTGTAGACAGCACGACCCAACATTCTTCTCCGTAACTATCTCAGTCGGTTTCTCCCGGCTGTAACCTGCTCTATCCAACACCTCATGTATTAGCAGGTGGTGTTTCCTCTGGCATTTCGTGCATCTCGAGCCTGACCGACATTCTCTGGCCATATGGCCATACTTAAGGCAGTTCCAGCAGAGTCTCTCTCGCTGCAGAAAACCCTTTCTCCCTTCCAGTGGCAGCGACTTTAGCTGCTTCTCTGCATCTGCGACCGATATCGCCATGCACTGTGCCGACGCCGTGGGCCTTGGCACGGGTCGTTCTACTGGCTTCCTGGCAGTATCACCCTGTCGTCCGTGCGCGACCTGGTAAGACGCGCCGTGCTCCTGTACCTGGCGCAGTGACATCCTGTAGCACTGCCGTTCGACCAGGTACGTCTTCATCTCAGGTCCGCATTGCTCCAAGATTACCTGCTTTGCCATTGCTTGCAGCACCGGGGACATTTTTCCTATATCGGCGCTATACTTGGTGTCCACCTCGCCATCTTCTGTCTTAGCGAGTGTGGCCCACACTTCTACTTCTCGGCAAACACGGACAACGTATTGGTGAAACGACTCATCTGACCGCTGCTTGCCTGTCAGCAATGTCTTCCACGCTTTATCCGGAGTCTTTCCGGGCGAGGCGAGCAACTCTCGCTTCGCTTCCTCGTAATTATTGCATCCAATACATATCCTCTCCGCTTTGCTACCCGCTAGCGCGATGCGCAGTCGCAGCAACCATTCGCTTTCTTCGAACTCGTTCTTGGAGCAGATGTCCTCGAACAGGTCAAGATACTGCTCCAATGGCTGCGTTCCATCATATGAGGGGATTTTCATCAACGGTTGACGCCCACCGCTGTGACTGGGAGATTCCTCTGTATCTCCCATCGCGGCTTTACCATCACCCTCATACGCAGTGGCGATGCGCTCGTTAATCTCCTTTAGTGTTTTGTCAAACTCGGTGCGGAGCGCCTCCTCTCGCCGTCTGGCACTGCGCTCCTCACGCTCCTCGTACTGTTGGAGCCTCTGCTCCACATGTTCCATCAACAACTCGCCTTCTAATCCTAACCGAACTCCATTGGCGATAAAGCTGGCTTCCAAATTGTGTAGTTGCTCTGCCATGCTCGCTCCTATCCTGGCGTGGTCGCCAAATGTTGTGAACCCTCTAAGATTCTCTAAATTGTCAGGATCGTACGACCACACGGCACGAGGACAACTCTTTTCCTTTACACAGTATATTTCACTTCATCTGATAATTAACAATGAACACTAATAACACCAGCTATTTATAGCATGCAGAAACAGCGTACATGCAAACATAAGCAGATAAAACTGGACATAACAGCGCACACAACGCATATAGCGTATGCCATGCAGCAACATCAGCGGTACGGCGGAGTCGAAATACAACATTTCAACGAATACAATGCCATAAGCGCGAAGGCCTTTCCCAATTGAGAACTGGTGGTTTACAACAGCTGTATTGATAACGTGGCAGATAACTGGGGCAAGTTCCCAGCTCCCATACTTCAATAGCTCTGCTGGAAGGCCTGATGCGACAATAGCTGATATGTCAACTCCCTGTCGGACAGCTGTATTGATAACGTGGCAGATAACTGGGGCAAGTTCCCAGCTCCCATACTTCAATAGCTCTGCTGGAAGGCCATCTGGTCCTGCCGCTGTATTGTTTTTCATCCTGGACAATGCTGCTGTGATCTCCATGGTGGTAACTGGATTTTCTTATTGGTTCCATTTGTTCCACAGGGACTACCGGTGTTGTTGCATTGTTGACTGAAGCTGCTTGGAACAGCGCCTGGAAATAATCACGAACCCTGTTGGCTTTGGCCTGGTCTTGGGCGAGCGTAAATCCTTCTGGCGTGTTCACTATGAGAGCTGCATGCGTCTTCTTCCGAAACATCTATGCCACTTGGAACATTTTAATGCTGTCTGGTGTTAACTCCACTTCTTCCTCCATTCTGTCCAGTTTCTAATTGGCATCTTCTCTGCATTGCCGGTGGATCTGGTCGGAGATCCGGTTTTTCTTTGTCTTTAGTTCGTTTCGGTGGTCAGCATCCACACACTTGTTCTGAAGTTGTATTCTTACTTTCTTCTGGTGATTTGAGCTTGAATGGTTGGGTTGTTGTCTGCAAATCCTTGTCTGGTCCTGACTCTAAATCCAAGTGCTGATTCAGCTTCTAGCTTGACAGCACCTGTTGCTTGTGTCCATGTTTGGATGGGGTCGTGGCTTCTGGCTTCGCAATCACTTTCATCGTCAGTGGTAGTCAACTTCTGCTGCAGTGTGGTTGACCAGTGCTTTTTTACCGCATCATCTTGCAAGCGTCCCAGCGCTAGTGGACGCGGACCTGATGCTGACTTTTCATAGATATTGAAGATTAGATCCAAGCATATCTCGCTGATTACAGGTTTATGATCACTGCATAGTGTTGTACCGCCGTAGGAACGTGCTCTCTTGATAAGTGGCTTGCACTGTTTCGGGGCCAGCACATACTCAATCATATTGTAGATAGTCCGTGTACCACCCCAGTCAACCACCAGAAACCGAAGCCGGCCTTCACGCCAGGATCCACCATGGATGACACCAGTGCTCAGGTGCGGGCATTAAGAGAAAGCATGACCTCTACAGCATCTATAAAAAATACCCTACCCCGTCCAATGCAACGCAGTACAAACGTCAGCGGAATATAGCAAAAACGTTATCACGTGTAGCCCATAAAGAATACATCCAGTCCATTACTACTTCTCTCACCAACAGCCAGCGTCCATCACTTCACTCATTTATAAGAACTTTCGTAAATCAGCATCGTCATTGGGTTCTAGTCCAACAGTGTTGTGAACCCTCTAAGATTCTCTAAATTGTCAGGATCGTACGACCACACGGCACGAGGACAACTCTTTCCTTTACACAGTATATTTCACTTCATCGAGTAATTAACAATGAACACTAATAACACCAGCTATTTATAGCATGCAAAAAACAGCGTACATGCAAAACATAAGCATATAAAACTGGACATAACAGCGTATACAGCAAAACGCACACAACGCATATAGCGTATGCCATGCAGCAACATCAGCGGTACGGCGGAGTCGAAAAACAACATTGCAACGAATACAATGCCATAAGCGCGAAGGCCTTTCTCAATTGAGAACTGGTGGTTTACAACATTCTCCCCACCAAAGGGCTTCTCACCGCCGTACAACAATGCACACAAGTCAAAAACGATCCGGGGCTCTGACTACGCGCCCAGAACGCGTTATCTCCTGCTGCCGTGTTGTTGGTAACGGTGCTGACGGTTCATACGCTGGCTGCTGAGGGACGATAACAGGTTGAGCGGTATCTGCAAGCCCAGGAGCCACGTCCTGTGACGATACTTCTAACGGCACTAACCTTTGGATCGGCCTCAACAGGGTACTGGTACTCAACTTAACCTTGGCAACACGACGCTTACCATCTCGACCAGGGAATAACTCGATGATCCGTCCCAAACGCCAGAACTGTTTGCGCTTGGTATCATCGAGAACAAAGACAACATCACCCACAGCTAAAGGGCGCGACATGGTCTGTTGGTGCTTGTTCAGCTGACTTAGGTACTCCACCTCCCAACGATTCTTGACATGCTTCAGTGTCTGACTGAGGTAACGCAATATCGCTGACACATGCGTAGCGTCCGGGGTACCTGCTGGCTTCGCTGACGACATCCAAATGTTACCCATCATCATTGCAGGGGTTACTGGTGGCTCACCCAGGCTATCAGACACATAAGTTAACGGACGACTATTCACCACTGCTTCAACCTCATACAAGATGGTCTCAAGCTCCTGAACCTTCAGAAACGCTGTTCCCATTACCTTTTTCAAGGCACTCTTCACTGTACCAACCATTCGCTCATAGAAGCCTCCATGCCATGGTGCAGCTGGAGGATTGAACATCCATGGCACACTCAGTTTTTTATCAGATGCCGCCTTGAACGTTGTAGCGTTGTCAGACCTGATCCGAGACGGCAAACTACGTCTCGCGACAAACTTCCGAAATGCCATCAAGAATGACTCGGTACTTAAACTATCGACCACCTCCAAGTGAACTGCTCTGGTGGTGGCACACACAAACAATGCTATCCATACCTTCGGAGATGACTCACCACGGCGCACGTACAACGGACCAGCATAGTCGATGCCGGTAGTTGCGAAAGGTCTCTCGTGAACAACTCGGTCTTCTGGCAGCGGCGGGCAGACTTCTGAGGCAGCCTTAGCCTTGTAGCGGCGGCATGTAAAACATCGCTGAGTAATGTTGCGTAGCGCTCGTCGACCACCGATAATCCAGAATTTCTGACGGATAAACGACAAGACTCCTTCTACACCTTGGTGCATCCTTTCAACATGCATTTTCTCCAACAGCAACTCGGTCAGATGATGTTTGCCTAACAGGACTGGGTGCTTGGCTCCATACGCCAACTCGCTGTGCTGAAGTCGTCCCCCGGCTCTGAGCACTCCATGCTCATCCAGAAACGGTGCAAGCTGATACACCTTCGACCCAGGCTTCACTGGTTGACCTTGCTTGATCAGCTCAAGATCCTCAGCGAAACATGCGGCTTGAACGATGCGGTACAATACGTTGTCTGCTGCAAAATAGAGTTCAGCACGAGGCTCAGTGTGCTTCCACTGCAACATCCGAGTCACCATGCCCTGTGCCCTCGACCATTTACTGAATCGGAGCCACCATTCCTTATCAGATTCTCGACTACAGGTGGTGGCTGACACTCGTACTTCTACACTGGACTCATCTGTAGCTGCGGTTGAGGATGCGGTGGGCCAGTCATTGGGCTCCGTGATCCAGGTTGGTCCGCCCCTCCAGAACGGACTACGGATCTGCTGTGCACTACTCCCACGCGACGGTAAATCTGCTGGGTTGTGAAGGCCCGGGCAATGGTTCCACACAATGCCGACCTTCTTGTTGTTGTTGTTGTTGTTGTTGTAGAAGTTTATTTAACGTCGCACCACAAACAGGCGATTTCGCCTCCTTTGATACATGTGGACGACAGAAGGAATGGAGAGAGGGGGGGGACAGAAGTATGGAGAGAGGAAGGGTAGAAATAAATAAGCAATCAACCTCAGGGCTACACCAAAGCAAAAACGGAATGGGAACATACTATATACAAAATAGCTTCATACATATATTGCAAAACACGTTTACTATTCTTCAGTCCGCTATACCACAGAAACACACTAGCCGAAAAGCATTTAAAGTTTTAAACGGAGCCATGATGCGCTTTTAGCAGGGCACAGAACTGAAGGTGGCTGGGCTCGGAACGGAGATCAGGCGGGAGCTGGTTCCACAGGACTGCGCCGATGAACTGCATGGTCGCTCGACCCGCAGGACCGGGCCAAAATGGTACTCGAACGAGGTGATGTGCTGCTCCCCGAGTGCGGTCACCAGTAACTCTCACGAAGAAGCTGGTGAAGAGGGAGCTAGCTCGGGAGAACAGACAACGACGGACAAAGATGAGGAGCTTAATGTTAAACATGTCCTCCAGGGTGGTGATATCTCTTGGACTTGACTGACGCGGTTAGCCACAAATGTTTTCCATTTATACGATGGATTACTGATCCAATGAACGGTAGTGAGACTGTCAGTCCAGCCATAGACTTGCGTGACGGTCACACGCAGCTCCTTCACCACAAACTCAGCGTAGCGAGCCGCTAGACATACTGCTTGTAACTCAAGGCGGGCTAACGTGGGTGGAGACACGGGTACCACTTTGGCCTTGGCAAATACCAAGTGCGACTGTCCATTTACGACTGCATACAAACAACATCCAAACGCTTTCTCACTGGCATCGGCGAAGGCATGAAGCGCAATCGGCGTGTCAAGATTGCAGCAAATCCAACGTGGTATGTCAATGCTCACCACTTCGGCCAACTCTCCCCACCATTGCGCACATGCGGCTGCGATGCCATCAAGCAACTTATCATCCCAGTCGCCTCCGACTTTCCAGGCTTGCTTTAGCAGTATCTTTCCCGGCACAACTGCCGGTGCTGCTAGACCTAGCGGATCAAACACTGACGCAACACACTTGAGGAGGGATCGCCGGGTCCAAACAGACGGCCTATCGGACTCGCCTAGCGCTGCTATGCTGAGCAAGTCATCACTGGTTTTCCATTTCAGACCGAGGACTTTATCTCCGGCCTCTGGATCGCACGGGATTTCGTTGCCTCGCCACTTGCGTAACTCCATGCCAGCATCCGTAAGCACACGCACGCTGAACTCTTGCATCTCCTTGGCTTCCGAGGCATTTGACACACTAGAGACCAAATCGTCAACGTAGAAACTCGTGAGCAAGAGATCAATACGATCTCGCTCTTTGGGTGCAGACAACGCCCGTAGCTCCTTCAAGTGATGCTGAATCACCGCAGTAAGCATGTACGGCGAGCAGTTTACGCCAAATGGCAGTTTCGTTAGCCTCCAGGTTAACAGTTCATCACTGTCGCTTCGACCGGGCCACAAGAAACGCAGGTACGGACGGTCTTCGGGATTAACCGCGACCATGAAGAAAGCCTTGCGGATGTCCGCTTGCAGCGCGCTCTTATATTCACGGAACCGTAATAGCATACCTGCGAGACTCGGCAATAGCGACGGTCCAGGGTCAACCATGTCGTTCAACGACTTGCCATCTGGAGCCGTCGCCGAGGCATTGAACACCACTCTTAACTTCGTGGTTGCAGCGTGCTCGCGGAATACACCATGATGCGGTACATAGTACCCGGCATCGCTCTGACATGGCTCCAGCTCAATTGCTCCAAGCTCGCGGTACTCCCTGATCAGCACATCATCATAGAGCGCACGCTTCCCATTCCTCTTCAGCTTTTCAAGAAGCCGCGTTGCGATGACTCTAGCTTGAGCAAAGTTATCCGTTGGGCGACGCTCATTTCGCCACAAGAGACCCACTTGGTACCCGCAGCCCTGGCGACATAGCGGGAACGATGGCAGGTGCTGATGTTGTTCTGGAGGTTCATCCAACTGCCATAGTTGTTCAATGTGGGCTGTGACACATGACACGGTCACCGGCTGACTGTTTCGACTTGGTGCAGACGCTGGACCAGATAATACATTACCTATCTCTGTGTTCCACACCGTCTCACCATTAACTTCCTTCTTGCTGTGCAGTACCGCGTTGATATAGTCTGCACCAATCAGCATATGTATTTCGTCTGATGTCCCTTGTTGAGGCTTGTCACTCAGCTCTACTCCCCAACTGTGCCACTGGGCAATGGTCTGCGGACTTGCGCACTTCAGGTCCATCTCAAGCGTTGGTTTCACGAACGCGCGTACCCGAATGCTAGCGGAGCTACCCTGGATCGTGATGGCGTACTTATCCATGCGCTGTTGGGTTGGTTCCGCGCCGAACGGCTTCACCTCTACATTTTCAACCCCAACGTGTTCTGCATCGATTGCTGACACCAACGCTGCAGTCACGAATGACGCCTCAGCACCCGAGTCCAGGAACACGCGAACCTTCGCGTTTCGAGTTCTTCCCTCAACTCGTGCCACTCCGGTCATCAGCCGCACACTTGGCGAGTGTAGACAGCATGACCCAACATTCTTCTCCGTTACTATCTCAGTCGGTTTCTCCCGGTTATAACCTGCTCTATCCAACACCTCATGTATTAGCAGGTGGTGTTTCCTCTGGCATTTCGTGCATCTCGAGCCTGACCGACATTCTCTGGCCATATGGCCATACTTAAGGCAGTTCCAGCAGAGTCTCTCTCGCTGCAGAAAACCCTTTCTCCCTTCCAGTGGCAGCGACTTTAGCTGCTTCTCTGCATCTGCGACCGATATCGCCATGCACTGTGCCGACGCCGTGGGCCTTGGCACGGATCGTTCTACTGGCTTCCTGGCAGTATCACCCTGTCGTCCGTGCGCGACCTGGTAAGACGCGCCGTGCTCCTGTACCTGGCGCAGTGACATCCCGTAGCACTGCCGTTCGACCAGGTACGTCTTCATCTCAGGTCCGCATTGCTCCAAGATTACCTGCTTTGCCATTGCTTGCAGCACCGGGGACATTTTACCTATATCGGCGCTATACTTGGTGTCCACCTCGCCATCTTCTGTCATAGCGAGTGTGGCCCACACTTCTACTTCTCGGCAAACACGGACAACGTATTGGTGAAACGACTCGTCTGACCGCTGCTTGCCTGTCAGCAATGTCTTCCACGCTTTATCCGGAGTCTTTCCGAGCGAGGCGAGCAACTCTCGCTTCGCTTCCTCGTAATTATTGCATCCAATACATATCCTCTCCACTTTGCTACCCGCTAGCGCGATGCGCAGTCGCAGCAGCCATTCGCTTTCTTCGAACTCGTTCTTGGAGCAGATGTCCTCGAACAGGTCAAGATAACGCTCCAATGGCTGCGTTCCATCATATGAGGGGATTTTCATCAACGGTTGACGCCCCCCGCTGTTACTGGGAGCTTCCTCTGTACCTCCCATCGCGGCTTTACCATCACCCTCATACGCATTGGCGATGCGCTCGTTAATCTCCTTTAGTGTTTTGTCAAACTCGGTGCGGAGCGCCTCCTCTCGCCGTCTGGCACTGCGCTCCTCACGCTCCTCGTACTGTTGGAGCCTCTGCTCCACATGTTCCATCAACAACTCGCCTTCTAATCCTAACCGAACTCCATTGGCGATAAAGCTGGCTTCCGAATTGTGTAGTTGCTCTGCCATGCTCGCTCCTATCCTGGCGTGGTCGCCAAATGTTGTGAACCCTCTAAGATTCTCTAAATTGTCAGGATCGTACGACCACACGGCACGAGGACAACTCTTTCCTTTACACAGTATATTTCACTTCATCGAGTAATTAACAATGAACACTAATAACACCAGCTATTTATAGCATGCAAAAAACAGCGTACATGCAAAACATAAGCATATAAAACTGGACATAACAGCGTATACAGCAAAACGCACACAACGCATATAGCGTATGCCATGCAGCAACATCAGCGGTACGGCGGAGTCTAAATACAACATTGCAACGAATACAATGCCATAAGCGCGAAGGCCTTTCCCAATTGAGAACCGGTGGTTTGCAACAAACAGCAATCACACGGTCTGACCAAAGTTCCGCCACTGCGCCTCTTGATATTGCGGATGCTCTGAATGAGCAGTTTACCAGCTTCTGCGTTAAGGATAGACCTGAATGGTTAGTTCCTCCTATCCACCAAGTACCTGTAGAGTCAACGTTTACATCGCTGACGATTTCATCCCGTACTGTAACCAGATATATACGCAGTCTCCCCAATAAGAAGTCTCCTGGTTACGATGGTATACCAAACGAAACCCTGAAACACCTCCAAGACAGCCTAGCATATCCGTTATCGCTGCTCTTTAACATCTCTCTGTCGTCTGGAATCTTTCCCTCCGCATGGAAATACGCATTAGTGGTCCCAATTTATAAGCGCAAAGGCTGCCGGTCGGATGCAACGAACTACAGACCCATCTCCCTACTGTGCTGTATTTCAAAGCTGTTTGAGCGCATTGTGTACGATCAGCTATATCGACACTTGTCCCCGTACTTGCATACCATGCAGTCTGGTTTCCGGAGCGGGGACTCCACAGCTCTGCACCTAGTCCACCTAATCCAAAACATCATGCAGTCCCGACATTTGAAAGAACATACTGGCATGTGCTTCTTTGACCTGGCGAAAGCCTTTGACACTGTTTGGCATAGAGGCCTGATTGCCAAGTTGGGTGCCTATGGCATTGGTGGCAACCTGCTTTGTTTCTTTGAAAGCTACCTAACTGACAGGTTACAGGCTGTACGCGTCGGCAACACCCTCTCGTCTCCCCAGGCAATTAATTCTGGTGTGCCACAGGGGTCAATCCTGGGGCCACTATTCTTTTTAGTCTACGTCAATGATCTACCGATGTCTGTCCCTGATGTTTCACTGTTCGCCGATGACACCAAAGTTTCCGCTTCAAGTAGTTGCAAGCAATTGCTAGTCAATGACCTCCAGAAAAAGATAAACTCCACCATCTCTTGGATGTCGACTTGGAAGCTGAGACCGAACACTAGTAAGACCAAAGTGATGTTCTTCTGTAGCGGTGCTAGTGATCAGATCTGTGATGTGTCTTTATCATGTCCTGGCAGCTCATCGACCATAGAATTTGTCCATGAACATAAGCACCTTGGTATAATTATTGACGACTGTCTAACACGGGCTCCTCATGTAGACTATATTTGCAAGAAAACTAGGAGTGTTCTCGGCATACTATATCCTCATCGTTCTCATTTGCCAAATACATGCCGTTCTATGTTTTATCGCTCGTATCTATTACCTGTTTTCCAGTATGCATGTCAGTCTTGGTGTAGTCTAAGTCAACATCTGGTGAACAAACTTGAAATCCAACATAAATCTCTTCTTAAAATATTGTTTAACAAGCAGCGTTTATTTCCTAGTCTTGAGCTCTATTGTATCAGCAATACTCAGCCACTGCAAGATAATCGCAAACAGCAGCTTTGCGTTTTGATCCACAGAATTCGCCTAGGTAAAATTCCCATTCATCTCTCCGTATTCAATTGGTTTTCTCTGTCCCGGTCCACTCGTAATAGTCTCTCACTTCCCCGTGCTAATTCAGCCGCATTTACCAACTCTCCTCTGTTTTTGTCCTACAGCCTTTGGCTGCAACTTCCCCAGCATGTTAAGACATCAAAATGTCTTTCCAGCTTTAAAAATGCACTCCGATCGCATAATGTAGTACGATAGGATCTCATTGCTGGATTCTTGTCTATCCTTCTTTC
This sequence comes from Sycon ciliatum, assembly GCF_964019385.1. NCBI lineage: Eukaryota > Metazoa > Porifera > Calcarea > Leucosolenida > Sycettidae > Sycon > Sycon ciliatum. The sequence goes on from NC_088644.1 coordinate 45,536,014, forward strand.
TTCTCTTTTTCTATATTCCTTTCTTTTCTTTTCTTGCCGTGGTTGGCTATCACCCCTCTCTCGCACTTTGCGTGCCAATTGGTCATGAACCACGAGTTGAGTGAAATAAAAAAAATAAAATAAAAAAGTACCACCTGTTGCATTGGAGTCTTTGATCCAACCAGTCCATGTAGTTCGGTTGCGCTGAGAGTATCGAAACAGGCTGTTTGCGATGACTAGACCCTGAGCGTTTGCCCAGCTGACAAGAGCTTCTCCGTTTTCGTTACACATACCTCTTGCATATTGCCCCAGGCACGGTGCTGCCTGGACACTCACCTTGCTATAAACAACGCCTCCTGCATAGCATGCATGCTCACCTCCACCCCGCAGTCCTGACCGGCACACAGCTGGGAGCAGCCAAAAACCTGCTGAACCACAGGGCCAACAACGGACACAATTGCTTTCCCCACAATGCGACGAACAACCTCGCCAATGCCAATTGGTCTGACACCGGGCCGCTTGTCCAAGGGCAGCAAGCGACATGCAGTGAACGCCATCAATGCACCAGCATCAATATGCTCACTTACTTACTAAACCTTAACTAACTTACTAAACCTTCATATTACAAGGCCATGCAGTGGTGGTCATTTGGAGAGAGTCCACCAACATAATTACTCTTACGCACACACGCACATATTATACCTAGATATACTCTCTCTCACTCACACTCAGGCATATACAGACACGTACACTCACACCAGCGCTCAGGTTTACTCACATCTTCCAAGAAAGTAACTTAGTTCAAGTACTTTAAAGTAAAAGAGACGATGACGCAAGAGAGACGAAAGCCGAAGCTTCCGCATGAAGGCGAAGGCAAGAGAGAGAGAGAGAGAGAGAGAGAGGGAGAGAGAGAGAGAGAGAGCTAGAAAGGCGATTACCATAATATCTAACTACGGGCAGGAGGCTGATCCCCCCGTAGATATACGAACTATAGGACAAATAATGAACCATGGTACACCCGCATGCCGCAGTGTACCAATTTGCAAACCTTAGCAATAATGTGTATAAACTGTATCACAAAGAGCGGGGGGCACCTAAGGAAATAACAGGGTATACCAAATAAGGAAGGCGTCAGGCCTTGTGTGAAGACATACAAGTAAAATAAAGGCGATTATGAATCCGTTTATGGGAGATATATAATCAGACACCTAAAAAAGGCAGACTTGTCACGTAGAGGCCTAAAAGGCAATGTGGCATGGATACGACACCTTGACCACATACTCAAATACGAAACCAAAGTGCGGAGCGAGACGTGGATTGAACCGCCAGTGATCTCCTTGGCTGACCAAACTTGCGGCCACTTCATCAGAACCTAGCGCTTGAACGGCTTCTCTTAGCTCGCGCTCTGTACAGACAAAGTTAGTCCCGTTTTCTGACACGACCTCAGCTGGCACGCCTCTGCGCTTGCAGAGGGTGAATGCTAACAGAAATGACTCAGTGTCCAAGCCATACGCCATCTCGAAATGACAGGCTCGAGATTGCAAACAAGAGAAGACACAGAGGTACCTCTTGGGCTTGGTCTCGCCACGTCCTTGTTTTGTCCGGAACGCACCGGCATAGTCAACTGCCACTCTTGAAAATGCTCCGTACAGTGGAGCTGTTCGGAATGGCGGGAGCGGTGCTATCTGCTGCGAAGCCACAGTGGCCCGCTGCTTCTTGCAGAGCACACAGTGTGCACGGTGAGATCGTGTGACAACCTTGCCACGGATGATCCAAAACTGCATCAGGTTTGTCAAGAGGTGGTTTGGGCCAACACTGTGATCATACTTGCGATCTTCGGTGTCGACTATCAGCTGAGTAATCCGATGGTGCTGTGGCAAGATTATCGGATGCCGGGTATGCTCAGGCCAGTGGCTGGCAGTCTTCAGACGACCTCCAAGCGTAGCACACACGGGTAGTCCTTGTCGAGGACTGAATTCAGCCGTAGCAGCGGGTCATTCGCTGCAAAGGACTTCCCTGACGTCAGCTGCCGGTACGAAGCGGGATAGCTCTCTGCTTGTACGATCGCATACCAATGACATTCGGCACGCTGAAGCTCATCAGACTTCAACCCCACAGAGTCGACTGCTGTACTTGCTGGTTCCGGATACCCTCTGGTGCTACGATGACGTCGACGACACCGGTTGATGAAACGGTTGCACCAGGCCATCACTCTTACTAGTCGTTTCCATGACGAGTAGTTGTCGGGGTGGAGACGATACACCTCCGCTGACACTTGCTGCACAGCGAACACCGTCACTTGCGCTCGCGTTAACATTCCGGGAAACTCCTTTGGCACGGTTATCTGACGAGACGGCCACTCAGTGTGCTGGTGGACGAGGAACTCGGGGCCGCTCCACCAAACTGAATAACAGGCTAGCTGGGCTGCTGTGAAGCCTCTGGTGCCCTTATCGGCTGGGTTCAGCTTTCCAGGAACGTGGTTCCACTGGTTGCCAGCTGAATACTCTTGTACTTCAGCTATCCGGTTGCCCACGTCGACTTTAAACTTTCTGGAATGTGCTCTCACCCAGTAAAGCACATTCATCGAGTCGGACCAGCAGGTGGCATCAGCCTGCGGCAGATCTAGCGCGTCATTCACTGTCTTGGCCGGGCAAACTCCAAGCACGGCACCCTTCACCTCCAGCTTCGGATACGACATATTCTTAATGGGACAAAGACGCGCCTTGGCGAGTGCTAGCGTCACTCGCACGTTGCCGTCTGGTTACACAGCACAGACGTACACGTTAGCGGCGTAGGCGGCATCTGAAGTATCCGTGAACACGTGTAGCGACAATGTAGTGACAGACACCTCGACCTCGCGACCCGGATACTTGAAGCAGCGCGGCGCATGGATCAGCGCCAGATCTCCCACTGCAGCTCGCTAAGCCAGGATATCCATCTCCGCGTGTGCTCAGCGTCCAGTTGATCATCCCAGCCCACGCCGAGGATGCACAGCTCCTGGAACATGACACGAGAGCGAGCTGACGGACCAAAAGCGTGTCCAACTGCGAGCAATGGGACACTGCTTTGCTTGCAGGAAGCCAGGCCACCTCGCTAAAGACTGTTCTGAGGGTGGACAGCGATACCCAAAAGCTGGTCGCCAGTAAGAAAAGGAGTGCGCTTAATGCCGATGACACAAGCACCCACGCCGTTACCAGTTGCTAGCCGGGTCAGAGCTCTGGACGTTGAAGACGTTGCTCTCCAGGAACCTACGGAGCCGGAGGCACCCATAGCTGTAGGAAATTGCCCCGTTGCAGAAAGGTGGCATGTCAGCAACGTCAGCGTCGGTAATGAACCTGAACACGATCTACTTCGCGTACAGGGAAAGATCGGCGGTCGCCGTGCAGTGATGCTGATAGATTCCGGTTCGACGCATGACTTCATTGCAGACGGTTTTGTTCGAAAGTTTCTTGACACGGGTGCAAGCTCAAAAATGCTGAACGTAACATTGGCGGACGGCTCGACCAGCGAGGTCCCGCAGATTTCCACACGAACGCTAAAGGTGACAGTCGGGGGCTTCAGTGAGAAACAGCACTTTACTGTGTATCACCTGACTCGCTACGACGCTATTTTTGGCAAGCTGTGGCTTACAAGGAACAATCCCAGCATCAACTTCCGTACGAACGAAGTTCAGCTGGACGGTGAGCCCTTTGTTGCCAAATTGCCTTCAGCTAACCCGGCGACAGCTGACCAGACAACTGTGGAAAGCATGTTTATCAGTGGCCGACAAGCTCGTCATGCCCAGAGGAGTGGAGCAGAGGGGTTTCTTGCATGGGTCACTGCTGCAAACGAGGAGAATCGTTCCGGGCCACAACTCCAGGAATCAGAGCAACAGGACATCCAGAACCTGCTCAAGAGGTACCAGGAATTATTTCCAGATGAGCCGCCGAATGAGCTTCCACCGAAGAGACCAGTCGACCATGAAATCCAGATAGACCTGACAGTTGACGCTGCAACAGTTTCTACAATTACCGCTGCAAACTTCTGGCCCCGGCCACTTTATGCCAGGCAATGGCGTTTCAAAGAAAGCAGTGGAGCACGCCATGATAATTCTAGCCCACCTGCCAAAACTGATGACATCACCAAGTCTGACCCTCCTCCTCAGAACAATGATAGTCTCCCACCTGCCGACCCTCTCCTGAGCAATGACCAGTAAGACGTTGAAATTGCTGGTTACGAATGCCTTTGGTATCCGATCAAAGTTTGGCGAATTTCAACATACCCTTCTGGCATCTGATGCAGATATTGCTGTAGTCACAGAAACCAAGCTGACCCTGGATAAGATGACGCAAGCTGAAGTGACTCTTCCTGGGTACTCCCCTCCAGTAAGACGAGACCGAACACCACAGGGTGGAGGCGTGGCTGTGTGAGTGAAATCCCACCTTGCTTTTCAAGAACTGGAAGCTGTTCCAACCCTTGATCAAGACGTTGTATGGCTTTCTATCCGCATAAGACCTGGCCGCAAAGTTGTCTTGTGTGCTGCCTACCGCCCAGGGTCTCTTCCTGGCAACGATATCAGTATGGTAGATTACTTGGACCAGACCATTGACGTTGCCCGGGTGGATGCACAGCACCTCATCATCGCTGGCGATTTCAATGCGCACAACACTGCCTGGCTGGGCAGCAGTAGAACAACTCCAGCTGGGGAGAAACTGGAGGACCTCTGCGCACTACATCACCTCCAGCAGCATGTGACGGAGCCTACTCGTGGAAATGCCCTCCTCGACCTCATCATGAGTGACCTGGGCAACCCGACGGTCCGGCTCGGCCCCCCAATTGGTAGATCTGACCACGCCACCATCTTGGCAGAATTCAAAACAGAACTATGTCGAGAGCCCAAGACGCCCAGAACAGTCTGGCAATATGGCCGCGCTGACTGGGACAGACTAAACCACCACCTTAGGAGTGTTGACTGGGATGCCCTGATGTCTGAGGATGCAAATAGCAGCTGCACCAATATTACCTCTGCCATCATAGGTGGAATGAACCAGTTTATCCCATCCGTACTTCTCTGTACTCGGCCCTCTGATCCCGCTTGGTGGACGCCAGCTTGCAGCAAGGCCGTGAAGGCGAAACAGAGTGCCTGGAAGTCCCTCAAGAGACGACCAGACTCGCCCCAATGTCAAGCTTACTATACTCTCGCTGTCCACCGGTCTTCTGATTGCCTAGGTGATGCCCAGAATCACCATCTAGCAATAGTCCGTGCACGACTCCAGACCGGCAGCCTTCGAGATAAACAGTGGTGGTCAACCATCAAGCAGTCCATCGGAACCTCCCGAAATAGCTCCATCCCGATTCTTGTCGACCCTGCTGGCAAAGAGCATGCCACGAACATCGAGAAAGCAAACTGCCTCGGTCACTACTTCGCGGAGAAATGTAGCCTTGGTGCCAATGACCTGCCAGACACACCTCTGCCCCCTATTCGCCAACGTACAGGCAATAGGCTGAAGACCGTACACTTCCGCCCTGCCACAGTCCAGCGAGCTCTCAAGAACCTGGACGCTTCAAAAGCAACTGGCCCTGACGGCATTCCTGCGCAAGTGCTCAGGAAGTCAGCGCAGTCACTCGCCAGCCCTCTGGCAAAGCTATTCACCCAGTGCTTCCGGGACGGGGTGCAGCCTGCATCCTGGAAGATCGCGAACGTTGTCCCTATTTTCAAGAAAGGATCCAAGTCTACCCCGAAGAACTACCGTCCGATTTCCCTCCTCTCTATACTCTCTAAGGTGATGGAGGCCATCATCAATCGCAGCATCACTAACTTCCTGGAAAACAATCAGGTCCTCTCCGGACGGCAATTCGGGTTCCGACGCGGCCTGGGCACGACTGATCTTCTCCTCTCACTTCAGCATGAGTGGAGTCGGACGTCCAATGCTGGGGGTGTGACTCGAGTCCTTGCTGTCGACGTGGCCGGCGCATTTGACAAAGTGTCGCACCTCGGTGTAGTTCACAAGGCCAGATGCCTTGGGCTGACTGGCCACCTGCTCTCATGGTTGAAAAACTACCTAGAGAGCCGCCAGATCCGGGCCGTAGCTGGTGGACAAACATCAGCCACCCACGCCATCCGAGCAGGTGTGCCTCAAGGAAGCATTCTGGGGCCCACTCTCTTCTTGATCTACATTAATGACGCTGAGGACCACCTTCCCCAATCGACCGGCCTTGCCACGTACGCAGACGACACAACGCTCTACAAGTGTATCCGGTATCTCTGCAACCTCGCAGCTGACTGTGATGATCTCCAGACCGCCGTCAATGCCCTTGCTGCCTGGGGTGCGACCTGGCGAGTGACATTCGAGCCCGCCAAGTCATACCTACTCCACCTCAGCCACCACCGTCGGCCCTGGGACTGCCCTCCGGTCACATTCCAAGGTGAAATGGTTCCTGAAACCCAGTGCCTGAAGCTACTTGGGATAGCCTTCGACAGTCAACTGACATTCTGCCAGCAGATTCGACAGTCAGCCCTGCGCGCCACACAGCGACTGGGCTTCCTGAAGAAGGCCTCAGCAGTGCTTGACCCTGGCTGCCGTCTCACGGTCTACAACGGCTTTGTTCGCCCAGTCTTAGAGCATGGCATGCTAGTCTGGATGGGTGCTTCTCGGACGGTGCTGGCCCAACTCGATGCTGTACAGCGGAGAGCCCTGCATCTGATCGCCGAAGGCGCATATTTGCCAAGCCTCGAACTCCGGCGCAAAGTGGCTGCTCTCTGCTATCTCTACAAAATCCACTACCTGACAGGCCCACAGATGCTAACCCGAATGCTGCCCGCCTCCCAAGCAGTACCAGACCACGACCAACATCCTGCCAACACCAGGCAGCAGGCGCGGGTGGCGGCCGGCCACCGCTACCAGCTGCAGTCTGATATCCCAGCCAATTCTCGCAACAACGTCCGCCGGTCGTTCCCTGAAGGAGTGCTGGACACCTGGAACCAGTTGCCTCGCCAACACCTCCTGGATCAGCCCGACCAGAAGAGGTTGCAGTCCTTCAAGTGCAGCGTCCACCGATTCCTGCGCTCGAGCCACTGGGACTGGGCGACCGACCGGCTGTAGGGACTCGGCGTGGTGGTTTTCTGGACGTTACTGTGAGAGAGTGAGTCTGTGCACAAATATTATGTATGATTACGTGTCTGCGTGAATGTGCACGTGTGTGTCTGTGTGTATGTGTGTGTGTGTGTATGCGTGTGCGTGTGTGTGTGTGGTGTGTGTGTGTGTGATGTGTGTATGTGTGTGTGTGTGTGTGTGTGTGGTGTGTATGTGTGTGTGTGTGTGCGCGCGTGTGTGCGTGTGTGTGTGCGTGCATGCGAGCATGTGTGTGTTTGTGTGTGTGTGGGTGGGTGGGTGGGTGCCCATGGTTGGTATGTGGTGTTTATGTGAGCGTATGATAATAATCTCTTCAATAATATTAATATAGTTATTTCAAGATTACCCAACGCCGGCGAACGCCCTATCAGGTTGATCTCCTATTTGAACATGCGCATATGTGTATGTATGATGTGCCCTAGCTCACTTATAATATTATTTTAATGTCATACACGTAGATCATGTCCATGATGCCTTTCCTCTGCGCAGGTCCACCGCACTATTGTTTTTAAGATTAACATCATTATTACGTCTGCATATGCATTACATACTATGATCATGCTGGCTTCATCCCTTATCTCCTAAGCTACCCCCCCCCCCGGTGCGTCTGCCCAGTGTTGACTCCGAGACCCACGGTCGGACGAGCTGCCCAGGCCTCACCACCACTGCCGTGTCCGTGCTGCCTTCTCGATACATACGTATGTACACTGTATATCATGTGCACATTCACATGTCTGAAGGTTTGTGGTTTTTCAATAAAAATAAATAAAAATAAAAAAATAAAAAAAATTGAAGATGGAGCCAGACCACCGTCTCGTACCGCCTACCGCTTGCCGAAACCAGAGATGGACGAGCTCCAGTCACAGCTGTAAGAATTACTTGAGAAGGGATTCATTGAGCCAAGTAAGTCGCCATACGGTGTGTTGTATTATGATGTAATGCATTACGTAGCCATGCAAGAGCATGCGCGAGATACGCATCTCGCAGCTGCCTACTTTCATGCAGCATCCTTTAGATGTCGTGGTTCTTATGATTTGCCTACAATGGCCAAGTGAGAATATAATCCTATCGTAAACAACTAACTTGTTTACCCCGAAACATGGTGTCAGAAGTAAACTAAATAAACGCCCTAGAATTGTCGCAGTAGCGCCACCGGTGCAAGAGGTAAAATGGCAGAAGCAGCCGGATTTACTCCGCCGTCGATGGATTGGCAAGCCGCAGATTTACCTGATGAATTCGAGCGGTTCCAACAATACTGCCTTCTAGTTTTCCAAGGGCCCTTTTCCGACAAGTCCGACAAGGAAAAGGTCGCCTATGTCATGCTATGGATCGGGAGAACTGGTGTTGATGCTTTCAATAGTTTCGAGTGGGATAATGCAAGCGACAAATCCAAAGTAGCTGCCGTCTTCAAGAAATTTAATAAGCATTTGCAGCCACGGGTAAATGCACGACTGGCTCGGGTTGAGCTTCAGAAATACCACCAGCAACCCGACCAGTCAGTAGATGATTTCTTTGCGAGGTGTAAGAAGAAGACGTCCAAGTGCAAGTTTAGGGACGCTCAGGAGACTAACGATCGCCTGATAGAACAGCTAATCGTGGGGACGAAGCACACGAAAGTGCAAGAACGCCTGCTGGAGGGTGGTAGTGATTTGACTCTGGACGAAGCGCTTGACAAGGCCCGTACTTATGAAGCAACACAGCGCCACATGGAGCAGCTGTCTACCGCCACCAGCAGCAGCCGTCTACCTGAAACGGTTCACGCCATTTCCAAATCTGTGGGACACGCAGACTGCGGCAAATGTGGACGAACCCACCACCCAAGCAAGTGCCCAGCGCATGGCTCCACCTGTAAAAAATGCGGGAAGGCGAATCACTGGGCAAACGTATGCCGTTCGCAGGGGAGAGACGAGGCACATGGAAGGGGCCAGCAACGCGGACGCTGGCGCCAGAGGAGCCCCAGCCCGCGGGAGCGCTACCCCCAGAGGAGCCCCAGCCCACGGAGACGCTTCGACGCACTGCATTTCGACGCCGTCATCATCGACAGCGTCGAGCGTCACCAACCGCCACTAGAGCGAGAGGTGTTCGCGACCCTCAATGTCAGCCTGGACAACACCAACAGACCGGCCACCTTGAGAGCCAAGGTGGATACGGGCGCCCAGGGCAATATATTGCCGCTGAGAGTGTTCTGCCAAATGTTTCCCCAGCACGTCGGACCAAACGGATACCAAAAGCCGAAGTCCGTGAAGCCGTCAAGTACCACCCTCACAGTGTACGGCGGATCCAAGATAAAGCAATGCGGAACCCGTCCTATTCCGTGCTCTTACGATGGCAAGAGTCAACTCGCTGACTTCTACATCACGGACTGCCCTGGCACTGCTATCATCGGCCTCCCGACAGCGACAGCCCTGCAGTTAGTCACGCTGAACTGCGCTGTCCAGGAGAAGCCAGCGAGCATCCGACACAAGGACGACCTGATGAAGCAATACCCGAAGTGCTTCGATGGCATTGGGAAATTCCCAGGCAAGTACCACATCACAGTGGACCCCAACGTCGTCCCGGTTGTACACCCTCCACGCCACCTCCACGCCATCGCACTGAGAGACGAGATCAAGACGGAGCTGGAGGACATGATCCAGAACGGCATCATCACCAAGATCCAGGAAGGCGAACCAACAGCATGGGTGAACAGCCTCGTGTTCCGCCTCAAAGACAATGGCAAGCTACGCCTGTGCCTAGACCCCAAGGACCTCAATCACGCCATCCTGCGAGAGCACCACGTGGTCTCCACCATTGAGGAGATCACCCCGAAGTTGAGAGGTGCCAAAGTGTTCTCGATCGTCGACGTCAAATGTGGGTACTGGAATGTGGAGCTCGACGACGAATCCAGTTACCTCACCACCTTCAACACACCATTCGGGCGCTACAGATTCCTTCGCATGCCATTCGGCCTCAAGATGTCGCAAGATGCCTTCCAAGCAAGGATCGACCAGACGTTCGAAGGGTGCTCAGGCGTCACCGGCATCGCAGATGACATCGTCACATACGGGACGTCAGACGAGGACCATGATCTCAACATGCACCAGATGATGGTTCGCTGCGAACAATCTGGTCTCAAGTTAAACCCAGACAAATGCCGCATCAAAGAGGACAAGATCAAGTTCTTCGGCATCATCTGCAGCGCTGACGGAATACAGCCCGACCCGAAGAAGGTCTCAGCGCTGAAGCAGATGGAGCACCCCGAGAACGAGGACGAGCTCCAGACGTTCCTCGGGCTAGTCACGTACATGAGCCCGTTCATACCGAATGCCAGCACACTCACCGCGCACCTGCGTGAGCTGACCAAGCCAGATACACCGTTCGCCTGGACAGACAGCCACCAGCGCACCTTCGACAAGGTCAAGGCCGCCATTTCGACAGAAGTAACGCTCAGTTACTTTGACCCAGGCAAGGCAACGACACTACAAGTCGACGCTTCCATGAAAGGTCTCGGCGCCACTCTGCTGCAGGACGACAAGCCTGTTGCATTCGCCAGCAAGAAGCTTACCGAGACGGAGTCTCGCTACGCCAATATTGAGCGTGAGCTCTTAGCTGTCGTATACGGGTGTGAAAGATTCCACACCTACCTATTCGGTCAGTCATTCACAGTAGAATCCGACCACAAGCCGCTGGAGTCAATCAAACTCAAGCACCTCCGCGCAGCCCCGCTGTAACAGGTTTAATCAAACTTGAAAAGTAAGAGGCCTGGTTGAGCGTGCCTCGACCAGTTATATGCAAAATGTGATAGTATACATGTGGCAATGGCGCCAATGAAGGTGCTAATAGACAGGCGTAAGACGCACGAGGTGTGAGGGAGTGTAAAGTTATAGAGAACAGGGGAAAACTGTTACATCATCCCCCTCCTATGGAGAGGAAGGAGCTTATAACCCAAATGCTCAAGTGGAATAGAGTACAATAAGCGCAAACACGTGCGAGACGAAAAAAGGCTTCGCACTGAAGTAACACAATAAGACGACTGAAACTCCATGCAAATAAAGTGTAATAAGCTCAACAAATGTGTAAGGTGAAACTAGAAGTTCAACTGCAAAACTCAGCGGGCAGAAGCCAAGGTTTTGTACTTCTGAAGTGGAACAATGTCATTACCAGATTCATCCAACAAATAATGTTCAGGCTCCCAAGTGGCATCAGAGTAGCCTTGCCACTTGACTAGGTACTGAAGCTGATTCTGCCGACGGCGGTGACTGAGAATGTTCTCCACCACATAGCGGGCATGACCATCAAGGTCCGTGATAGGCGGAGGCGTAGGCTGTCTCCTATTAGGAATAGCGTTCTTCTCGTAGGCACGGAGTGCCGACACATTAAATACCGGGTGACAGCGGCTGGTATGAGGCAACTTGAGCTTGTAGGCATTCGGGCCGACCACATGGGTTATAGGAAAGGGGCCAAACCACTTGGGGCGTAATTTATGGGATGGTCGGTCCCGAGCTTCAGGAGTCAGGAGGAAATCCCGGTAGACCATTACCAAATCTCCCACCTTCAGCTTTCCCTCGACCCTTGTCCGATCTGCATAGAAGGCCTGACGAGCTTGAGCTGCCACTAGCGCATCTTGTGAGATCTTGACCGCGTCTTGTCTTGCTTGCAACCAATCAGCTGAATCTCTGCCTCCCTGAATAGGGTTGAGGAAGTCGGGTGGCGCTCTGGGATTTAGACCGTAATTTAAGAAGAACGGTGTGTTTCCTGTAGATGATTGAGTAGCGCTGTTGATAGAAAACTCACAGAGAGGTAGGAGCATATCCCAGTTATCTTGTTTATGATTTACAAAAGCCCTCAGCACATCCTCTACTATTCTGTTTACTCGTTCAGTTAGGCCATCTGTCTGAGGGTGATTGGCAGTACTAAATGCTAGTTTCGTTCCTAAGCGATCAAACAATTCCTGAAAAAATGCTGCCGTAAATCTTGGATCACGATCACATACAATACTAGAACTCAAACCATGAAGTCGAAATACATGTTGAATATACAGATCAGCACTTCCTTTAGCGTCAATAGTAGAGGAAGTAGGTGCTAAATGTACACACTTTGTCAAGCGGTCTACAAATACATATATAGCATCATGACCTGTATCGGTCCTAGGCAAACCCATGATAAAATCCATCGAGATATCTGCCCACGGCTGACTGGGCACTGGTAAATTCTGCAAGAGACCAGTTTTTAGCTGGCCGCCTTTAACTCGTTGGCAGACGTCACATGACTTGACAAACGCCTTTACATCCAGTCCCATTCTGGGCCAATAGAAATATCTAGAGAGTCTGAAATAGGTGCGATCTCGACCGGGATGCCCCGCAGTCACACAGTCATGGTATTCTTGAAGCAGGGCGAGTCGGAGTTTGCTACTCTTTGGAATGCATAACCTGTTCTGTGGTGAAGATCTGAGATAAAGATAACCGGGTGTTTCATTTAGAAGGTAACGGTCGTGCAGATTGTCATGGCTTGAATTTTTCAGTCTCCTGATAATGGGAGCAAGATCCTTGTCGCACTTGTAACCGTTGACAATTAACTGCGCTAAGTCTGGATTAATCTCTAGGGTATGCTCTATGGCATTCAACTGAATGTTAGGAGGATAGGATGACCCGCCTATTTCAGAATCACTGAACAGATCTGGACGGCGTGAAAGCGGGTCGGCAATGTTTTTCTTTCCTGGTTTGTGAAAGACCGTAAAGTCATAGTCAGCTAAAAACTCTACCCATCTTGCCTCACGCTTGGTGAGAGTCGGTTTGGTTCGTAAATAGACAACACCCATATTATCAGTCATCAGGTCAAAGTGGCGGAATAGATAGATTCTCCAGCACTTTAATGCAAATACCACAGCCAACGTTTCCCTCTCGGCCGCAGTATAGTTGCGTTCTGCAGCTGACAGTTTCCGACTACAATAGGCTACGGGATGCAAATCCATATCTTCTCCCTGCTGCAGGAGCACACCCGCCACGGCAAAGTCACTTGCGTCAGTTTCTACCATGAAGCTTTTCTCAACATCGGCCAGTTGCAACACTGGCGCCTCGAGTAATGCTGATTTTAGAGACTCGAATGCCTTCTGTCTAGCAGCGCTCCATTCAAAGCGTGAATTTTTTCCGGTGATTTCTTCTAATGGACGAGAGATGGTCGAGTGTCGATCTATGAACCTTCGGAAATAGTTTGCAAAGCCAAGAAACTTCCTCACATCAGTTACTGACGACGGAGTTGGCCATTTTTCCACAGCACTTATCTTCTTGGGATCAGGGGAAATTGATGTGCCGTTGATTTTATGCCCCAAGAAGAGAACTTCTCTCACGCCGAATTCGCATTTAGACTGTTTGCAATACAGCTCACTATTTCTAAGTGTTTCTAGAACTGTTTGAAGATGATGCTGATGATCTTCCCAGGTCTTGCTGAAAACTAGAATGTCATCCAAGAATACTACAACGAATTTTCGGAGATGCGGTTGCAGAATAGAGTTCATGAGAGACTGAAAGGTGGCCGGGGCATTAGTCAGCCCGAATCCCATGACTCTAAATTGGAAGTGGCCGAACGGCGTATTAATGGCCGTCTTAGAAACATCCGAGTCTTGAATTCTGATTTGATTGTAGCCTGACCGCAAGTCCAACTTGGAGAAATATGCACTGCCCTGGATCGTGTCGAATAAGTCATCAATATTAGGAAGACAAGCTTTGTTTTTGATCGTAATTCTATTCAATTCTCGCCAATCGCACACCATTCTCAGAGTACCATCCGACTTTTTCACAAAAAACACAGGTGCACCGTATGGCGACTTACTTGGCTCAATGAATCCCTTCTCAAGTAATTCTGATAGCTGTGACTGGAGCTCGTCCATCTCTGGTTTCGGCAGGCGGTAGGCGGGTCGAGACGGTGGTCTGGCTCCATCTTCTATCTGGATTTCATGGTCGACTGGTCTCTTCGGTGGAAGCTCATTCGGCAGCTCGTCTGGAAATAAATCCTGGTACCTCTTGAGCAGGTTCTGGATGTCTTGTTGCTCTGATTCCTGGAGTTGTGGCCCGGAACGATTCTCCTCGTTTGCAGCAGTGACCCATGCAAGAAACCCCTCGGCTCCACTCCTCAGGGCATGACGAGCTTGTCGGCCACTGATAAACATGCTTTCCACAGATGGCCGGTCGGCTGTCGGCGGGTTAGCTGAAGGCAATTTGGCAACAAAGGGCTCACCGTCCAACTGAACTTCGTTCGTACGGAAGTTGATGCTGGGGTTGTTCCTTGTAAGCCACGGCTTGCCAAGAATAGCGTCGTAGCGAGTCAGGGGATACACAGTAAAGTGCTGTTCCTCACTGAAGCCCCCGACTGTCACCCTTAGCGTGCGTGTGGAAATCTGCGGGACCTCGCTGGTCGAGCCGTCCGCCAATGTTACGCTCAGCACTGCTGACCTTGCATCCGTGTCAAGATGATGCTTTCGAACAAAACTGTCTGCAATGAAGTCATGCGTCGAACCGGAATCTATCAGCATCACTGCACGGCGACCGCCGATCTTTCCCTGTATGCGCAGTAGGTCGTGTTCAGGTTCATTGCCGACGCTGACGTTGCTGACATGACACCTTTCTGCAACGGGACAATTTCCTACAGCTATGGGTGTCTCCGGCTCCGTAGGTTCCTGGAGAGCAACGTCTTCAACCTCCAGAGCTCCGAACCGGTTAGCGACTGGTACCGGCGTGGGCGCTTGGGTCGTCGCCAGTAAGCGCACCCCCTTTCTTACTGGCGACCAGCGTTTGGGTAGCGCTGTCCACCCTCAGTACAGTCTTTAGCGAGGTGGCCTGGCTTCCTGCAAGCAAAGCAGTGTCCCATTGCTCGCAGTTGGACACGCTCTTGGTCCGTCAGCTTGCGGAGGCCCTGACCACGGAAGCTGGGCACGGAACGCGACTCTCTACTGGCTGGTGGCCCCGACGCCGGTGGCCCTGACGACTGCTCCACGGTGTTTGCTGCCATGACAGCTTGCTCCAGGGTACGTGGATGCTCACGCATGACCTGTCGCTGGATGTGCGGCACTAGACCCCTGACGAACAGCAGCGCTCTGGTGTGGTGGTCGATTTCCGGCACTTGCAGGCTGAGGCGAGTGAAAGCAGCAATGTATGCGTCCAGCGACCCGCGCTGCGCTGCGGAAATTAGTCCCATACGCGATGTTTCCTCGTTGTGCCGTGGTCCGTACACATCGCCAAGTGCCGCTTTCAGAGCAGGCCAGTCGGAAAACACTTGGTTAGCTTCCAATGCCGCTATCAACCAAAGACGAGCGTTTCCAGTCAAAAATCCTGCCGCGTAGTCGACCCTCTGTGCCGCATTTGGGAGTGCCAACGACCGTAGGGCCATGTCCATTGCAAACGTCCATTCTTTGAATGTAGCGGAATCTCCTCCAAACACAGGCGGCTCTTTCGTAAGGCGGGGTGTTGGCTCCCACGGTTCCGAGTTCGGATGTATCGTTCGGTGTCCTTGGCTAACGCGCTGAGCGGTCTTGATATCGTTTATCAGCCGAACGACGAGTACGAGGAGCGTAAGCAGAGCGACCAGAACACCTGCCAAAAGCAGAGTAGTAACCATCCTCTGCTACCAGTGTAACAGGTTTAATCAAACTTGAAAAGTAAGAGGCCTGGTTGAGCGTGCCTCGACCAGTTATATGCAAAATGTGATAGTATACATGTGGCAATGGCGCCAATGAAGGTGCTAATAGACAGGCGTAAGACGCACGAGGTGTGAGGGAGTGTAAAGTTATAGAGAACAGGGGAAAACTGTTACACCCGCCGCGTCTACAGCGCATGCTGCTGAAGCTGCAGCCGTACGACATGACCATCAAGTGCCGCCCCGGAAAGGACATTCCGATCGCAGACGCGTTTTCCCGACTGTCGCCAGAGGAAACAGAGCCAATTGAGGACCTCGACGTCAGTGTACACGCCGTGTTCCCGCAATTCAGCGATGCAGCGATGACGAGGATCCGCGAGGAGTCGGCTAAAGACGCCGAGATGTCAGCACTGAAGGAGATGATCTTCAGTGGCTGGCCATCAGAGAGGAGCGCGGTGCCGGCAATTCTGCTCCCGTACTGGAATTTCCGCGACGAGATGAGCACCGAGGACGGTCTCATCCTGAAGGGCAGTCGCGTCCTGATTCCCCCGCCAATGAGGGGGGAAATCCTCAGCAAGCTGCACGCCAGCCACCAAGGCATAGAGAAGACCAAGCTGCGAGCCAGAACGTCCGTCTTCTGGAAGGACATCAACAAGAATATCGAAGCAACTGTCTCATCTTGCACGACGTGCCAGCGCCACCAGAGCAGTCAAGCCAAGGAACCACTGATGCAGCCCGATATTCCGCCAAGGGCATGGCACACCTTAGGCACGGACCTGTTCTACCTCGGCTGGTCAGAATACCTCATTGCCGCCGACTACTACTCCAAGTACTTTATCACCCGGAAGCTGCCTGCCGGACAAGCGACCAGCAGGGCCATCATCCAGCACCTCAAGGAGATTTTTGGTGAGCATCCCAGCCGTGCTGAAGTCGGACAACGGGCCGCAATACAGCAGCCATCTGTTCGCGGAGTTTGCTGCCGAATATGGATTCCGCCACAGTACGTCGTCGCCACATCACCCGCAGAGTAACGGGTTTATCGAATCGCAAGTCAAGATCGCTAAGAGAGCTCTCGAGAAGGCAAGGGAGAGCGGGACCGACCCGCACTTAGCACTGCTGTGCATTCGCGCCACCCCAGTGTGCCAGGGCTTACCGTCGCCGTCCGAGATGCTGTTCGGTCGTCAGGTACAGGACAACCTGCCTCGCAAACACCAGCGCGACACTCGGGACGAGGCCATCGTACAGAAGCTCGAGGAACGGCAGGACCAGCAGAAAGTACACCATGACCAGCGAGCGCAGTCTCTCCACCCCCTAGTTCCTGGTCAGCACGTCGGCATCCGCAGCCCGACCACGCACCTGTGGGAACCTGGTATCGTAACCCAGTCTGTCAACGGGCCACGGTCATACATGGTGCAGCCTGACCATGGGACAGAAGTGCGGCGCAACCGTACCTACCTCAGAGAGAGGCGGGTCCACTTCCCGCCGGATGCCAGTCTCGCAGGCCCTCAGCCGCCGAGTGACGTGCCGTCGCCGTGGAGCGACGTTAGCCAGTCTCAGCCGCCGTCACCGTGTGACGTCAGCCAGCTTGCTGAACCTGCCACCCAGCTGTATCGAACACGGTCTGGCCGCGCAGTCGCACCCAGGTCAATCCTGGATGTGTAGGGCCAGAGAGGCCTCATGGACCTGTTCGCTTATGTCACAGTAGCTGAGGTGCCATTGTTATATTATACATAGAGCTATTGTTGGATACTATGTCTCTGTATTGTTAGCACACCGTCGTGTGCCATTCATGATTGTTACCTTGTACATAGAGCTATTGTTGTATGTTATGTTCCATATTGTGAACACGCCGTCATATACGTACCGTATGTTATGTAGGTTGTTAAACTCCTTTATGACGAAGGGGATGTTGTATTATGATGCAATGCATTACGTAGCCATGCAAGAGCATGCGCGAGATACGCATCTCGCAGCTGCCTACTTTCATGCAGCATCCTTAGATGTCGTGGTTCTTATGATTTGCCTACAATGGCCAAGTGAGAATATAATCCTATCGTAAACAACTAACTTGTTTACCCCGAAACACGGTGCACCTGTGTTTTTTTGTGAAGAAGTCAGATGGCACTCTGCGAATGGTGTGCGATTGGCGAGAATTGAATAGAATTACGATCAAAAACAAAGCTTGTCTTCCCAATATTGACGACTTATTCGACACGATCCAGGGCAGTGCATATTTCTCCAAGTTGGACTTGCGGTCGGGGTACAATCAAATCAGAATTCAAGACTCGGATGTTTCTAAGACGGTAATTAATACGCCGTTCGGCCACTTCCTATTTAGAGTCATGGGATTCGGGCTGACTAATGCCCCGGCCTCCTTTCAGTCACTCATGAACTCTATTCTGCAACCGTATCTCCGAAAATTCGTTGTAGTATTCTTGGATGACATTATAGTTCTCAGCAAGACCTGGGAAGATCGCAGCATCATCTTCAAACAGTTCTAGAAACACTTAGAAATAATGAGCTGTATTGCCAACAGTGTAAATGCGAATTCGGCGTGAGAGAAGTTCTCTTCTTGGGGCATAAAATCAACGGCACATCAATTTCCCCTGATCCCAAGAAGATAAGTGCTGTGGAAACATGGCCAATTCCGTCGTCAGCACCTGATGTGAGGAAGTTTCTTGGTTCGGAAACTATTTCCGAAGGTTCATAGATCGACACTCGACCATCTCTCGTCCATTAGCAGAAATCACCGGAAAAAATTCACGCTTTGAATGGAGCGCTGCTAGACAGAAGGCATTCGAGTCTCTAAAATCAGCATTACTCAAGGCGCCACTGTTGCAACTGGCCGATATTGAGAAAAGCTTCACAGTAGAAACTGACGCAAGTGACTTTGCCGTGGCGGGTGTCCTGCAGCAGAGCATACCGTAGAGATTAATCCAGACATAGCGCAGTTAATTGTCAGCGGTTACAGGTGCGACAAGGAGCTTGCTCTCATTATCAAGAGACTGAAACATTCAAGCCATGACTATCTCCACGACCGTTACCATTTGTTTTTCTAAAATGAAACACCGGGTTATCTTTATCTCAGATCTTCACCACAGAATCGGTTATGCATTCCAAAGAGTAGCAAACTCCGACTCGCCCTGCTTCAAGAATACCATAACTGTGTGACTGCTGGGCATCCCGGTCGAGATCGCACCTATTTCAGACTCGCTAGATATTTCTATTGGCCCATAATGGGACAGGAAAGACGTTTGTCAAGTCATGTGACGTCTGCCAACGAGTTAACGGCGGCCAGCTAAAAACGGAAAAACTATTCTCCTGCAGAATTTACGAGTGCCCAGTCAGCCGTGGGCGGATATCTCGATGGATTTTATCATGGGCTTGCCTAGAACCGATGCAGGTCATGATGCTATACATGTATTTTGTAGACCGCTTGACAAAGTGTGTACATTTAGCACCTACTTCTTCCACTATTAGCGAGGTTTTGCATTCCGAAATTCGGCAAAAAGATTCGGCACGCGGGAGCGAGGTCGAAAATGCACACGAAGATTCGGCGTGTTTGTTCGGAAAAAGCTCACTTTGTCGAAAATATTTTTCGGATGCATTTTCTTGTAGAAGAGCGCTAGCGCATGATTTATTCAAAGAGGTTTCTTATCTCGGCATCGCTTGGCAGGCGTCTTTGGCGACATAGCATCGTCAGCTTCCTCTGATTGCTCCTCTCCACTGCCTGTCTACTCTCTTTCGCCTGGAGTGTCCTCACCGTCATCTGTGTGGCGGAAAGGACTATGGCGACACGCATAAAATTGGACTTGGCCGTGGAGTTGGTTTTTCTGAGGCGACTGAGGAGGCAGGTTTGGCCCTCGACTCTTTCGGCGATCAAAGTTCGTAGGAATCAGCAATAAAAGGAGCACGGGATAGGACGTTGCTGATGCTGGGGCTCACGAAATGAAAACACATCATGTTCGACTTGCAAAACAAACGTTGGTGCGAAAATTCGGCATTTTGATGTTCAACAAATGACCGAAGAACGCTGTACCGAAATTCGGAATGCAAAACCTCACTAGTGACGCTAAGGCCCCGGTCACACATGCACTGTTTTTGGCGGTTCCACCAAAGCGTAACTTACGCTTCCGCCATTGCCTCGGCAACAGCGGAGGCGTAAGTTACGCTTTGGCGGAAAGCTTGGATTTCGCTACGCCAAACAAATGCGAGCGGAGCCTCCGCTTTCGCGGATCCGCTTTGGCGGAACCTGTATGGTGATGGCTTTGGAGTTTGGTGTGCTACTTCTGCACTGAGTTCTGGTGTTGTTTGGTTGCCGTTTGGTATTCAGTTTTCGTATTGTTCTTCTTTGCCAATTAACTGTACGTTCTGGAGATCTCGCAATCAATACTGCATCGTTATGAGTGGATAGTTGGTGAGGGAATCCGTCTCCCAACGAGTCATTGGCCCCGATCGCGGACGATCTCCAACTCTCTCCTTCTCTCTCCAAGCAATACGTCCACCAGAGTATGCAACACTAGGACTGCAACCAGGGAGTAATAGAGTACTCTGCCACACCCTCACTGCAGCTGCAGGCATCCACGCAGTCGCTGGGTCGATGATGGATCATGGAGGAGGCAACGACACCCTGCTATAAAACTACTATATTCAAATACACCCGTGCTGGGCCGCAGTGAATGTGCCCCAAATCCACGAGTGTACTTGACATGAGACATTCAGCAGCCTGTCAGCAATCCACGATAGCTCTACTTGTACAGGCGAAGGTCGCTTCAACTCGGACAAGAAGGAGGCAACGACACCCTGCTATACAACTATTTGAATTTGATATTGATGTAAACCAAACTAGCAATATTCAAATACACCTGTACTGGGCCGCAGTGAATGTGCCCCAAATCCAGGAGTGTACTTGACAGGAGACATTCAGCAGCCTGTCAGCGATCCACGATAGCTCTACTTGTACAAGCGAAGGTCGCTTCAACTAGGACCACAACATCTAAAATTTCATAGGACGTGCTGCATTTGCATTCTCTCCGCCAAAGCGGAGCGTTGAGGAGCACAGTAGTCTACATTGTATGTGTGACCGCTGCATTGTGTGGTCCGCCAAAGCGGCTGCGGTAGTTCCGCTTTCCGCCTCCGCAAAAGCGGTGCAAGCTTTTCATGTGTGACCGCGGCCTAAAGGAAGTGCGGATCTGTATATTCAACATGTATTTCGACTGCATGGTTTGAGTTCCAGTATCGTATGTGATCGTGATCCAAGATTTACTGCAGCATTTTTTCAGACATTGTTTGATCGCTTAGGAAGTTCGCCAGGCAGGCAGGCATAGTGGGATGGTCTAAGACCATGATTGAGAAACAGAGGGTACCAGGTTCAAGTCCTGCTTGGAAGCGGAAGGATTTTTCCAGCCGTGCTGCGACCCACAGTTAATTGGGAACTCCTGGCCTGGCACGAGGAAAACATGGATGCAGTGAATGGGATTTTCGGTCTTTGACCACTAGCTGGTGAGCTGATCTACTCACCCCCCACCGCTTTAGGAGCTGCATCTGCGCCTTGATCCTTGAAGGGTGGTGGCGTTCCTACGGATGCGGAAAACCCGGCTTCCAGCCGAGTCTCACGCGAACCGTGAAATTAAATTTAGGAACGAAACTAGCATATAGTACTGCCAATCACCCTCAGACAGATGGCCTACCTGAACGAGTAAACAGAGTAGTAGAGGATGTGCTGAGGGCTTTTGTAAATTATAAGCAAGATAACTGGGATATGCTCCTACCTCTCTGTGAGTTTTCTATCAAAAGCGCTACTCAATCATCTACATTATGGTCTAAATCCCAGAGCGCCACCCGACTTCCTCAACCCTATTAAGGGAGGCAGAGATTCAGCTGATTGGTTGCAAGCAAGACAAGACACGGTCAAGATCTCACAGGATGCGCTAGTGGCAGCTCAAGCTCGTCAGGCCTTCTATGCAGATCGAACTGGGATCGAGAGAAAGCTGAAGGTGGGAGATTTGGTAATGGTCTACCGGGATTTCCTCCTGACTCCTGAAGCTTGGGACCGACGACCACATAAATTACGCCCCAAGTGGTTTGGCCCCTTTCCTATAACCCAGGTGGTCGGCCTGAATGCCTACAAACTCAAGTTCCGTCATACTATAGATACGCAGCTCCACACAGTGCAGTTCCGACCTTGTGCGGTCGAGCGCGAGCTCAGGATGGTCTCCCCGCAAAAGCCACAGGACCAGATGGCCTGCCTGGCCGAGTCTTGCAGGAGTGCAGCAAGGAACTTTCAGTCCCTGTGTCAAAACTGTTCGCCAAGTCCTTTTGGGCAGGACGCCAGCCTACCCTATGGAATACTGCCATGGTTGTACCCGTCCCACAAAAAAAAATCGAAATCTGATGTGAGCAGCTACAGACCTATCTCACTCCTCCCCATCTTGTCCAAGGTAATGGAGGCTATCGGCAACCGTGCCCTCAGGAAATTCCTTGAGTCAAACAATATCCTCTCCCAGAGCCAGTATGGGTTCCGCAGCAGACTTGGCACCCAGGATATCCTCACCCTATTGAATTCGCAGTGGGGCAGGGTGGCCGCAAGCGGTGGTGCAGTAAGGGTGATCGCAGTGGATGAGGCTGGGCCGTTTGACCGTGTCTCGCACACCGGAATGCTTCACAAGGCAAAGTGCTATGGCGTAGCTGGTCACCTGCTTGGCTGGCTCCTCGACTAACTGAGCAACTAGAACCTAACCGCATCTGTTGGTGGGGAGCTATCTCAGCCCTACCCGGTGAGAGCTGGCGTCCCCAAGGGCAGCATCCTGGGACCGACGCTGTTGATCCTGTGCACAAATGACGCGGAGGACCATCTCCCTCCTGAAAAGGACCTCGCAGCATATGCCGATGACACTACGCTCTTCAACTTCATCACCTCAAGAGTGTCCATACCTGGCAGCTTTGCTATCATGCAACAGGGTGTGGATGCACTGTCTCGCTGGGGCGCAGAGTGGAAAATCAAGTTTGAGCCCTCCAAACCCAAGCCATGACAATCGCACATCATCGCCAGCCTTGGCAGCTCCCGGGAACCACTTTCGACGCTAAGCCAGTCAGCGAAGCAGGCAACCTGAAGCTCCTGGGGGTCACCTGTGACTCCCAGCTGACATATGCGCAGCACATACGCACGATCCGCTCCAGAGCACAGGAACGCCTTGGCTTCCTGCGGAAGGCCTCTGCTATCCTAGAGCCCCCTGGCCGACTCCGAGCCTACAATGGGTTTGTCCGCCCTGTGCTGCGGTACTGTCCCCTGGTCTGGCTTGGTGCGCCACCCTCACACTTGGCCAAGCTAGACCAGATCCAGCGATGATCCTCCACATCATCGGATCGGGCTCCTGGCTCCCTAGTCTATCTCTACGGTGGACAGTGGCCTCGCTTGCATACTTGAAGCTATTCTGCCTGGATGTGAACAGCCCGCTAAAGAAGATCCTCCCCCCTGGTACCCAACGTCGACCTCAGGACATACAGCCCCACCTCAGCCATAGTGCACATACCGCGTCTGAGACCGTGTCTTTTTTCGCTAGTTTATATACTCTCCCTCGCTCTATGTTGTGGCACAGTAGCTTGTTCATGTAATAGCTGGCCTACTGTAACAATAATTATGACTTTGTTTGCCAAATAGCTGAGGCTGCAGTCACCTCACCAATCATCTCATATTTTCAATGTTACTTTATTTTACTTTAACAATTTCGCAACCTCTCTCCCTTCCCCTTATCTTTCTCTCTCTCTCTGTCTCACGCGCGCGCTCTCTCTCTCGCTCTCTCTCGCTCTCTCGCTCTCTCGCTCTCTCGCTCTCTGGCCACCAGGAAGGTACGTGTCGTCTTTGGTGCTGCTGCCAAGTATGACGCACATCGATCAATGAGTGCATGTACGCTGGACCCGCTCTGCAGAATGACCTGGTGAAAGTGCTTCTGTGGTTCTGCAAGGAGCCAGTAGTGCTCTTTGCGGACATTATAATACCAAGATGTTCCTGCAAGTCGTGCTGGCTGAGCAAAACCGCCGATATCATCGCTTTCTGTGCGACTTACGCGTATACGAGTTCCAGAGGTTCGTGTTCGGCATCAAGTGTAACAGGTTTAATCGAACTTGGAAAGTAAGAGACCTGATTGAGCGTACCTCAACCAGTTAAATGCAAAAGGTGATAGTATACATGTGGCAATGGCGCCAATGAAGGTGCTAATAGACAGGCGTAAGATGCATGAGGTGCGAGGGAGTGTAAAGTTTTAGCGAACAGGGGAAACAGGGTTACATCATCCCCCTCCTATGGAGAGGAAGGAGCTTATAACCTAAATGCTTAAGTGGAATAGAGTACAGTCAGCGCAAACACGTGCGAGACGAAAAAGGCTTCGCACTGAAGTAACACAATAAGACGACTGAAACTCCATGCAATTAAAAATAAGTGTAATAAGCTCAAAAAAAGTGTGAGGTGAAAACTAGAAGTTAAACTACAAAATCAGCGGGCAGAAGCCAAGGTTTTGTACTTCTGAAGTGGAACAATGTCATTACCAGATTCAGCCAACAAATAATGTTAAGGCTCCCAAGAGGCATCAGAGTAGCCTTGCCACTTTACTAGGTACTGAAGCTGATTCTGCCGGCGGCGGTGACTGAGAATGTTCTCCACCACGTAGCGGGTATGACCATCAAGGTCTGTGATAGGCGGAGGCGTAGGCTGTCTCCTATTAGGAATAGCGTTCTTCTCGTAGGCACGGATTGCCGACACATTAAATACCGGGTGACAGCGGCTGGTTTTTAATTTTTTTAATTGACAAAAACCACTTAAATGCCAAACATGAGATGCAGCCAGGGGAAGCACGCACAACCCGTATCGTGGCAGTGGTGTTGAGGTTTAGGAAGCTCCGCCGACCTAGGGTCTCGACTTCATAGCCACCTAGACGGACCAAGAGTGGGTGGGGGAGGGAGAGCGAGAGAGAGAGAGTGTCGTCTCGTTCAATGGCGAAGTGCGGCAGGAACAACTGGTCTTGGCTATCTGCCTCAACCTCTGATGCCGACACTGTGGGCACATAGCCTTTGTCAATGTGCATGCATATGACTTTGCCGTATGCTGCCTTCAGCTCTGGATGCTTGTCCAGGGATTTCTCTAGCATGCGCAGGCGATGGTCCGCCATGGCGAGATTTGCGGTGACACCAGGCTTGCCCTTGCTGTGGACCCATGGGATTGCCATGGTGACTCACTGATCATGGAAGCCGAAGGATTTCTCAACGATCTCCTCAGCCGACTTCTCTGCAGGGGTGATAACGGTGCCTTCCTGCTTCATACCGACTGCCTCCAGATTCCAGAAATGCTGGACCAGGCTGTCTATGCTGCATTCGCCATGTGGAGCACGCCTCCATTGCGGTTTTCTGTTGAGCTTCTTACTCCACCTTGTCCGGTGTCCGATAAAGAGGTTCGCTTTCGCCGTCTACCACGTTTTCGAATATTGACTGTTGTTGTTGCTTCCGTTGTCATTGTACGTGCGACCTCACCAGTCCGTATTTTTACTTGGCTTCGCGTAACCCTTCCCGACGGCGACAGATCCTTTGTCAATTTCGGTGGTTTACGTGTCGGTCTTTCGCCATCTTTCACGCTGTTCTGAGCTGGCCCCTGCCCTACACACGCAGAAGAGGAAGGGCATGCAGTCCCATCTTCACGAGAAGAGAAGGATCCACCGATGGACTGGACAGCACATTTTGTCTGTTAATTAAGGTTTGTAAAGGACAGAGTTTGCATTGGGAATACAGAATTGTCCGGCGATCGAGATACTCCAGATGGTGGGACCAACTCATGCCTGAGTCAAAGATGACTCCAAGGTGTTTGTGGTGGCTAACAATTGGGATGGGTGTCTGGTCGTGAGAGAAATGGAATAGGTGCTGGTCGATGTAGGAAAGATCACAACGTGGATGAGGTGGAATGGACAATATGACAGTCTTTCCAGCATTGGGTTGAAGTTTCCAGAGACGCATCCATTCAACCACTGAGCGAATTTCCGACAGCAAACAATTATACGCCATGGGTAGAGAAAGTTCAGATGCCAAAAGAGTAGTATCATTGGCGTAAAGGGAGGTATTAGGAACGCGAGTTAAGTCATTTACATAGAGCAAGGAGAGAAGAGGACCAAGTATTGAGCCCTGTGGCACACCGGAACATACTTCGAGCGGTTGGGACAGCGAACCTGACACCCTGACCTGTTGGACCCGGCAGGATAGGTAGCTTTGGCACCGATGTTAAAGGTGGCGACTTTGGCCAACAAACCACGGTGCCACACTGTATCAAAGGCCTTTGATAGGTCAACGAAACAAACTAGGCTGAAGTTGTCCTGATGTCTGCGTTCCAACAGATTCTGAGTAGAGCGTGCAAGTTGCCACGCGGTAGAATCTCCTTTGCGGAATCCAGACTGGGCTGGAGATATTAGAGGGTTTACATCCATTTGTTGGATCGGATTTGCTGCCCGTATTTTTGTAAATTGGGATGACAACGGAGCGTTTCCAGATAGATGGAAAAATACCAGATGAGAAGGACAGATTAAAAATTAAACTCAATGGATCGCTATTCCCTTCCTCTTTTGTGTACATGTTTTTTAGATTATTTTTTCTACTGTGGTTGGTCTCACCCTCTCCTCAAGTCGATTGGCCATCTTGACATGCTACTTAATGACAAAGCTAGAATGCATGTTACTATTGTCATATTGTCACATCCTACTGCATGAACTGCCATGGGATTGATACAGGTGATGGCTTTAAACACATACTAGCACGCCAACAAACGTCTTAACAGCAAAACATACCATGGATTCTGCAAGCCCAGTTTTATCTCTTTTTGTGGTGTTTGATACAGGAAGCGGAAGTGGAGGATGGAGTGAAAAAGGCTGCATCACCCAGCACACATTTGACACTCTGCGGCCGGTTTGCATTTGTGACCATCTAACCCATTTCGCTGTGCTCTTTGTAAGTTTTACTAATGAACAGAACAACCAAACATATGGTAGGAGACGATAACTTAATTGAAGCTTTCAATATATAATTATACTTCCTCCGTTAACAAAAACTTCGTGTTGGATTTTTGAGGGATTGGTTTGCACAAACTACCGTGAAATTAGTTAAAGTCACTTTCTCGGCCTTCCCTGGCATGCCATGAAAGAGGCACGATGGAAAGAAAGTGACCTTTCACAACAAGGCCAGCGGAATCCATGGTTGCGCTGTCGCAACATAGGTGATGACAGTCCTGGCGAGCGAAACTGAAATATCACTTCTCCGAGGTGATAATGCGCTGCTTGGCCTCTCCACTACTCTAGCACTGAGTTTGAGAGTGATAGAGAGCGATGTAACGGAGCAGCGAGCCCACACGATGTGCAAGTGAGCAAGGAGCTGCTCCGATCGCACGGCGTAATGAAATAATTCTAGATTCAAGTTCTTGTTCAACCTGCGCAAAGCGCAGATTCTAATGCTGATGACCATGCATTCCTTCAGAAGTCTGCAGTCCGATGCGAGTCTTGTGGCTAAAGAATGTCGTCTGGACTTACTCGCCGCTGCAGTTCAGTGCTGGCAGGGGTATCCATCAGAGAAATTAGAATCAGTTTGGCTGTGCCTTTATTCCTCGTTTTGCAGAGTTCTGGAGAGCAAAGATGAAACCAGGAAATCGAAAAATATTTTTACGACTCCCTGGTGGAAAGGAGTAAACGCCACCGCGGCGGATCATGCCGCTTGAAAGCCAACTTCCTTGAACAACGGCAACATCAAGTTCAGCGGAGTGTGATCAAAGAAGCTGAGGCAAGGTTTAAAAGAGCTGAACGACTCCAGGGAGATAGCGACTCGCGCGCAGCAGATAATGACAGCAACGCAGGATCAAAAAACGTGTCGAGCGAAAGCTACGCAAACTGAATTCTCTGCTCATTCCGGCAACAGTTCCTCTTGTAAAGACGCTGTACATAGGCTGAACTACCTTTGTGCATACCCGAGTATCGGCCTTACAAAGCCCTGATATACGGTTAGGCGCCCAGCAGCGTCCAGAATGGGGGCTGCCTTCCGCATGAAATGGAGACGTTAATATGCGCGCACGGAAAGCTGGTGAAGGTGGGTGCTGAAGTTGAGCTTCTCGTCGAACACCACATTCAGGAGCCTCAACTGGCTGCTGAGAGGAACATGGGTGCCAAGGCATTGGACAGGGGGAATCTGGAGAGGCCAGCTTCCTGGTCACTGACATCAGCTGTGATTTAGAGTGCTCAAAGGTAACCCTCCAAGTGCCTCCCAGGCTTTCAGCTGGTTGATTACTGACTGAAGTGCAGCTGCGGCGTCCTCTGTGGTCTGCCCAGGCATGACAGGTGGTATAGAGTAGTATCATCAGCATACACGGCAATAGAGACGCTGGCAGGTAGGTGATCTTCGGGGTCGTTTATGTACATTTATATTTTCAGAAACAATGTGAGCCCCAGGATGCTGTACTGAGGGACGCCTGATCGGATGGCAGAGTGGGTAGAGGTCTGTCCCCAAACAACAGCTTGCAACTTCCAGTTCTGGAGGGATGATGATAACCAGGCCAGCAGTGGACCACCAATGCCATAGCCTCGGAGCCTGCAGAGGAGTCCAGGGTGTGAAATCTGGTCAAACGCACCTGCTATGTCTATGGCGAGGGCCTGGATGGTTCCGCCCTTACTGGTGGTTAAAGCCCATTCAAGTTGGTGCGACGTTAGTAGGTCAGCTGTGCCGATCCGAAAACCCAACTGGTTGGCAGACAGGAGGCTATTGTTGTTGAGATGTTCGATGAGCTGTTGATTGACTATTCTTTCCATCACCTTGGATACTATGCAGAGCAAGGAGACTGGTCGATAATCACGGACATCGCCCTTGGCCTTGCGCTTGTGGAAGGGAACCACATCGGCTACCTTCCAGGCTATAGGCTGGTAACCGTGGGAGAGACAAGGAAATGGAGTCTGGCCTGGACGCTTTGGCTACTTCAAGACACCCGAGCTGCTTGAGCACTGCTGATTCGCGGAAACGGATTTGACTCAGGATGGCATCAGTGCACGGTGGAAAAGGCGGGAGCATATCTTCGGTGAGATCGTTTGGGACGTTGCACTTCTCTGCGAAGAATGATGCAAAACAGTCAGCCTTGGAGTAGGGTGTCGCTGTGGTACATTGCTGACCATAGGTCCCCTTTTTGGTTAGGAATATCAAATGTGCGGGAAAAACCTCCTGCACGCTTCAGGTTTGACCATCATGCTTTGTCACGTAGGTTTCCGAGCGACAGCTTGTTCCGCGATGAAGATCCATGCGCTGTGTGGAGCACGGTGGCAACTCTCAGGCAGGTTGCAGTGTAGGCATCAGACAGTAGCATATCCGTTCTGTGTGCAGGAGTCTGCCGCCAAGCATGGTTTCTTGCAGATACAGCTGTACTACATTCAGGAGTCCAGCAGACAGGGTCATACCTTCTGACCTACAGCGGCTTCGATGGGATGAAGCGATCCACGCCCTCCTGGATGCGGGCAGTAAGTTGTACGCATGCGTGTTGAGGGTGGTAACTATGAATGTGCTGCCAGTCTATCTGCCGAATAAAAATGACGCATGCTACTGAATGCATCCTGGATGACTAGAAGAGAATCGGACAACCACTGTTTCTCGGTGCTGTACAGCGTAAAGTCGTCGGCGTAGCCTGTCTAACTCGGAATTTCATCATCACTGATCGGTCTTAGTGGCAGCTGTTGACGGCACTGCTTCATACCTGCTTCGAGATAACAAGGAAACAACAGCAGGCTAAGTCCATCACCCTGTGGTGCGCCGACGGTGCTGTTCAGGTGTTGAGAAGTCGATCCCTCCAACTTGACGACCAGAGTTGTGGAATGTAGTAGATGGTGGAGTTCTGTATGGTCACGCGAATATCTTCGACATTTTCCTGTGCAGTGCTGTTCGAACCTGGGGGCGAGACACGCACTGAGGTACGATGGTACAATTTCTCGACTTCAACTCTGGCCCAAAAGGAGTGTTGAATCATACCCTAAGCGAAAGTTCAAGGAGTCATGTAAAAGCGCCAGTCGATCTGTGTTCATGGGGGTTGAACCTTGACCCAGGCAGAACTCACCCTGGGTTGAAACGCTTCATGTAAATACAGCCTTAAGCACTTTCTTCCCATATAATATTACCTCCTACAACCTTTTCCAAGCTGGCCTGCATGCACCCTCATATACTCACTTGTTGTTCTGCTGGCCTGTGCGGCTACTTGCGCGCCCATACCCGAGGTCACGGGTTGGAGTCCTGGTGAGTCTGGTATTTTTTGTCTTTCAGGCAGTTCACTTTCCCGACTGATCCTTTGAATTCGGAAGTTCTCCCAGTCCCTTCAAACTATTGTCCTGTATTTTTACCGGAGGATGTACCCAGTGTGCTTATAGTGCCCAACACCGCGGAGGCAGTCCGCAATATAGAACAGAACAGCAAGAACAATCAAGGCTTGTTTGCTGCTCCGAAGTTGAGGCGCCTTGGGGTTCCCATTGTTAGGGTAGCACAGCTAAGGTAAGAGTGCTCTACCACGAAAGGTGTGAGCTAATTCACCCGAAAGAGTACCAAGTATGCTGATAGTGCTCAACACTAGCCTTATTGTTAAGCAGACTTGGAGTCGTCTTCCCAAGTAACTCATCTGTGTTTTTTGTTTTTTTGTTTTTTTTTCTCGTTATGTTTGTCTTTTGTTTTCTTTCCTTTTTCCTCTGTACTTTTCTTCCTTACTTTTTTACTTTTTAGTATTTGAAGTCTGTGTTTTTCTCTCTTTCGTGGAGGCTTGCTTGTTGTATCCTTGGCTTTCGGGCGTTACTTTATCGCCATCATAATATTGGGCACCATTGCCAGTTTTATCTGCGATACAAAATAACATTTTAACCACAACAACAACAACAAGAAGGACAACAACACCACGGAGGCAGAGCGCAATACAGAACATCGGTCCTCTCTTTTTATCATGTGAAGTTCAAATTCCACCGTCCGCATAAGGCTCAATTTCAAGAAAACAATAAGCGGACTATGCAGACAGAAGAATGAGCAGTTCTCTTTGGTCACGAACAACACTTTCTCGTTCTTCTGTCTGTGTCCTTTCTTTTATAAATGAAACCAAAGTTTCACAATTACATCAAATTTTACTTCACCCATTTTTGTTGCTTTGAGAGAAGCATGTGACTGCATGGGGAGAACCCACATCTCATCGAGAGATTGCACCAAATTATTGTCATTATTATTATTTAAAGAGTCGGCGTGGAGAAAGCAATTAAATTTTATGAGTGCACTAAAGAGTATAATAGTTGCGGACATGGCCAGACAGCAACGAGTTAATGGGATTTTAAAGGATTTTTCAGGATTTTTATGAGTCAAAATCGATTTTCGTGTTTCCGTATTATTATTATTACGGAAGTATTATTATTGCTTCATCCGATAGCTGAAAAAACAACAGCCAATCAGAGGGGAGAGGTGATAGCCAACCACGGCCTAAGAATAAAAACAAAACAAATACCAGTATGCAGTTGACAGGAAGAAAAAGAAGAAAATGAAGACCAGACACATGAGCAGGAGTTAGATTAGGCGAGCACCAACAGTTGTGCTTTGAGTGATTGCATGGAAGATGAAAGTTTAAAATGCAACGAGTTCATTGATTATCTTTTCTTCACTCTCCTACAGGCCCCAAAAAGCATGAAGAACCCCGAAGCTTTGCAGTACATATCCAAAGTTGGTACTGGTATTTCCATGCTGGCGCTTGGCGTCGCTATCACCATCATTTTGGCACTTCCGTAAGTATGACGTAACCAAAGGTAGTAGCAATTGATGGTATGTTGTTCAATTTTCCCCATTATTACCGTAGGAAAAGTCCCTTGAGGTCTGGTTACCTGGAGAGAAGAGCGAGCAGTTCCAGAGCAGTTCAAGACCACCGGAGGCACACCACAAGGTGACTCACTATCACCTGTCCTATTCGTTATCTACCTTGAGGCAGCGCTTTGGGAGGTGAGACAGATTATCTGCGCAAGACCCGACCTAGATGTCAGGCTCGGCTTGCCAACTGATACAGAGTACGCTGACGATGTCGACTTCCTACTGCAAACGTATTCAAGAGCTTCTGCCCGACACTGCAAAGTACCTCAAAGCCTGGGACCGCCTCATCAATGGGCGCTTTCGATTACATGCATTTCGGTCAATTCTAGAATTAAATATTGTTGATGCATAGTTCGATTACACAAAAAGTGACAAATTCCGTCGTTAGAATTGATTTTATCCAATTCCGCCGAATCCGTCAATTCTGAAGAGAGGGCGGATTTTCCCTAATTCTGGCGCCAGAATTGCACAATCGGTGTGTTACTGGTCTGGTCATGACTCAAGCGCGCGCGAAGAGCCTCCCTGGCCGGCGTGTGCGCCATGCTAGCATGCATGCTGGGTCCACGTGCGTGCGAAGGTGTATGTGATCTCTTTTTACGATTCATCAATTTTGTTTGTGACATGACATGAATAAAATGCGTTGTGGATTCCAGTCGTTCGTTTACAAGGCCGGATTCCGCTCCTTCTGGTCATTCCAGAATTTTAAAAAAAGTTCCAGAATTGTGTAAACGTGTAATCGAAAGCGCCCAATGAATCTAAAACAGAACTCACAAACATCACACGGCAGAGTGTGCGAGGAATGGCGCCTCACTAGGAAGCTGGGCTCCCTCATTGGTGACCACAAGGATGCTGCATGGAGAATGCAACTCGCCACGGCTGCCCTGCACCGGCTCTGGACATTATGGATACGTGGTTCCATTGTTAACGAATCGCTGAGAGTACGGCTATACAAGGCGTTCGTCTTACCGGTCCTGTGCGACAACAACGGGACTTGGGGCCTCACTGGCACCGCTATGCAACTGCGGAAAGTCATTGGCATACGGTACCCAGCTAAGATCATGAATAACACCCTGTACAAGAGGACAAACTCAACACCACTTGGTATATCGATCCAGGGAGCCCGCTGGCGTCTGTTTGGGCACGTGCTGCGGCTGGACCAGAGTGCACCGGCGAACCTGTGAATGTGCTCCTCCTTCAAGCCATCCACTGAGCCTACCTAGAATGGCAGGCCGCCCAAAACTCTGCCGGTCTCAGACACGATCTCGAGCTGGTTGGGAGGGCGATGGCATACCCGTGCCAAGCGTCACCAGTGCCCGCTACCTTGGCATCACCTTGGATGTACGCATGTCATGGCAGCCCCAGGTCGATGCGAGCATCACGAAAGCCAATAAGAAAATTGGAACTCTGTGGCGGACACGAAAGTCGCTAACACTTGCTAGCCGTGTGCTGTTCTTCAAGGCAGCTATCATGCCGGATCTACTGTATGGGTCCGTTGCGTTTAGCCCAGGTCTCACTCAGGCCCAGACCGACCGGCTCCAAGTAGCACAAAACCGTGGGGCAAGAGCAGTTTATGGCCGGCCGGGGTTCTCTCGTGCCAGTGATCTCCTGGAACGCATGCAGGTGTTCAGGATTGGAGAAATACATCGGCAGAAGGTCCTGGTCTTTGTCTGGAGGTGCATACACGCCAGTGCGAGTCCATCCCTCCAGGAGCTCTTCGTACGCTGCGCGGATCGTAGGACGCGCCTGGATCTCGCCCTGGGGCTCCGTCTACCAGCTACACGAACCCGCGCCGGACGATCTCGCCCTGCCTCCCGAGGTAGTGCCCTTTGGAACGTCCTACCGGATGCAGTCAGAGTACTGTCGTCTCTCAGCAGCTTCAAAGCTGCCGTCGTACCGTATACACTCCGATCTTCCTGATGTTATGACTAGAAACTTGCCCTGAGACAGCTTCCTGTCTGTGATTGATTTTCACTGTTTACCATTATTATTTGCCATGGCGACCCCCGTAAGTCCGTAACTGGCAGGGCAGGGTTGGGCCTTTCATCCTCCCGATGTTAGTAGCAAGTACTCTCGTTAGCAGTAACTGTCAGTACTTTGTTTTTGTTTTTTTTGTTTTTTTTTCTTCTATTTTATTTTCTCTATTTTATTCTCTTCACCAGGTGTGGGCCATCCCCTGGACAAACAAAATGGGTGCCTTATTATTATTTTTCTGTTTCTGTTTTAATGACAGTCCACTGCACGCCTGAAAAAAGTACTTAGTTTATTAGGCGGGTTACAGAACTATCGACTTATCGTTCGCTGGCTTACTTGTAGTTTGATAACGCTTCGCTCTTCATTGAGATATCTACCATTCTCTCTTTGTTCTCCTTATTTTCTCCCCAACCCTCCTTCCCTGTAACATAATAACATATTCGCTGCCTTGTCATTGAGCATTTGTGCTCGTTTGGATTTGCGAATTCAAATAAAGTATACATACATACATACCCTCAAGACCCAGGCAGGTCTTGAGAAGCTGAGGAGCATCGCCCAGAATCGCGGGGTGTGGAGCTACCCCAGCGGCCGTATCCTGGAGAGATATGTTGCTGCCCACGGATTAACCCTGGTAATGATCAGCAAATTCAAATTCAACTCGGTTGAGCTGCTCGTTTGCTTGTTTTAATTGTATTCTATTTTCGTCACGCGTTTTATATCGCTTAATATGTTTTCATATCGCCATCAATATCCTATTTGGCTGTTGTCCCTTCGGCTTATGCGAAAGCTATACATGCTGTGTATATCTACATTGCATTGATGCCAACGCGGAGAAGCTTCTAATAAATAAATTTCCGTAATCAACTTTGCGACTTCCATTTTCCATTTTTAGACACCTCTTGTAGGCAAGTTCATCTTACCTCCGCGATAACTACTGTGCCATATTTCGCCCCCTTTTTCATTTCAAGCGTAACGAGGGAGTGCGACCTAAGATCTTATTGATGTGAATACATTGAAACAAAGGCTCAAGCCCCGTGATCGTGACATTATTGGAGCGTTTATTCTCTAAGAGCGTTTTCTCGTGATGGTCTTTAGTTAGAGTACATCAATGACTGTAGACAAAGAGGTTCACGACCTAGAACGTACGGACTGGGAGACTTCACATGATGCATCTGCAAATTTCAAAAATCGGATTGCTGTGATATGGATAGTTCGTTAGAATCTTCCCAAATCTTATGACTTCTATATCTTAGAACGGAGGCGGGAAAGGCGGAAAGGAACGGAGTCGGGAAATACATCAAACATGTTTTACCTACTCGTGCATATTATTATGAAGTTGGTTGTACCAACCAGGAACACACGCTTCCTGCCGAACTTCACACTTGACTGATCCATGACTGCTATCTGGAGCACACAAGGAGCACATCCCACCTTCCACTCGGCAACCCTGCAAGAAAGCACAACTCTCTGCTCAATATACAGTGTTTCGGAGAATTCACACCTCATCAGTTGAGCTTGAGTAGGCTAAGGAAGATTGTAGGGACCTTTCGCACCACGCGTACGGATACGTAACGAATGCTGATTCGTGATCTGGGTTTGAGGATTCGTCGGACTTCCTGCGGAGAGCTCGTTTTCCGGAATGGAAGCCTCTTCATTAGGCGCGCACAAGGAGCAGATCCCAACTTCCGCTCGGTAAACCCGCGAGGAAGCACCACTCCCTGCTCAATACACAGTGTTTTGGGGAAATCATTCCTCATCTAGCCTAGCCCAGCTTCGGAAGGTGGCGCATGATAAATGCCCATGGAATTCATTGCGAAACAGCACTGTTAATTAGCCTGGCCATAATAATACGATTACATCTGACATGCTTGCCTGCCTACTTCTGCGCACGCATGCATTCTTGCCGGAGATGTCTACCTGTGGCGACAATAATTTTTTCATGGACTGATATTTTCTTTTTTTGTGTTTGCACACTCTTGGCTGCTGCTGCTGTGGCACTTTTTCATGCTGCTGCGCTCTGTACGGCTGCACTAGCCTTGTTAACTGTCGTACCCAGATGCACACATTCAATCCCTGGCTATGCTTTGAAATTGTTTTCATTGCCTATGTCCTCATCTCTCTTCGTTTTGTTTTCGCTGCCTGGGCTCTCATTTATCTTTGCGTGCTTGCTTGCTTGTATTGCTGAGGGAACATATGCTGGTTTGTATTCGTGGGTCCCCATGGTGCATGGGCCACGCGTACTCATCCGGCGGATATGTGTGAATAATAATAATAATAATTCCTCATCAGTTGAGCTTGAGTAGGCTGAGAACGATTGCGCCTGAAAATCACCACTTATATAGTGCCCTCCAGGCCAAACCATCAGCAGGGATACAAACTGACAGCAATGCTTTGTTTCCAGCGCGACAAACATCTCGTGAGGCCACAGTTGGCAGCGTGAGACAGTGTCGCTAATGGAGTCATGCTAGAGAGACGTTGAGAGCTAGGAGCTATTCATACCGCTGTAACCTCCAACAGCTAGTCGCATGTTCGCGTGAGGGACAAGTGTCAAGTTCGGCAGGAAGCGTGCGTTTCTCGTTGGAACAACCATTTTCATGAATAATACCGCCGAAGTCGAAACTTTTAAGTTCGTATTGTCGTGCCTCACGTGGATGTGCGACTACATGTAGTTGCTGGATGTGACACGAGGTGTTTGTCACGCTGAAAACAAAGCGTCTCTGTAAGTTTGTATCCTGGTGTCTGTTTGGCCTGGAGAGCACTATATGAGTGGTGCATTTCAGGCACAAGGGATCTATCGCGTCGGCTGCGAATCGAATGCGAAACGAGAGTTTGATTCGGCTCGTCCTCAGTTCGTTGAAAGCAGATTCAGGTTTTCCTAGTTGTTATGCAAATTTCCATGGCGACTACGAACACGGGCGGTAACTTGGAGTACGCTTGTTTACACACACGTGCATGGATCATGGAATCAAGGGAAGAATGTGTTCCTGGCCAAACATATGTACCTTGCAAAAACATGAGTACCAGACTGTGGATGGCAGTCATGAGTCAGTCAAGTGTCATGTTCGGCAGGCAGCGCAAAAATCACACCCCTGGGGTCCGTTTGGACCCCACAACCCGGAATGAGGTTCAAGATATATTTGGAGACTCAAGGATGAAACAAACCATACGGCATCAGGTGGTCCGTTGTGGGGAGAGCCGCACTACATGCAAACATCTCGAAGCGTTGCAACCTCTGTCTGACCCAGAGATTGCCTGGGTGGACAAGACCCGCTACCTCAATAAGAGGTCAGAGCGTGTGTTCAAGTGCCGTCATGAAAACGAGTTCTACCTTCGTAATTTTGTCGGCAAGATCACGTGAATATACCTAGTTGTCCTGCTGCCTGTGTGTTGTGTGTGTGTGTGTGTGCGCGAACGTGCGTGTGTGTATGTGTGAGAAAATGAGAGTGTGTGGTTTATTGGATGAGTGTGGGTGCAAGTATGTGTGTGGTGGGTGTGCCAATGAGCGGATGAGTACTTTGGATGCGTGTGTGTGTGATATTTCAAGAATGAGTGTGTGTCCGTGTGTTTGTGGGTGTGTTAAATTTAGAGAATGACTGTGTTTGTGTGCGTGTTATTTGGAGAATTAGTGAGTGTGCGTGTTTGTTTGTGTGTGCGTGGATGTGTATATGGGAAAGGGAGAGAGTGTGGGTTCTTGTGAGTATGTGTTAAAGAGTGAGATATTAATTATGTGGATAATTGTGTGGATAATTGTTCGGATAATATGTGGATAATTGTGTGGATTGGGCACTTAACCTTTTCGCGCCAACGTTCCCATATGGGAACATATTTTTATCCATCGGCAGTCGGGCCATGGCAGAAGATTGTCATCCACCGGGCTAGCATTCAGCCCCCAAAGGTGGGGCCATGCATCATATCGATAATAAATAGGATGGTAGGTGTGTGCGACACAACACTTTTTAATAATAGGTGTGTCATTTGACCCTACGAGACCACAGCGCTTGCAGATCACGGCACGAACAGTTCACCAGCCACACTCCACGAAAGCAAGAAGTAGTACTCCTGACAAGTCTTCTTTCGTTCTATAGAGATATAACGGGGAACTCATCAGAGGAGAAGCAGTTGTTGAATGAAGGGGTTTAGGTTAATAATGCTATTTTGTTGAGAAGATACCGGCGCAAGGTGTAAACACTCAACTAACTCACATATGTGACATATCAACACAAAAGGAATAGTGCAGAATGGAGGTGTTCTGAACCCTACCAGACATAACTATCACAGGTGCTAAACCAATCACAATGAGAAGGAGAGGTACACGGGAACACAGGCATAGGTTGCGCTAGTTTACCCGTCACAAAGAGTACTGAGGTTTTATTATTATATATATTTGAGGATTTCCCAAAGACGTAGTCTAAATTGAAGGGCGTTCCATTATAATGGGAGGCTGTAGGGTTGAGATAGCAGACAGTGGAGGGCTAATAATTCGTAATGAACAGCCTAGCAAGAGAAATACAATTATGCTGAATGTTCCAGAATGGTCCTTTAATCAATGATACCTATAGCCTCGGGGTATGCCTTGAAATACGAAATGTACCGAAACAGAAACACAAAAATTAATAAGAATAAGCGCAACGCACAAAGAAGGAGGACAGAGGCATGTCAGTGCGGAGTGGCATTGTGTTTGGTGTCAGAGAAGTGCGTGCAAATGTGACTGTGAAACAGGGACTGCGAGGCTGTGGCTCTCAGGTCTGCGGGCAAGGCATTCCATACAGTAGCGGTGCGGAAGAGAAATGACCTCCTGGCGTGTTTCCCAACCCGTGGCAGAGTGAATGCGAGAGTGAACGCTATGTTCCGAGCAGCAGATCAAGTCCCTCCTCTGGTCAATGGCAGGATTCCGCGTCCAGGAGAACATAATACTTTGTTGCCCTCTTCAATAGGTCCGTCAAATAGTAGTAATAGGTGTTTCATTTGTTTTCATTCTCTGGTACTCGTTGGCAGTGCCTGTGCCATTCCACGTTGAATTAGGTGCAGGGGATAGCTATTGCGGGAGAGGATGGACTCCAATTTTGAGATCTCCTTGACAAGATGCGGTGTGGAACAGATACGCTGGGCACAAACTGTCAGCGACTTTATCATGGCGATCTTCTGTCCGGTTGGGCCATAGCTGTCCCATCGCGTGTGTAGTCTAGTGAAGGTGGGTTTCCTGCAGATTTCTGTGCTGAAACTGTTTGAATGCCGTGTAACGAGGACATCCAGGAATGGTAGTTGATTTTCAGTTTCTTTCTCTATAGTGACCCTGAGCGATAGACGAACAGAGTTGAGCCGTTCAAGAATGGTCAATGCATGATCCTGCTGGGTGAAGAATGAAAACGTGTCATCAACATATCGAGTGTAAAGCACAATAGCTACCACGGGAATGGACCAACGGACAATGACGATAATTAGAAGGACTCAGCTATACTCCGGCACCTGACATCGTCACCAGCCTGCCTAAGTGCAGTCTGCAAACATGGCACCCACTCTCACTTCACGTTTCAAGCGTGTGCGCGCAACAAATCGCACCTTGCTATGCTGGAGGCAGTTTTGCCAAGCTGAAGCCTGAACTGTGCATGCAAAAGAAGTATGTGCGAAAGATATCACTGTTTTGACATAATAGTATCGTGGTCCCAACTGTTGTGTGATACTGGAAATATTCATTGTCTCACTGTGTAGTTAGCGCCGCTAGCGCTATCTTTTAAAGTGCTATTTTTGTCAATGCTCTGACCGCAAAATATGCTGTTAGCGCCACTAGCGCTATTTTTCAAGTGCTATTGTTGTCAATGCTCTGACAGCCAAAGTGCCGGTTATAAGGACTTGCTCACTACATTCTTAATCACCATTGTATTTGACCTGAAGAGTAATGGAATGAAAGCCCTAGTCGAAAATATGATATGGCTTCTGTGCTTCGTGTGCTGAGTCATACTCTCCAGACACAACGGACAGCAGGAACAGGTGGCTGGGAAGACATTTATAATAGCCGAAGTGACGGAGGCAAGGACGAGCATAATGATAAGATAGTAGAAGAGAGAGAGATCGAGTCAGGGCAAGCACAAGATAAAGGACCTGGGTAGCTACAGCAAATATGGGCGCGCAAGTAACTACCGACGCCAACGGAACGAAAGGTAACAAAAGGAGACAAAAGCTGAGTGCGAGGGTGCATGCAGGTCAGCTTGGAGAAGATTGTACAACGTAATGGAGGGGGTACCTAACAGTAGGACCAAGGAGAGGAAGATGCCCGCAGCGAAAATGTGCACAGGCTAAGTCTCAAAGCACCAAATAATGCCAACCGTGACAGAACGATGACAATGCGGTCTAAGTAAAATTCGAAGCAGCAAAGCAAAACACCACCCAACTCGTGGATAGTTGCTGCATAACTCGTTCTCATGTGTTTCATCTCTTTCTTACAACTTGGGTGGGTCAGCAATATCAGAGAAAAAGAAAGGGAAAGCTTTGCGAAAACGAATTTTACACTCCTGGACTCGTTTCCATGTGTTGTCGTCTATTTCAATAACTCAAAAATTGTTTATCCTTTTCACTGACTGCCATGTTGTGTAACATTTTCTTCTCTGTGTACATCACGTCCCATTCGTTCAGGTACAATATAAAAAATTATGGAGTCGGATGGAGAGTCAAGGATACATTTATAGAAAAGAAAAAGGATCAAGGAACTACAAGTTGCGCTATAATACACGTATACTGGACATTATAGCGTAACTTCTAGTTCCTGGATCCTATTTCTTTTTCATCACCAGCTACTAATCAATCAGCGCGTGATTACATTGCACCACGCTGACTGACAGTACTGACGTGATGGCTATCACATTTGTGTGTATGCCTTTGTGATGACTTTGTGATCTTTGTGATGGCTATCAGCTCTAGAGCTGATAGCCAGCTAGGTGGAGAACGTCAGTTCGGTCGGTCAGTGTGGTTGGGTCTCGACTTGTCTAATTCAAAGCCCCACATTTAAGTGAATAATAGCAAGAAGGTACAAGAGAAGAGTTGGAGAGAAAAGGGAAACCAAGGAAGAGTGGGTCAGTGTAGTGCACCGTTATTGCATTCGCTGATTGTTTAGTAACTGGTAGTGTTAGTGGGCGCTATGGTGTAACTTGAAGTTCTTTGGTCCTTTTGTTTTACACAATACAGTAGTCCATCTTTCTTGATGACAAATCAGTCTTTTGTACGATCTGATTTTGTTCTCATCTCTATGATAAAGGGGACTGAGGACCTCCCAACACCACAGACTACTGCTGGGGTTTTCAATAACCATGCTTATTTTCATGGCACTTTTTCTGGTGATTATGGAAGCTTCATCCAATGGACTCAAAGGAGTTGGATGCAAGATACTGGCTCTATTCTCGCACTACACCTTACTATGCTCCTTCATGTGGCTTTCTGCTGACGCGACCATCCTTTATCAAAAACTGGTTAATGTCTTCGGAACACGAGCTGATGACCTAATGAAGTGGCTTATTCTGGCTATCTTCGGTGAGTTTGTATGATGTATATCATGGCTGACGACGGCCATTTTTTTTTAAGAAACAAAATTTACGAATGGCCCTCACAACAGATCTATTTTATCTGTAATAATAATAATAATATTATTATTATTATTACCACAGCACGCGTAATAATATAATAATGTGGGTATACTTCCGAAGTAATCAACAACAAGTCGTCCAGTGCAGCCATCTTCTTTGTCTTGTACCAGCTTGATCACCAAAACAATGAAGAAAAAAGTTTGACTTGAGGATAGGTTGGGATTTGAACTCACAACTTCATGGTCAGCAGACAGCATTCATAACAACAAGGCCAAAAAGGAAAGGATAAATCGTGGGTTTTGATAAAAAATCGATACTGGCTTCCAGGGCAATTGTAAACCATGGGAAAAGGCCGGAAACCTGACCGAAATTCTAACTCCTTAACGGCTGCTCCAATTGTTCCGAAACCTTCACAGAACAATTTGCCGTGTCCTAACAAGCCATTCTATGTACTTTGTTGTCCAAATTTCCCTTATCTTCACACTTTTTAAGACCCAAACCTGATTGTAAATCTTTTTGAAACAGACTATAGTTCAAGATTTTGCGAACATGTTTTCAGTGAACAGTAAAAGCAAAGGACACAGCTTCAGTGCAACAAATGGAAAATTCACGTCTCCTTCTTTTCCTTGCCGTGCGCACTGCATTGTCACAGTCTACAGTTCTGACTGGAAGCGTCAGGCGAAATAGCACGTCATAGTACATTCGAGATCAGCGGGAAGAAGATGACGACGTCCACTAATTTAGTATCTGTGCACACGAATCTGCTGTGTGTGTTACTCTGTGTGTCAGCTATGGCATCATCGCCTGTGGTTCCATACCTAGCATGTACGTCTGAACCATCCTGCAAAGTTTGAATGACGTAGGTTGAGCGATCACTCCGCGAAACATACCTTTTGAAATTCTCTTCATAGTATATCTTCCACCATTGAAATTTCGAATTTCTTCGAATTTTTTGCTGAGAGGGGTGGCTTGCAACCTCGATATGGCTTGTTCAAGGCATGCTTTGGAGCCATCGCCTGTGGAAACAGTGGCAGGAAGCTGCCCTGCAACTGTTCCAACAGGAAATTAATCGATCCGAGAAAGCTCGAGTCCGCGAATCTCGTTTGAATATTGAGTATTTCAAGCCTTTTCACGACGAAGATGGAGTCCTTTTTTGGAGATGGATGTCGCGGCAAAGGAGATGGTGTCCGACTTCTGGCGTCTGGGGAAGCCAGGGATCATTTGTCCAGTCAGGTCGGCAGCCTAACCGTCGGTAAGCTTGTTTTTGGATCCCGTTCTGCTCGATGTGGTAGATCACGAACAATTTGGTATCGCACAAATTGATCTCAGCATCGTGCGTACGGTATTTTATATTCAGAAAATCCCAAAGTGTCTCTGTGTGGCCGTCCTATGCCACGAGAAACTCCAATCAGGCTCCTATGTCCTCTGCCTTCATGATTGAATGTCCACTTCGTTTGAACAACGAACACAACAATCGAGGACAGCTTTGCAATGAAAAATACAGCTATACTGGAGCTGAAAAAAAGAAGAAAAAAACGTGCTCAGGATGAGACTCGAGTACACGCATACTCTCCCAGCAGGTGAATCGCAAATGTTTGTGAAAAATGCGTGTCGCCGACTGACCAGTAGACATCCTTAGCTAAAAAAACGCTAACGTAAACGCAAACCTTTCCGTACTTTGGATCGTTCAAGCTGACTTTTCCCTTAGCACAAAGTACGTTATAGTTGAGACGAAGTAGTCGTGACAACCATGGCGATATTAATTTTCGTGGAAACAGGTGCGGGAAATTCAAAATTTTGAACCAGGGATTAGTTTGCTGTCGTTCCGAAAGAATACCTTGGCGAGGTCTTTTACTCTGGAATAGCAAAAGCACGGCGAATATGAGTTTTCGCTGTTTCCAGGTCCTTGGAAAACCTTTCCTAAACGCAGCACCGAAGACTGTAAGGGCTCTCCAGCTCCAGCACGTCTGGGAGAGGCCGATGAATTTCTTCCTCAGGAGTGCCGTGGAACTGGTCCTTTGTTTGCCAGATGGGATAGAGGGAGAAAGGCACGAAGCAGAGGACGCAGACATTGTCAACTGAAAGGCAAAACTCGCCAAAAAAGCTAAATGTCACAAGAGGAAGCAATCTCGACTCTCATCTCAATCTGCACGTGCTTTTTATCTCCCGCCAGTTACAAAACAATGCGAGTTTTTGCATTTTTTGCAGAGTTTCCATAACGAACGTCGGCCCGTTATTTTGAGCTCTGTAACGTTTTTCCGTTATCCGATAACGTCTTTTGTCACGGCTGGGAGTGAGTACCGTAAAAGTTAGCGTTATCGTACTTTTGCTAAGGATGTCTAGTAATT
Source organism: Sycon ciliatum (assembly GCF_964019385.1). Taxonomy (NCBI): domain Eukaryota; kingdom Metazoa; phylum Porifera; class Calcarea; order Leucosolenida; family Sycettidae; genus Sycon; species Sycon ciliatum. Next base: position 45,579,478 of record NC_088644.1, read on the forward strand.
TCGCCTGACGGTGTCTTCCGTTTGTGAAAGAACCAGCGCAAATCGCGCGTGGCGCGGCGTCCTTCAAAACGACACAAGTAAGCTCCATATCAGCCGATTTTGACAATCGATGGCTCAAACTTTTCAGTAGGAGATGCTCCATACTTTGACTGAAGCGAATATCGCCAAAACGATCCTAGACTCGGGACACGTTTACCGAGTTTGAGGGTGTTATTTGAGGTCTAAATTGCGAAAATCAAAAAATCCTTCGGTGAATCCCTTTGCCCACATATAAACTCGGTGGCTGCAAAATCTCAGCCTGCTAGAAAGAACTGCGGCTCACTTGCGTGGATTTGAACAGGCCAGAGTCGACGCGAAGTACGGCAAAATTCCCTGTACACAGCATGGTGTGACACATGTCACGTGCACCAAGATGGCGCCCACGTGTTTCTGTACAAGTACTAGCCCTGACCTTTGATCCACAGAGGGTGTTGGTGTCCTTTCAAGTGCCAAAGGCTCGCCCTCCTGCCGAGTCTAACACGAACCATGATTTTTTAGTTCTAATGATTGCTTTGAATGCTTTCTTGTGATCACTGTCTCCTCATCGCTTGTGTAGCAGGTAGCCAAGTGGTAGGCGCGGTTCAATCAACAAGAGTTATCTTTTATTATTATTCTCTTAGGTACACACCTAGAATATATATGAAGTTAAAGAACAAGCGGCAAATAAATGACTTTCTCTCCGGTGCACACCTAGAGGTTGACTACTTCTTCTTCGAGTTAGCTTTGTCGTTGCTATCTAATCTTCATCAAAACAGAAATGCGGAGCCGCTTTTATGCAGCAGACGCCGTACGCTTACATACGGAGATACACTAAATTAATATACATCAGGCAAAGCTCCGTATTAGTTCCGTACTACTTCCGTATTGGTCGGGCAGGGATACTACACCCTCCCTTCCTACAGATAATCACGCCATCGTGATTTTCAAAAATTAGCGAAGAATTATGTACACAGCGTCAACCGGAAGATGGCAAATTATATCGGAAATGATAACTTTTAGAGTAGACAGAATAAATGAACTGATAACATATCATAACATAGAAGTAAAAGCACACCAGGTTCACACAATCTCTCGGGGTCAAAAGGGAAAGAATGGTCCTCCAAACAGGACGTGAAAGTCAGCCAAATTTCTGCACATCGCGGGCTCAAACTGCCAGAAAATTCACAATTTCATAAAAATGCACTGCATCGTGGGAACTTACTCCGGTACACACCTGGAGTGTAAAAGGGGATTCTCACACACTTCTCTGACCAGGTTACTTAGGTAAACCTAGGCTCACCATGATCAGACGCCTACCAAACTAAACTGGATTCACACACTCGCATAAAGGAAGACTGAAGAGAACAGGGAGACTGAAGGAAGACAGGAAAGAAAATGCCGTACCTGGAATCAGCGTTAGTAACCACCGCGGCGGCTGGAGCTACGGCGGCGGGCAAGCCAGGTTTTATCTTCATCTTGGTTGAGCCGGTCACTCAGAATGGCTAGCTCGGCGTCAGACAAATGACCTCCCTCCTTGTCTTGAATCGTGGTCTTCACATTGTTTATAGTATCGCTTCGCGCGACGTAAAGAGTGATGGTCTAGCCAGGAAGAGTGTTGACGAAAATCTGCATCCCACCACGGAGGCGAAGTACCAAGTGAAGAGTGGGCGCCTGCTTCCGACTGCGTGCCGGCGAAAATCAAACACTGCTGGTCTTGGGGAATACCCTCCTTGTCTTGGACAGCAGCCTGCCTGTTTTCGTCCCCATCAGCTTCGCCATCACCACCGGTAGTATACATGTAGGTAGCGGGTCGCTTGGAATCGCCATCGGATTCTCCAGTGGATGCCATGCGGAGGGAAGGGTGATCCACGCTAGCACCCTGACTGTGCTGCAAGCTAATAAGCAGGGCAAGGCCCAGGAAGGCAATAAACATGATTCTCATCTTGATTCGTCGCACGGAGCTGCAGCGGGTTGAGCCATGGGGGTCTGGGGTCGAATCACCAATGTTTTATTTAAAAATACACCGCTGCCACCAATGTAACAGGTAGCCGAGTGGTAGGCGTGGTGCAATCAACAAGAGTTATCTTTTATTATTATTCTCTTAGGTACACACCTAGGATATATGTACACCTAGGATATATTATTATTATTAGGCCACACTGAAGAAGGTCTGTGGTTCGACTCACCCGACCGACCGTACATTTTTCAGCCCGACCGTAAATTTTTTTCGGCGGGCTGTCGTGTGAGTAGTTAGTGCGGGGCAGGTTCTGGGCCACTTTTTGACCTTTGACCTTTGGGCCAAATAAGGCACACTGTGTCGGGCGTGCTGGGTCTGGGCCCGGGACCCCCCAGAGTTTGACCTTTGACCCCTGGCATGCCATAAATGTCATCCTTACGGTTCTTTTCGCCATAGATGGCGAACGTGCACTTGTGCACGTTCGGTGCATTCGCACCGGGGAGTAGTAAAATACGTACTGTTCCCTGATTTGCACATCGTAGATGTGCATTGCATGCAGTGACATATTGCGCATGCGTGCATACGCACGCGGAGCGTGTGACCTTCACTGGTCCTTTGCGTGTGGAAAAGACGCAGTGCAACACAAGGTGTACTAGTACACGTGTCATTATACTACTCCCTGATTCGCACTTCGTAGATTTGCAGCAAACAAAGTTCACGTTCCGTGCATTCGTTTTATTTGCACATCGTAGATGTGCACTGACAAGTTGCCCTGCAGAGCATGCCTAATCGGCTTTTCGATCGGTTAAGAGAATGTTCAAATTCGGCCATATTATGAGCCCCAAGATCAGAATTCGGCTCAACATAGTACTTGAAGCCACCGTTCCCATTACGTCATGCACATTTACATACACCCTGTTGAAGCACTGAAACATCGGTTTTCGGCGAATTCAACATGCGAATTTTTGAACATTCGGCGAAAAGATGGGTAATTTCTTCAAAACCACTGTTTTCGGCGAATTTTTCGCCCGGCCTATTAGGGAAATGCCTACTGTCCATGCAGGTACATTAGATGCATATTTCTATTTTGATCGGAATTCAGTTAGAATCAACCGGCTACGCCCGGAGTATCATGCATCAAAACAATTATTGAAGGGGTGTCACAGTGAAGCAGTGTTGCTACGCACCACAAATCCCCTCTGCCCTGTACCGAATTTATACTGGAGAATCCAGAGTGGCCAGCAAAGAGTCACAACCCGCGGGTATCCAGTCACACTAAGGCATGTCCACCATTCCCCACAAATTCACTGTAACAAAACACAATACTGTTTACTATAATACACTTTTATTTAAATTGACTTGGATGAGTCTGTAGAAGAGAACACAATGCACGCACACGCACGCATGCGCGGACACACACACGCACACACGCACACACACACATCTAGGTTATAGTGCTATACACGTATCTAGGTTTAGGAAGCACGAGAATATGTCGAAGCACCCACACATACCCCTTCATGCAGTGTACTTCAGTAGCCCAACACGTTACGACCGCTCAGGACCATCACAAAACACATTACGACCGCTCAGGACCATCACAAAACACTACACACTGTTACTACACTGCATACACAGTTACTACACTACGCCTGTTACAAGTACTTACAAATAATTTTGAAAACAAATGGCACATCCCGAAGACGGCAGCTAGCTCCAGACCTTCATACATACGTCATCATCATCTGTAAAACCAAGCATGAGCGCACACAAACACTATTAGTGTCACGAATACGGAAGCAGGGTAAGACAAGAGGATACGAAACAAGTAAGTATCGCTATAACGAGGGGGGTAAGTATACATGTAGACAGAGCAGTGCTTACTTACAGGGTCCTAATACGCTCTACGGCGTCCCGGTAGTCGGACTGCAACAGCAGTCCGACTTGCCGACCCTCCCAGTAACGGGTTAGATGGGCCGTACCCGTGAGGTAGGCGACCACGGCTGGGCCTCCCACCAGCCTTTCTCCACTGTAAAAACGAAAGAAACCGCAGAAAGCACAGTGTCATAGAGCTCTTTTGTTGGGGGAGAGAGCTAGGAGCACTGCACACTTACCATTTGTCACAATATATGATGAGAAAGAGGCGGCGCTTGACGCACCGCCTCAGGTGCTGGAACAGGGATATTACCCCTGTAAGTTCGACACCGCAGTGGCACGTGAACGTCATTTGGACTGTAATGATACTGAAGTGAAGGTGTGAACCGCAAAGCGAGACCTTTATCTTCTTCCTGTCGAATTCGCTCCCCAGCTGCATACCGACATCATCCGCTAAAATCCAATCATACCAAGTAACGCAAAGGTCATCAGTTGACCTTTTGGACTTTTCAACTCTTATCCAAAACCACCAAGAGGAAAAAAAATCAGGATAATAATAATAATCTTTATTTAAGGATTACCCAAAGGCTAACGCCTATCTGGGGATGAAGAAGACGTCAGTTGTAGAAGCGTTTGTGGAGGAGTTGTTACATTATTCTCAGTAAATAGATATGGCTGATACATTCGGTGTAGACGTGGATGACCGGTCGTGGTCTCTCACCACGGGTCCTTTACTAATAGAAAGGCGGACGCCAATAAGAACTGTTGTGGAGTTGGCAGATCAAAACGCGCAGCAAGAAATTTGGCACGTCGACGGTAGACTCCATCGGGAGGACGGACCAGCTCTTGTTGATAGTAGGGGAGTGTCCGCCTGGTGCTATGGAGGTCGCCTTCATCGCGTTAATGAACCGGCTTGGATAGGACGGGGTAGCATCGAGTACTACCTCAACGGTGTCCGTCATAGAGCCGGCGGTCCTGCAGTCAGTTCTTGTGACGCCACATGCTGTATTCTACGGTGGTATCACCATGGAAGGCTCCACAGGGAGAATGCGCCAGCGGTGATACGCAGGGAAGGTAACAATCGTGTACGGGAGTGGTACCGATACAACCTTCGGCATAGGGAAGATGGACCTGCTTTCATCTCTCAGGAGGAGGAGGGTATCTATCAGTGGTACCTCAACGGGGTGTATTACGGTAGCCACCATCAAGACCAGGCAATACACCCCATGGAGCTGCAGTACATCAATGTAGTGCCTACTAAGGTAGACTCGTCAGCAATAAGTCATGAGCCCATTTGTGTGATTTGTCAGGTTACCCTGGACCGTCCTCTATCCAAGTTGGAGTGCGGTCATGAATTTCACTTCCACTGTATGAAGGAGTGGATCAGTTCTGCCCCCAGCCCAACTTGCCCAACCTGCCGCTACTCCATGACTGCTGAGGACTTGGTTGAGTTCTTGTAGTAATACATGACACAGTTGCATGTGGGCGACTACGAATGACCAGTCATGTGTTACAGATGGACACGGACACGCCACCCTAAGTAGCCATGAGCGGCTATTTGGACAAGGACAACAAAGCACCTCGTGGGCGGCCAAGGTTGACACTAGCCACAAGTCTGGTCGCTCAGTTGAATAAGCTGGGTGTGCCCATGAAGACCATGGAAGACCTTTCCAGGTGCCGGCAACATGCAGAGGACAAGACAGACTGGAAGAAACTGTGCAGCTCGACACTCGAGGACAAATCAGTATCAGCAGCTACTACACCTTGCTGATGATGCTCACAAGACAGAAGTTGGAAAAAACATTGAATTTCTTTATTTAGTGCTCAACTACGCGAAATGTGTTTTATTATTATTATACATGTTCAACTGTACACAGACTGGCTGACTGCCATTCTCTACCACACATTACCGGACACTGTTGTGGTTGTCGTCGTTATCGTCGTCGTCATTGTTGATGTTTTGTCGGTTGTTGTCGTCGTAATCGTCGTCGTTGTTGATGTTGTTATTGGTTGTTGCTGTCGGTTGTTGCCGGTTGTTGTTGGTTGTTGTTGGTTGTTGTTGGTTGTTGTTGATGTTGTTGTCGGTTGTTGTCGTCGTTATCGTCGTCGTTGTTGATGTTGTTATTGGTTGTTGCTGTTGGTTGTTGGTTGTTATTGGTTGTTGCTGTCGGTTGTTGGTTGTTATTGTTGATTGTTGTCGGTTGTTGTTGGCTGTTGGATGTTGTTGTCGGTTGTTGTCGGTTGTTGTTGGTTATTGTTGGTTGTTGTTGGTTGTTGTTGGGCGTTGTTGGTTGTTGTCGGTTGTTGTCAGGTGTTGTTGGTTGTTGTTGGTTGTTGTTGTCGGTTGTTGTCGGTTGTTGGGTGTTGTTGTCGGTTGTTGGGTGTTGTTGTTGGTTGGTGTTGGTTGTTGTTGGTTGTTGTCGGTTGTTGTCCGTTGTTGTTGGTTGTTGTTTGGTGTTGTTGTCGGTTGTTGGTTGTTGTTGTTTGTTGTTGTTGGCTGTAGTTGGTTGTTGTCAGTTGTTGTTGGTTGTTGGATGTTGTTGTCGGTTGTTGTCGGTTGTTGTTGGTTGTTGTTGGTTGTTGTTGGCTGTTGTTGTTTGTTGTTGGTTGTTGATGTTTGTTGTTGTTGGTTGTAGTTGGTTGTTGTCAGTTGTTGTTGGTTGTTGGATGTTGTTGTCGGTTGTTGTCGGTTGTTGTCGGTTGTTGTTGGTTGTTGTTGGTTGTTGTTGGTTGTTGTTGGCTGTTGTTGGTTGTTGTTGGTTGTTGTTGGTTTTTGTTGGTTGTTGTTGTCGGTTGTTGGTTGTTGTTGTTTGTTGTTGTTGGTTGTAGTTGGTTGTTGTCAGTTGTTTTTGGTTGTTGGATGTTGTTGTCGGGTGTTGTCGGTTGTTGTCGGTTGTTGTTGGTTGTTGTTGGTTGTTGTTGGCTGTTGTTGGTTGTTGTTGGTTGTTGTTGGTTGTTGTTGGTTGTTGTTGTCGGTTGTTGGTTGTTGTTGTTTGTTGTTGTTGGTTGTAGTTGGTTGTTGTCAGTTGTTGTTGGTTGTTGGATGTTGTTGTCGGGTGTTGTCGGTTATTGTCGGTTGTTGTTGGTTGTTGTTGGCTGTTGTTGGTTGTTTTTGGTTTTGTTGGTTGTTGTCGGTTGTTGTCGGTTGTTGTGTTTTAATCGTTATTTTGTTCATTATCCAGGAGGATGCGGCTATGATTCAGTACCATTTTTTCGCATATATGAGACAAGTTTGTGTAACGTTAGTGTGACGTGGAGTATGCTGATTGGATGTGAGGTGGTGAGAGTATGCTGATTGGCCGATAACAATTAGTGGAAGGGATAAAGTAATGCGCTGCTTGTGCAGCGTAACCAAACACATGGTCTGTGGGAAACACCCTAGTAAAATAAATAAACATGAATTGCCACCGGCACTTGAGAGACTCGAGCCCCGCCACCTTGTTCAAATCGGACTTGGTAGCTTCATACTGGAACTTAATCTTCTTCTTTTTGAGGTATGACCGAACAAAACGCGCTTGGATTTTTTCATTTTATTTATTTTTTCATTTTTTTTTTCATTGCAACTTTTTTAGCAGACTCGTGAAACAACGGTGAATCTGGAACGAATAAATGGTCCATGTCAAAGGCATGACGAGTCTCGAAGTCTTCACATTCATGATGGAACCTTGTCATGATTGACGCATTCCTTGATGGTGCACACATGAAATCACCCTGGCTCATCTTTTCCAATTCCATTCTTTTCACATCCTGCAACCCATACCCTACTAGTATTAGTGGGGATGCTAGAATCAGAAGAGGCAAGGCAGCACTCTTCCGTGGATGTATTACTCGACACAACACCACCCATACTCGTTTTCTAGAAGTTTTGACTATAATGATATATTGCAGCAGGAAGTAGTATACAGTCAAATAGGATAGGATAATAAATTGAATGAATGATCAACTGTCTGATAAAGAATGCAGTTCATTAAAGACTTATTGGAAGGTCTCTACCAGCTGATCGTCATGTTGGACGGCGACACTGCATAATGATATGAAGCTCTCAGTTAGCTGTTTCAGTTCCGTGGTAGAAAGTGTCATGTGCGCGTCCAGAGCACGATGAAAACATCTGGGCTCCACGTGGATGCAGACGATTGGAGCAACAGTAAGACGTACCTTCAACGCCTGCTCGTCAATGTCGAGGGAGACTGCCCCGGGGTAGATGAAAACATCTTGTTCCACATCCAGTTCGAACGAGCTGGTCGGGACTAGCTTGCTTTCACCGTTGATGTACACCCGACATTGACCGTCGGACGAACGTGATGGGTAGAAGTTGGTCTTGATCTTCTCCACACGTCCTCTTCGGAGAGTGTCACGGAGCGATGGACAAGTCTTGATCAAGTTCGTAATGATGAACTCAGTGGACTCATTCAGTTCGATGTAAACCTGTCCTTGAGCATCTTTGCGAGCTGTTGCCGTACTACCACAGGCTGGTAGAGCTCCTGAAGGGAAGTACATCTTATAACCAGGCTTGTAGAAGGATCTACCTGATGACTTGTAGGACAGTTGCATGTCCTCCTGAAACCCATCCACCACAATCTCTTTGTGGAGCTTGGTAGGAGCAGGTGGCACATAGCGACGCTTAGCCGGTACTGCGTTCGAAGAGAGCACAACTTGAGGAGGGTCAGCAGGAAGAGCGGAATTCTTCCTCACCCGTCCCTCGTATAGGGAATCCATCTTCCAGGAAGCGAAGGCAGAACAACTCATCAGCACTGTATTCGATGAACGAATGACTCAACTACAGGACAACCATCTGTATTTATACAAGTCAGAGACGGGGGCGGATTGAAATGTTAAAAATATGTGTCAGCTAGATCAACCAATCACCATCAAGCCCGACACAAACATTTGCCCAATCAGCATTGAGCCCGCCAAAAACATTTGACCAACCAGCATCAAACTCGCCAAAAACATTTTGTCCAGTCAGCGGCATGCCCACCAAATAATTATCTCATCTTAAAGATTCCTTACATGATACAGCCACTTTAGTGAACTGATACAGTATGAAAATGAGATCAAAGTCAAACGTGTGCAAGTTCTGAATCACGTGATCAAGTGAATAGGTTTCCCAACAATAGGCATCAATCAATGATGTCATAAGAGATGTATCAGATGGAGATAAAATCAGCAAATTCGTACGCAACGTGGACAGTTGAGATGATGACACCATCCTGGTCGACTCCATGAGATGCAGTACATATAGGAGTGGAAAATGCTGAGGAAGAGGTTTCATGATTCGACTGAACCTCAACCATGATACATTGCTACGAGGTAAGTAGGAACGCAGTTTACGTAGTACATCCACATTCGTATCGTATACTATGCAGGATAATGCTATAGCATAGTTTAAACTCTTGTACAAACAGGATTTTTTCATCGCAAGTAACTGCTCCCGAAGAGGGTGTACGCAAAGCTGATCGGATAAGAGTTCAGTTTTCGAAAGAAAATGCAAAAGATGACGATCCACACCGCATAACCGCTCATGTACAGCGTAACGCTTCTTCATCAAACTACATCTCCTATGCACATCATCTTCAGGGAAGTAAATCACCGCCATGACAAGTCCACACGAAGAACACACGTATCTTCCTTCATGTAAAACATGATCAAGATGTTGACACTGTTTTTCCTCCCCGTATTGCTCTTTTTCTTCTTCTTTCTTCTTAAATTCAGAATCCATCTTCACTCCTCACCAACATCCTCATTATGACACTATATCCAGCATGATATCTACTTTATATAACCAATCCTATCCGGGGCAATTATCAGGTACAACCATTGGGGTAGATGACCTCATACCCTCGCCAACACGTCGACGTGTTGGCGAGGGTATGAGGTCATCTACCCCAATGGTTGTACCTGATAATTGCCCCGGATAGTATTGGTTATATAAAGTAGATATCATGCTGGATATAGTGTCATAATGAGGATGTTGGTGAGGAGTGAAGATGGATTCTGAATTTAAGAAGAAAGAAGAAGAAAAAGAGCAATACGGGGAGGAAAAACAGTGTCAACATCTTGATCATGTTTTACATGAAGGAAGATACGTGTGTTCTTCGTGTGGACTTGTCATGGCGGTGATTTACTTCCCTGAAGATGATGTGCATAGGAGATGTAGTTTGATGAAGAAGCGTTACGCTGTACATGAGCGGTTATGCGGTGTGGATCGTCATCTTTTGCATTTTCTTTCGAAAACTGAACTCTTATCCGATCAGCTTTGCGTACACCCTCTTCGGGAGCAGTTACTTGCGATGAAAAAATCCTGTTTGTACAAGAGTTTAAACTATGCTATAGCATTATCCTGCATAGTATACGATACGAATGTGGATGTACTACGTAAACTGCGTTCCTACTTACCTCGTAGCAATGTATCATGGTTGAGGTTCAGTCGAATCATGAAACCTCTTCCTCAGCATTTTCCACTCCTATATGTACTGCATCTCATGGAGTCGACCAGGATGGTGTCATCATCTCAACTGTCCACGTTGCGTACGAATTTGCTGATTTTATCTCCATCTGATACATCTCTTATGACATCATTGATTGATGCCTATTGTTGGGAAACCTATTCACTTGATCACGTGATTCAGAACTTGCACACGTTTGACTTTGATCTCATTTTCATACTGTATCAGTTCACTAAAGTGGCTGTATCATGTAAGGAATCTTTAAGATGAGATAATTATTTGGTGGGCATGCCGCTGACTGGACAAAATGTTTTTGGCGAGTTTGATGCTGGTTGGTCAAATGTTTTTGGCGGGCTCAATGCTGATTGGGCAAATGTTTGTGTCGGGCTTGATGGTGATTGGTTGATCTAGCTGACACATATTTTTAACATTTCAATCCGCCCCCGTCTCTGACTTGTATAAATACAGATGGTTGTCCTGTAGTTGAGTCATTCGTTCATCGAATACAGTGCTGATGAGTTGTTCTGCCTTCGCTTCCTGGAAGATGGATTCCCTATACGAGGGACGGGTGAGGAAGAATTCCGCTCTTCCTGCTGACCCTCCTCAAGTTGTGCTCTCTTCGAACGCAGTACCGGCTAAGCGTCGCTATGTGCCACCTGCTCCTACCAAGCTCCACAAAGAGATTGTGGTGGATGGGTTTCAGGAGGACATGCAACTGTCCTACAAGTCATCAGGTAGATCCTTCTACAAGCCTGGTTATAAGATGTACTTCCCTTCAGGAGCTCTACCAGCCTGTGGTAGTACGGCAACAGCTCGCAAAGATGCTCAAGGACAGGTTTACATCGAACTGAATGAGTCCACTGAGTTCATCATTACGAACTTGATCAAGACTTGTCCATCGCTCCGTGACACTCTCCGAAGAGGACGTGTGGAGAAGATCAAGACCAACTTCTACCCATCACGTTCGTCCGACGGTCAATGTCGGGTGTACATCAACGGTGAAAGCAAGCTAGTCCCGACCAGCTCGTTCGAACTGGATGTGGAACAAGATGTTTTCATCTACCCCGGGGCAGTCTCCCTCGACATTGACGAGCAGGCGTTGAAGGTACGTCTTACTGTTGCTCCAATCGTCTGCATCCACGTGGAGCCCAGATGTTTTCATCGTGCTCTGGACGCGCACATGACACTTTCTACCACGGAACTGAAACAGCTAACTGAGAGCTTCATATCATTATGCAGTGTCGCCGTCCAACATGACGATCAGCTGGTAGAGACCTTCCAATAAGTCTTTAATGAACTGCATTCTTTATCAGACAGTTGATCATTCATTCAATTTATTATCCTATCCTATTTGACTGTATACTACTTCCTGCTGCAATATATCATTATAGTCAAAACTTCTAGAAAACGAGTATGGGTGGTGTTGTGTCGAGTAATACATCCACGGAAGAGTGCTGCCTTGCCTCTTCTGATTCTAGCATCCCCACTAATACTAGTAGGGTATGGGTTGCAGGATGTGAAAAGAATGGAATTGGAAAAGATGAGCCAGGGTGATTTCATGTGTGCACCATCAAGGAATGCGTCAATCATGACAAGGTTCCATCATGAATGTGAAGACTTCGAGACTCGTCATGCCTTTGACATGGACCATTTATTCGTTCCAGATTCACCGTTGTTTCACGAGTCTGCTAAAAAAGTTGCAATGAAAAAAAAAATGAAAAAATAAATAAAATGAAAAAATCCAAGCGCGTTTTGTTCGGTCATACCTCAAAAAGAAGAAGATTAAGTTCCAGTATGAAGCTACCAAGTCCGATTTGAACAAGGTGGCGGGGCTCGAGTCTCTCAAGTGCCGGTGGCAATTCATGTTTATTTATTTTACTAGGGTGTTTCCCACAGACCATGTGTTTGGTTACGCTGCACAAGCAGCGCATTACTTTATCCCTTCCACTAATTGTTATCGGCCAATCAGCATACTCTCACCACCTCACATCCAATCAGCATACTCCACGTCACACTAACGTTACACAAACTTGTCTCATATATGCGAAAAAATGGTACTGAATCATAGCCGCATCCTCCTGGATAATGAACAAAATAACGATTAAAACACAACAACCGACAACAACCGACAACAACCAACAAAACCAAAAACAACCAACAACAGCCAACAACAACCAACAACAACCGACAATAACCGACAACACCCGACAACAACATCCAACAACCAACAACAACTGACAACAACCAACTACAACCAACAACAACAAACAACAACAACCAACAACCGACAACAACAACCAACAACAACCAACAACAACCAACAACAACCAACAACAGCCAACAACAACCAACAACAACCAACAACAACCGACAACAACCGACAACACCCGACAACAACATCCAACAACCAAAAACAACTGACAACAACCAACTACAACCAACAACAACAAACAACAACAACCAACAACCGACAACAACAACCAACAAAAACCAACAACAACCAACAACAACCAACAACAGCCAACAACAACCAACAACAACCAACAACAACCAACAACAACCGACAACAACCGACAACAACCGACAACAACATCCAACAACCAACAACAACTGACAACAACCAACTACAACCAACAACAACAAACATCAACAACCAACAACAAACAACAACAGCCAACAACAACCAACAACAACCAACAACAACCGACAACAACCGACAACAACATCCAACAACCAACAACAACTGACAACAACCAACTACAGCCAACAACAACAAACAACAACAACCAACAACCGACAACAACACCAAACAACAACCAACAACAACGGACAACAACCGACAACAACCAACAACAACCAACACCAACCAACAACAACACCCAACAACCGACAACAACACCCAACAACCGACAACAACCGACAACAACAACCAACAACAACCAACAACACCTGACAACAACCGACAACAACCAACAACGCCCAACAACAACCAACAACAACCAACAATAACCAACAACAACCGACAACAACCGACAACAACATCCAACAGCCAACAACAACCGACAACAATCAACAATAACAACCAACAACCGACAGCAACAACCAATAACAACCAACAACCAACAGCAACAACCAATAACAACATCAACAACGACGACGATAACGACGACAACAACCGACAACAACATCAACAACAACCAACAACAACCAACAACAACCAACAACAACCGGCAACAACCGACAGCAACAACCAATAACAACATCAACAACGACGACGATTACGACGACAACAACCGACAAAACATCAACAATGACGACGACGATAACGACGACAACCACAACAGTGTCCGGTAATGTGTGGTAGAGAATGGCAGTCAGCCAGTCTGTGTACAGTTGAACATGTATAATAATAATAAAACACATTTCGCGTAGTTGAGCACTAAATAAAGAAATTCAATGTTTTTTCCAACTTCTGTCTTGTGAGCATCATCAGCAAGGTGTAGTAGCTGCTGATACTGATTTGTCCTCGAGTGTCGAGCTGCACAGTTTCTTCCAGTCTGTCTTGTCCTCTGCATGTTGCCGGCACCTGGAAAGGTCTTCCATGGTCTTCATGGGCACACCCAGCTTATTCAACTGAGCGACCAGACTTGTGGCTAGTGTCAACCTTGGCCGCCCACGAGGTGCTTTGTTGTCCTTGTCCAAATAGCCGCTCATGGCTACTTAGGGTGGCGTGTCCGTGTCCATCTGTAACACATGACTGGTCATTCGTAGTCGCCCACATGCAACTGTGTCATGTATTACTACAAGAACTCAACCAAGTCCTCAGCAGTCATGGAGTAGCGGCAGGTTGGGCAAGTTGGGCTGGGGGCAGAACTGATCCACTCCTTCATACAGTGGAAGTGAAATTCATGACCGCACTCCAACTTGGATAGAGGACGGTCCAGGGTAACCTGACAAATCACACAAATGGGCTCATGACTTATTGCTGACGAGTCTACCTTAGTAGGCACTACATTGATGTACTGCAGCTCCATGGGGTGTATTGCCTGGTCTTGATGGTGGCTACCGTAATACACCCCGTTGAGGTACCACTGATAGATACCCTCCTCCTCCTGAGAGATGAAAGCAGGTCCATCTTCCCTATGCCGAAGGTTGTATCGGTACCACTCCCGTACACGATTGTTACCTTCCCTGCGTATCACCGCTGGCGCATTCTCCCTGTGGAGCCTTCCATGGTGATACCACCGTAGAATACAGCATGTGGCGTCACAAGAACTGACTGCAGGACCGCCGGCTCTATGACGGACACCGTTGAGGTAGTACTCGATGCTACCCCGTCCTATCCAAGCCGGTTCATTAACGCGATGAAGGCGACCTCCATAGCACCAGGCGGACACTCCCCTACTATCAACAAGAGCTGGTCCGTCCTCCCGATGGAGTCTACCGTCGACGTGCCAAATTTCTTGCTGCGCGTTTTGATCTGCCAACTCCACAACAGTTCTTATTGGCGTCCGCCTTTCTATTAGTAAAGGACCCGTGGTGAGAGACCACGACCGGTCATCCACGTCTACACCGAATGTATCAGCCATATCTATTTACTGAGAATAATGTAACAACTCCTCCACAAACGCTTCTACAACTGACGTCTTCTTCATCCCCAGATAGGCGTTAGCCTTTGGGTAATCCTTAAATAAAGATTATTATTATTATCCTGATTTTTTTTCCTCTTGGTGGTTTTGGATAAGAGTTGAAAAGTCCAAAAGGTCAACTGATGACCTTTGCGTTACTTGGTATGATTGGATTTTAGCGGATGATGTCGGTATGCAGCTGGGGAGCGAATTCGACAGGAAGAAGATAAAGGTCTCGCTTTGCGGTTCACACCTTCACTTCAGTATCATTACAGTCCAAATGACGTTCACGTGCCACTGCGGTGTCGAACTTACAGGGGTAATATCCCTGTTCCAGCACCTGAGGCGGTGCGTCAAGCGCCGCCTCTTTCTCATCATATATTGTGACAAATGGTAAGTGTGCAGTGCTCCTAGCTCTCTCCCCCAACAAAAGAGCTCTATGACACTGTGCTTTCTGCGGTTTCTTTCGTTTTTACAGTGGAGAAAGGCTGGTGGGAGGCCCAGCCGTGGTCGCCTACCTCACGGGTACGGCCCATCTAACCCGTTACTGGGAGGGTCGGCAAGTCGGACTGCTGTTGCAGTCCGACTACCGGGACGCCGTAGAGCGTATTAGGACCCTGTAAGTAAGCACTGCTCTGTCTACATGTATACTTACCCCCCTCGTTATAGCGATACTTACTTGTTTCGTATCCTCTTGTCTTACCCTGCTTCCGTATTCGTGACACTAATAGTGTTTGTGTGCGCTCATGCTTGGTTTTACAGATGATGATGACGTATGTATGAAGGTCTGGAGCTAGCTGCCGTCTTCGGGATGTGCCATTTGTTTTCAAAATTATTTGTAAGTACTTGTAACAGGCGTAGTGTAGTAACTGTGTATGCAGTGTAGTAACAGTGTGTAGTGTTTTGTGATGGTCCTGAGCGGTCGTAATGTGTTTTGTGATGGTCCTGAGCGGTCGTAACGTGTTGGCCTACTGAAGTACACTGCATGAAGGGGTATGTGTGGGTGCTTCGACATATTCTCGTGCTTCCTAAACCTAGATACGTGTATAGCACTATAACCTAGATGTGTGGGTGTGCGTGTGTGCGTGTGTGTGTCCGCGCATGCGTGCGTGTGCGTGCATTGTGTTCTCTTCTACAGACTCATCCAAGTCAATTTAAATAAAAGTGTATTATAGTAAACAGTATTGTGTTTTGTTACAGTGAATTTGTGGGGAATGGTGGACATGCCTTAGTGTGACTGGATACCCGCGGGTTGTGACTCTTTGCTGGCCACTCTGGATTCTCCAGTATAAATTCGGTACAGGGCAGAGGGGATTTGTGGTGCGTAGCAACACTGCTTCACTGTGACACCCCTTCAATAATTGTTTTGATGCATGATACTCCGGGCGTAGCCGGTTGATTCTAACTGAATTCCGATCAAAATAGAAATATGCATCTAATGTACCTGCATGGACAGTAGGCATTTCCCTAATAGGCCGGGCGAAAAATTCGCCGAAAACAGTGGTTTTGAAGAAATTACCCATCTTTTCGCCGAATGTTCAAAAATTCGCATGTTGAATTCGCCGAAAACCGATGTTTCAGTGCTTCAACAGGGTGTATGTAAATGTGCATGACGTAATGGGAACGGTGGCTTCAAGTACTATGTTGAGCCGAATTCTGATCTTGGGGCTCATAATATGGCCGAATTTGAACATTCTCTTAACCGATCGAAAAGCCGATTAGGCATGCTCTGCAGGGCAACTTGTCAGTGCACATCTACGATGTGCAAATAAAACGAATGCACGGAACGTGAACTTTGTTTGCTGCAAATCTACGAAGTGCGAATCAGGGAGTAGTATAATGACACGTGTACTAGTACACCTTGTGTTGCACTGCGTCTTTTCCACACGCAAAGGACCAGTGAAGGTCACACGCTCCGCGTGCGTATGCACGCATGCGCAATATGTCACTGCATGCAATGCACATCTACGATGTGCAAATCAGGGAACAGTACGTATTTTACTACTCCCCGGTGCGAATGCACCGAACGTGCACAAGTGCACGTTCGCCATCTATGGCGAAAAGAACCGTAAGGATGACATTTATGGCATGCCAGGGGTCAAAGGTCAAACTCTGGGGGGTCCCGGGCCCAGACCCAGCACGCCCGACACAGTGTGCCTTATTTGGCCCAAAGGTCAAAGGTCAAAAAGTGGCCCAGAACCTGCCCCGCACTAACTACTCGTGTGACTGACGTACGTACGTGGACTGAACACGTCCACGTCCACGTGCTGTGCAGCGTGAGTCTGCGGACGCAGGCGGCTCCTTTTGGACTTGACTTGTAGTTGTACCAAGAGTCCATAACCCCCCAGAGTGTGCAACTCGTGATCCTTCTCAGCACAAATCAGTGCCGCAACGAAATCCAAATTTCATACGTCATGTAGTGAGTAGCTATGACGAAATGGGAAGTTTGGCCCGGACCTACTTCGCCCGTTTGCCCAATTTGGGGTCTTTCTTTACGAATCCACGGCCAGGTATTGTACGTAACACGCCTGGAAAGGCTCAAGTACACAAAGCCTGAATTATTTTAGAGTTTCTTTTTTGAGTGTCTCTCCGATAAGAGAAGAAGAATGGCCACTGTTGAACCTAAAGCAAAGCGCTCCCCATTGTCGCCGGGGTGCAGTGTCTCTGTGGACGATATTCGTCAGTTTTTGCTCGATCTGGGCTCCTCATTTTCTTCTCTCGATTGTCGAGGTTGAAGCACATCTACTTCGAAATCGATCGGGTCTTCATGCCGTGTGCCAAGAGCTATTTCCATCAAATCTTGTAAATCTATATCCATGCCTATTCTTGCTATCCCGGAGTCACGAACTCTCCCAATACAAGCTTTTCAGACAACGAGCAGAGAAACTCTCTTCAAATAAAAAAATTATGTGACTGTGAAATCAAAGCCGTTCTGCTGACACTGCATACTAGCCCGTGGAGCAAACGTTTTACGTGACACTTCCGTGGCTTACTTCAAAGCAACCTTCAACTAGTTACTTGGAACCCCCGCCGGATGTACCAGATATGCACATGGCCCCGTCCGCCCATGCTTGCCCGGGGACCGGATGACGCAATGTTTGGATTTCGTCGCGCCAGACCCCAACCTGGAGTTGCACACTCTGGGGGGGTTATAGACTCTTGGTTGTACTATACTGCAGTGCAGTGCAGTGAGATTGCACTTTCCTTGTGTATTGGGAACCAATTTTCACCTGTACCGGTAAGTTGCTGCTCCATGTGTGCAAGCACAGGAAGCGTCGATGGAAAAAGCCCATGTATTCGTGCACGCCGACACCAAACTAGCAATACATGTACCGGTACATTGTACAATTTGTACTTCGAAGTAGTTCCCGAACTTACTTTCAACTCGCATCGTTCTTCATTTGCTTGATGGTTTGGACAGTCAGAGTCACCGCTTGAAGTTATTCTCTTCTCGTTCCAGAGCTACACAATGTTTCAAAGTATTAACCAGTGATCCCTTTATACAACATGTATGGCATAACACTGCATAATAATGCCGATGTACTGGGTGTCTAAAGGCAGTACAGTGTATTTACATGTACTAAAAAATATATTTAAAAAAAATCCGCCCGCCCGCCCGTAAAAAAAATGTACATGTTAGTCGAACCACACACCTTCTTTAGTTTGGCATTATTGATATTATTAAACTCAATCTCGTAGCATGTGCACGCATTGCTAATGTGGGGAGCAACGCCAGAGATGAGGGCGATAACAAGCCATGGTAAAAGTACAAAAGAAAACAAGAAAACAATAGAAAGAAAGGAACAGGGAGGAAAACAAAGCTCAGCAAATTAAGTGAGATAGCCGGAAATTACATTGTTTAGCTAAACACGCGTGAGTGCTGCAGGAAAACGCAACTCAGTACAAACAACTTGGCGAAACTGAGACATGCAGTGGCAGTGGTGGGCGAGGCTTGATAGCTTGAGCCAGTCAGAATAGGAATGAAACAAAGGGGATTTTGTAAACTGGACACTGCGAGCTACAGGTAGCGAGACTTGTGCCCTGTTAGAAGTTAAAGAAGAAGCGGCAAATAAATGACTTTCTCTCCGGTGCACACCTAGAGGTTGACTACTTCTTCTTCGAGTTAGCTTTGTCGGTGCTATCTAATCTTTATCAAAACAGAAATGCGCAGCCGCTTTTATGCAGCAGACGCCGCATGCTTACATACGGGGATACACTAAATATATATCAGGCAAAGCTCCGTATTAGTTCCGTACTACTTCCGTATTGGTCGGGCAGGGATACTAAACTTGTACATGGATTTCACTTGACAAAATTGTTTGCTAATTATGTCAAGTTGGCTCTGCGTGCGTCATATTCCAATCTCCATTACAGGTTTCCCATTTCTTATCGTTGCTGGGACTGCGGGAGGGACAGGACTCAACGCATATTCTCCAAGTGATACTACATTGTAAGTAGAAATCACAATTGACTTTCCTTATACCCGAGATACTCACCCAGCAATTACACCACCCAGTTTTTCTCTACTGTTAGTCTGAGTTAAGTGTTTAAAAAACATTGCACGACACTGACCAATGGTACAGATGTTCTACAAGTATTGCCCCACAGCTCTAGCACTGTCAAAATCTTATGGTTTTGATTATAGAAGACCTTCACAACCATGCACACGCTTACACTACTACAGCAAAGACCTAAATGGTCTATACAACAACTATAAGTTTAGTCAAGAAGAAGAAAACCAGTACCGAGGAGTCACAAACATCGCAGAAAGAGTCCAGATGCACAATGAGCACGCTCGGAAAACTGCAGTGCTTGGAAGCAAGCGTGTGTTGTACACGTACTTTGCATGGACAAATACATCGCCGCGCAGCGCACCCAGACCCATGCTAGATGATCGTCGATGATGACCCCGGGTACTTTGCGCTTTGCGACATTGGGATTCTGTTAGGTCCACACTGAATGGCTAGCGTGAGCGGATTTACCAGCCCTTTCCTCCGAACCACGGGAAATTGCGTTTTCTTGGGATTGAGCAGAAGCCCTCTGTCGGTTAAATATGTGTCCAACATACTGACATCTGCACTAAGCTTCCTTACATGGTCATCGAGATCAGTACTGGATCGGTAATGAGTAATGTTATCGTCATACCGCTGGCACTGCGAACTGAAATGTGGGAGTATATCACGTACATATACGCAAAACAGTAGTGGCCCGAGTACAGACCCCTGCGGGACACCTCAGGATCATTCCGTGGTAGCGCCCAGGGCGTCATTTATTGAGACTCGCTGATAGCGACCAGCCAGATAGCTTGTGAACCACCGTAGAGCCACACCCGACACGCCAATAGCCTGATGGTCGAGAAGATGTTGGTGGTGTGGAACCCTGCCGAAGGCTTTCGACATGTCGAATACAGAGCACCACAGTATAGGCATTCGGCAAGTGCTCGCTGCCAGCGTTCGATGGCCAAAGCAAGTGCATCCTTACAGGAATGGTTTTCTCTGTATACGAACTGCTCAGGGGACATAGCCCCAAGCTCCGGTGGTTTGGCTATGGGCTGCACTAGCTGGGCGTGGACGATCTGCTCCAGCAGTCTGTGGAGGATCTTGAAGCGCAGCAATCAGATGGAAAATGTGAGGGCCATCGCTCAGGACAAGCCTACATGGAGAAATCTGGCCGACAATCCATGATCTGGCATCACAGGTCTTCAGTGCACCGTATTTTAATAATTATCTTGATAATGGAATTTGATCATAGGCGATAGGACAGAAGCGGAACGTACTATACCTACGTAATTATATTATAACGCGTGCTGTGGTATTATTATTATTATTAATCGAAAAGATATATATCTACCTTGTGAAGCCGCATGCACGCGTTTTCGAGCTCGTAGATTTTTGCTTCTTTTCAGCCCAGACGGCATCAGGCCGGACTGGAGAAAGGTACAGTATTTTCTGGTCGATAGCAGTAGTAGTATAGTGTAGTTGTAGTCTAGGTAGGACACCGGTGGAAGGCCGTCGTCATGGGCGAGTCTTCAAGCGAAGCCCAGATGAAACTGCTTTGTTCCCTCCCGGGAATCGAGCACTCGCTGGTAGGAGTGGTGCAGACGCGGTCTACCCTGGCCACAGAATCCGCAGACCGTGCGGCGAGGATGAGCCGAAGAATTTCAGAGCTATCTTCTGAGGTCAAAGGACTAAAAGAGGAACTGGTCACCCTCAAGGCATCCGCCATTGCGAAATCGATGAGCAGCAGGCCAAAGCCAGTTGGAGCTGGACGGACAACAACGAGCGGCAACTCGTCAACGGCTGTCACTGGGGCAAAGTGCAGCGTCGTAGTACAGACCCTGCGCACCGTAGCACATGCACAGGACACTCTGCAGAAACTCCGTTGACAACGCCTGTAACAACGGACAGCGCTGGGGACGCGCACTGTACGAATACCGGTAGATTTGAGGCCCTCGCTGCGGCTACAGCAAACCACACGGAAGTTCATACTGCAGCAGCAACAGCATACGAAAAGCACAATACCGGCAACAGTGGTCAGGATGCAAAGGGTGTCCAAAGCAAAGAACAGTCCCACATTGTCCCACCCATGGATGACGAAGATGACGCCTGGACTATGTTATCGCATGACAAGCCCCGAAAACCAAAAAAGAAAGTAATCTTTGTTGGCAACCTCAAGGCAGGAACAACTGAGGAGCAACTAGCAACTTACTTGCACAGGAGAATTGCTGCTGCTTCACTCCCTAACTTACCGCTACACAGCGTGACAATACTGGAGAAACGGCCACTCAACAATTCTCGCCTCACGGTGTCAGGGCGGGTCATGATCAATGCACAAGATGCTGGATATTTGCTTGCCAAGAACTTTTGGCCGTGCCGCGTGTACTCCAGGCTGTGGAAGTTTGATGCTGACAGAAACAGGAGTGGGCGAGCCACATCTGGCGAAGATATTGGAGACAGCATTGACCATAGCACGTCAACCCCAGTACCGGTACTGCTTCTGTGGCCTCTGAAAATGGCAGCAGCACCAGCGACCAACTTTTTGAGGAGACCACGGGCGACCAACTCCTTCAGGAGACAGACCATCGTGGACAAGCTCCTTCAGGAGACGCGGATGGAGACAGACAACTTGTCTGCCGCACCACCAGCGACAGAAGGTGCATCAACACCACTGCACAACAGCCAGAAGAGGAATAGCTCGCACCTCTCCCCTCCTGACGCTGGAGATGCGAAAAGACCACCAACAATCTATTAGATCCTGACTAGTTCACATTCCACGTTGAAAGTACTGTCCCTGAACATCTGCAGCCTCCGCCAGAAGCTGCAGGATCTAATGCAACTGGCCTCTACTTGTGTGCCCAATGTAATAGCTGTCTCAGAAACTTGGCTCGATGGTACCATTACAACAGCAGAAATGTCCATACCAGGTTACACCCTACATCGCCTAGAGCGTTGCGGGAACTAGGGTGGTGGTGTGTGTATATACACTGATGTCGGACTGAAATGCCACCCCCGGCCAGATCTTGCCACACAGGGTATTGAGTGCTGCTGGGTAGAGGTGAAGGCCCAGCCGAAGCCTTGTCTCATTGCCTGTCTGTATCGGCCACCTCATATGCGAGTGTCTTACTGGCAGGCCCTGGAAGCGACGTTCACTCGTGCGATGAGGGAGCCAAAGGATGTGATAATCTGTGGTGACTTCAATGTTGACTATAGCTGCCAGAGTGGTCAACTCTCATATCTATCTGACATCGCGAATACCCTCGGACTGTCACAAAGTGTGAGTCAGGCCACAAGAATCGGAATAACGGGATCACAAACCACCCTGGATTTAGTATTTAGTACGTTGCTGTGCAGAGCCCCAACCATTGTCTCCCCAGTATCATTTAGTGCCCATTCGGCTGTCATCTCTACCCTGGCAACCACTGCTGACTGTTCACCCCAGAGTGCTCAACCGCAAACTCGACACCTACAAGGCATCAACATGGAAATGTTTCGCAATGACCTCGTGGCTGCAAACTTGTTCTCCTTGGATGGATCATGTGATGAGATGTGGACTCGATGGCTGCAGAAGTTCCTGGATATCCTGGACAAACATGCTCCTTTGAGGACCCGCCGCACCAAAACACGCAAACATGTTCCTTGGATGGATGCAAACCGGCTGGCCACAATATCTAGTCGAAACCGGGCCCTCCGCAAATGGCTACGCATCTGCATCCCTGTGGACCATGAAGCTTTCCGCCAGACCAGACGTGATGTGAACCAGCTTAAGCGACGACTCAAGGCCTGCTACTATCAGAATCAGTTTGCCAATGCGGAAGGCCAGCCAAGACAAACATGGAGAGTGATTAACCAGGTATCAGGCAGAACACGGACCCACACTGCTCCTCAATGCCCCCCGGATGAAATCGGACAAGTGTTTGCGGACATCGTCACCGATGCGACTCGCCCAAAGGTGCTGTCCATCCCCTCTGGTCCGCATGCAAGTACTGATCTCTGCTGTTTCAAGCCAGTATCCATCGCATGTGTACGCAAGTTGCTCAGCAGTGTAGATACGACAAAGTTAACGGACAGTGATGGCGTACCTGCTCTTGTACTAGCAGCATGCTCTGACCTCTTAGCTCCATCAGTAACTCCCATCTTCAACAAGTCACTTTCCGAAGGGAGATTTCCACTATGCATGAAACTTGCAAATATCACCCCTGTGTACAAGAGCGGCGACCCTACTAAGGCCACCAATTTCAGACCTGTTTCTCTGTTGCCTATAATCTCAAAGATCCTTGAGCGCATCGCACATTCGCAACTCACTGAATTCTTGACCACCCACAGCCTCTACCAAGATTGCCAGTTTGGATTCCGGAAACAGCACTCAACAGAGGATGCTGTTGTGATGGCATCAGAGGCCTTTGCCAATGCCAAAGACTCCGGACTCTCAACTTGCGCCGCCTTTGTTGACATGTCGAAGGCATTCGACAAGGTTCAACAAGGCACCCTCATCCGCGACCTCTTCAGTATTGGTGTTGGTGGAAGTGCGCTGAATTGGTTGGCAGACTACTTAAGTGACCGGCAGCAAAGAGTTGTTATTGGGAACCAGCACAGCAAGGTATTCCAGCCCAGCAGTGGTGTGCCCCAGGGTTCAGGACTTGGTCCTCTGCTGTTTGTCCTCTATGTCCGTGGTGTTGCAGCTGAAGTGCAACCGTATGGTGTGCGGACAGTTCAGTTCGCAAATGACATCATGCTCTATATTAGTAGCAGGGACAAACATCAGCTGGATCGCAGTATGTCTTCTGCAGTTACACACCTGGCCAGATGGCTTGCCAGCAGGAACCTGATACTAAACGAGAGTAAAACCCCGATTTTGTTCATCCCTGCCCATCGTTCTGTGAATCCTCGTGTCAGCGTTACGTGCTCTGGAGTTCAACTGGCACAAGTAGAATCCGCAAAGTATCTTGGTGTCCACATGGACCAAGATCTCAAGTGGACCACAATGGTCAACCAGATCGCCAAGCCAGCTGCCTGTAAAATAGCTGTCCTGTTTAGGCCTCGGTCACACGTGCACTTTTTTTGGCGTTTCCGCCAAGGCGTAACTTACGCTTCCGCCGTTGCCTCAGCAACGGCGGAGGCGTTAGTTACGCTTTGGCGGAAAGTTTGGATTTCGCTACGCCAAAAAATTGCGAGCGGAGCCGCCGCTTTCGCGGATCCGCTTTGGCGGAACCTGCATGGTCATGGCTTTGGAGTTTGGTGTGCTACTTCTGCACTGAGTTCTGGTGCTGTTTGGTTGCCATTTGGTATTCAGTTTTCATATTGTTCTTCTTTGCCAATGAACTGTACGTTCTGGAGATCTCGCAAGCAATACTGCATCGTTATGAGTGGATACTTGGTGAGGGAATCCGTCTCCCAACGAGTCATTGGCCCCGATCGCGGACGATCTCCAACTCTCTCATTCTCTCTCCAAGCAATACGTCCACCAGAGTATGCAACACTAGGACTGCAACCAGGGAGTAGTAGAGTACTCTGCCACACCCTCACTGCAGCTGCAGGCATCCACGCAGTCGCTGGGTAGATGATGGATCATGGAGGAGGCAACGACACCCTGCTATAAAACTATTTGAATTTGATATTGATGTAAACTAAACTAATATTCAAACTCACCCGTGCTGGGCCGCAGTGAATGTGCCCCAAATCCACGAGTGTACTTGACATGAGACATTCAGCAGCCTGTCAGCGATCCACGATAGCTCTACTTGTACAAGCGAAGGTCGCTTCAACTCGGACAAGAAGGAGGCAACGACACCCTGCCATAAAACTATTTGAATTTGATATTGATGTAAATCAAACTAGCAATATTCAAATACACCCGTACTGGGCCGCAGTGAATGCGCCCCAAATCCAGGAGTGTACTTGACAGGAGACATTCAGCAGCCTGTCAGCGATCCACGATAGCTCTACTTGTATAAGCGAAGGTCGCTTCAACTCGGCCAAGAACATCTAAAATTTCATAGGACGTGCTGCATTTGCATTCTCTCCGCCAAAGCGGAGCGTTGAGGAGCACAGTAGTCTACATGTATGTGTGACCGCTGCATCGTGTGATCCGCCAAAGCGGCTGCGGTAGTTCCGCTTTCCGCCTCCGCAAAAGCGGTGCAAGCTTTTCATGTGTGACCGCGGCCTTAGAAACAGGCGCTGCATGCCCCTCCTGTGCCGCATCACGTACCTGAAGTCCCTGATCCTTCCTGACTTCCTGTATGCTAGCAACTGTTTCTCTGCTGGCCTCACCTCACATCAGCTCGAGCGCCTAGAGCGTCTACTCAGGCGTGCAGTCCTCTGTGTTTACAACGCTCCATTCGCATCCCCATCTGCGTCGCTGTATTGCCAATTGCGATTGCACTCGCTAGAAGGTATGTACTGCCACAAGCTTCTTGGCTACACTTGGCGCTGCCTTCAGGGTAAATGCAGCACATTGCTTACCGATATGTTCAGTCCTCTTAATGCCGGCCGTGCTACACGTAGTCAGGGAAATCGAGCACTTAAATTTCCAGTCACTAAGACATCCGCTGGCACAAATTCTGCCTCATTCCAATGTGTATCACTGTGGAACAGGCTCCAGCCCGACATCGGGAAAATCTCACAGGACCACCGATTCATGCAATCCCTCCCAGCACATGCTGCTTTTCAGTAATGCCACTGCCCGCTGTATTATTATTTCCTTTACTGGCCTAACTGGCTTTTACAATGTAATACTTTACTACCCACTCTACTCAGTGTCATTACCTTCATTGGCCTTTATACTTTATTCTCCTTTTAAGTCGATATCATGTAATAAGGCAAATTTGCCTGTTTGTTCTTCGACTCTAAATAAACAAACAACAAAACAAAACAAATATCATCACTATACAACTTACGACAACTAACAAATGACGCTTGATGGACGATGTCCGATCCCTTAGCTCTGTCACCTTCGACGCCTGCCGTTGTTCTCTTCCGTTAGGCTTGTTTGGTTGGTTGCTCCGGTCCACACCTCCAACGTCCGTTGATTTCATGTCCGTTTTTGTTGATTTTTGCTGTAAAGTGATGATATCTTTCCGATTTTGACTCGTGGAAGGTCTAAGTTACATCTTGCTGTGTTAGAAGCTCTGTATATTCGTAAACTAGATCCACTGTTCTTCTCCTCATTTTAGTTCATCATGCAGTGAGTGTTCAATAGTAAAAAAATAATAATAATAATAATAACTGGTTTAGTGGTTTTGATGTAATGAGACAAACGGGAAAATCTGAAGAAAAATTGACTGTCACCACCAGGACTCAAACCAGGGACCCTCACTTGTAGCCAGCGATGCTCTAACCACTGAGCTATGGTGTACTCGTCATCCCAGCAGAGACCGTTCAACGGTTTCTTCAGACTTCGTAACTCACACTTCCTGTGAATCCACACAGGTGGGTGGGACGCAGCCCTCACTGTACCCACACACTTCACGTACAAATAATAATAATAATAATAATAACTAGTCAATAATAATAATAATAATAATAATAACTATGTGTACAGAAGGAGACTGTGTTATCGTTGCAGTTGTTTGGTGTCACACCTCGTGAAAGTGTGACAAGTGTTCCCTGATGTGTTCAACGTGCTTGTCTACAACTAACAGCTGTTTGTTTTTGAGTTTTTTAACACTTTAAAGGGGAACTCCACGAAAAAATGAAAATTTGGTATCCTGTAGAGTTTCGGGCGCTGAGTCGAATGGCCTTGGTCCGAAGTCTCTACGAGAAAGCGTTCTTGAGATAATTCAATTTTAGCCACGCCCCATACCAATGTATGTGTGACGTATATATGCATTCGAAATCGTTGTCGCCAGCTGGTCGTTAATCTGCAGTGCATACTCGATGGCATTTACGTTGGCTGTTGGGGTGGGCTTGTTAATGCTAGATAGAATCTCATCCTGGCATGCCCTGTGCAAATCTGGGCGACGTGATAGTGGATCTGCGACGTTCTCTTGTCCTGGCTTGTGGTGAACAGAATAATGATAATCTGCCAAAAACTCCACCCACCTGGCCTCGCGCTTAGTAAGGTGGGGTTTGGTTCTCAAGTGAACCACTGCCATATTGTCAGTTAGGAGCTCAAATTGATTGAACAGGTAAATTCTCCAGCATTTGAGCGAGAATACGACTGCAAGGGTCTCTTTCTCTGCCGCTGTGTAGTTTCTCTCTGCAGATGATAATTTGCGGCTAGTGTATGCTACGGGGTGCCAATCATCGTTATCATCTTCTTGGAGGAGAACGCCTGCTACCGCAAAATCACTTGCGTCCGTAACCACTCTGAATGGCTTGTCTACATCTGGAAGCTTTAATACTGGCGCATTCAGTAAAGCATTCTTCAAGGCCAAAAACGCCCCTTGCTTGGAATCGTCCCTTTCAAATCGTGCGTGCTTTCCAGTGATCTCTTCAAGGGGCTTAGCTATAGACGAATTGTGGTCTATGAATCGTCTAAAATACTTCGTGAAGCCTAAGAACTGTCTCACCTCAGTGATGCTCGATGGACTGGGCCACGTCCGGACAGCGTTCACCTTCTTCGGGTCAGGTGAAATATGAGAGCCGTTGATGCAATGCCCCAAGAACAGAACTTCCGAAGCGCCGAATTCGCACTTCGATAACTTGCAGAGCAGTTGGTTCTTAGCACGTCCAGCACCGTCCGCACATGGCTTAGATGCTCTGACCACGATCTGCTGAATATGAGAATGTCATCCAGAAACACAACTACCAAATCTCGTAAGTACGGACGGAGGATGCTGTTCATCAGAGTCTGAAATGTGGCCGGTGCATTAGTCAGGCCGAAACCCATTACCCGGAATTGATAGTGCCCAAACGGTGTATTGATGGCCGTTTTCTCGACATCGTTCTTCTGAATACGGATCTGATTGTACCCTGATCGAGCTTCGTGAAATACGTGTTCCCCTGGACTGTGTCAAATAGATCATCCACATTGGGCGGGCAAGCCTTATTCTTCACAGTAATTTTGTTAAGATCCCTCCAGTCGCATACCATGCGCAAACTGCATTCTCCCTTTTTTACGAAGAACACGGGTGCGCCATACGGGGACTTACTAGGCTCAACAAAACCCTTTGTGAGTAGTTGCTCCAGTTGCGACTTCAACTCGTCCATTTTAGGCTTGGGGAGACGATAGGCTGGACGTGACGGCGGCGGTGCACCCTCTTCAAGCCGAATCTCATGATCTACGGATCTTTCAGGTGGAAGTGCGTCCGGCAGTTCATCAGGAAAGACATCGGAATACTCACGAAGCAAGTCAGCAATTTCGGGCTTGTTAGAGTTGGGGATACTCAGAGGTGGATCAAGACCGGAGTCGTCCTCAGCTGTGACCCGTGCTAGGAATCCTTGTTTGCCGTTTCTGAGCGCATGGCTAGCCTGACAGCCAGAAATGAACATGTTTTCGATTTGCGAGTCTCCGTCCTTGTCCTGAGAAGGTGCACTTGGCAGGCCATTCCCGTCCACGATTATTTCGTTGGTCCGGAAATTGATTCGTGGGTTGTTCCTAGTCAACCAGGGCTTGCCCAATATCGCGTCGTAGCGGGCGAGGGGAAAGACGGTAAACTGCTGTTTCTCCTTGGAGTCGCTGACAACAACATCTATGGCATTCGTGGTCTCCATAGCGTGTGAGCTCGTTTTTCCATCCGCTAATGTGACTTTCAGTAATTCCGATCCCAACTCTGTTGGCACCTTGTGTCTTCCGACGAACACCTCAGAAATGAAGTCGTGGGTTGATCCACAATCGATCAACACTGTCGCTGCACGGCCGTACAGTTTGGCTTCCACCCGTAGTAGCTCGTTCTCTTTTTCAGCGACGACACTGCCGACGTGCGCTTCGCGGCTCTTCTTAACATGTTTTTTGGAATCACAACTAGCAGCGGTAGCAGCAGCAACATCCGCGGCAGGCTCATCTTCTCCGCAATCGACTTCGTCAACCAATAAGTCACTGAAGCGATTCTTCGTGGCGATTGGAGCGGCAATGAGACAGGGTGGTGCTCTTCTCAGCGCCAGTGATCGCACCGCTGTCACTGGCGTCCAGCGTTTGGGTGGTGGTGAACTCGCGGGCAATCTCGGGCTAAATGTCCCTGCTGTCGGCAAGCGAAACATCGGCCAGCACTCATCAAGCGATTACGGTCTTCTGACGACAGTCTGGTTGGTCTTCGGATATTTGGCGATCCTGCAGCTATGCCATCTGGTTGGTGTCGATTCTCGGCCGTTACGGTCAGTGCTGCTTGTATAGCCTTCGACAGTGTTGTCGGATGCTCCTTGAGTACTTCACGCCTCAAATGACCCCCGAGTGCGTTGACAAACAGCAGGGCGCGCGAGTGTTCGTCTAACTCAGGTACCTGCAGGCTGAGACGATTAAAGTCAGTGATAAATGATGCAACGGTGTCCTTCTGACGAGCACTAAATAAACTAAACCGATTTTGCTCATTGCTGAAATGCGGGCCATACACACTTCCTAGTGCATCCCTTAGCATGGGCCAGTTGATGTAGTGTTCCCCAGCCTCCATGTTCGAAATAAGCCATAGGCGGGCATTGCCCACAAGAAAACTTGAGGCATAAGTAACTTCTTCCTCCTGTGTCGCAAATCCTATGGCTTTTATAGCTAAGTCCATGCTAAATACCCACTCCCGAAACAAATCTGCCTCACCGTGAAATGCTGGGGTCTCCTTGACATGGCGCTTGGTAATATTATCGCGAGGGTGTTCTCTGGTGCTTAGCCCTGGGCTGGATGGGACTTGAAATGGTCTCGCAGGAGTTGGAGTGATGGCGGCCACGAGTCGTCGCAACTCTTGTAGAGCCAGGTACGCTGTCACGGCGAAGACGGTCAGCAGGAGCGGAAGGCCAGTACTAGTCAGGTCGATGGAAATCATCCTCTCTGCTACCAGTGTAACCGGCTACTGCAGGTTGAGGAAAAGAATGATCTTTATTCGTACTGCACAGGGTTATATATGATGTAAAGGTGTCAACTAGATAGGCGGGATGGTAGGTGATAGGCCGAAGGGCCGTGGATAGAGGGGATAGGAGTGTGAACAGCAGGTAACACTGTTACAACCGTACCATTACGAGAATGAGTATGTACGCGAAGTGTATCGGTGGAATGCATGCAGGCCGATAGTGCAGTGCATCGAGCATTCAAGAGGTGCGTATTTTTTTACTATTATTCACAAACCCAACTCGTAAAATAAATAATTATGTGGACAAAAACAAACAGCTACTGAGCAGGGACTGCACTGTTCAGCAGTGATGGTGAGGTACCAGGGGCTCCACCGACGAAAAGTCTCGGCTTCAATGCCACAAGCACGCACCTGGAAAAAGAAGAAGAAATGTAAAGTCTGTGACATCCGGAGTGCACTCGGGCTCCATTTTAGGTCCCCTGCTCTTCCTCACATACGTTAATGACCTCCCCTATTCAATTCCCAATATTTTTTTGTTTGCAGATGATACCACTGTCCTTGCTTCCTCCCCATCTCACGCCACCCTGTACCCCAAAGTTCAGACCTGTATCAACGACATTGTTCACTCGATGAGCACTTGGTACCTTAAGCCAAATGTGACCAAAACCGAGCTCCTCCTTTTTCCGCCTCCCACAGATCCAGTGCCCATCTTCCACTTTCCCGATGATCCCGGTCACCCTATCTCTGTAGCGTCCCACCATAAACACCTTGGCATTGTCATAGATTCCGCCCTCTCCTGGTTTCACCATGCTGATCATGTGTCGTCCAAAGTATGCCGATCTGCCGGCATAATGTCAAGTCACTTGTCCCATTTGCCCCAAAATTGCCTGATAATTTTTAATAAATCATACATTCTTCCCCTCTTCACGTACGGCTTCCCTGCCTTGTCCACCATTAACAAAACCCACATAGGTAAATTAGAAGTTCTCCATCGCCGTATACTGCGCATCATATTTCGTACTGATCGTTATAATACACAAATCTAGACTTGTAAGATGCTGCATCCACTACCACTCTGCAACATTACCTTGATGCTTCCAAGTGCACCCTGGCACATTCAATTTTTCTTATGGTGATGAAGACACACTTGGCAATATGGCGGTAAACACACGCCTGCCCACACACGCTCTCTAGGCTGCAAAGTTCTGGCACAGAGCTCTCTTTCTCAACACCACCACCATCAGTTCGCGCCTTGCGCCTGGTCGATGCATGGTTGGCGGTAACCGGCATAGCAGGCTGGTACATCAAGTAGCGGATGGCACATACCAGATGACACAGCAACGACATAACTCGATTGCCACGTACGTTTCGTCCCCGCTGGACTCATCCGGCAATCTTCTTCTTGGATGTCTTCACACGGAGCTGGACTCGGGAGAATGAAGTTGAAGACACCACTGCAGCTGTACTTATGGTTGATAAATATGCTGGTAAAGACACACCTGGCAATATGGCGGTAAACACACGCCTGCCCCGTCAGGCGAACTTACTGGTCAGTCGGCGACAAGCTTTTTTCACAAAAATTTGCGTTTCACCTGCTGGGAGAATATGCGTGTACTCGAGTCTTATCCTGAGTACGTTTTTTTCTTCTTTTTTCAGCTCCAGCATTTGTTTGTTTGTTTGTTTGTTTCTTTTATTTGAATTCGTTTAGAGCACAGGCAATTCTGCCTTCTCACCAGAGGAAAACCTCCGGTTCCTGCCGAGAACGAATATAATATTATGAGAGAAGGAAATATTAAAAAGAATCATAACATGATAATTCCAAAGCACAAAGTTTGTATATAATTCAAATGGGTGTGTGTATGTGTAAGCATGCAGTGAAAAAAACACCAAGAAAACATGCAGTAATGTTTAGGGACGCCGAACAAGGTGGTTACAAATTACAATTAATTCTGTTCAGAGCCAGTTTAAAGGCAACCGCCGCACTGTGGAGGCGAATATCGCTGGGAAGGGCATTCCAAAGAGTGCTTCCCACAAATGTCAATGACTGACGACCGGAAGGTCCAGGAAGGAAAGACACTTGCAGTAGCCGCTGCTCCTGTCCTCGAGTAATTCGGCGATCATCCCGGGATGCTTGGCCTGTGTTAGCCATCAACTGAAAGTAGGTGCAGAAAAGAGGACTTGCAAGATCATGTAGGCAACGGAAAACAAAAAACAAAACCTTGTAGGTAAAAATGTGAGTTAGGGATCGAATAGATAAGCGCACGAGGAGGGGGCTGCGGATGCACGGCTGGAGAGTCGGAAAATTGCACGAATTCCGGATTTGCTGGATTTGATTAAACGATTCTGCAGCTGCTGTGTCAGCGACGGGAAGAATGCATTGGATACGTACGTTAGTCGTGCTTGCACAATGCCAATGTACCAAAGTCTGCGGGCTCTTATGGGCAGAGATCGCCCATGGCGCCATAGCTGGCTGATGGCGACTGATGCCTTCTGCACAACACTGGAGACATGTGGCTGCCAGGATAGCTGGTCATCAATGGATACGCCAAGGTATTTGCCAGTGGAGGTAACAGTTAAGGCTTGATCCTTACATTTCATGACTGGTATGTCGCCAGTGAGTCCCCGAGGTTGAATTACCATGACTTGGGTTTTGCCGGTATTCAGCAGAAGCCCAATTTCGGAGAGCCAGTCAGACAGACGTGTCACAGCCGTAGTCAACGTCTTGCAAACAGTGTCCAGATCTGAATCAGAATAATCTAGGATGATGTCGTTCGCGAACTTCTGATGAACAACAATGCAAGGTATGACGTCGGAAATTTCACTCGTGTAAAGGACAAGGAGAAGCGGCAAAATACACTGCCTTGGGGCACACCTCTTGAGCATGGGACTGCATCAGAGAGAGCCTCACACACCTTGACACGCTGAGTACGACCAGACAGATAGCTAGCCAACCATAACAATACTCTGCCATTGACTCCCAGGGTGAATAGTTTATCAATCAGACGTTGATGTTGGACACGGTCAAACGCTTTTGACATGTCAACCATCACAATACCTGTGTATTTTCGCTCTTGTTTGGCCAATAGCCAATGGTTGGCGGCTAGAACTAATGCATCTTCGGGAGAGTGCATTTTCCTGTAGGCAATTTGACTGCTAGGTAATATGCTATGTTGCGTGAGGTATGCTGTGAGTTGCTTCTTTACAAAGAACACCAAAATTCGGGACAGAATAGGGAGCAATGACACTGGTCTATAGTTAGTAGGGGATGTTGCATCGCCACTCTTGAACAGTGGACTAATGTGTGATGTTTTAAAACACACTGGCACAGTACCTGATGTCAAGGATGCATTGACTAGGGTGGTAAATGGAGGTGCCAGGACATCTGAACACTGCTGCAGTACAATTCCAGGAATGTTGTCACTCCCAGATGCTTTGTGAGGACTCACAGTTTGCAAGCATTGTGCAACATCAGACACGCTTACCGGCTGAAATGTTGAGAAGCTAGATGCAGAGGCTGGACCATGTGGGATATAAAGCTCATGTGGCCGCATAGGGTCATGCACAATGTCTCCAAACAATTTACTGAGTGACTCAAGCGGCGCTTCAAGTTCTTTCCGTGTCTTCTGTCGGCCTGTGACATCGTTCATGACAGCCCAAAGTTGCCGTTGATCTGATGTATCAGATCTCTTAGTGAAGTAACAGTTGCGCAGACTCCTGTCCAACTTCCGTGCTTTGAAGCGAGCTGATCGGTGTGCTTCTTGAAGGTTCTGATCGGTTTTGTCTCGGAGCCAGAGACGATGCGCCCGGTTCCGTTCACGAACACTTGCCACTAACTCATCTGTAATCCAGGGGCAAGGACGTCGAGATTTGCGGTGCCGTTCCCGAAGTGGAGCATGTTTGTTTAGAGTGGTCTGGATTCCCGCAGTGAGTGACGACGCAAGCACATCCACACAGACAGAGTCACAGGTAGTTAGCGTCTTCTCCAGGTCACATGTAAACATATTCCAATCAACTTTGTGCAAACAGCGAGTCTTGCGCAGATGCTGTCCCTTCAAGTGGTGACTTGCTGAAATTGGCAGCCTGGCAAGTATTGCAGAATGGTCACTGATATCCAAATGTATAGTCTCGCAAACACCCTGGATCGGGGTCGTAGTCAAGAATAGATCCAGTTGTGTGGCAGTACTGCCGGTTACTCGGGTAGGAGATGTGACGTGGTTGCGAGTATAGCTGTATTTTCATTGCAAAGCTGTCCTCGATTGTTGTGTTCGTTGTTCAAACGAAGTGGACATTCAATCATGAAGGCAGAGGACATAGGAGCCTGATTGGAGTTTCTCGTGGCATAGGACGGCCACACAGAGACCCTTTGGGATTTTCTGAATATAAAACACCGTACGCACGATGCTGAGGTCAATTTGTGCGATATCAAATTGTTCGTGATCTACAACATCGAGCAGAACGGGATCCAAACACAAGCTTACCGGTTCGGCTGCGGACCTGACTGGACAAATGATCCCTGGCTTCACCTGACGCGAGGATGGATGGCCTCACTCCCGTCTAAGGGTACAAAGCGTGGCGAACATCTCCATCCCTCGGAAGCAAGCATCCGAAGTCGCAGACACGTCAGTAGGTACTGCGTCGACGGCGGCTGAGGAAATCCGACGTACCTTGCTGGAAGAGTTTCCAGAAGTGTTCTGTGATACCCCGCTCAAGCCCATGAGCGGTGAGCCGATGCGCATCGAGCTCATCAATGGCGCGTCGCCATGCCGCCTGTATCGCGCTCGCTCCATCCCATTCAGGTGGCGGGACGCTGTGCAGAACCAGCTGTCCGGCATGGTGGGCAAGGGCGTCATTGAGAAGGTGCCTGTCGGCGAAGCATACACTTGGTGCCACCCACTGGTGGTGGTCCCTAAGAAGAATTCCAGTGAGCCGCGCATCACGGTGGACCTGACGGGTCTAAATAAATGGGTCAAGAGGCCGGCATACCCAACCCGAGTACCTCGGGAAGTCGTCGCGTCGATCCCAATGGGGATGCAGTACTTCACCACCCTAGATTCTCGTCATGGCTACTGGCAGGTACCCCTCGACGACGATAGCACCAGGCTCACAACGTTCATGACGCCATGGGGTGCCTACCGTTTCAAGCGGAACGTCATGGGCTTGGTGTCGGCAGGTGACGAACACAACCGGAGAGGAGACGAAGTGTTCGCCGGGTTTTCGAATCTTCAGAAAGTGGTAGAGGATGTCATCGTGTACGACACTGAGCTTGAGGCGCACACCCAGAGGGTTCGCAATGTGCTCAAGCTTTGCTCGGAGAACCAAATCACACTGAACCGCCGCAAATTCGTCTTTTCGGCACCCAGAGCATCGTACTGCGGATTCGTGGTGACGCCGGACGGCTACAGTCCTGATCGAAGCTTGGTGGAGGATCTACACAACTTTCCAATCCCTACCAACCGCACTGATATCCGATCCTTCTGTGGACTCGTGCAGCAGTTCGACGCGTTCACGCCGCGACTAGCGGAGCTTCTATCCCCGATCCGCTCTCTGCTCTCTCCAAAGAATGAGTTTATCTGGGAGGATCCGCAGCAGCAGGCATTTACAGCTATACTAGAGGAGCTGGTAAGCCCTCGAGTGTTGGCTACCTTCGACCTTGCACAGCCGCTTCGTCTCGAGACAGACGCCTCGCAGTCAAACGGTCTCGGCATGGCACTGTGGCAGCAGCAAGTGGACGGGCGGTGGCGTCTAGTGCAATGTGCTTCACGGCACGTCACTGAGACCGAGGCCAGGTACTCTGCAACGGAGATTGAACTGCTGGCGGTAGTCTGGGCAGTCCACAAGGCTAGACTGTTCCTGGCCGGTGCTGATTTCGAGCTGCTAGTCGATCACAAGCCGCTCATTCCTATCCTGAATGCTAAGACGCTGGATGAGTTGACGTCTCCACGAATCGTGCGACTACGGGAGAAGCTGACGCCTTTTCGGTTCGTGGCTCAGTGGAGACCGGGTGCCGATCACAAGGTCGCAGATTGCCTGTCGAGACACCCAGTAAGTGCACCAGACCCTGACGATGAAGCTGGTGAGGAAGAAATCGAGCACTGCTACTGTGTTCTCCGTCAGCTGTCGCAAGAGGACGAGGAAACAGGCCATACAGTCCTCCCCGACCTTGGCATTACGAAGGTGCGGGCGGAGGGCTCGACGGACCCGGAATACCTCAAGCTGCTGAACGCCGTAAAGAACGGCTTTCCGGTGGACAAGGCTGCTCTGGACCTCGATCTGCACCCGTACTGGCAGGTTCGGCATGACCTGTCGGTCGAGGACGGCATAGTGTTGTTGGGCCACCGTATTGTCGTTCCCAGAAGGTTACGCCAGACCACGCTGGAGCAACTTCACGCTTCTCATCAGGGACAGACCCGCACACTCCGCAGGGCCAGGCAAGCAGTGTACTGGCCCCAGATCTCCAATGACGTTAAGAACGTCGTCCAGACTTGCAGATCCTGCATCACGCTGCTCCCCTCCCAACCTTCTGAGCCGCTCCTCTCTGACAGTCGTCCGTCCAGATGCAGCGGCGGACCTCTTCTCCCTAGGCGGCTTTGAGTACCTGGTTCTCACCGACAAGTTTTCCGGCTGGCCATTTGTTAGGCGTTGTGGGAGGTCGGCTACTACGTCTGACGTCACCAAACATCTCGTTCAGTGGATGTCGGACGTTGGCGTTCCTACGCGCCTCACGACGGATGGTGGGCCGCAATTCAGATCTTCAGCGTTCGCTTCGTTCTGCTCAGAGTGGAACATTTGCCACGACCCCAGCAGCCAGTACAATCCTCAGTCAAATGGCGCGGCTGAGGCGGCGGTCAAGGCCATGAAGCACTTATTAATGAAAATTGGCAAAGGTGACGCCTATAACAGCAGTGCCTTCAGAGAAGGGTTGCTGGAGTGGCGTAACACGCCTGGTGCAGGAGGAGCAAGCCCGGCCCAGCTGCTGTTTGGAAGGCCAACGAGGACCAAGGTTCCCACACTTCCTGCAAATCTGCAGCAGTACGCTGCCCACAGCCGCAGTGCTCCCCAGCAGGTCTCATCCCAGCTTGGCAAACCTCTGCCCCCTCTGCACGTAGGCGATAAGGTATGGATCCAGAACCAGTCTTCAAGACGCTGGGATATGGAAGGAACGGTCACAAAATGCACGAGAAGAGGACGGAGCTACACAGTGCAGACAGTGTAGTAGTAGTAGTAGTAGATTTTATTATTTTACTAGGGGAGTCCCAACAGGCGTTGCCTTTTTACTGGGAACCCTAGGTGAATTTTTACCATGTTTACATACAGAGTAAGAGACGGGGCCTGACGGCAGTCAGTGACGGGGTCCAGCTTCTGGCGGAACAGACGGTTCCTCCGGCCACGTGCATAGATTGACTGGGCATGCTTCTCTTGCTTTGTCCTTGTTGCTTGTGCGCTACGCTGTGATTTTCGAATTTCAGTTTCAGGATTTTCTTTGTGTTAGTGCTCCCAAGTCGCACTTAAGCCGAGGGGGCATGTGGTGATATTGTAGCACCTTTCCCTGCATGGGTCTTGGCACTCAGGCTGCTAGTGCTACTGTTCGCACCCTAGGCCCTGCACTGCTGTACCTCTGGCGCCTTGCACATAACACATTCACATGTCACCTTTCAAGCCGCCTTTGCAGCCAGCTTCCCTTTAAAAGCCATTGCGTTTTACTGATGATTCATTCTCATCTTTCGAAGAAGAGTTTGTCTGCCTTGAGCAGGACTACATGTCCTTTGCCGCGACGTCCATCTCCAAAATGAACTCCATGTTCGTCGTGAAAAGGCTTGAAATACTCAATATTCAACCGAGATTCGCGGTCTCACCCTTTCTCAGATCGAATCATTTTTTGTTGAAGCAGTTGCAGGGCAGATCCCCGCCACTACTTCAACAGAAGATGGCTCCAAAGCATGCCTTGAACAAACCATATCGAGGTTGCAAGCCACCCCTCTCAGCAAGAAATTCGAAATTTCAATGGTGGAAGATATACTATGAAGAGATTTTCAAAAAGTATGTTTCGCGAAAGCGATTGCTCAACCTACGTCATTCAAACTTTGCAGGATGGTTCAGACGTACATGCTAGGCATGGAACCACAGAAAATGATATCATAGCTGACACACAGAGTCGCACACACAGCAGATTCGTGTGCACAGATACTAAATTAGTGGACGTCGTCATCTTCTTCCCGCTGATCTCAAATGTACTATGACGTGCTATTTCGCCTGACGCACACACGCTCTCTAGGCTGCAAAGTTCTGGCACAGAGGTCTCCTTCTCACCACCACCACCATCAGTTCGCGCCTGGCGCCTGGTGGATGCATGGTTGGCGGTATCCGACATAGCAGGCTGGTACATTAAGTAGCGGATGGCACATACCAGAGGACACAGCAACGACATAGCTCGATTGCGACGTACGTTTCGTCCCCGCTGGACTCATCAGGCAATCTTCTTCTTGGATATCTTCTCACGGAGCTTGACTCGGTAGAATGAAGTTGAAGACACCACAGCAGCTGAACTTATGGTTGATAAATATGGTGGTAAAGACACACCTGGCAATATGGCGGTAAACACACGCCTGCCCACACACACTCTCTAGGCTGCAAATTTCTGGCACAGATCTCTCCTTCTCACCACCAGACATCCAAGAAGAAGATTGCCTGATGAGTCCAGCGGAAACGAACGTTCGTCGCAATCGAGCTATGTCGTTGCTGTGTCATCTGGTAAGTGCCATGCGCTACTTGATGTACCAGCCTGCTATGCCGGATACCGCCAACCATGCATCGACCAGGCGCCAGGCGCGAACTGATGGTGGTGGTGGTGAGAAGGAGAGCTCTGTGCCAGAACTTTGCAGCCTACAATCTGTTTCAAAAAGATAAGCAATCAAGTTTGGGTCTTAAAAAGTATGAAGATAAGGGAAATGTGGACAACAAAGTACATAAAACGGCTTGTTAGGGCACGGCAAATCGTTCTGTGAAGGTTTCGGAACAATTGGACAAACTGTTAAGGAGTTAGTATTTCGGCCAGGTTTCTGGCCTTTTCCCATGGCTTATAATTTGCCCTGGAAGCCAGTATCGATTTGTTATCAAAACCCACGATTTATCCCTTCCTTTTTGGCCTATTGGTTATGAATGCTGTCTGCTGACCATTAAGTTGTGAGTTCAAATCCCAAGTCAAACATTTTTTATTCATTTTTTCATTGTTTTGTGATCACGCTGGTACATGACAAAGAAGGTGGCTGCGCCAAACAACTTGCGACAAATTGACTATCCCTATATCCCCTCCTTTTTGAAAATGTATTTCACCAATAATATAAGGCTTGCAATTTTTTAAACATGAATATCGACGGACTTGCCCCCTCTGTTCATGCATTGACCTGCTCTAGTAATGGTTCATGAATCCGCCCAGTCCACATTCCTTCTCCGTTTCTCTCTAATATTGGTTCATGAATCCGCCCAGTCCACATTCCTTCTCCGTTTCTCTCAGTTTTCCTTTCAGTTGCCTCTTCCTCTCTGCTCTGTTTTATTTTCTCTTTTCGTTCGTCCCTCTTGATATTTGTACTTTGTACTGTTGAGGCAACGAACTGAAATAATAAAAAACAAACAAACAAACAAACACTTGTTGTTGGAGCTCGCGTTTCCTGCCGAACTGACTGACACTTGACTGGCTCACGCCATGTGAAGTTGTGAACACACACAACACTGAAGCCGTGTGAGTGAACACGGAAGTCATTACGCTGTAGTTACGTGTTGTTGAACAAACCGGCACATCGATCGATCGATTTCTGTTTGAGAATTATTTTAGTATTTGAAGATCGCCGATTAATTTGAATTTTGGAGTCAACGGCGTCTTCTATCAGCTTTCACAGGCGTCTGCTTTCTCAAAATGTCATCGAAGTCACACGGAAAACTTTGCCACTTCAAGGCCTGGGGAATGAGTCTGTGTCGATGCTGTTTTCGTCACATCGTGAGAGTAAATTACATCCGCGGCAGTTCAAAGAATCTATTTGGTCACAAAACGGACGCATCCCGCTCGTCAGAGTTTACCACAC
The DNA here is from genome assembly GCF_964019385.1 of Sycon ciliatum. Lineage (NCBI taxonomy): Eukaryota > Metazoa > Porifera > Calcarea > Leucosolenida > Sycettidae > Sycon > Sycon ciliatum. The sequence goes on from NC_088644.1 coordinate 45,619,908, forward strand.
TTTCGACATTGTCCTCTCTGACTCCATATCGATGCGAGGAAGACGAACATGACGAGTACCGATATCAGTGAGTTGTCATTTTTCATGCTTTCGCGCGAAATATTTTTTCGAGTTCACACTGAGTTTTTCCAGGCAGGGCTCGAGCGCTCATACAGTAAGACGGCAAACTCCCCGGGCGATCACAAGGATTGCTAATCTTTTTGAAACTATAGAGAGCGTGTGTGCGCAGGCGTGTGTTTACCGCCATATTGCCAGGTTTGTCTTTAACACCATATTTATCAACTACTACGACTACTACTACTACCACACTGAAGATTTCCTACTGCGAATCGTATGCACACAATCTCTAGCCCTGCCTGCACTGAGCCCAGCCCTGTACCTGACCTGTAAAGGTATTGTCATTTCCCCTGTCTCTACTGTGAAATACCTCGGTATACTAATCGATGAGCATCTAACGTTCCGCCCACAAGTAGAAAAGGTGTGTTGAGTGGTCTTCGCTAAACTAGCCTGTTTTGCTCATGGCCGTCGCAATTTATCAGCTACAGCTCGGAGAACTTTCTTCTTGTCAATTATACAGTCTACTCTAGAATATGCAAGTAATGCGTATGTGCACTGTTTGAAAACTACCCTATATAACAGGCTTGTAACGGTCAGCCATATTGCGATGAAGACGGCATTTGGTTTAGATAGAATGACCCTAACTGCATTAGTTTTACAACGGTGTCATCTGTATTCGTTTGAGCAACGAGTTAATTTGAAACTATACCTTTTGGTCTATCGCTGCTTGTCATCAATTACTAGCCCCCTCCTTCAGTCACTGTTTCTCCTGCGTTCAGTTGGCCCGCACACAAATGCTCGTACTCGTGGCCAGGATACAGCTGCCTTAGTATTACCTACTGTACATATTGGGTATGGACTGCGCTCAGTTTCTTTTCTGGCGGCAGGTCGGTGGAACACTGTTCCTCCAAACTGTCGTCAGGCACAATCTGCTGGTACTTTTGTTCACCTCACAAAGATTCACCTAGGGTTCCGTGTAACAAGGCCATGCCTGTTGAGACTCCCCTAGTCAAATAATAAATACTACTACTACTACTACTACTATCTCGACTCCCGCACAAATTCCTCAAAACGAGGATACTCGTCCTTAACACAGTGAAGGTTAAGCTATGTGATTGAGCTTCATGTATTTGATTGCGTTGTTGTTTGAGCTTTGTTATTCAGCTTTGGTATAAGTGTACTATGTTTTTGTTTCTTTCTTTCGTTTATTTGAATTCGTTTAGAGCACAGACAATTGTGCCTTCTCACCAGAGGAAACACCTCTGCTTGCTGCTAAGAACGAATATAATATTATGAGAGAAGGAAAAATTAAAAAAGAATCATAACATGATTCCAAAGCACAAAGTATGTATATAATTCAAATGGGTGTGTGTATGTTCACAGGTGCTGGATGGATGAAAGCCACGCTTCATTTCATGTCAGTCTGGTGGCTCCAATTGGTGTTCTTCTAATGTACAACCTGGTTATACTTCTACTCGTCGGTCGTTCATTGCAAAAGAGGGCCAAGAATACGACAAGTGTTTCCAGAAAGAAGAAGGTGTCACTTATCCGTATTGTTGTTTCAATGTCACTCCTTCTGGGACTTACATGGTTTTTTGGCATAATGGTTATGGCTGATAAAAGCACAGTTTTTTGGCAGTACTTGTTCACAATTCTTTGCTCTTCGCAAGGTGTGTATGTACTGTATCATTTGTTGGGCGGAACTGAGACAAGGAAGGGACTACAGGAACTGTCATCATCACTACGTGGATCGCGAACGACTTCATTGCCAAGAAAATCCCTACCCAAAACATCAACAGGACCTGGAACAATCTATGGAGTGTCATCGAGGACAGTTTTGCGCATGAACAATTCAAGAAATGCTAAAGGGAAAGCAAACGTGACCGTCCCACTAGTAGCACATTCCCCCATTTCAACAACAAGTGGGTCATTGGCAGAAAGACGTTGCACCGAAACTTCATTGTAAATTTGCATGAGCCTTATACTTCATGTAAATTAGTACGGGGTGATACCTCCCAGCAACAAGAAGATAACATGTGCAGTTCCACGTTTCTAGCTACAATGATCATATCTTCCAAGTTGTATCGTTTGCAAGGCCTCTTTCTCCGCTTATTTTTTCTTCACAATCAATCTGGTATGCCTTTCTGTGCATTGCCTGGTTTGTCTTGCTTTAAGATATTGTGTGAGGATATCATGTTTTGCTTCGGCAATCGCTTTTGATAGGTTTAGCGCACTAAGCAAAAAGGGAAGATATGAATAGAGTTTTTGGTTACAAATATTGCATCATGTCCGAATATGTGCGACACATAACCTTTCTTCTTTTGCTGCTACTCTTTCCCCTTTTCTTTTTACCGCAAAACTAAAAATGCTCCTCTAGTGTTCAGTTGCATTGATTATATGCTGCCAACATTGAATTCATTTTTCGCTTCTGCATTCAAAGGTTCATTGCTATGGCCGTTCGGCAGTTATTTGAATTCTTTCGTCTTCTACACATTAATTTCTCCCCAACTCCATTTCTGACGCCCCTCCCTGATTTTGTATGAAGTTCTACCCTCTTTATCGTTTCACAGTGCACTATTGAGGCAACGAACTAATAAGTATAAGTGAAAAAATTGCTTCCGCATTGTTATGTTCTCATCATTCATTTATTTCCCGTATTCGTCACCAAATCGCCTCTGCATTCTACGCTCCATTGCTTAGTTCGTCCATGGTTCATTTCTGCATTCCTTCACTCGTTTGCCTTTCTACTAAACGTGGCCTTCCTACTCTTGTAAGGCATATATTTTCTGCAATATGTGCGAATTAAATACGTGAAAAATCTTTCCTTCTCCTTTCATCGCGTCATTGTTATGTTCTCATTATTCAAATATTTCCTGTATTCTTCACCAAATCCCATTCTACTCTACATTGCCAAGTTCGTCCTGGTTTCTTTTCTGCGTTCCTTCACTCGATTGCTTTCGTACTGCACGTGGCCTTCCTACTTTTTTTAGGCAATGATTTTCTGCAATACTTCACCCAATAACTTCTGAATTCAGCACGTCCTTGACGGGGTGGAGTGTCCATCGAGGGCCAGATATCTTTCCGTAAACAACGCAATCTGTTAGCAATTTCTCGCAAAAAGTCAGAAATGTTTGTACTTCACAATATTCCTAGGGTTAGGGTCAGGTCAGGGTCAGTGTTAGGCCTTGACGGATTATGCTAGCATGAATTTTCCCGTAATTCCAACAAAAAAGATAATCGCATTGTTCGAGGCAAATCGAATAAAATGGAATAATCCACCTGTTGCCATCAAATTCCATACAGTTCGACATGTTCTACAAATACAAGTCGATGCACCGTAAAGTCGTAGATTTACGACTCTCTTGATAGGCAGGTAGGCACAGTGGGTTGGTCTAAGACCATGATTGAAGGGCGAGAGGTACCAGGGCTAGTCCTCCTTGGAAGCGGAATGATTTTTCCAACCGTGCTGCTACCCTCAGTTCATTCGGAACTTGTGGCTTGGCATGAGGAAATCCGTCAGGCGAAATAGCAGGTCATAGTACATTTGAGATCAGCGGGAAGAAGATGACGACGTCCACTAATTTAGTATCTGTGCACACGAATCTGCTGTGGGTGTGACTCTGTGTGTCAGCTATGATATCATCTTCTGTGGTTCCATGCCTAGAATGTACGTCTGAACAATCCTGAAAAGTTTGAATGACGTAGGTTGAGCGATCGCTCCGCGAAACATACTTTTTGAAATTCTCTTCATAGTATATCTTCCACCATTGAAATTTCGAATTTTTTCAAAAAAAGTGCTGAGAGGGGTGGCTTGCAACCTCGATATGGCTTGTTCCAGGCATGCTTTGGAGCCATCTTCTGTTGAAGTAGTGGCGGGGATCTGCCCTGCAACTGCTACAACAAAAAATGATTCGATCTGAGAAAAGGTGAGACCGCGAATCTCGGTTGAATATTGAGTATTTCTAGCCTTTTCACGACGAAGATGGAGTTCTTTTTGGAGATGGACATCGCGGCAAAGGACATGGTGTCCGACCTCTGGCGTCTGGTGAAGCCAGGGATCATTTGTCCAGTCAGGTCGGCAGCCTAACCGTCGGTAATAGGCCTTGACGGATTATGCTAGCATAATTTTTCGCATAATTCCTACCAAAATCGAAAAATCGCCTAATTCGAGGCAAATTGCATACGAATCGCATAAAATTGTAATAATCCGCCTGTTCGCATCAAATTCAATACAGTTGTACATGTTCTACAAGTACAAGTACAAGTAGATGCACTAGGAAGTTGTAGGTTTACGACTCCCTTGATAACATGTCCAGTCCACTACAATCAGTGATGGTCGTAGCTAGGTCGGACGGTGCGTTGACCCCGTTGAACTTTTGCTACCACAGTACAACGCCCTCTACAAAAAAATTCCCCTGTTATTTTGAACAGAACCATTATGCATTAGCAGCATATGTGAGCATAATGCGGCATAATATGATAACTTTTGGCATAAAAATAGCATACTTCTGCAATTTTTTCAGCAATGCGAAAAGCATAATTTCACGAAAATATTAGCATAATCCGTCAAGGCCTAGTCGGTAAGCTTGGGTTTGGATCCCGTTCTGCTCGATGTGGTAGATCACAAACAATTTGATATCGCACAAATTGCTCTCAGCATCGTGCGTACGGTATTTTATATTCAGAAAATCCCAAAGTGTCTCTGTGTGGCCGTCCTATGCCACGAGAAACTCCAATCAGGCCCCTATGTCCTCTACCTTCATGATTGAATGTCCACTTCGTTTGAACAACGAACACAACAATCGAGGACGGCTTTGCAATGAAAAATACAGCTATACTGGAGCTGAAAAAAGAAGAAAAAACATGCTCAGGATGAGACTCGAGTACACGCATACTCTCCCAGCAGGTGAAACGCAAATTTTTGTGAAAAATGCGTGTCGCCGACTGATCAGTAATTTCGCCTGACGATGGGTTTTGGTAAGGGTTAGGGTTATGGTACGGGTAAGGGTCATGGTTAGGGTTAGGGTTAGGGTAGGGTTAGGGTTAGGGTTAGGGTTAGGGTTAGGGTTAGGGTAAGGGTTAGGGTTAGGGGTTAGGGTTAGGGTTAGGGTTAGGGTTAGGGTTAGGATTAGGGTTAGGGTTAGGGTTAGGGTTAGGGTTAGGAATATATAAGATGCTTAGCCAGCACCAACACCAATGGTTCACAACATTGGCTGACGCCATGTCATTTGTGAATTGAGGATTATAATGGTAATGCCGGCTTCGCCACCCGGTGCCGTGAATCAGTATTTCAGACGCTGAAACCGACTCCCCTTCAATCAGTAGTTGGGGGCGTAAATGTTTAGCCCTTAGTCCCAGGGAGCGGGTTGTTCGGCAGTTATGCACCCCTGCATTCCCTCAGGCATTCTCCTAGCTGGTCTATGGGCACCCATCCCACTCTCATTGGAGGCATGGGTATGATCACAGTGCACAGCAAATTGCTAATTTGTTTTTTTTTAATTTTAAATAGATAAAAATACATATTTTCTTTTACCTGGAGTCGTTTAATGAACACTGCTCGTGACAGGCTCACAGTATCGGCCCTAATGACCAATACATCCAGACTCAAAAGCGGTTATAGTTTGGGGTTAATTTGTGGGCACTGCTTGGTGAAATTTATGTCTGACCCCCGCCTCTATCGGCTAGATGTACTGTATATGCATACCTCAATGAAGTATAGAATGTTGCGTTCTTTCCGATTGTTATTATTATTTTTTGTTAAAATAATAATAGGTTTATGTCCCACCGCCATGTGCCAGCCCACGCGGCAAGAGACAGAGCCAACTCTCCCCCCTCCCGAATTTGTGTATGGGTGGGGTCCCAGTTAGTTGGGTGGACTGTTTTGTTCTATCTTTCCCCCTCCCCCTCCCCGGTATCATTTAGTATGGGCATATTTGTGTGTGTGTGTATGTGTGTGTGGATGTGTGTGAGTATGGGTGCTCGTGTGCGGAGACGCGCTATTCGATACAAACCTTGATATATGGGACTACACTCAAGAAAGAATGTTTATGGAACTATGAACAGAGGGGGCCGGGGGTTACGACAGAGGTAGGCAGGAGGTTCCTGGACACGGTATGACAACTCAGGAGCAAATGCACAGCAAAGTGGACCAGACACAACAGTTTCCTATAGTTCATGCATCAAACGCTCCTGTGTGGAGTGTGGTCAATGTTCAGATTTATGTTGCTCAGAGGTTGAAAAATTTGTCGCCCGCCGACCATGCATGGGTGCTGAGGGAACCAGAAAATTTAATGAAATTTGTGCAAGAAAAATTCAGGGGGAGAGGACATTGTATAGGGTGAGGTTTTGCTCACCTGGTTCCATTTGATGATCCATCGGCGGGCATGAGCAGTAGGACAAGAAAGCAGAGATCTTGATCAGATGGTGTCCGTGTTGAGTTGTCCTTCCAGCCTCCCAGTACCTCCTCCATCGGAACCCCCGCTCCACATTGGGCACACAGCTGTCTACGATCCAGGCTCGTTAGAAGTGTCAGCTAATTTATTGTTCAGAACAGAATTTTCTATTTCAACAGAGTACCTTTTCCTCAACCTACTCCATTGGCTACAGTGTAAGAAATTGTTGTCTTTTTTTGCAGTTGGTCTTTCTACTGGTCAGCACTGTCCGTTGGTCAGGGCCCCGCTGACGGGCGGCCGCTCACGCTCTTTTGTTTGCACGTATGTGTGCTGAGTTACAGGTAGAGCAGTATTGGTCCTGTGACTGTGTGCCCTACTGTCTTCACGACGCAGTCAAATTTGTGCACTGTTTGAGCGGGCACTGTCTGGCTATAGCCTCAGGTTACCTGTACTAGCTGTAGTTTGTGCGCGGTGTGATCTTGCGCTGTCTGGCTGCCTGTGCTAGCTGTATTTTGTGTGCGGGGAACAGTCTGCACTGTCCTGTCACTTGACAGTCAGTCTACGTGCCGCCACCTGACCACTTCTTAGTAGTTATTTTTAGGCCGCGTGCTCTGGCGTCTTATCCTGTACTCAGCCCAGCCGCGTTCTACTCCTCGCAGACATTGTAGTAATAGTACTAGTACTGGACTGTGTAGTGTCTATGGGCCAGCACCCGCTACCTACCCACGGGTTAGTAACTGCGCAGTGTCTATGGTTTAGTATTTGCCCGAGGGTTAGGGTTAGGGTTAGGGTTAGGGTTAGGGTTAGGGTTAGGGTTAGGGTTAGGGTTAGGGTTAGGGTTATTAACAATGCTTGACCAGAACTAACACGAATGGTTAACAACATTGATTGACGCCATGTCATCCGTGAATTGAGAATTATAATGCTAATCCCGGTTTCGCCACCCGGTGCCGTGAATCAATATTGCAGACTCTCAGACCGACTCCCCTTCAATCAGTAGTTGGGGGCGCCAATGTTTAGCCCTTAATCCCAGGGAGCGGGTTGTTTCGGCAATAATGTACCCCTGCATTCCCTCAGGCATTCTCCTAGCTGGTCTATGGGCACCTATCACACTCTCATGGGAGGCACAGGTCAGAACACAGTGCACAGCAAATTCCTAATTTGTTTTAAAATATATAAAAATATATATTTTATTTTACCTAGAGTCGTTTGGGGAACACTGCTCGTGGCAGGCTCACAGTATCGGCCCTAATGACCAATACATCCAGACTCAAAATCTGTTATAGTTTGGGTTGAATTGTGAGCACTGCTGGGTGAAATTGTTATGTCTAACCCCTGCCTCCATTGGCTAAATGTACTGTCTGTGCGTACCTCAAAATGAAAGGCGAGAAAAGAGAATTCTTTATTTTGTTTTATAATTTTTAGATTCGTGCCCTGCCGCCATGCGCCCGACCAAGTGTGAGAGACAGGGCCACACACTCCCTTCCCCAAGATATTTTGTATATGGGAATCCCCCTACGTTACATGGGTTTCTTATGTTTAACCTATCCCCTCCCAATCCTCCTTATTGGTGTTCTATGTGTGTGTGCATGTATGCGTTACAGACCTTATCCTGTGGAACCACACTCAAGAAAGAGTGTTCTCGGAACTAGGAACAGAGGGGGCGGGGGGTTACGGCAGAGGAAGGCAGGAAGTTCCTGGACACGGTACGACAACTCAGGAACAAATACACAGCAAAGTGGACCAGACACAACAGAACCCTATAGTTCATGCATCAGGCACTCCCGCACGCTGCTGTGCGGAGTGTGGTCAAAGTACAGGTTGTATGCTACTCAGGGGTAGAAATGTTAGTCGCCCGCCGACTATGCATGGGTACTGAAGGAACCAAAATTTAAATTGTGCAGGCAGATTTAGGGAGAGCTATTAACAATGCTTGACCAGAACTAACACCAATGGTTAACAACATTGATTGACGCCATGTCATCCGTGAATTGAGAATTATAATGCTAATCCCGGTTTCGCCACCCGGTGCCGTGAATCAATATTGCAGACTCTCAGACCGACTCCCCTTCAATCAGTAGTTGGGGGCGCCAATGTTTAGCCCTTAATCCCAGGGAGCGGGTTGTTTCGGCAATAATGTACCCCTGCATTCCCTCAGGCATTCTCCTAGCTGGTCTATGGGCACCTATCACACTCTCATGGGAGGCACAGGTCAGAACACAGTGCACAGCAAATTCCTAATTTGTTTTAAAATATATAAAAATATATATTTTATTTTACCTAGAGTCGTTTGGGGAACACTGCTCGTGGCAGGCTCACAGTATCGGCCCTAATGACCAATACATCCAGACTCAAAAGCTGTTATAGTTTGGGTTGAATTGTGAGCACTGCTGGGTGAAATTGTTATGTCTAACCCCTGCCTCCATTGGCTAAATGTACTGTCTGTGCGTACCTCAAAATGAAAGGCGAGAAAAGAGAATTCTTTATTTTGTTTTATAATTTTTAGATTCGTGCCCTGCCGCCATGCGCCCGACCAAGTGTGAGAGACAGGGCCACACACTCCCTTCCCCAAGATATTTTGTATATGGGAATCCCCCTACGTTACATGGGTTTCTTATGTTTAACCTATCCCCTCCCAATCCTCCTTATTGGTGTTCTATGTGTGTGTGCATGTATGCGTTACAGACCTTATCCTGTGGAACCACACTCAAGAAAGAGTGTTCTCGGAACTAGGAACAGAGGGGGCGGGGGGTTACGGCAGAGGAAGGCAGGAAGTTCCTGGACACGGTACGACAACTCAGGAACAAATACACAGCAAAGTGGACCAGACACAACAGAACCCTATAGTTCATGCATCAGGCACTCCCGCACGCTGCTGTGCGGAGTGTGGTCAAAGTACAGGTTGTATGCTACTCAGGGGTAGAAATGTTAGTCGCCCGCCGACTATGCATGGGTACTGAAGGAACCAAAATTTAAATTGTGCAGGCAGATTTAGGGAGAGCTATTAACAATGCTTGACCAGAACTAACACCAATGGTTAACAACATTGATTGACGCCATGTCATCCGTGAATTGAGAATTATAATGCTAATCCCGGTTTCGCCACCCGGTGCCGTGAATCAATATTGCAGACTCTCAGACCGACTCCCCTTCAATCAGTAGTTGGGGGCGCCAATGTTTAGCCCTTAATCCCAGGGAGCGGGTTGTTTCGGCAATAATGTACCCCTGCATTCCCTCAGGCATTCTCCTAGCTGGTCTATGGGCACCTATCACACTCTCATGGGAGGCACAGGTCAGAACACAGTGCACAGCAAATTCCTAATTTGTTTTAAAATATATAAAAATATATATTTTATTTTACCTAGAGTCGTTTGGGGAACACTGCTCGTGGCAGGCTCACAGTATCGGCCCTAATGACCAATACATCCAGACTCAAAAGCTGTTATAGTTTGGGTTGAATTGTGAGCACTGCTGGGTGAAATTGTTATGTCTAACCCCTGCCTCCATTGGCTTAATGTACTGTCTGTGCGTACCTCAAAATGAAAGGCGAGAAAAGAGAATTCTTTATTTTGTTTTATAATTTTTAGATTCGTGCCCTGCCGCCATGCGCCCGACCAAGTGTGAGAGACAGGGCCACACACTCCCTTCCCCAAGATATTTTGTATATGGGAATCCCCCTACGTTACATGGGTTTCTTATGTTTAACCTATCCCCTCCCAATCCTCCTTATTGGTGTTCTATGTGTGTGTGCATGTATGCGTTACAGACCTTATCCTGTGGAACCACACTCAAGAAAGAGTGTTCTCGGAACTAGGAACAGAGGGGGCGGGGGTTACGGCAGAGGAAGGCAGGAAGTTCCTGGACACGGTACGACAACTCAGGAACAAATACACAGCAAAGTGGACCAGACACAACAGAACCCTATAGTTCATGCATCAGGCACTCCCGCACGCTGCTGTGCGGAGTGTGGTCAAAGTACAGGTTGTATGCTACTCAGGGGTAGAAATGTTAGTCGCCCGCCGACTATGCATGGGTACTGAAGGAACCAAAATTTAAATTGTGCAGGCAGATTTAGGGAGAGTGAACATTGTACAGTCATATGTCCCTCACCTGGTTCCATTTGATGATCCATCGGCGGGCATGAGCAATAGGACAAGAAAGCAGAGATCCTGGTCAGATGGTGTCCGTGTTGAGTTGTCCTTCCAGTCTCCCAGTGCCTCCTCCATCGGAACCCCCCGCTCCACATTGGGCACATAGCTGTCTACGATCCAGGGTCTCTAGAGTAGTCACCTAATTTATTGTTCAGAACTGAAATTACTATTTCAACTGAGTAACTTTACCTCAACCTACTCCCTTGGTTACAATGTAAGAAATGGTTGACTCTTTTCTCTGCAGTTAGTCTTTCTACTGGTCAGTACTGTCCTTTGGTCAAGGTCCCCGCTGGCGGGCAGCAGCTCACAGTGCGCATTGGTTGAGCGTGCACTATCTGGCTATAGACTCAGCTGACGTGTACTAGCTAAAGATTGTGCGTGGTGTGAGCTTGCGCTATCTGGCTGCCTACACTAGCTACATTTTGTGTGCGGGAACAATCTGCACTATCCTGTCACTTGACAGTTAGTGTATGCGCTGCCGACTGGCAACTACTTAGTACTAGAAGCTATTTTTAGGCCGCATGCTACGGCGTCCTACTTTGTACTCAGCCCAGTCTCGCTCTACTCTTCGCGGTCATTGTAGTAATAGTACTAGTACTCGTCTTTGTAGTTTCTATGGGCCAGCACCCGTCACCCACCCATTGGCCAGTAACTGCGCCGTGTCTATATTCTAGTATCCACCCTATACCTATGGGTTATTATTTGCCACATACCAATGGGTTAGTGTTTGCCACACACCTATGGATTTGTAATTGCGTATTGGATGGGTAATTTTAATTCGTTGCATGTGGTGCAGATTTTTTAGGGCTTGGGTTAGGGTTAGGGACAGTTGTAGTTGGGTCAGGGGCCGCGCACCGAGTCCATTAAGAGAGAGAGAGAGAGAGAGAGAGAGAGAGAGAGAGAGAGAGAGAGAGGGAGAGAGAGAGAGAGAGAGAGAGAGAACGAGAGAGCGAGAGAGAGAGAGAAAGAGAGAGAGAGAGAGGGAGAGGGAGAGACCCTTTAATTATAGTGGCTACTTCCCAAAATTTAATTTATTGCAAGCAGTGTGATCTTTTGGACCAGTGTAAGGGTTTGAGCCGTATTCAGGGACCTACATTGGCGGCGTGTCTATTGGTCAGCAGTTGTTTACGGGAGGCTGTTTAATTGCAGTGCATTTATTAAGGGGTGGACCTGCACCTCACCCCCCCCCGGGCAAACACAAAGCGGCGGGCTGTGTAGTGATGAGTATGGGAACTAGAGCGGCAGTGGACTGACGACGTGCAACGGCCGTCCGCAAGTGCGCAGGCAATGGGAATTTTTTATTTAATTCCATCTGCTCATTAACAACAACGACAATAACAACAACAGTAATGCGAACTAAGCGAACTGTAACCATCATCATTACCATCACCATCATATTCATGAACAGATGGGCGACAACTCCCTGTATTCCCCTGGTGCGTCTCAGGCGAGTAGTATTTCGGGGGGGTTTGTTTGACTAATGCTTCTAGAGCGTTGTGTGCATGTGCGTGATCCTAATGAGTGAGGACTAGGCCCCCAGGGCGAGCTAAGATCAACTCGAGCTTCACATGCACCCTCCCCTCCCAATCTTGTTGATGACGTAGGGCACGTAACAGGATACAACAAGCAGAGCTATTAACAATGCTTGACCAGAACTAACACCAATGGTTAACAACATTGATTGACGCCATGTCATCCGTGAATTGAGAATTATAATGCTAATCCCGGTTTCGCCACCCGGTGCCGTGAATCAATATTGCAGACTCTCAGACCGACTCCCCTTCAATCAGTAGTTGGGGGCGCCAATGTTTAGCCCTTAATCCCAGGGAGCGGGTTGTTTCGGCAATAATGTACCCCTGCATTCCCTCAGGCATTCTCCTAGCTGGTCTATGGGCACCTATCACACTCTCATGGGAGGCACAGGTCAGAACACAGTGCACAGCAAATTCCTAATTTGTTTTAAAATATATAAAAATATATATTTTATATTACCTAGAGTCGTTTGGGGAACACTGCTCGTGGCAGGCTCACAGTATCGGCCCTAATGACCAATACATCCAGACTCAAAAGCTGTTATAGTTTGGGTTGAATTGTGAGCACTGCTGGGTGAAATTGTTATGTCTAACCCCTGCCTCCATTGGCTAAATGTACTGTCTGTGCGTACCTCAAAATGAAAGGCGAGAAAAGAGAATTCTTTATTTTGTTTTATAATTTTTAGATTCGTGCCCTGCCGCCATGCGCCCGACCAAGTGTGAGAGACAGGGCCACACACTCCCTTCCCCAAGATATTTTGTATATGGGAATCCCCCTACGTTACATGGGTTTCTTATGTTTAACCTATCCCCTCCCAATCCTCCTTATTGGTGTTCTATGTGTGTGTGCATGTATGCGTTACAGACCTTATCCTGTGGAACCACACTCAAGAAAGAGTGTTCTCACGGCTGTTTCGAGTGCGACATCAGGCAAAATGGCGTCGATTTTTTTGCACTGCACGCGCTGTATGCACGCGCGTACTGTACGTCAGAATCCCATGGTAACATGTACGCGTGGGGTAGCGTGGCCAAGCGATCGTACCTTCGAACAGGAATTTTTCAAAATCCATCGAGTGAGAAGATGAAGTTTGAAGGAATTGTTTTATTCTCTCCTGATAATAGTCGGCCCTGTTCGGTGTACCTGTGTTGTCTGGCCTCGCGCGTCGTCTTGCCGGCCAGCTGTGAACAGTTTGTGAGATCGAACTGATGCCAAATCAATGAGAGATGCAGCGAAATCGCCAAACTGTGAAGCTGATTTGAATAAAATAATAACGATAGAGAAAGATAATGGATACATTACCTGGCTGTAGCTGTTCTCCTTTGCTGACGATAGCAGGTGGTCCAGTTCGTTGTTAGTTTTCTGCTCTTTACTCACGAGCAAGCTGGAGGCAGTTCGTTTACTTGAACTGACGCCAACTCACCCACCAACCACCCGCGATCAACGCACTACACTGAAAATTGAACTGAGCAAACAAAGTATTTCAGGACTGTTCCTTTCTACTTCGTTTGCGAGGAGCTGGGACCAGAGGTCGTAAACTGGGGAGAGCTGCGATAAGGTGCTGCTGGACAGTGACTCGAAGCCTTTGTAGAGGATCTACAATGCCACCATGACGGAGAAGAAGGGTGTTGAACTCTTTGTGAATGGATTCTGCCCCATGCTCAGCAAGCAACCCAAGACCTACTTTGAACTTCCGCATGAACGGAACTACATGACACTCCAAAAGGTGCAGCTTTGGAGTAACCCGGCCAAGGCTACGAGGAACAATCTCCCTACGAACTGACACCATAAACTTGTCGATATCGCTCTGCAGCTGGTCGCAAACTTCTGCTGAGACTGCTGAAGTTCCGGAAAATGCGACGTGACACTTTGCGTATTGTTGGAACAACAGCTTGTATCTGCTGGATACAGCTGAAGCATCAGCAGCCAGAGAGGGTGCACGCTTCTCAACAACTGCAATGAATGAGGTCAAGTCAGTGATGACGGAGTCTGTAAGCGCGTGGTGGACATGGTTGCCAATAAATGAACCCCCATGGTACACTTGCCGGCAGATGTTGTGCTTTTGTAAAGCAGCCTCAACATACTGGTTGCAAGGCCCGTTGTCGAGCTTTGCATTTGTGAGGGTCTGCTCGTGTTTTCTTATGTCACCCTGCAGAGCTGTGACCTGCTGCTGCATTTGCGTGGCAGCATGCTGGAGGTTACCAACCAAAGCCTGGAGGTTGTTTTGCTGCTCCGGATTGCCAAAATGGAGAGCAACCCATTGCATCTGGCCAGTCAAGACAGCAAGCTGACTAGATTTTTCTTCCAGTTCTAATCTTTTTTTCTTACATTCTTTCTGATCTTCTATCAGCTTTTTAAAGGCAGCTGAATCTGCCTCACTCACTTCTACCTCGCATGCCATTTTCAAATCAATATGCTTACACTCCTTGACAAAGGAGTCAAAGACCCATAAATAGATTCCGAGATCAAGATGTAAGGCTGGCAGGCACACATGATCAATAGGAACAGAGAGCATGGCAGGACGTATGGCATTGTAGAAATGCTTTGCTTTGGATAAGCGCCCACCGTCAGCCATAAATTGGCCATGGTGAAGTGAGAGTGTGTCGAGCGTGCGTGGCTCTGGCTGCTGCTCCCAATCAGCGGGGCACTGTTGTATCTGTTGCTTTGTACTCAAGCAGTGCAGACACGGATGCACTCCTGCAGATCCTGACAGGCCATAAACAGTCGTTTGAAACTCGTAGTCGCCAAACAAAATAAGGCGAAACGACTTGTTCTGCCATGTGGTTGCAGCAAGGCTGTCAATGTGTTGTACAAGTGACGCAAAAGCAGTGGAAAGGTTGCCCGGGGTATCTTTTGCATTGAACACAAGGATAGGGATGGTGTTTTTCACAGCATTTGGGTGAGGGATGTTGCAAACCTGGAAGGATAATTTGAAAGACCCGCCCCCATGATCTCCCCCTAACTTCACCCAAATCTCATCCTGCGGGATAACACCATGGTCGGTAAGCATACCAGCCTCCTCGTACTGGTCCAAGAAGAAAAGGACAATCTCTGTGAGGTTGCATGCCACAACCATTGGTGACGAAACTACATCACCACCCGGAAGAGTGAAAGGGCACATTTCGGAAGCATAAAATGCAGGTACCTCTGCCGCAAGCTGCTGCCGCATGGTGTTCTCCGACTCAATCTCACACCCAAAGGACTTGAGCCACCTCCGCAGTTTCCTCAGCTGGTTCCAAGGCATGTGCAGATCTGCTTTTAAAGCAAGGGCAGAATGAGATGAAGGTGCACAAGGAGACACACCGGCAGATTTAAGCAAATTTTCACGGTCTATCTGACCCATACTACGCAGCTCATAGGCATCTTGCTTACCGACACCAACAGTGCCCCCACAGACTACCTCTTTCGCCTGTCGGATTTCTGCCGACCTCCTCTGCATCTGCCTTACAGACACAGCATCACTGCCACCTTGCGTTGTACGCACATACAAAGCAGGGGTACCACCCGTCCGTAACTCTAGCCTACCATCAGTGGACTTTGACTGTACCAAGTGGGTAGTCAAATGCTCCGCTGCCTCCCCACGAAGCTTGCTGGGTGACGCTGTCAATACATCTGCGACAGTAGTCGACCTGGTCACACCGGCAGGGCCACTGTATGCATTGAAAGGACAGACCTTCATATGCGTCTGCAATGAGAACAGTTTCATGCTGTGCTGGCAGCCAGAAAGAGAGGACACGTAATTGTCACACCTCACTGGCAGATGAGAAAGACATTCCAGCTCAAATGATGACAACTTTCTCATTCCAGATGCATACATGTCACACATGCAAGAAGGGCAGGTACGCGTAGTGCTGAGGTGCTCCCAAACACATGGCACACAAACTAGCTTGCTACAGCAAGGCGTCGTAAGTGCATTGTCGGCGACGTGCCGGCATACGCTACATGTAACAGAAGGGAAAATAAATTGAAACCGATCAGGTGACAGCACCTGGCTCGCTTTGTAGGAAGGCGACCCCATGTCCAAAAGCACCTGCATGCTTTCAAGATCAATGCCAGTAGATGTGGCACTGTCGTCTGCTGACGCGGCTGCGGAAGCTGACGCGGCCGCGGAAGCCGACGAAGACAATGCAGAGTGCTGTGTACTACTGTATGTAGGCATTTTTTTCTTTTTTGGTTTCCTCCCACCCTTGCTGCTACTTTTCATGTTCTTGCAGAACGTACAGTCTGGCTCTGCATGGGCCACCCAAGCTACAAGTTTGCCTGCACAGCCACCACCACAGTGCCTGTACCCCTTTTCCTCACTACGTAAAATAACTTGATGGCAAGGGCTACAGATGTAGCGTGGATGTATGTGTGCCTCATCCTTGGTGACATCGCACTCAAAGACATGCTGTATGCCAACGGAGTATTCGTGAGCTTCATGCTTGTTTTTTTTGGCATGCGACGAGAATCTCTCCCCACCAATTCTGCACACAGCTGAAAGGTACTGCACGTGTTGATCCATATTCAATGCAAAGTTGGCATCACAAAGGCGCCTTGGTCTAAGGCAAAGTACGTCGGTCCAGCAAGATTTGTGCAGAATTGGAAACTAGACCAGCAAGGCAAGCACAGAAAACTAAAAACTAACCCAGGAAAACAGGACGAAGAGCAGCAGCAGCCTTAGGAAAACGACCTCGGGTGAACCCAGCTCCTACGCTACGACTTCAAAACAAACAAACTCTCAACACTGGAAACGGCTCCAACAGGAAAACGAAACGGAGAAAGAAGATCGTTCGAGCGATCGAGTTGTCAGCATTTTCTCTTGCACCTGCTGCACCGGGACTGGGTGTTCTGAGTGGTGTGTGAGCGACGTGGCGAGGCAATATTGATGGGTTTGAGACGTGGGTGAGGATCGCGAAATTGAGGCTCTCAGCGAAAAATTTGAAAAAACACAGTTGATTGACCTGGACTCGAACCCGGGGCCTCATGTCGCTTTTTCGCGAGTTTTGAACAGCCGTGTTCTCGGAACTAGGAACAGAGGGGGCGGGGGGTTACGGCAGAGGAAGGCAGGAAGTTCCTGAACACGGTACGACAACTCAGGAACAAATACACAGCAAAGTGGACCAGACACAACAGAACCCTATAGTTCATGCATCAGGCACTCCCGCACGCTGCTGTGCGGAGTGTGGTCAAAGTACAGGTTGTATGCTACTCAGGGGTAGAAATGTTAGTCGCCCGCCGACTATGCATGGGTACTGAAGGAACCAAAATTTAAATTGTGCAGGCAGATTTAGGGAGAGTGAACATTGTACAGTCATATGTCCCTCACCTGGTTCCATTTGATGATCCATCGGCGAGCATGAGCAATAGGACAAGAAAGCAGAGATCCTGGTCAGATGGTGTCCGTGTTGAGTTGTCCTTCCAGTCTCCCAGCGCCTCCTCCATCGGAACCCCCCGCTCCACATTGGGCACATAGCTGTCTACGATCCAGGGTCTCTAGAGGAGTCACCTAATTTATTGTTCAGAACTGAAATTACTATTTCAACTGAGTAACTTTACCTCAACCTACTCCCTTGGCTACAATGTAAGAAATGGTTGACTCTTTTCTCTGCAGTTAGTCTTTCTACTGGTCAGTACTGTCCCTTGGTCAAGGTCCCCGCTGGCGGGCAGCAGCTCACAGTGCGCATTGGTTGAGCGTGCACTATCTGGCTATAGACTCAGCTGACGTGTACTAGCTAAAGATTGTGCGTGGTGTGAGCTTGCGCTATCTGGCTGCCTACACTAGCTACATTTTGTGTGCGGGAACAATCTGCACTATCCTGTCACTTGACAGTTAGTGTATGCGCTGCCGACTGGCAACTACTTAGTACTAGAAGCTATTTTTAGGCCGCATGCTACGGCGTCCTACTTTGTACTCAGCCCAGTCTCGCTCTACTCTTCGCGGTCATTGTAGTAATAGTACTAGTACTCGTCTTTGTAGTTTCTATGGGCCAGCACCTGTCACCCACCCATTGGCCAGTAACTGCGCCGTGTCTATATTCTAGTATCCACCCTATACCTATGGGTTATTATTTGCCACATACCAATGGGTTAGTGTTTGCCACACACCTATGGATTTGTAATTGCGTATTGGATGGGTAATTTTAATTCGTTGCATGTGGTGCAGATTTTTTAGGGCTTGGGTTAGGGTTAAGGACAGTTGTAGTTGGGTCAGGGGCCGCGCACCGAGTCCATTAAGAGAGAGAGAGAGAGAGAGAGAGAGAGAGAGAGAGAGAGAGAGGGAGAGAGAGAGAGAGAGAGAGAGAGAGAGAACGAGAGAGCGAGAGAGAGAGAGAAAGAGAGAGAGAGAGAGAGGGAGAGGGAGAGACCCTTTAATTATAGTGGCTACTTCCCAAAATTTAATTTATTGCAAGCAGTGTGATCTTTTGGACCAGTGTAAGGGTTTGAGCCGTATTCAGGGACCTACATTGGCGGCGTGTCTATTGGTCAGCAGTTGTTTACGGGAGGCTGTTTAATTGCAGTGCATTTATTAAGGGGTGGACCTGCACCTCACCCCCCCGGGCAAACACAAAGCGGCGGGCTGTGTAGTGATGAGTATGGGAACTAGAGCGGCAGTGGACTGACGACGTGCAACGGCCGTCCGCAAGTGCGCAAGCAATGGGAATTTTTTATTTAATTCCATCTGCTCATTAACAACAACGACAATAACAACAACAGTAATGCGAACTAAGCGAACTGTAACCATCATCATTACCATCACCATCATATTCATGAACAGATGGGCGACAACTCCCTGTATTCCCCTGGTGCGTCTCAGGCGAGTAGTATTTCGGGGGGGTTTGTTTGACTAATGCTTCTAGAGCGTTGTGTGCATGTGCGTGATCCTAATGAGTGAGGACTAGGCCCCCAGGGCGAGCTAAGATCAACTCGAGCTTCACATGCACCCTCCCCTCCCAATCTTGTTGATGATGTAGGGCACGTAACAGGATACAACAAGCAGAGCTATTAACAATGCTTGACCAGAACTAACACCAATGGTTAACAACATTGATTGACGCCATGTCATCCGTGAATTGAGAATTATAATGCTAATCCCGGTTTCGCCACCCGGTGCCGTGAATCAATATTGCAGACTCTCAGACCGACTCCCCTTCAATCAGTAGTTGGGGGCGCCAATGTTTAGCCCTTAATCCCAGGGAGCGGGTTGTTTCGGCAATAATGTACCCCTGCATTCCCTCAGGCATTATCCTGGCTGGTCTCTGGGCACCTATCACACTCTCATGGGAGGCACAGGTCAGAACACAGTGCACAGCAAATTCCTAATTTGTTTTAAAATATATAAAAATATATATTTTATTTTACCTAGAGTCGTTTGGGGAACACTGCTCGTGGCAGGCTCACAGTATCGGCCCTAATGACCAATACATCCAGACTCAAAAGCTGTTATAGTTTGGGTTGAATTGTGAGCACTGCTGGGTGAAATTGTTATGTCTAACCCCTGCCTCCATTGGCTAAATGTACTGTCTGTGCGTACCTCAAAATGAAAGGCGAGAAAAGAGAATTCTTTATTTTGTTTTATAATTTTTAGATTCGTGCCCTGCCGCCATGCGCCCGACCAAGTGTGAGAGACAGGGCCACACACTCCCTTCCCCAAGATATTTTGTATATGGGAATCCCCCTACGTTACATGGGTTTCTTATGTTTAACCTATCCCCTCCCAATCCTCCTTATTGCTGTTCTATGTGTGTGTGCATGTATGCGTTACAGACCTTATCCTGTGGAACCACACTCAAGAAAGAGTGTTCTCGGAACTAGGAACAGAGGGGGCGGGGGGTTACGGCAGAGGAAGGCAGGAAGTTCCTGGACACGGTACGACAACTCAGGAACAAATACACAGCAAAGTGGACCAGACACAACAGAACCCTATAGTTCATGCATCAGGCACTTCCGCACGCTGCTGTGCCGAGTGTGGTCAAAGTACAGGTTGTATGCTACTCAGGGGTAGAAATGTTAGTCGCCCGCCGACTATGCATGGGTACTGAAGGAACCAAAATTTAAATTGTGCAGGCAGATTTAGGGAGAGTGAACATTGTACAGTCATATGTCCCTCACCTGGTTCCATTTGATGATCCATCGGCGGGCATGAGCAATAGGACAAGAAAGCAGAGATCCTGGTCAGATGGTGTCCGTGTTGAGTTGTCCTTCCAGTCTCCCAGTGCCTCCTCCATCGGAACCCCCCGCTCCACATTGGGCACATAGCTGTCTACGATCCAGGGTCTCTAGAGGAGTCACCTAATTTATTGTTCAGAACTGAAATTACTATTTCAACTGAGTAACTTTACCTCAACCTACTCCCTTGGCTACAATGTAAGAAATGGTTGACTCTTTTCTCTGCAGTTAGTCTTTCTACTGGTCAGTACTGTCCCTTGGTCAAGGTCCCCGCTGGCGGGCAGCAGCTCACAGTGCGCATTGGTTGAGCGTGCACTATCTGGCTATAGACTCAGCTGACGTGTACTAGCTAAAGATTGTGCGTGGTGTGAGCTTGCGCTATCTGGCTGCCTACACTAGCTACATTTTGTGTGCGGGAACAATCTGCACTATCCTGTCACTTGACAGTTAGTGTATGCGCTGCCGACTGGCAACTACTTAGTACTAGAAGCTATTTTTAGGCCGCATGCTACGGCGTCCTACTTTGTACTCAGCCCAGTCTCGCTCTACTCTTCGCGGTCATTGTAGTAATAGTACTAGTACTCGTCTTTGTAGTTTCTATGGGCCAGCACCCGTCACCCACCCATTGGCCAGTAACTGCGCCGTGTCTATATTCTAGTATCCACCCTATACCTATGGGTTATTATTTGCCACATACCAATGGGTTAGTGTTTGCCACACACCTATGGATTTGTAATTGCGTATTGGATGGGTAATTTTAATTCGTTGCATGTGGTGCAGATTTTTTAGGGCTTGGGTTAGGGTTAGGGACAGTTGTAGTTGGGTCAGGGGCCGCGCACCGAGTCCATTAAGAGAGAGAGAGAGAGAGAGAGAGAGAGAGAGAGAGAGAGAGGGAGAGAGAGAGAGAGAGAGAGAGAGAGAGAACGAGAGAGCGAGAGAGAGAGAGAAAGAGAGAGAGAGAGAGAGAGGGAGAGGGAGAGACCCTTTAATTATAGTGGCTACTTCCCAAAATTTAATTTATTGCAAGCAGTGTGATCTTTTGGACCAGTGTAAGGGTTTGAGCCGTATTCAGGGACCTACATTGGCGGCGTGTCTATTGGTCAGCAGTTGTTTACGGGAGGCTGTTTAATTGCAGTGCATTTATTAAGGGGTGGACCTGCACCTCACCCCCCCCGGGCAAACACAAAGCGGCGGGCTGTGTAGTGATGAGTATGGGAACTAGAGCGGCAGTGGACTGACGACGTGCAACGGCCGTCCGCAAGTGCGCAGGCAATGGGAATTTTTTATTTAATTCCATCTGCTCATTAACAACAACGACAATAACAACAACAGTAATGCGAACTAAGCGAACTGTAACCATCATCATTACCATCACCATCATATTCATGAACAGATGGGCGACAACTCCCTGTATTCCCCTGGTGCGTCTCAGGCGAGTAGTATTTCGGGGGGGGGGGTTGTTTGACTAATGCTTCTAGAGCGTTGTGTGCATGTGCGTGATCCTAATGAGTGAGGACTAGGCCCCCAGGGCGAGCTAAGATCAACTCGAGCTTCACATGCACCCTCCCCTCCCAATCTTGTTGATGACGTAGGGCACGTAACAGGATACAACAAGCAGAGCTATTAACAATGCTTGACCAGAACTAACACCAATGGTTAACAACATTGATTGACGCCATGTCATCCGTGAATTGAGAATTATAATGCTAATCCCGGTTTCGCCACCCGGTGCCGTGAATCAATATTGCAGACTCTCAGACCGACTCCCCTTCAATCAGTAGTTGGGGGCGCCAATGTTTAGCCCTTAATCCCAGGGAGCGGGTTGTTTCGGCAATAATGTACCCCTGCATTCCCTCAGGCATTATCCTGGCTGGTCTATGGGCACCTATCACACTCTCATGGGAGGCACAGGTCAGAACACAGTGCACAGCAAATTCCTAATTTGTTTTAAAATATATAAAAATATATATTTTATTTTACCTAGAGTCGTTTGGGGAACACTGCTCGTGGCAGGCTCACAGTATCGGCCCTAATGACCAATACATCCAGACTCAAAAGCTGTTATAGTTTGGGTTGAATTGTGAGCACTGCTGGGTGAAATTGTTATGTCTAACCCCTGCCTCCATTGGCTAAATGTACTGTCTGTGCGTACCTCAAAATGAAAGGCGAGAAAAGAGAATTCTTTATTTTGTTTTATAATTTTTAGATTCGTGCCCTGCCGCCATGCGCCCGACCAAGTGTGAGAGACAGGGCCACACACTCCCTTCCCCAAGATATTTTGTATATGGGAATCCCCCTACGTTACATGGGTTTCTTATGTTTAACCTATCCCCTCCCAATCCTCCTTATTGCTGTTCTATGTGTGTGTGCATGTATGCGTTACAGACCTTATCCTGTGGAACCACACTCAAGAAAGAGTGTTCTCGGAACTAGGAACAGAGGGGGCGGGGGGTTACGGCAGAGGAAGGCAGGAAGTTCCTGGACACGGTACGACAACTCAGGAACAAATACACAGCAAAGTGGACCAGACACAACAGAACCCTATAGTTCATGCATCAGGCACTTCCGCACGCTGCTGTGCGGAGTGTGGTCAAAGTACAGGTTGTATGCTACTCAGGGGTAGAAATGTTAGTCGCCCGCCGACTATGCATGGGTACTGAAGGAACCAAAATTTAAATTGTGCAGGCAGATTTAGGGAGAGTGAACATTGTACAGTCATATGTCCCTCACCTGGTTCCATTTGATGATCCATCGGCGGGCATGAGCAATAGGACAAGAAAGCAGAGATCCTGGTCAGATGGTGTCCGTGTTGAGTTGTCCTTCCAGTCTCCCAGTGCCTCCTCCATCGGAACCCCCCGCTCCACATTGGGCACATAGCTGTCTACGATCCAGGGTCTCTAGAGGAGTCACCTAATTTATTGTTCAGAACTGAAATTACTATTTCAACTGAGTAACTTTACCTCAACCTACTCCCTTGGCTACAATGTAAGAAATGGTTGACTCTTTTCTCTGCAGTTAGTCTTTCTACTGGTCAGTACTGTCCCTTGGTCAAGGTCCCCGCTGGCGGGCAGCAGCTCACAGTGCGCATTGGTTGAGCGTGCACTATCTGGCTATAGACTCAGCTGACGTGTACTAGCTAAAGATTGTGCGTGGTGTGAGCTTGCGCTATCTGGCTGCCTACACTAGCTACATTTTGTGTGCGGGAACAATCTGCACTATCCTGTCACTTGACAGTTAGTGTATGCGCTGCCGACTGGCAACTACTTAGTACTAGAAGCTATTTTTAGGCCGCATGCTACGGCGTCCTACTTTGTACTCAGCCCAGTCTCGCTCTACTCTTCGCGGTCATTGTAGTAATAGTACTAGTACTCGTCTTTGTAGTTTCTATGGGCCAGCACCCGTCACCCACCCATTGGCCAGTAACTGCGCCGTGTCTATATTCTAGTATCCACCCTATACCTATGGGTTATTATTTGCCACATACCAATGGGTTAGTGTTTGCCACACACCTATGGATTTGTAATTGCGTATTGGATGGGTAATTTTAATTCGTTGCATGTGGTGCAGATTTTTTAGGGCTTGGGTTAGGGTTAGGGACAGTTGTAGTTGGGTCAGGGGCCGCGCACCGAGTCCATTAAGAGAGAGAGAGAGAGAGAGAGAGAGAGAGAGGGAGAGAGAGAGAGAGAGAGAGAACGAGAGAGCGAGAGAGAGAGAGAGAAAGAGAGAGAGAGAGAGAGAGGGAGAGGGAGAGACCCTTTAATTATAGTGGCTACTTCCCAAAATTTAATTTATTGCAAGCAGTGTGATCTTTTGGACCAGTGTAAGGGTTTGAGCCGTATTCAGGGACCTACATTGGCGGCGTGTCTATTGGTCAGCAGTTGTTTACGGGAGGCTGTTTAATTGCAGTGCATTTATTAAGGGGTGGACCTGCACCTCACCCCCCCGGGCAAACACAAAGCGGCGGGCTGTGTAGTGATGAGTATGGGAACTAGAGCGGCAGTGGACTGACGACGTGCAACGGCCGTCCGCAAGTGCGCAGGCAATGGGAATTTTTTATTTAATTCCATCTGCTCATTAACAACAACGACAATAACAACAACAGTAATGCGAACTAAGCGAACTGTAACCATCATCATTACCATCACCATCATATTCATGAACAGATGGGCGACAACTCCCTGTATTCCCCTGGTGCGTCTCAGGCGAGTAGTATTTCGGGGGGGTTTGTTTGACTAATGCTTCTAGAGCGTTGTGTGCATGTGCGTGATCCTAATGAGTGAGGACTAGGCCCCCAGGGCGAGCTAAGATCAACTCGAGCTTCACATGCACCCTCCCCTCCCAATCTTGTTGATGACGTAGGGCACGTAACAGGATACAACAAGCAGAGCTATTAACAATGCTTGACCAGAACTAACACCAATGGTTAACAACATTGATTGACGCCATGTCATCCGTGAATTGAGAATTATAATGCTAATCCCGGTTTCGCCACCCGCGTCAGGCGAAATTACTGGTCAGTCGGCGTCACGCATTTTTCACAAAAATTTGCGTTTCACCTGATGGGAGAGTATGCGTGTACTCGAGTCTCATCCTGAGCACGTTTTTTTCTTCTTTTTTTCAGCTCCAGTATAGCTGTATTTTTCATTGCAAAGCCGTCCTCGATTGTTGTGTTCGTTGTTCAAACGAAGTGGACATTCAATCATGAAGGCAGAGGACAAAGGAGCCTGATTGGAGTTTCTCGTGGCATAGGACGGCCACACAGAGACACTTTGGGATTTTCTGAATATAAAATACCGTACGCACGATGCTGAGATCAATTTGTGCGATATCAAATTGTTTGTGATCTACCAAATCGAGCAGAACGGGATCCAAACACAAGCTTACCGACGGTTAGGCTGCCGACCTGACTGGACAAATGATCCCTGGCTTCACCAGACGCCAGACGTCGGACACCATGTCCTATGCCTCGACGTCCATCTCCAAAAAGAACTCCATCTTCGTCGTGAAAAGGCTTGAAATACTCAATATTCAACCGAGATTCGCGGTCTCACCCTTTCTCAGATCGAATCATTTTTTGTTGTAGCAGTTGCAGGGCAGATCCCTGCCACTACTTCAACAGAAGATGGCTCCAAAGCATGCCTGGAACAAGCCATATCGAGGTTGCAAGCCACCCCTCTCAGCACTTTTTTTGAAGAAATTCGAAATTTCAATGGTGGAAGATATACTATGAAGAGAATTTCAAAAAGTATATTTCGCGGAGCGATCGCTCAACCTACGTCATTCAAACTTTGCAGGATGGTTCAGACGTACATGCTAGGCATGGAACCACAGAAGATGATATCATAGCTGACACACAGAGTCACACACACAGCAGATTCGTGTGCACAGATACTAAATTAGTGGACGTCGTCATCTTCTTCCCGGTGATCTCAAATGTACGATGACGTGCTATTTCGCCTGACGGGTGCCGTGAATCAATATTGCAGACTCTCAGACCGACTCCCCTTCAATCAGTAGTTGGGGGCGCCAATGTTTAGCCCTTAATCCCAGGGAGCGGGTTGTTTCGGCAATAATGTACCCCTGCATTCCCTCAGGCATTCTCCTAGCTGGTCTATGGGCACCTATCACACTCTCATGGGAGGCACAGGTCAGAACACAGTGCACAGCAAATTCCTAATTTGTTTTAAAATATATAAAAATATATATTTTATTTTACCTAGAGTCGTTTGGGGAACACTGCTCGTGGCAGGCTCACAGTATCGGCCCTAATGACCAATACATCCAGACTCAAAAGCTGTTATAGTTTGGGTTGAATTGTGAGCACTGCTGGGTGAAATTGTTATGTCTAACCCCTGCCTCCATTGGCTAAATGTACTGTCTGTGCGTACCTCAAAATGAAAGGCGAGAAAAGAGAATTCTTTATTTTGTTTTATAATTTTTAGATTCGTGCCCTGCCGCCATGCGCCCGACCAAGTGTGAGAGACAGGGCCACACACTCCCTTCCCCAAGATATTTTGTATATGGGAATCCCCCTACGTTACATGGGTTTCTTATGTTTAACCTATCCCCTCCCAATCCTCCTTATTGGTGTTCTATGTGTGTGTGCATGTATGCGTTACAGACCTTATCCTGTGGAACCACACTCAAGAAAGAGTGTTCTCGGAACTAGGAACAGAAGGGGCGGGGGGTTACGGCAGAGGAAGGCAGGAATTTCCTGGACACGGTACGACAACTCAGGAACAAATACACAGCAAAGTGGACCAGACACAACAGAACCCTATAGTTCATGCATCAGGCACTCCCGCACGCTGCTGTGCGGAGTGTGGTCAAAGTACAGGTTGTATGCTACTCAGGGGTAGAAATGTTAGTCGCCCGCCGACTATGCATGGGTACTGAAGGAACCAAAATTTAAATTGTGCAGGCAGATTGAGGGAGAGTGAACATTGTACAGTCATATGTCCCTCACCTGGTTCCATTTGATGATCCATCGGCGGGCATGAGCAATAGGACAAGAAAGCAGAGATCCTGGTCAGATGGTGTCCGTGTTGAGTTGTCCTTCCAGTCTCCCAGTGCCTCCTCCATCGGAACCCCCCGCTCCACATTGGGCACATAGCTGTCTACGATCCAGGGTCTCTAGAGGAGTCACCTAATTTATTGTTCAGAACTGAAATTACTATTTCAACTGAGTAACTTTACCTCAACCTACTCCCTTGGCTACAATGTAAGAAATGGTTGACTCTTTTCTCTGCAGTTAGTCTTTCTACTGGTCAGTTCTGTCCCTTGGTCAAGGTCCCCGCTGGCGGGCAGCAGCTCACAGTGCGCATTGGTTGAGCGTGCACTATCTGGCTATAGACTCAGCTGACGTGTACTAGCTAAAGATTGTGCGTGGTGTGAGCTTGCGCTATCTGGCTGCCTACACTAGCTACATTTTGTGTGCGGGAACAATCTGCACTATCCTGTCACTTGACAGTTAGTGTATGCGCTGCCGACTGGCAACTACTTAGTACTAGAAGCTATTTTTAGGCCGCATGCTACGGCGTCCTACTTTGTACTCAGCCCAGTCTCGCTCTACTCTTCGCGGTCATTGTAGTAATAGTACTAGTACTCGTCTTTGTAGTTTCTATGGGCCAGCACCCGTCACCCACGCATTGGCCAGTAACTGCGCCGTGTCTATATTCTAGTATCCACCCTATACCTATGGGTTATTATTTGCCACATACCAATGGGTTAGTGTTTGCCACACACCTATGGATTTGTAATTGCGTATTGGATGGGTAATTTTAATTCGTTGCATGTGGTGCAGATTTTTTAGGGCTTGGGTTAGGGTTAGGGACAGTTGTAGTTGGGTCAGGGGCCGCGCACCGAGTCCATTAAGAGAGAGACAGAGAGAGAGAGAGAGAGAGAGAGAGAGAGAGAGAGAGAGAGAGAGAGAGAGAGAGAGAGAGAGAACGAGAGAGCGAGAGAGAGAGAGAAAGAGAGAGAGAGAGAGAGAGAGAGAGAGGGAGAGGGAGAGACCCTTTAATTATGGTGCCTACTTCCCAAAATTTAATTTATTGCAAGCAGTGTGATCTTTTGGACCAGTGTAAGGGTTTGAGCCGTATTCAGGGACCTACATTGGCGGCGTGTCTATTGGTCAGCAGTTGTTTACGGGAGGCTGTTTAATTGCAGTGCATTTATTAAGGGGTGGACCTGCACCTCACCCCCCCCCCCCCCCGGGCAAACACAAAGCGGCGGGCTGTGTAGTGATGAGTATGGGAACTAGAGCGGCAGTGGACTGACGACGTGCAACGGCCGTCCGCAAGTGCGCAGGCAATGGGAATTTTTTATTTAATTCCATCTGCTCATTAACAACAACGACAATAACAACAACAGTAATGCGAACTAAGCGAACTGTAACCATCATCATTACCATCACCATCATATTCATGAACAGATGGGCGACAACTCCCTGTATTCCCCTGGTGCGTCTCAGGCGAGTAGTATTTCGGGGGGGTTTGTTTGACTAATGCTTCTAGAGCGTTGTGTGCATGTGCGTGATCCTAATGAGTGAGGACTAGGCCCCCAGGGCGAGCTAAGATCAACTCGAGCTTCACATGCACCCTCCCCTCCCAATCTTGTTGATGACGTAGGGCACGTAACAGGATACAACAAGCAGAGCTATTAACAATGCTTGACCAGAACTAACACCAATGGTTAACAACATTGATTGACGCCATGTCATCCGTGAATTGAGAATTATAATGCTAATCCCGGTTTCGCCACCCGGTGCCGTGAATCAATATTGCAGACTCTCAAACCGACTCCCCTTCAATCAGTAGTTGGGGGCGCCAATGTTTAGCCCTTAATCCCAGGGAGCGGGTTGTTTCGGCAATAATGTACCCCTGCATTCCCTCAGGCATTCTCCTAGCTGGTCTATGGGCACCTATCACACTCTCATGGGAGGCACAGGTCAGAACACAGTGCACAGCAAATTCCTAATTTGTTTTAAAATATATAAAAATATATATTTTATTTTACCTAGAGTCGTTTCGGGAACACTGCTCGTGGCAGGCACACAGTATCGGCCCTAATGACCAATACATCCAGACTCAAAAGCTGTTATAGTTTGGGTTGAATTGTGAGCACTGCTGGGTGAAATTGTTATGTCTAACCCCTGCCTCCATTGGCTAAATGTACTGTCTGTGCGTACCTCAAAATGAAAGGCGAGAAAAGAGAATTCTTTATTTTGTTTTATAATTTTTAGATTCGTGCCCTGCCGCCATGCGCCCGACCAAGTGTGAGAGACAGGGCCACACACTCCCTTCCCCAAGATATTTTGTATATGGGAATCCCCCTACGTTACATGGGTTTCTTATGTTTAACCTATCCCCTCCCAATCCTCCTTATTGCTGTTCTATGTGTGTGTGCATGTATGCGTTACAGACCTTATCCTGTGGAACCACACTCAAGAAAGAGTGTTCTCGGAACTAGGAACAGAGGGGGCGGGGGGTTACGGCAGAGGAAGGCAGGAAGTTCCTGGACACGGTACGACAACTCAGGAACAAATACACAGCAAAGTGGACCAGACACAACAGAACCCTATAGTTCATGCATCAGGCACTCCCGCACGCTGCTGTGCGGAGTGTGGTCAAAGTACAGGTTGTATGCTACTCAGGGGTAGAAATGTTAGTCGCCCGCCGACTATGCATGGGTACTGAAGGAACCAAAACTTAAATTGTGCAGGCAGATTTAGGGAGAGTGAACATTGTACAGTCATATGTCCCTCACCTGGTTCCATTTGATGATCCATCGGCGGGCATGAGCAATAGGACAAGAAAGCAGAGATCCTGGTCAGATGGTGTCCGTGTTGAGTTGTCCTTCCAGTCTCCCAGTGCCTCCTCCATCGGAACCCCCCGCTCCACATTGGGCACATAGCTGTCTACGATCCAGGGTCTCTAGAGGAGTCACCTAATTTATTGTTCAGAACTGAAATTACTATTTCAACTGAGTAACTTTACCTCAACCTACTCCCTTGGCTACAATGTAAGAAATGGTTGACTCTTTTCTCTGCAGTTAGTCTTTCTACTGGTCAGTACTGTCCCTTGGTCAAGGTCCCCGCTGGCGGGCAGCAGCTCACAGTGCGCATTGGTTGAGCGTGCACTATCTGGCTATAGACTCAGCTGACGTGTACTAGCTAAAGATTGTGCGTGGTGTGAGCTTGCGCTATCTGGCTGTCTACACTAGCTACATTTTGTGTGCGGGAACAATCTGCACTATCCTGTCACTTGACAGTTAGTGTATGCGCTGCCGACTGGCAACTACTTAGTACTAGAAGCTATTTTTAGGCCGCATGCTACGGCGTCCTACTTTGTACTCAGCCCAGTCTCGCTCTACTCTTCGCGGTCATTGTAGTAATAGTACTAGTACTCGTCTTTGTAGTTTCTATGGGCCAGCACCCGTCACCCACCCATTGGCCAGTAACTGCGCCGTGTCTATATTCTAGTATTAGGGAGTTCAATCACGTGACCGGGCACATACATTGGGTCTCTACACGCGGATGTACGCATGACGTGGCCAGGTGGGCAGTGACGCGTTTTTTTGAATGTTTTGCTGCAAGCTCAAATTTTTGATCAAGAAGACGGCCATTTCCTGGTTCGTGAAGACAGTAGCTTTTGTTTGGTGTGTCGCTTGCCGTCGTTGAACCGTTTTCAGACGTCCAAAGTTCTGGAGGAACTTTTCGATCGTGTTTTTCAGTATTTTCTTTTGGTTGCTCGCCGAGGAAACGCTCATATTCGTGTAGAGCACCCTCGAATTTAGTAAGATCGAGTCGTCCTGCAACTTCAGGAAGTAGCAAAAGTCTGCAAAATTACCTGAACGATGGCGAGTCACACAGAAAAGGAGACAGGTGACAGCAGCAAGGACGTCGTTGGAGATATGTGTACAGTGCTGGGTGTGTAAAGTGCTGGGTTTGACTCGGACGTCGCTGCTAAATTCAGTGGAAAACAACGATGCATTTACGTCGCTGAAGCGTAGTGCTGAGAGCTTGTCCAATGGTCTTGTGTTGGAGCTTTTCCGATTGA
Source organism: Sycon ciliatum (assembly GCF_964019385.1). Lineage (NCBI taxonomy): Eukaryota > Metazoa > Porifera > Calcarea > Leucosolenida > Sycettidae > Sycon > Sycon ciliatum. Next base: position 45,650,745 of record NC_088644.1, read on the forward strand.
AAGAAACGGAGAAACTGACGTTCAAGGCTTTCAAAACATGGCTGGAAGGAATATCTGGGAGGGAACGTTCAACTTTAAATTCGAAGTCAGTGTCTGGCAAAGTGAACAGACTGAAGACAGACGTACTTACCTCCTGAAAGCAAACAAAGAGCAGTAGCATTTGCTGTCTGAGCAGGTATTTGAGCTTCCAGCTGGTGTGGCAGCCCTCCGCATTGTTGCAGAAAAACGAAGTGCGTTGAAGGCACAGCTTCTGTTTCGTAAAACTTTGTGCAACATAATGCACCAGCTGCCGCATTCTCGCTCTCGAAGGATGGGAGGCAGTACCCTGTGGAGAGCTTGAGCTGGTGGACAACCTGAAGTCCCTGCTACCTGCCATAGTTCCGGCATCTGGCATCACAGATTCGGCCACCACAGATCCCGCCGCCGCAACTGGGCCGGCAAGGTCTGTACTGCCACCCGGCACTACTGATCCTGACCAGGACTCTGGGGATTTGGAGCCAGCTCCAAAGCGCATACCAAGTGTTGCACCATAAAAACCTGACTTATTCCATTTCCAGGAGTTACTAAGTACATGGTCGTCTATATCTTGGCCGCCGTCACCAGACACGGTGTCGCAAATATGTAACACTGCTGTAAAACATAAAACTCTTCAATGCCACTCACGTTTGTTGTTTCATCTTCTCTACTCCACTGCTTCTTCATTAAATGCTTGGTGTTCAGAATTACCTTTCCTGCAATGATATATTCCTGGTTTTCCTTATATCCATATCCGATGTATGCGGTCAGAGCGGTTGCCATGGTGGTTGCTATGGACAGAATTTGAAAGTCTGTAACTGAATTTGAAAATTAATTTTCATTTGGTATCCTACAGACTGTGTTTACTCCTTGGGTGGAGTTTCAAGACATTCTGGAGAAGTTCATCGGTTGCTATGTGTAGCTAGGGCTGGTCCGAAGATGCCTTTGGTGCCATGCGATGTATGCACTTTCATGATGAATTTGCCGCGACTTCAAATGACCATAACTCTGTTGTTTTTCAAGATATCCACTCCAAATTTCGGCTGCTACTTGGTTTTACCCCATACATTTCAAAAATCCGCTTAGAAATGGCCAGCTGCCAACATGAAAAAATCATGTGAACTCCCTACTAGTATCCACCCTATACCTATGGGTTATTATTTGCCACATACCAATGGGTTAGTGTTTGCCACACACCTATGGATTTGTAATTGCGTATTGGATGGGTAATTTTAATTCGTTGCATGTGGTGCAGATTTTTTAGGGCTTGGGTTAGGGTTAGGGACAGTTGTAGTTGGGTCAGGGGCCGCGCACCGAGTCCATTAAGAGAGAGAGAGAGAGAGAGAGAGAGAGAGAGAGGGAGAGAGAGAGAGAGAGAGAGAGAGAACGAGAGAGCGAGAGAGAGAGAGAAAGAGAGAGAGAGAGAGAGAGGGAGAGGGAGAGACCCTTTAATTATAGTGGCTACTTCCCAAAATTTAATTTATTGCAAGCAGTGTGATCTTTTGGACCAGTGTAAGGGTTTGAGCCGTATTCAGGGACCTACATTGGCGGCGTGTCTATTGGTCAGCAGTTGTTTACGGGAGGCTGTTTAATTGCAGTGCATTTATTAAGGGGTGGACCTGCACCTCACCCCCCCCCCCGGGCAAACACAAAGCGGCGGGCTGTGTAGTGATGAGTATGGGAACTAGAGCGGCAGTGGACTGACGACGTGCAACGGCCGTCCGCAAGTGCGCAGGCAATGGGAATTTTTTATTTAATTCCATCTGCTCATTAACAACAACGACAATAACAACAACAGTAATGCGAACTAAGCGAACTGTAACCATCATCATTACCATCACCATCATATTCATGAACAGATGGGCGACAACTCCCTGTATTCCCCTGGTGCGTCTCAGGCGAGTAGTATTTCGGGGGAGTTTGTTTGACTAATGCTTCTAGAGCGTTGTGTGCATGTGCGTGATCCTAATGAGTGAGGACTAGGCCCCAGTATTAACAATGCTTGACCAGTACTAACACCAATGGTTCACAACATTGGTTGACGCCATGTCATCCGTGAATTGAGAATTATGATGGTAATCCCGGCTTAGCCACCCGGTGCCGTGAATCAATATTGCAGACTCTCAGACCGACTCCCCTTCAATCAGTAGTTGGGGGCGTCAAAGTTTAGCCCTCAATCCCAGGGAGCGGGTTGTTCTGCAATAATGTACCCCTGCATTCCCTCAGGCATTCTCCTAGCTGGTCTATGGGCACCCATCCCACTCTCATGGGAGGCACAGGTCAGATCACAGTGCACAGTAAATTCCTAATTTGTTTAATTATTTTAAAATATATAAAAATATATATTTTATTTTACCTGGAGTCGTTTGGGGAACACTGCTCGTGGCAGGCTCACAGTATCGGCCCTAATGACCAATACATCCAGACTCAAAAGCTGTTATAGTTGGGGAAGAATTGTGGGCACTGCAGGGTGAAATTTTATGTCTGACCCCTGCCTCCATCGGCTAGATGTACTGTATGTGCGTACCTCAAAATGAACGGCGAAAAAAGAGAATTCTTTATTTTATTTTATATTTTTTAGATTCGTGCCCTGCCGCCATGCGCCCGACCAAGTGTGAGAGAC